>NW_024429197.1:20556308-21201308 GCF_017639785.1 Mesocricetus auratus | reverse complement strand
CATCAACAAAGCCCTGCTGACTACAGAAATGAAATGTCCTCTCTAACTTGCAACTGGGTGACGTACAGGTGGTGAGGTACACACAACTTTCAGTCAGACCTTCTCTGGGAAGGAGCATGGCCTGCCCATCAGCAATGTGGGTGTGGCCCTCTAGCATCACCTGGTAGAGAGTCGAGGACCTTGGTTCATTGAGGATGCCATATCAGTTTTGAGTTGCTTTCTGGAGGCAATAAAACCATCTTGTCTCTTCAAGTTTTCCTGCAGCCTAATATAACCTACACTAATAATTATTCCTAACTTAATGACTGACACTTGGTAAGTTATGGTTGAATTATTGAATCAATTACAAAAAGAGAAACCTTCAATCCGGCATTTAACACATCAACTGTCTACATATTCCCTTTCTGCTCTCCTTGACATGCAGATGATACTTTTAATAGAGGTGTAATTAGGACAAAAATAGAATTTTTATATCTAGCATCTTTTCTGTAACAGTAATTATATAATAAACACTTTCCATGTTAAGTCATTATCATTGTTCTAAGTGGGTGTGTAATTTTCCAGGAAAGAAATCGACCATAATTTATATAACCATTCCATTACAGTTTGTTATATACATTTCTCCAGGTTTCATAATTATAGGGAATTCTACCAGGAATTACTTATGGGTGGTAGCCTCCTCTTTTCGACAGTTCAGTTGGGAATGAGACTGTTGCATTTTTCTAATATCTTAGAAAACCCTTTACTTTTACCAGCCATGCTGAAGTTTTATCACTTCCAGCTAAATTCTGAAAAATATGTGTAATAAAAATGAGTACAGTAAACACAGAAGCTATTCACCATCAACTGTGTTACAGGCTGTGCTGAGCACTTTTCACATATCTGCGTGCATATGTACATGCATGCACACCTACACACACACACACACACACACATGCACACACACACACCAGGCATAGTGAGTTAAAGCAGCAAATCTTGGAATCAAATTGGACTCACATCTCAGTAAAATTGCTTCTCATCTATAAGACCATGCATACATTTCCAAGCCCCCTGAGCCTCCATTTTCTTGCGTATAAAATGGTCCTTATGTTTTTCTCACTGGGTTGTTTGTTAGGGTTAAATAAGGTAGCAGTAACAGCTCTGTCAGGTGTGGTATTAATTGCCTCACTTCTCACTGGGGCATTGTGCAGACACAGCACCTGAGGCCACCTGCCAGCTCCAATGCTGGAAGAGCTGAGCAAGTCTCACATGATCAGGCTGACCTCAAGGTCACCGTGAGCCTGAGAGAGGCTTCAGTTTTGTTATTGTTTGGAGAGCCCAGGCTGGCCTTGAACTCTCAGCATTTCCTGCCTCCACTATGAGTGCTGAGATTACAGGTGTGTACCACCCTGCCCAGATGGGACAGTCGTCAGAGTACTTTTCACCAGGCTAACGCCCAGCTTCCCCTCTCCTGCCAACCCTATGCTAGTGTTTCTGTCCTCCCCACAGTCACCACTATGGCCTGGAAGGTCCTAGAAGCTCAAGTGTGAATGGGCACCACTGCACATGGTGTTGTCAATATCTTGTGAAGCCTAAAACACTGCTAGGGAATGGTGGTGCACACTTTTAATCCCAGCAACACACATACACACACACTCCCAAAATATACAACATAATACACTCAATACACACACACTATATTGGCATATATACATACCATATACCACACACCACATCACATCACATCATACATGCACACCACACATCACACACATGGTACCATATACAAACACACTATGTATATATGCCATATATCTTACACACATTCCACACAAAGCATATAAACACACCATACCACACACACACACACCATATACATGCCCTGTACACTTGCAGCCCATTCATCCACACACAGTAAATACCATACACATAACACACCATACATACCACATACACACACACACACTTTATGTGAGGTAGCCAGGCTTATACAAGTAGTCATTGGTAGTAGGGTGGTCATTCAGCCTCATCCACAGTTACTAGCCAATGGTGCCTAGGGGATGAAAAGCTATGCTGGGATACTCCTAGGTCACCGCCTCTGCCCTGGAGTGCTCATGGAACACTGGCCCTGAGCTCACAAAGGCCTCCTGGCCTCTCAGGCCCAAGCCACAAAGGCAGGGCCAGGATCCAAGAGAAAGCTGTTGAGCAGTGTTCTCTGGCAGCCCTGAAATAGCTGGGCTCTGCTCCCAGCTCCTGCGCTGCACTGACAGACAGGTCCAGGAATAACTCTTCCTGCCAAAAGCTGACCTACTTAGCAGGTCTGTCTTATCATGTGAGCTTGGCTGGGCAATAGGTTCACTTGCCTCTCTTTACCTAGAGCAAGCCCAGCCCAGCATTCCCCCACCACATGGTTTCTGATTCTCATTCTGTTCCAGGAAGAGATAATAATACACCGTGGCTTCAAAGCATATCTACAAACATCATTGTGCATCCTTGTCAGAGTAGGCCCAAGAGAAGGGACTATTGCTCCTTTACACAGTTGACACCATGATGACACAGAGAGGGCAGGCAATGTGAGGAGAGATGCACAGCTAATAAAAGGCAGACCCAACTCTGGGGCCAAGCTCCTAATACAGAGATAGTGACTTTGCTGTGCCCTGACTTTCCTGAGGGCAAGACCCTTTTCTGAGAGGCCGAGGTTCCTAAGCCTCCATACCCACCTGCTACCTGTGGTCAAGAAGCCAAGCTCTCTAACTGGACTCAAGGCTTGCTCAGTAAGAGGGAAGTCATGACCAGTGTTTGTAACAAAAGTAACTACCCAGGGCTAGCAAAGACACTGATCTTGGAGGAGAACCTACAACTGCCACTTTACCAAGTCAGCGTAATTCTTAACTTCATTCTAAATATTTATTCTTTTGTTGTTGTTTTGTTTTGTTTTTTGAGACAGGGTTTCTCTGTATTGTTTTGGAGCCTGTTCTGGAACACGCTCTGGAGACCAGGCTGGCTTCGAACTCACAGAGATCCACCTGCCTCTGCCTCCCAAGTGCTGGGATTAAAGGTGTGCTCCACCAACACCCAGCTTAAATATTTATTCTTATACTCACAGAAAAGTGTAGGTTTCACCCCTAATCAAAGAAACATCTCTTTGCAACAGAAACCATTACAGAAAACCTCAACAGACCAAACTGTGGAGAACAAGTGACCATATGGTTCCCAGCCCCAATTGATATGTCAACAACACAACTCCCTCGACTAAGTCTCATGGTGGAAGAAAGGTCAAAAAGATGGAAAGGTCAAAAAATCAACAGGAAATTGGCTCTGAGGTTGCATCTCCCAGACACATCAGAGAAGCTGTTCCCACGAAGTCTCATCAACATGGCTGCCTAAACAAGACGAGCAAAGGGACATGCGAAAATGGAAGGGGGAAGTCTTATGGGGCCCCAAACCTAGACAAGGAGCAATGAGACACCAAAGGAATGCTGAGAGTGGGAGATACAGTCTTCCCTAGGGAAACCCCTCCAATTGGTTATCCAATACCAAATGGTCAGCCCTGAAATTATATACACACAAGTAACATTCCACAGACTAAGCAGGTTGTATTTATACATTTAGGATATATATACATGCACACATACACATATAACTCTTTGGCGGATTTCTGTGAGTTCAAGGCCAGCCTCGTCTACAAGAGCTAGTTCCAGGACAGCCTCCAAAGCCACAGAGAAACCCTGACTTGCAAATACAAAACAAAACAAAACAAAAAAACAACCTTCCAATAAAACAAGAGGGTATGTGGGGCTGGGCAGTAGAGTGCATGTCTTTAATCCCAGCACTCTGGAGGCAGAGGCAGGCAGATCTCTGTGAGTGTGAGACAAGCCTGGTCTATCAGAGCGAGTTCCAGGACAGCCTCCAAAGCCACAGAGAAGGCCTGTCTCGGAAAAAAAAGAACAAATAAACAAAAAAAGGCACTGTATATTCTTGTCCACAGCTTTGTGCTCATCCTAGAACTAGATTCAGAGAGACAGGGCAGTCTCAGACAAAAAACTAAATCCTACTTAGGTCTTGAAAGCTACCCTGGTCTGCTACCCTCCTCCCGACCACCACTTACTCCCTCTCTTTCACTGGCCTGAACTCCCAGGCTCCAGCCATCCTTCCCTCCCCAGCCTTCTGGAAAGCTAGGGTAACAGACACAAAGAACCATGCCTGGGTTTTCAGGGGGTTAGGGCTTTGTTTGTTGGTTTTTAATTTTAGGGAGGGTGCATGTGTGTCTGCCTGTGAGGTCAGGGACAACTTTCTGTTGTCAGTTCCTTCATTCTTCCTTCTGGGGACCAGACTCGGGTCATTAGGCTCAGAAAGTCGTATGTTCTCTGAAACATCTCACTGGCCCTCATGAGATCTTTTGGTTCTTAGAAGTCACTGGATCTCCTTTACTTGGACTTTGACGTACTCCCTAACTTTTCTCATGTGCCTCCTCCTGCTGGCTGCCGTACTGCATAGCCTAGCCACGCACGCTTCATCTCTATTTACCAAGTATGCATTGCGTACCACCATTGCTTAAGGAACTAGAGTTTCTTCAGGGAACCCAGCCCAGCCCTGTCCCTCAAGGGGCTCACAGACAGTAAACTCCAACATAGAATGCTAAGAAGAAAACCCCAAGGTCAGGGGTCAGGGAGTGAGCTGGCGTGTGCATGCAGGGAACAGAAAGGGAACACAGGGAGGGGTGGTTAAGCAGTTCATCTGTGACTTTGTGTCTAAGGAGTAGTGGGGATGGGAATAGAAAGAGTGTGACCCTGGAGCCTACCTCCATTAAAATTAAGGTTAAAAGAGAATTACACAATTTTCCCCCTTTCCCTCCCATGTACAGTCTTTTTTGTTTGTTTATTTTTTTGTTTTTGTTTTCAAGACAGAGTTTTACTGTGAAGCTCTGACTGTTATAGAACTCACTTTGTAGACCAGGCTGGCCTCGAACACAGAGATTTGCCTGCCTCTGCCTCCTGAGTGCTGGGACTAAAGACATGCACTCTACTGCCCAGCCCCACATACCCTCTTGTTTTATTGGAAAGGGTTTTTTTTTGTTTTTGTTTATTTATTTATTTTGTATTTTCAAGACAGGGTTTCTCTGTGGCTTTGGTGGCTGTCCTGGAACTAGCTCTGATAGACTAGGCTTGTCTGAAACTCACAGAGATTCGCCTGCCTCTGCCTCACGAGTGCTGGGATTAAAGGCGTGCTCCATCACTGCTCGGCTAGTTCTTTTTTTTAATTTACTTTTTACATTCCTATCCTAGTTCCCCCTCCCTCCTCTCCTCCCACTCCCCCCACTCCCCATCCCCACCTCCCATCCACTCCTCGGAGAGGTTAAGGCCTCCCCTAGGAAGTCTACTGAGTCTGTCCCATCATTTCATTGAGGCAGGACCAAGGCACCTCTCCACCCCCACACCCCTGTGTCTAGACTGGTCAAGGTATCTTTCCATATAGAATGGACTCCACTAAGTTTGTGCATTAATGTTAGATCTTGGACCCGCTGCCAGTGGCCTCATACATTGTCCCAGCCGCACCATTGTCACCTATATTAAGGGAGTCTAGTTTGGTCTTTATAGGGAGTCTAGTTTGGTCTTTATGCAGGTTCCCCATTTGTCAGATCAGAGTCAGTGATCTCTCACTAGCTTGGGTCAGCTGATTCTGTGGGTTTCACCATCATGATCTTGACTCCTTTGTTCTTATTATCGTCCTCCCTCACTTTGATTGTACCCCAGGAACTTATTAGTTGTGGAATTCTGCATCTGCTTCCATCTGTTTCTGGTTCTAGCTTTTCTGGGGTTGTGGATTGTAGGCTGGGTATCTTTTGGTTTATATCTGGTATCCACTTATGAGTGAGTACATACTATATTTGTCTTTCGGATTTTGGGTACCTCACTCAGGATTTTTTTTCTAGTTCTGCCCATTTGCCAGCGAATTTTAGGATGTCATTGTTTCTTATGGCTGAGTAAAAAACATTGTGTAAATATACCATATTTTCTTTATCCATTCTTCAGTTGAGGGGCATCTAGGTTTTTTTTTTCCCAAGATCTGGCTATTATGAAAAAAAAAAAAAGAAAAGAACATACAGTGCTTCCTCACAGAAATAGCTTCTGTCCTGATACAGCTTGGTGGAGCAGCAGGCTCTCAAGGTTTGCAGAAGAGTTTAACCCTGAACAGCCTGGGGCTCCACTACCCATGAGAAGGGTACAAAAGGGTACCAGGCTTGAGAAATGACAGACAGAAAAGAACACAGTACACAGATGCCACCTTGAGGGTGTGACATTCTAGTCCTTTGCGTCCGTCTTGGATACCTAGGAGAGGCTCATGACCTGGCTGCTGCTTATCTGAACACCTGTCCTGTGGGCATGGACCCTGGGGGAAGAGGTGTGGGACTCAACAAAGGCGTATTCTACCAGCCGTGAAGGGACTCAATGGAAGCTTGTTTGCCCTGTTTCCTGGGGAGCAGCCAGGCATGCTGGGGTGGGGACCTGGGCAGCAGGTGGGAACACAGAGTCCTGGGCTAGGCAAGCCTGAAGCATTGTTTTGACTCCAGGGGAGCCACACCTGTGGTCCTGAGTAAGTAGGCTGGTGGCCTGAGGCTGCTGTGGACAGTGTCCCTCCCTCCTTCTGCTTCAGAGCCTTCCTGAGAGCCCTGTGCATGATTGGAGAGCACTGTTTCCAAATTCTACCCCAGCTGAGGCATAGAATGCCTCACTATCACTCCAACACCTTATTTTTAAAAGGCATGTGTTCAGGAGAGCGGGATCCAGGGGGACCAGAGCTCAATTCCCAGCACCCATACTAGATGACTCAACTCCTTGTAACTCCAGCTCCAAGAGATCCAACACCCTCTTCTGACCTTTGCAGGCACACACACACACACACACACACAGAAACATAAATAAAAAATATTTAAATAACCCAGACTGATGGCTGGGAGGACAGCATGGGACTGATCCAGACCTCCTGAATGTGGATGTCAGTGAGGAGGCCTAGACAATCTATGGAGCCTTAGGTAGTGTTTATCCCTGGCATACAAATGGACCTTGGGTGCCCATCCCACAATGAGGGATGCTCTCTCAGCCTGGACTCTTGAAGGAGGGCCTAGGCCCTGCCCTGGATGAAATGACAGACTCTGGAGATCCCCCATGGAGGGCCTCACTCTCTCTGGGGATCAGGGTGGGGATTGGGAGGGGGGCTGGGGAGCCTGGTTTGGGGGCCGGGGAGGAGGGGAGGGAGAAGGAGCTGGGATTGACATGTGAAGCAACCTTGTGTCTAATTTTAAATTAAAAAAGAAAAAATACTTAAATAAAAAAATAATAAAAGGGCTGGGCAATGGTGGGCCACACCTTTAATCCCAGCCCTTGGGAAGCAGAGGCAGGCTGATCTCTGTGAATTTGAGGCCAGCCTGGTCTACAAAGTGAGTTCCAGGACAGCCAGGGCTGTTACACAGAAACCCTGTCTCAAATAACCAAAAGAAAAAGATGAAATAATAATAATAATAATAATAATAATAATAATAATAATAATAAGTGTTTGGGAAGGAGCCTCCAGAGAGCACAGGCAGATAAGTCCTGGGGACTTGAGGATGAGGCTTTGTCAACAGTTGCTTAGCAGGTGTCTGCAGGGCCTTGCTTACTGTCAAGCACCACTGTGAGAACAGAGCCCTGGATGAGGCAGATGAGGAATGCCCCAGCCTAAGTCCAAGCCTGAGTTGAAGTTCTGTTTCCTCATCTGAGAATCATCAGAAAAATGGGGACTGAACCCTCATTGCAGGCAGGAATCTGTGTGTGTGTGTGTGTGTGTGTGTGTGTGTGTGTGCATGTGTGTGTGTGCATTTGCATGCATAATGCTGTCTTCTGTGCATATGTGCATATAAGAAAGATGTTCTCCATCACTCACTGTGCAGAAAGGGTGAGAGTCCAGCTGCAGGGGCAAGGATGTCTTGTGCCTATGGACCCCAGGGAGAGGCCAGCAGCTTAGGAAAGGGGTCTCACCTTCATCTCCGCAGGGATCCAGCCATTTCAATCCAGCTCCTGTGACCTCTCTCTGCTTCCTTTCACTGTCCTGGCCTGAGATGTCACAGGGCTGCAGGGACATAGCACTGTTTACCTCTGTCATGAGCTCCCTGTGCTGAGTGCATGAGCCTGTACACACTGGGTCCTCAATAACCACTTTACAGATTAGGAAACTGAGGCTCAAGGACACAGGTAGGTTTGGTGATGTCATCCAGCTATCGAGTGGCTAAGTCCCAAGTCACACATGGATCTGCAGGCTCCACAGTCAAGACACAGTACGAAATGTGTTCCTCGCTCCAACACCCCCATCCCAGCTGCTGCTAATCCTTCTGAGGGTGTGGTCACACACCTCTAGGGAGAGAGGATGGCCAACCTCTAGGACAGCTTGGCTTAGCTTTTTTCCTGCATTAGAGCCAAAATTGGTCCCTTGGAAGTAGATGTGGCTGTTTTTGTGACAGGACAGACAAGGGAGGAGAAAGGGCTGCAGCCCCAGTCAGCAGGTCCACAGAGAGTACACACCTAGATGTCATTCTCTCCTACCTGTCCAGATGTGACCAGACTCTTTGTGCTGTTGGATCCCAGTGTAATCCCTACCCACTCATTCCAGCAGGCCCTGTGGACCTGACAATGAATGTCTGACCCACTTGCCCTCCCAGCCAACAATGTCCTCTCTACTCTCCAAACTTCTAAGTTAGCAGTTCTCAGCCTATGGGTCAAGACCCCTTAGGGGGTCACATATCAGATATCCTATATATGAGATATTACGTTATGATTCATAACAGTATCAAAATTGCAGCCATGAAGTAGCAATGAAAATAATTTCATGGTTTTGGGGGTCACCACACCACGAGGAATTGTTCTAGAGGGTCACAACATGAGGAAGGTTGAGGACCGTTGCACTAGGCTATCTGCACAGCCTCCCTTGTCTGTAAATTCCCTGTGAACATGGCCGCTAAAAGAGGTCTTCCTCAGCCTTGATGCAAGGAGAGGAGCTCGGTCCTACCTCAACTTTGTTAAGCCCATGGGAGGCTTCTGAATAGAGATTGAGGAAGAGTGGATGGGGAGAAGGGTAGATGGGAGTCAGGGGGAGGGAACAGAGGAGAGGAGGGAAGGGAAACTGTGATTGGTATGTAAAAGAAATGAAAAAAAGTTAATTAAATAAAATTTATAAAAAGAAAATTCTGAAAAAAGAAAATTCTGCCTCAAAATATACACATATATACGTACATACACATATTCATACATGCATACATGCATGCAAACTCTGAAGGAAAGAAAGGGGAAAGGAAGTTACATTCAAGCTGACTGACTTTCTTTTCAGCCTTGCCAGAAGTCTCTAAGAGAGTTGCCCTTCTCCATACTGCCTGCCAAACTGGTTCCACCAGAGACTCAAGAACAGAGAGGAAACAGAGTACTGTCTGAATTCTACAAGTGGAGAAACTGAGGCTGAGAGGCATCCAGATGGCCTGCCCAGGGACATTCCTCTATCAGAGGCCTGACCCAAGGCTTACCGGAGACCCAAGAGCTAATTCTTCAGAAACGCCCTCCACATACTCTTCAGAGTCCTGTCTGTCCCTGCCTAACCCTCTAGATGTCAACCAATTTCCAGGCTTGTGTTTTTGTTCATCTTCTTCTGCTTTCACATACTAGAGACAGAGTTTGTGTTGGATGACTTTGAGAACAAAAGTTCAAGAGCTACTACCCCTGCCTCAAGGCCAGGTGTGGTGGGGCACACCTGTGATCCAGGTGTTTAAAGAGTAGAGGTAGGATCAGTTCAGCATCATTCTCAGCTCTGCAGTGAGTTCAAGGACAGCCTGGGCTA
Organism: Mesocricetus auratus; assembly: GCF_017639785.1. Classification (NCBI taxonomy): domain Eukaryota; kingdom Metazoa; phylum Chordata; class Mammalia; order Rodentia; family Cricetidae; genus Mesocricetus; species Mesocricetus auratus. The sequence goes on along the minus strand of NW_024429197.1, from coordinate 21,191,468 downwards.
TATGAGATTCTGTCACAAAAATAAATAAATAATAAAAGCCTCTGTGAGGGTAATATTCCATTCCATCTACCATAGACAAACCAAGGAGAGGTTTGTCTACCTGAGAGGACCTTGGGGTTGTGGAAGGGCATGAGAACATGTGAGGGGGTACAGATGTGGATGGAACTGTGGGAAGGTCTCCACTGATACTGAGAGAAGGAAAGTCAGAGGACAGGAGGAGAAAACAGAGCTCTTGTTCAGCTTTGGCCTATGGGGTACAATGGCTGACTTCCACCTACCCCATAGAAAAGGGCTTTGCTCTCAGATTCCTTCTGGTCTTCATTGGCTCCTGGGGTCTGGGATGAAGTACTAGGTCATCTGTAGGGTGGGTGCAGGTGGCTGACAGAGCTTAGGGCTCTCAACATTGGCTTCCATCCTCAGGTGGTATATAATAGCCCGACTTAAGATGGAAACAGAAAGCCCTTTTGTTTGGAAACACAATGAATAATGGACACCCCGTTGTGTGGCATGAGCAACGGTCAGGTGTGACACTGCTTTTCCAAAAGACTGGAGCTTTGTGGTGGCAAGGTTACTTTTCCTCCTGGCTCTGTTTGTCCTGGCTCTTGCCTCAGAGATGGAAGTAGCTCTCACTGGGCCCTCCAAGGACAACACCAGCCCTTCCTAGGCCCTTCCAGCCTTCAAGCAGCTCCAGCCTGGTACACACACAAAGGGGCTTTGTAGGTGCCCCATGATGGAGAGGAGACTGTGTGTGAGTTCCCATTCCAGCACTCTCTGTCCCCTGAAGGACATGATGGAGAGGAGACTGTGTGTGAGTTCCCATTCCAGCACTCTCTGTCCCCTGAAGGACATGATGGAGAGGAGACTGTGTGTGAGTTCCCATTCCAGCACTCTCTGTCCCCTGAAGGACATGATGGAGAGGAGACTGTGTGTGAGTTCCCATTCCAGCACTCTCTGTCCCCTGAAGGACATGATGGAGAGGAGACTGTGTGTGAGTTCCCATTCCAGCACTCTCTGTCCCCTGAAGGACATGATGGAGAGGAGACTGTGTGTGAGTTCCCATTCCAGCACTCTCTGTCCCCTGAAGGACATGATGGAGAGGAGACTGTGTGTGAGTTCCCATTCCAGCACTCTCTGTCCCCTGAAGGACATGATGGAGAGGAGACTGTGTGTGAGTTCCCATTCCAGCACTCTCTGTCCCCTGAAGGACATGATGTGGCAGGAAACCACTATTAACTTCAATGATGGAAAAAATGCTAAATTTTATTTTATTTTTATCATTTGTGTGTGTGTGCAAGCATCAGTATGCACAAGTGCACATGAATGTAGATGCCCACAGAGGCCAGGGGTGTTGAATCCCCTTGGACTTGGAGCTGCCTGATGTGGGTGCTGGGATACTAACTCAGGTCCTCTGAAAGTGCTCCTAACCATAGAGCCATCTCTCCAGGCCCTAGAAAAGAACGTGTGAGGTGTTTGAGCAGCCCACTTTTATGGGTAGTGCCAAACTCCTCCCATTTTAATCATGGGTCAGCCAAGTATAGTCAAGTCTTCTAAACTCCAAGAGATGGGAACCTACTTGACATTTATGTTCGAAACCAGCCTGATCTACAGAGCCACTTCCAGGACAGCCTCCAAAACAATACAGAGAAACCCTGCCTCGAAAAAAAAAAAAAACAAAAAACAAAAGAGTTAAATGTCACTAAGCCATCTGATGCTACTGTAGTGAGTCTTTCTCTGTCATGCAAGCCAGCTCCTAAATCACGACATGGAGACTTGTCATTAATTATGTAAGCTTTGCCAATAGCTTAGGCTTAACTTTAGCTATCTCTTATAGCTTAAGTTAACTCATTTCTATTAATCTATGTGCTGCCCCAAGGCTTGTTTACTTTATGTACTGTCCATTCTGCTTTCCTGCCTCCCCCGTGTCTCCGCCAGTCTCTGCCCTTCTTCTTCCCAGCATCCTCTGTGCCTGGAAATCTCGCCTAGCTGTTGGCCATTCATCTTTTTATTAAACCAGTCATAGTGACATGTCTTTACAAACACACTATCTTTGCTGTTGCTGCCATAGGCCATGGCTCTTCAGTGCCTCTCCTCAATCCTGTAGGCTCTCTTGTTCCTGCTCCAACTAGAAAGACTCTATGGTTGTCACTCCCCTAGGGCACCTGGCCAGGCCCTGGTTACTTCTCAGCTGTGCCTCCTAGTGCTCTCTGGGTTATCCACACTAGGAGTAAACCACTTTTATTCTCAGTCCCAAGCCCGAAAGATTCAGGAGACTCCGTTTAAACAGTAAACCTGAGTTGTCCCTAATCAGAACCCAGAACGTCAATAATGAGGGGCAGGGTGAGGGATGGAGGATGTGCCTTCAATGCCATCTCACCCTCTGGAGAAACCATTGATTGTAAAACCACACAAATGTGTGTTTTCAGGAGACCATTTCACTCGGATCACTTTTTGTAGGTGGAGTTTTCCTGTCCTGATTGCCTGCTCCCAAATAACCAGCAACCACTTCCCAAATAACTGACTCAGAGACTTAATATAAGTTATAAATGCTCAGTCAATAGCTCAGGCTTGTTACTAACTAGCTCTTACATTTAAATTAACCCATTTTTCTTATCTATGTTTTATCAGGTGGTTCATGGCTTGAAAAACCAACCAACCAAACAAACAAACACAAGAATAGAAACAAATTTTGGGCCATCCAGATGGCTCAGGAACTAAAGTGTTTGCTGCCAACCTGGACAACATGAATTCAACCCCTGGCACCCATATGGTGGAAGAAAAGAACCAATTTCTGCAAGTTACACACACACACACACACACACACACACACACACACTAAGCAAATAAATAAATGCAATTATAAATTTTTAGAATTTTAAATTTATGAGTATGTCTGTGCATACACATGTCTTCATGGATGTACACATGTGAGCAGGTACCAAGAAGGTGTCAGGTTCTCCTGGAACTGGGGTGACTCGTAGTTGTGAACCTCCCATCATGGGTGCTAGCGATGTTCTTAAGTGTTTAGCCATCTCTCCAGCCTCCGATCTTAAAATTTAAACCAAATAAATAAAAATAACTCTCCATGGCATTGACATCGAAAATATTCCATTCAACAGTAAAGCAGACCTGGACTGGGTTTCTGAACTGATCTGTAGGCCATAGTATCCTGGAAGACTGTAGCCCCATTTTTTTGGCAGGCTTTTTAAGGTTGGCCTTGACTTTGAACTTCTAACCTTCTGCCTCCACCTCCCAAACACTGGAATTACAGATGTGCACCACAATGCTGGTTTCAAACAGTGTGTGAGGGTGTGGGTGGGGGGGAATCATGTGTATAATGTGTTTATCAACAAGGTGTTGTTATCAAGCTACCTAGATCCAGATCTCAGCCCCACCCACGAGCTGCCTGTTTAAGTTTAAAAGGTGCTTTTGAATTTTGTGCTTCAGTTTCCTTATTGCAGAGTGAGGGCAATACAAAGGGCACCTAACTCACAGCATTTAGGTGAAGATTAAAATAAGTACCACAAGTAATCAAGTGTGGTGGCAAAGGCCTGTGATGTTTGGAGGGTGAGGGCTGGAGCATCTCCAGGAGTTGAAGGTCATCCTTAGCTGCAAATGAACTGAAGACAAGCCTGAGCAACATGGGGCCTTATCTAAACAAAGAGATAAATAAATACATAAAATGCTTACTTTGTGCCCAATACAGCAGCCAGCAAATAGAGGTTACTATTTTTTAATGATTTATGTATTTTTTATGTGTACAGCATTTTGCCTGCATATATGTCTGTGTCACATTGCATGCACAATACCCATGGAGGCCGGAAGAGGATGTTGGATCCTCTTGAACTGGAGTCCCTGCAACTGTAGGTGCTGGGAATCAAACCTGGGCCCTCTGGAAGAGTAGCCAGTGCTCTTAACTGTTGAGCCATCTCTCCAACCCCAGATGTTTGTTTGTTTGTTGACAGTCTTTTTATGTAGTCCTCTCTGGCCTGAAACTCACAAAGGTCCTCCTCTACCTCCTGAGTGCTGGAATTAAAGGCAATCCGTTATGCCTGACTTATTTTTATTACTATTATTAGGTTGTTGTTATTATCATTTATGAATACATGTTATTTTCCAGATAGATACTATTTCAAAATATTACACCATCATTTTAAGTCATCATAACATTTCTAGCTTGTCTAAAGTGAACTTAGTGTCCTGCCCAGTACTTAATTGTATTTAATACAATTTCAAAACCATTCCTTTCTGACTCTAAAACTTGTTTTCTTAGAGCTGATCTAACTATACCTGAATCCACCTGTCAAGTGATACTTAATATGTCTCGTGTGTCCACACAAAGCTTGGATACTATCCAAAATAATTTACCACCATCCCAGCACATGACTGCTGTCAGGGTAGACAACACCCTTTCCCCAAGCTGGGAGGGGTGAGAAAGGTGACTTTTTAGTGCCTAGAAGCACAATATCCCAAAGCCTATGGCCTCACCTCTCTGATAAACACAGCAAAATTCTCGTTTTTCTGCCAATCTAAATTAAGTTTTTGTGCTGAAGAGACATCACAGTGAATAAAGGCACCTGCTGCCAAGCCTGACAACCTGAGTTTAGTCCCTAGAACCTACTTGGTAAAGAACCAGTTCCTGCAATATCTTCTGACCTCCACAAGCATGCTGTGGTACACACACACACACACACACACACACACACACACACACACACACGTGCCCACACACTAATTAATTTTTCAAGCCCTTCTATTTTCTCATCAAATGTCCCTTCTGGGAGAGAATCTGAATTGGGTTGGCCTGCTGGAGACCTTGTCACTTACAGCTAGATGGTAATGTAGTCACAAATGAAAGATCTAAAGCTTTTTTCTTTCTTTCTTTCTTCTTTTTTTTTTAAACTGTTTTGTTTCTGCTGTGGGGTGATGGAAAGAGGGTTACAGAGTCTGAAGGTGACATGGGCTTCTCTGAGCTGGGCAGAAGTGAGAACTATTTAGCAAAGAGGCAAGATTTCACTCATTCAGACTGAATATGGTCACAGCGGTGGGTCCCAGTTCTGAATACATTTTAAGTTCATCTAGAGCAGTGTAGATTTGATTGTGGTTAATACAATACAAAGGCTGGTTTCATAATAGCTTATTGACATTGCATGCTTCCTCAAACAATGGATAATGTGGTGTTTCAAGTTGAAAAGTGTTCTCTTGTACTTGAAGAATTGCTGTAGGCAAGATCCACTGACCAATACTCAAAAAGAGAATGAAATGTTACACAGAAACAGAATATAGCCTCAAAGTATCTTCTTGGAGCCCCTAATTGCAGCAGTGGAGTTAATAGCCGTCCCCACTTTGATGTCCCTCTCCTGGGAAACAGAACCCAATTCTCTTACCCTGGAATGAAGATTGGACTCAGAGGCTCAGTTCTAAAGAAAGGAAAAGGATAGTGACTTTACAGTAAAGAAACTGGCAACTGACATGACCTTGGAACCACATGACTAAGGTTAACAACCCGGCCACAAGGGATACTGCTATCACGTATCAACAACATGACTCAAGGAGAGGGATACGTCATCCTGTGACCTTCTTTCTTCAAACCAATAACCGCAGTCTGATTTAGAGAAACATTAGATAAGGCCTTGCGGGACATTCTACAAAAATACCTAAACAGTGCTCTTCACAGGGCCAAGGTTACTGAGGCTGGTGGTTTGTAATTTATAATCCCAGCACTGGGGAAGCTAAACCAGACAGATAGCCATGAGTTCAAAGTTAAATTGATCTGCAGAGTGAGGCCTTTTCTAAAAAAAAAAAAAAAAGAAAAAAGAAAAAAAAAAGAAAGAAAGAAATGCCAGGATCATAAAAAAACAAGACTGAGAAATTATCATAGATAGGACAAAGCCCAAGGTCTCACACATCGCGTCTTCTTGGTTTTTGAAATATAAGCACATTATTATCTACAATAGCCCTACTGCAGTTGAACACCAGCACACAATGCTCTTATCTAACTACAATTTAGTGCCCTATCACATGTCTCCCTGACTTCCTACCCCTTGGTTTTACTTTTTTTTTTTCATTCACAAGAAAGAAAGGAAGGAAGGAAAGAAGAAAGAGAGAAAGGAAGGAGGAAGGGAGGGAGGCAAGGAGAGAGGGAGGGAGGGAAGGAGGGAGGGAAGGAGAGAGGGAGGGAGGGAGGGAGGGAGGGGGAGACATGGAGGTAGCTCAGTAGCTAAGGGTGCTTGCTGTTCTTCCACAAGACCTGAGTTCTGTTCCCAACACCCATGCCTCCTGGCTCACAGTAACTACAGCTCTAGAAGGGAATCCAGCACCCTCCTACGGCCGCAGGCATCAACACACATTTGGTGACATACTCACATATATAGACAAAAATACACATAAGTAAATAAAATTTACAAATAATACTAAGAAAGGAAGGAAGGAAATGGAGAGACATGGTCTCTTGCAAGCAAGGCTGATCTTGAACTTCTCAAGCCTTGGCCGCCTGATCCTCTTATCTCTACCTCCCTCTTGGGCTTACCTGCGTGAGCCACCATGACAGGTTTGACCAAAATGTTTCTGCTGTTTAATGAGCCTTCATTGGGCTCAGTGGATCACTCTCCCACTCACTGTCAATTCTCTTTATTTTATCTTTCTTTCCTTTTTTAAAATCTCATTTTGGTGTGCGTGTGTGTGTGTGTGTGTGTGTGTGTGTGTGTGTGTGTGTATGTGTGTGTGGTGTGCCAGTGTGTGTGACTATGAGGGCATGTGTGGCGGCCAGAGGTTGGCATCAGGAGTCCTCCTATTGATCTTTGTCTTATTTTCTGAGACAGTGCCTCTCACTGTATCTGCAGCGCCTCACTTTTGGTTAGATAGATAACTGTGAAGGCCCTGAAATCTTCTGTCTCCACCCTCACCCCTGAGGTTACATACAAGATCTTTTTTGTGGGTGGAAGGATCAGAACTCAAGTCCTCACGCTAGGTAGCAAGTGCTATCTCCACTGAACCATCTCTCCAGCCTCCTTGTTCAATTTTATTTGTTTAGTTTTTGAGACAAGGTCTCTCTACCTCTTCTCGACTGTCCTGGAATTCACTATGTAAAGTATGCTGGCCTTAGACTCACAAAGATCTGCCTGCCCCTGCCTAGCAAATGCTGAGGTTAAGGGCTTGCACCACCAAGCCTTTAAATTTTATTTTTTGTTATGTATTTGTTTGTTTTTTCGAGGCAGGGTTTCTCTGTGTAATCCTGGATGTCCTGGAACTCACTTTATAGACCAGGCTGACCTCGAACTCACAGAGATCCACCTGCCTCTGCCTCTACCTCCTGAGTGTTGGGGTTAAAGGTGTGCACCACCACTGCCCAGCAAATTTTTATTTCAATGGATAAATAACATTATACATTCATGGGTCATAATACCCTGTTTGATTAAACACTTATGATGTGGAATTATTAATTCAGGCTAACAAAAAATATCTGTTCTCTCATATGCTTGTTTTTATTTTGTTTTCTTTGTTTGAGTTACTATGAATCCCTGGCTAGCCTAGAATTCACTATGTAGCTGGAGGCTGACCTTGAACTCAGAGATCTACCTGCCTCTACTTACTGGCTTGTCTTTTAATTATTTGTGGTTATTAGACTAGACTCTTTTTTTTTTTAAGTGTTCTGTCTGCATGAATCCCTGAAGCCCAGAAGAGGGCACCAGATGTCATTACAGATGGTTGTGAGCTACCATGTGGTTGCTGGGAATTGGACTCAGGACCTCTGGAAGACCAGCTAGTGTTCCTAACCACTGAGCCATCTCTCCAGCCCCTAAACTAGACTCTTAAGGGATGCCAGAATTGTCTTTGAAGAGTCATTCAAATATAAGAATCAAGAAGTAGAGAGTGTCAGGTAACTCTCAGATAACCCTGAAGCAGGGGTTCAATCAAGCCTGTCTCCATTTGCCAGCCAAGTCCATAGCAGCCTCTGCCCACAGGGGGCGCTAGAGCTGGCCAGGCTGGAGGAGGAAGGGAAGCCTCTATACTGTTAGCTGGCTCGCCTGTTGTGTCAGCAGCAGCCCTTTGTCCTGGCCATGATAACTGATTCCATGATCATTGGTTTCTGTGCTAGGTTTACCTCCCATTGCCAGACCAGCCTGGTAGATGACTTCAGGGCCCTGAGTCCCTGCTTGGAGGCTCTTAGCACTTCTTTGGCTTCCCACCGTTTGGAGTGACATGTCTCCTGCAGCATTACCTTTGGTGATCTCACTGTTTTGTCCAGTTGCCCAGTGCTATTTGGCCAGTTCCTTATGGTAAATCCTCTGTCTTAGCTGGCCATGGTGGCAAACGCTTATAACCCAGCACATGAAAGCCTGACACAGAAGGATCCCAAATTGGAGTCCAGCCTGGAGTACATAGGGAGAACCTGCCTCAATAAACAAAAACAACCAGTGTGATTTGTTTTCCTGGTGTAACTGTAACCTGCTCAAGTGCCTGGTTCCCCTGAGACCTCGGTGGGTCATGATTAAATATGGGAAGTTTCTAGCCTGGGCATCATTATCAGGTAAGACATGACCGTGAGACACCTGGGGTCATGAGGCAGCCTTAGCTACAGTCTTGACAATGTGACTGTATTGTAATCTTCAGCTGTGACATACACTAGGGCCCAAAGCTGGTCTGGACCAGTTACACCAGCGGAAAAGTGACATTGGGATAAGCTGATGCAAAAGACAGAATAAGGTGAGGCAGTCAGCAGGGCCTTGAAGCCCAGAAGCCTGGTTGGTCCCAACCATCCACGATGTGTAATACTCCTCAGATACCAGTGGGGTCATGTTGGAGCAGGGGTAGCCACCATCAACAGATGAACAGCCTAATGATGACCTCCAGTCCCCTGAGTTGACCACTGTTCCAAATAAAAGTCAATAATATTGTCATCTAATTTTTATTGTTTTGATGCATTTTCAGATTGACAGCAGAGTTGTAAGAATAGTGCAAAGAATTCCAGGCTACCCTTCCTCCCAGTTCCCCCATAGTGTCTTTATCTTGCCTATGCATCATTCTTATGTGTGTGTGTGGGTTTTCCTGAAATATGTATTTTATTATGTTTGTTGTGGTGATGATCACAAGGTGCTACCACACACATATGGGAATTTGTTCTCTCCCTCCTCCATGTGAGCCCATCCTGAGGGTCAAGCTCAGGTCATCAGGTTTGACAACAAGCTCCTTTGCCTTGCTGAGCCATCCTGCCAGCCCTTCCTGAAATATTTAAAAGTTGTTAACATAGTATCTCTTTATCGTTAAATAACTCAGTATGGGCGACTGGAGAGATGGGTTAGCAGTTAAGAGCACTTGTTGCTCCTGCAGAGGACCCAGGCTCGGATCCCAACACCTACATGGTGGTTAACAGCCATCAGTAGCTGCAGTTCCAGGGCACCCAATGTCCTCTTCTGACTTCCTAGGCCAGAAACAGAGATGGTACAGACATGTATATTTAGGAAAACATCCATACACATACAATGAATAAATCTAAAGCAATATTTTTAATTAAAAAGATGCCTCCATATGTATTGCCCCCCTAATAACATAACCACAATACAACCATCAAAACTGGAGAATCTGGGCCAGCTGGACGGCTCTACAGGCCAAGTACTTGCTGCCTAGCCTGACCTGAGTTCACTCAAGTAGAGGTGGAAGGAGAATCAATTCCACGAAATTGTCCCCTGACCTCCACTTACATGCTGTAGCTTGTGCTCACCTGCCCTAATACATCACACATGCAATAATAATAAATACATTTGAAGAAGAAAGAATTAGCCAAGTGTGGTGGCACGTGCCTTTAATCCCAGTACTCAGGAGGCAGAGGCAACAGCATGCTTGCCATTTGATTCCCAAATTTTGGACCAGGCCAGCCTGGCTTACATAGTGAGTTCTAGGACAACCAGAACTACATAGAGAAACCCCATCTCAAAAAAAAATTAGATAATTTGGAATTACGTAATATAATAAATCTATAAATTCATTGCAAATTTTACCAATCATCCTCATATGTCCTTTAAGACAAAACAAACAAGAAACAAATGCAAGATTATCTATTGCATTTAATTGTCACAAACAATACATTTTGACTCACAAGTAGACCAGGGGGGAGGGTTTTGACTTCATTCTATCTCAGTAAGCACAAATCCTGCTGTGTGGGCGCTGGCCGACTGTGTGAGTGACTGTCCGAGTGTGAACCATAGTAAGAGCACCAGGGCTGGGATGGAGCTCGGTCTGCAGGGTGCTCACTGGGCATGCCCTAACCTGGGTTCCACCCTCATCACAACATAAACTAGATGCTCGCTGGTAACCACAGTGCTAGAGGATGGAAGGAAGAGGAAAGAGGATGGGAAGTTCAAGGCTACGCTCGGCTGCACAGCAAGCTGGAGGGTCAACCTGACTGTTAGAGACCCTATCTATCTTAAAAACAACACCAGAAAAAAGGCCAAGAATAGTCCAGGCCCCTTTATCTCTTTGCAAGTTCTGTTTAGTCATTCCCTATCAGCTAGTCATACCAGAAAACAAGGAGAAGATGAAGCCCAGTGGAAAAGGAAGATGTTTTCTTTTTTTTTCTTCAAGACAGGGTTTCTCTGTATTGTTTTGGAGGCTGTCCTGGAACTTGCTCTGTAGACCAGGCTGGCCTCAAACTCACAGAGATACACCTGCTCTGCCTCCCGAGTGCTGGGATTAAAGGCATGCACCACCAACGCCCGGCAAGATGTTTTCAAGTTAGAAAACCAGCTGTGCAGTGAGCTTGTGGTGCTGGCTCTTAGGAGTCTGAGCATCTCTGAGCCTCTTTCCCATGACTGACAGCTCAGCCCAGCAGGTCCTGACCCCAGCAGGCCTGTTCACTCATGCCTTGACTCTGTGTCACTCTGGGCCCTGAGCAGGAGCTCACAGGGGTTCTGCTGTCCCTAGATGTGAAATGGAGCTTGCTGCACTATGAAGCAGAGGCATGTTTGTAGGAACAAGGCCTGCACACGTGGCAGGTTCTCATTGCAGGGTTCACTCCCTCCTCTCAGGGCACTCAAGGCTTCCTCTCTAAGCTGGCTTCTTCATCTGCAAAAGACAGCCAGTGATAGCCACCCCTGGATGGCGAGGAGGGAGAAGTGCAGGAGAGGAGCATGGTGCTGAGAAGAGCCCACAGCAGGGTCATCTTGACAGAGCTTGTGACTGACAGGATGGTGATAGAAACAGAAAAGTGTTTTTCGAATCCTGGCCTGGCAAGAATGTGAGCAAACCTGTTCCCTCTGCTGCTGCTTCAGGCTCCAGCCCTGACTTCCTGTCCTGTCACCCTTGCTGATGCTATCCTTCCCTCTGTTGGTTTGTGCATCTGATGTTGAACAACGCCAACCTTCTTGGAAGCCATTGGTTCTGTCTCCAAGAAGGGCAGAATGCCGTCACCTAGTCCTGGGCAAGTTATTAGGCAAGAGAGGGCATCTCCAGCGCTGCCTCTCAACCCTGGCAGGCTTCTCCAGAGTCCCACGTGTGGCTCCAGTCCACTAGTCCCTTCTCTGTCTCTCTGTGTAACAAGTTAAAAGTCAGATACACTCTGAGGGGGGCTTTGGCCTGGGAGAATGCAAGCCCACTCAAGAGGGCTTAGGTGGGATTTCTTAGGTACAAAGTCCTTTAGCAAGAATAGGTCAAGCAAGGGAAACAAGTGCACAAAGCCCTAGGCCAGCCTCTGAACACTGAGCATCTTATGGAACTCTCCTAAGTACTGGGAGCTAAGGCCTGATCCTTCTTCCACGAGGAACAGAGGTTCAGTGGGTAAAACTTCTGGCTGGAGTTAGTGACTCCTCAAAGGTCAACCCCTGGCTCCAAAGGCTCTACCATAGGATGGAGGAAAAATCTGGAACAGAGCCAGGAATGCTCTGACTTCAAGATCAAAGTATGTTGAGGTGCAGCCTGTGGCCTTGCCAAATCACCTGTATACATTCTGGGACTTCAGATCTGACAGGAATTGGCTGTCACCTGGTATGTTGCTGTGCCCTTTCCTCTCTGGTTATTCCAGGCACTGGATTCTTTTGCTTATCTGCTCACATACCAAACAAAGACCAAAAAAGCTGTAGGAACTCGGAGGCCTGTACACAATGACTGTCCTGACCAGACAAAGTCAAGCTCTCTCGTTTAAGACACCTCTGAGTGCCCACCCCCAGGAAGGAGGGGACTTGCCCAAGGTGACTTAGCCTTCTCCACTTCCACCCAGGGAATTCACTCTTTGCCTTGTCAACACCCACAGCTTTGTCAGGAAGAAGGGGTACATCCCAGGTTCCCCACAGGGAAGGAATAGACCCCAAGTAGTCACCTAAGTCCCTCTTTTATGTAGGACAGAGGGTGAGGTTAGAACAACCCAAAGGAGGTAGGGCAACCAGATCCCTACTTACTCACTTTGAAAGATAGATTCTAGCCCTAAGGCTAGAATTGGCTGACCTGGGGAAAGAGGCCAGCACATAACACATGCTTGTTTTGTATATAGTGTACTGCCTGTGGAGGAGGGCTGAGGTCCAGGGCTTGATGGCTTTGGCTTGGAAGGAAGAGACTGACAATTGAGTCCTAGCTTTGTTTCATGTAGCCCTGGCTGGCCTGAAACTTGCTTTGTAGGTTAGGCTGGTCTTGAACTTCCATCAATTCTCCTGCCTCCCCAGTACTAGGATTATAGTGTGCACCACCATTACCTTGCCTGGCTCCCTTTTTATTTGTTTGTTGTTGGGTGTTTTTTGTTTGTTTGCTTGAATGGCTTTTTTGAGACAAGTCTGGCCTTGAACTCCTGATCCTCTTGAACCACCATCCCCAACCCCGTATTTATTTATTTGCTCATTCATTAATCAGTGTAGTTTCCTAAATGTCAGTCATTACTATAAAATTTCTTCTTTTTTATATTGCTGGAGTATTACAAATTTAATCATTGTGCCTTATACATTGCAAACTAGAAAACTTTTTACCTCCTGCTTTCCTGCTTTTTGTTTTTGTTTTTGTTTTTAGACAGGGTGTCTCTGTGGCTTTGGAGGCTGTCTTGGAACTAGCTCTTGTAGACCAGGCTGGTCTTGAACTCACAGAGATCTGCCTGCCTCTGCCTCCCAGGTGCTGGGATTAAAGGTGTGCGCTACCACACCCAGTGATTGTGTTTGACTTTCTTTTTTTTTTAAAGATTTATTTATTTATTTATTATGTATGCAGTATTCTGTCTACATGTATGTCCACAGGCCAGAAGACCAGATCTCATTACAGATGGTTGTAAGCCACCATGTGGTTGCTGGGAATTGAACTCAGGACCTCTGGAAGAGCAGCCAGTGCTCCTAACCTCTGAGCCATCTCTCCAGCCCATGTTTGACTTTCTTAAGATTAATTTTTTTATTATTTTATGTGTAGGGTGTTTTACCTCTATATATGCCCGTGTACCACATGTGTGCACATGCAGAGGCCAGAAAAGGGTATCAGATGCTCTGGAACTGGAGTTAACAGATAACTATTACTGTTAACTATGAACCACTTTATAGGTCCTTGGAATCAAACCTGGGACCTCTGAAAGAGAAACCTCTGAGCCATCTCTCTAGTCCTCATTTTTCTGTTTTACTTTAATGAATTTAGCCTGAGCAAGAGTTTAGTTTGTTTAAATGCAGCCACAATAAAAAGAACGTGTTTGCCTGGGTACCGTCTGATATTTACCTGGGCTCACCCAGGGCATAACTGCTTTCCTTCATCTCTTCTCTCCACATCCCAGTCGTTGTTTTTGAGAAAAGGACAAGGTTTGGCAGCAGTGACCTTCCACTCCTAATCCTGTAAGAAGTCTGAGGCCCAGAGACGTCAGCAAGGGACAAAGAGGCCAGACAGACTCAGAGAACCTGTAGTGGCTAGTAAACAGCACCAAATGTGTCCATCCTGTTTCCAGGGCTGGTGGTGACTCAGGAAGGCAAGCATGTCCCCAGGGGTGTAGACAGCCCTGAAAGCAGGAGCCACACACTCTCCATTGAACTCTCAGAATCATCCCACAGTCCCGGAGGCACTAAAATTCCAGCTAAAAGCATTTTACTCCCAAAGAAACTGCACTGAGAAAGGATTGGGTCAGATAAAGCTGCTAATGGCCTCCAAGCACCCAGGTTTTCTACACTCAAGTACTTCCTTCTTGGGTCCCTGCTCAGCCCAAGCTTTTTTCGCCCCAGGAGTGGGGCTTCTGGAACCGTCTGTTCTCTGCAGCCCAGGCCCCCTTGCTCAGATGTCAGAGCTAGATGTGGCCATCTGACCATAAAGGGCCACAGCAACAGCCATGCTTGCCATTCAACTCCTGAGCTTTAAATTAGGAAAAGCAGAACCCAGACAGTCACCTGTGGGTCTAAGCAGAAAGAGCATGTGGACTTGCTTGGGAGAAGATCCACTTGGGTCTCCCATTTAAGGAGAGGAAGGATCCAGTATGCCAGAGAAATGCAGGGGAAGGTGGGTTTGTAGGAAGCCGACTGTTCTGAGGGCTGCTGGTGCGCTCTCTCCCTGCCCCCACCACAAAGATTCTGTGTAACCCGCCTGCCCTTGAGATCTGTAAAATGGCCTTGACTCCATGTATTGAATGACTCTGTGCTGAGACTGGCTGGAGTGGGAGTCTGCTGTTTGTAAGCAAATCAATGGCAGATGCAGTGAAGCCCGTCCTTCAGCCTCCCAAGTTAGACTTGGCAAGCTAGAGTGACAGCAACGCCAGGGTCTTTCTTTGACTAGTGCTTTATGATTCGAAAGCCTCAAACACAGCAGTTCTCAACCTGAGCGTTGAACACCCCTTTGTCTGGGGTTACCTAAGACCATTGGGAAAACACAGATATTTGCATTATGATTCATAACAGCAGCAACATTACAGTTATAAAGTAACGATGGGAATAATTTTACGGCTGGGGGTCACCACGACATGAGGAACCGTATCAAAGAGTCGCAGCATTGGGAAAGTTAGGAACCACTGCTCTAACAGAGCCCAACACGGTGGTCCTGGCAATCTTGGAATTTAGGAAAGTTAGACAGGAGTTCTGAGAGTTCAAAGCTAGCCTGGGCTCCAGAGTGAGATCCTGCGTCAAACAAATATAACATGTCCCTAACGTAGGAGTCATCAGTCCAGCCTGGCATGACTTGCCCCAGACCTGTACAAGCCCAAGACCCACCGAGGGGCACCCTCACCAAGTCTGCAGAGGGACTGGTCCAGCTTCCTGTCAGGCAAACCTGAGTCTTCACATACCCATCCCTTCCTGTCAGGATGACCTGACACTTGCTTCCTCTCATCCATTTGTCCTTCCCACCAGCCCCCTAATTGATGGATTGATTTCCTTCTGGCAGAGTCTCATGTAGCCCAGACTGGCCTCAAATTCCTGATCATCCTGCCTCCAGCTCCTGGGTGCCAGTATTATAGGCATGCTGGCTACCATGCCTGGTTATATTCAGTACTGGGCATTGAACCTAGGTTTTTTTGTGCATGCTAGGCAAGCACTCTACTACCTAAGCCATATCCTCACTTTATTTTTTTTGAGACAGTAAGTCTCAAATATCCCAGGCTAACCTTGAACCCCTGATCCTCTTGCTTTTGCTTCCTGAATATTGACTTTATGGATGTGCAACATCATGCTTGGCTTTACTTCCTCATTTGTGCCAACTGAAAGGCAGGATAGAGTGGGCCCTGAGGCTCTATCTCCTTGACTGATGGACTTGGGAAATGACATCACTCCTGAAAACCTCAGTGTCTCCCAAGTGGGGCCAATAAAGCCTGCTTCAAGCGGTTGTTATAAGGCCTGAATGAAGTAAGCAGAGAGCTTAGCATAAGGCCAGCCCACAGTAAAAGTGCTCAGTGGGTGGCAGCCAGAATAATGTGCCATGTAAAATACCTAGCGTGAGGCCAGACACATAATTACTAATAAAAAAGCATGTAGTATAAATTGGTACGCAAGAGTTAGTGTAGTGTTCAGCTGGACATGCTCAGCAGGACTGTGTGTGAAACAAAGGAGTCTTAGCCATTGCAAGTTTTAAGTCACTCAACAATAACCCGCACAAAGCTAGTGAGATCTCAGGCCATAGAAAGAAAAGTATTGTCTCTAGAAGACAGTAGGAGGAGAGCCCAGCTTCCCCTCATCTCCCCTAATCAGACAGTATCTAGATAAGGAATGAGAAGGCACAGGGCCTCAAAAGAGGACTTTCTTTTTCATTCTCTCATTCTTTGTTATTGCTTTGTTTTGTTTTGTTGAGACAAGGTCTCTCTGTGTACCTATGTAGCCCTGGCTGTCCTGGAGCACAGTATGTAGACTAGGCTAGCCTCAGATTCACAGAAATCTGCCTGCCTCTGCCTCCTAAGTGCTGGGATGAAAGGCATGGGCCACTACCCATGGTTCAAAACATCTTAATTTTTTTAATGAAAATAAAATCTTGTTCTTGGAAAGTGTGCTTATGTGAACAAAAGCGTGAGATACAGACAAACCTTTCTCCTCTCGAGATTTGGGCAGAGCCAAACTGGTGGAAAGATTAATAAACAGGACAGTGAGGCAGAAGCTGAGGCTACCGCGTAGGTGATTTTTCATAAATTGCATGTTTCTTTCTTATCTGGGAATTAGTTCAGTTGGTAGAGTGCTTGCCTGGTGTGCACAACTCTCTGAGTTTGGTCTCTAGCTCTACAGGTGTGAAGTGTGCCTGTAATCCTAACCTTCTGGAAGAAGAGGTGGCAGGTACAGAAGTTCAAAGTCATCCTCTGCTACATTAGCAAGTTTGAGGCCAGCCTAGGATAGATGAGACTCTGTTTCAGTTTTTTTAAGTATGTACTTTTAAAAAAAAGTTTATTGCATAGCTGCAAAAAAAAGTAGCCGTCTGGCCGGGCGTTGGTGGGCACGCCTTTAATCCCAGCTCCCGGGAGGCAGAGGCAGGTGGATCTCCGCGAGTTCGAGGCCAGCCTGGTCTCCATAGTGAGTCCCAGGACAGCCTCCAAAGCCACGGGGAAACCCTGTCTTGTAAAAAACTTAAAAAAAAAAAAAAAGGAAAAAAAGTAGCCGTCTGGTGGAGTACTGCCTATCATTCAGCTAGTGACTTTCTTCTCCCCCCCCCCTTTTTCTTTTTTAAGGTGGAGTCTCACTCTGTAGCCTTGGCTAGTCTAGATCTTGCTATGCAGATCAGCCTGTTTCTCATAGCATCCAGAACAGGATCACCAGCCCAGGAACAGGACACTGGCAAATCAATCATCAACCAAGAAAATGTACTCCAAGCTTGCCCACAGGTCAGTCTAATGGGAGCATTTCTCAACTAAGGTTCCCAAGTGACTCTAGCTTGTGTAAAGTTGGCATAAAACTAGTCAGCACTGGTATGTCCATCCATATTTCTGAGTGTGACACTGGTTCTATAGGCAATACATTCATCAAAACCTACAAAATCTATCATTTGAAAGCATAAAGTTTTTCATGTAGAGAATATAATGCCACAAGAAACCTGTTTGATCTTTCCCCTTAACATAGAACTCTTTTTTTCCTGTGAAACACTTAAGCTTGTTAAATAAAAAATAATTTTCATCAAAAAATTGTACATTTTCTTCCCACATGCCTTGCTTTGAAATAGAAATTACTGTGATCCACTTCCCTGCAAAGGAAATATGACAAAATATTAGAAAATATTTTTTAAAATCTCAAACACCAAAGTCAAGCTAGAGTCACTGTCTTAGAAGCCTCTGCTTCGAGCCAGGCAGTGGTGGTGCATGCCTTTAATCTGAGCACTAGGGAGGCAGAGGCAGGCAGATCTCTGTGAGTTCGAGGCCAGCCTGGTCTACAAGAGCTAGTTCCAGGAAAGCCTACAAAAACAATACAGAGAAACCCTGTCTCAAAAAACAAACAAAAAGAAAGAAAGAAAGAAAGAAAGAAAGAAAGAAAGAAAGAAAGAAAGAAAAGAAACCTCTGCTTCACAGCATACAAAAAGGAGTGGAATTGTTAAGTAACTAAGATCCCTCTGGTGACACATTTCCAAAGATGTAGAGAAGAAGGAGAAAGAAGATGAAAAAGACCTGTGTCACCCTCAGTGTTTGGTATTTTAGTTTTTATCATCGTCTTGCCTGTATGTATGCCTGTAACAGAGTGTAATGATCTGACACCCACAAGAGCTGTTAAATGATCTAATAATCAAGGTAGAGAGAATGCTTGGTGTGTGTGTGTGTGTGTGTGTGTGTGTGTGTGTGTGTCGTGTATGATGTATGCAGGAATGCTCACATGTGGGCATACATCAAGAGCCAAAAGGAAGACATCACATAGTGTCTTGATCTCTCTCTGAATTATTCCGTTGAGACAGGGTCCCCTTCATATGATGGTTTTCTTTCCTTTGTATGTGTTCCTGGAAGGAAACTATTGCTCCAAATGGTGGTTTTCTTTTTAGTATCTTGAAGAACCTCCATACTGTACTCCTAAGTGACTATATTAGTTTATATTTCTTTTCCTTTTTTTTTTTTTGAGACAGGGTTTCTCTGTATTGTTTTTGGAGGCTGTCCTGGAACTCACTCTATAGACCAGGCTGGCCTCGAACTCACAGAAATCCTCCTGCCTCTGCCTCCTGAGTGCTGGGATTAAAGGCATGTGCTACCAACACCTGGCTTAGTTTATATTTCTATCAAGTTGTTTTTATTTTTAACAAGCCAGCCCAGGATCTTCCCTATAATTTTGCTGCTTGGGGCCTGATGTAGGCTCCGTACAGCATTCTGCACACCCATCAGACTGAAACCTTGCTCTTCAGGGTCAGAAGGTCCAGTGGGGTTGAGCTGGACCTGCTCTGCATACTATACCACCTGAATCCAACTCTGAGCAGAGGCCTCTTGAATACCTTGGAAAATGTTCTGGACTATACACCCAAGTGAGAAATGCAATACCCATGTCCTATCATCCCCTCCAGTCTTACGTCTCTCTTAGTGGGAGGTACTTACAGTCCATTGACCTCCTTCCATGTTGGAGAAAATGGTATCACATGCTGCTAACCTTTGAGCCCCAAGAAGCATTGCTTGGGTACCCATCCCTACATCTCCATGGGCTTATCTTCTATCTCCACTCTGTGTTTCTTAGCAGGGGCTTAGGACCCTGCTACTTGCTGCTCACCAGGTTTTGATCTTATCTATATGTTACCATCAACGTTTTGGGGTCCTGGGAGTAGCAAGACAATCAAGGTCCCTTATCTCAACTGATGCATTCCAGATGTCCAGAAAGTAGGACTTTTCACAGGCCCTGATACAAAATTCCAAAGGCAATGTTGCACTTTGTTGTGAGGAGTCCTCTCCCCCTCTTCCTAGCCTAAGGACTCTGCTTTTCTGCTTGGCCTCCAATACTCAGGAAGGGACATCTGAGAATTCTGGATGACAGTGTGACCGCAGCCAAGGGAAAGGCCATCCTGAGAAACTGTCCCCACACCTGGTCTTAAGGTATGTCCCCTGAGATTGGAGTTGCTAATGGTTGTGAGTCACCATGTGGGTGCTAGGAACTGAACCCTGGTCCTCCATAAGAGTAACAAGTACTCTTAACTGCTGAGCCATCCCTGCAGCCCGTATACTGGGATACGAAGCAAAGAAAGAAGCCACTGCCACCATCCTCAGGGAGCTGGCATACTTTGTGGTTGAGGAAGGGAGCAGGACGGTAAACGCAATGCTAACTACAACACGCAGAACTGCTTTAAGTGCCTTGAGGTATAAACAGGAAAAGGAGCTAGTGGGTGACACTGGAGTTGAAATTTGAAGGAGAAAATTATCTGACTTTCTGGGAAGATAGCATTCCAAATGGGAAACAGCAGGCATTAGAATTCTGAGGCTGGGACTGGGATGATAGCTCAGAGGTTAAAAGCACTGCTACGCTCCCAGTAGACCAGGGTTCAATTCTCATCACCCACACGGTGTATCATGATCACCCGTAGCTCTAATTCTGGGAGATTTGACGCACCAGACACACACATGGTGCACAGACATAGATGCACACTAAACACCACACCCATAAAATAAATAGACAGACAAATATTTTCAGGAAAATAATTCTGAACCTAATGGATACTGGGAGAGTTTGAGAACTGGAAACAACAAGTTTGTGTGGCTGGGGCAGAGTGAGGAGGGAAGGATCTGATAAGGAACTGGAGGAAAGAGGGACAAAAGCAGCGGTGATCTGTCTGCTACAGCCAAGATGCTGAGCGACTCCACAGACATGAGAGCAAGTTTGAGTGTTCTGAAAGTGGCTAAGGCCACCTTTGTCAGTAAAACCTTCCAAAGCAATTCAATTTTACTATGCATTTGCTCCTTTTAAGACCAACTTAACAGCCTGGTCTACAAGAGCTAGTTCCAGGACAGCCTCCAAAGCCACAGAGAAACCCTGTCTCGAAAAAGAAAAAAAAGAAAAGATTCAAATCGAAATATTCAAGTGTTTAAATAGTGCCTCGCCCAGTAGGCACTCAATAAAGGTTGGTTGTCATCGGTGTCACTTTATGTCTCTTGCAGTCACCCCCAGCTTCCTGCCATGGCCAACCCCCCATGCCATCCTCCACACTGCCTAGAGGAGTGATTTCCTGAAGTCACAGGTTTAGCTGTCCCTACTGCTCACCGCTGCAGTGACTCTTGATGGAAGGAAGAAATTCAAACTTCACAGACTGCCCTGAAGGCCCTTCTTGATGCAGTCACTGTCACCCTTGCCAGCCCCTACTCCTGCTGCCCCTACCTCCTACTTTTTACCCGCACCCCCCCAGCAGTCATAGGAAACCCTTTGTTCCTAACTTGTTGTCTTTGAACGTGTGGTAGCCTCTGCCTTGACTTGTCCAACAGCAATCCCCTGTGATTCTCACAAGCTCTGCCTGCCCAGGCTGCCCCCTCCCCTACAGATCCGTTTCCTGCATCACCAAGGTCTGGAGTGGTCTTCCCTCTCTTGTTCCTGCAGCACTTAAGACTAAGCCTGTCACAGGCAAGGCAGATGTGCCACAACAGACTTCATTACTGCTAACATGTCTTGGTTCACAAGGGTCAGCATGGGTTAAGAAGCTTGCTCTGGTCAAAGTAGACAAAAACTGACAATCAGACTCCAGGCCTGTCTGATTCTGGATTGATGTATGCACACACACACACACACACACACACACACACACACACACACACACCAATCTCAAGGCACTTGGGAGTGGAAAAATGTTGATCTTTGTAATTGTTCCCTGTTTGGGAAGGGTTCCAGACTGGGCATTAAAAGTTACCCTCAGAATACAACTATTCATCGGCTTATTTAATAATTCATACTCATTTATTCTCATTCATTTACTTCCTCATTCTTCTATTCATTCCTTCACCCACTCATTCACACTGAGTAACTGTGCTTAGAATTTTGCTCCTAGAATCTATCCCTATCTGCTGTACAAGTTGAGAGCCAGGACCTGGACTAGGGAGAGGCGGCTCAGGGAGAGCACAAAGGCCTTGCGGTTGGTTGACCTTGGAAAGGGTTTGCTGGTGACTTTGGAAACGGGATATTCTGAACCGAGTGTGCACATTCACAAAGAACAGCTCGGAACAGCTACAGATAGGAGGGAGAGTGAGGATCATGACGGAGCAGGCTGGGGACTGCAAAAGTCAAGGGCAAGATTAATTTGGGAGTTAGGTATGGTGCAAGGTTAAGGTTCGGGTTGAGTATAGGTTTAGATCTTGAAATAGAATCCTCTCTTTATTCCCCTCGAAAGGGTTTTGTTTGTGTACTTATTTGTGTTTTGCTTGTTTGTTGAGATCGGTTCTTGCTGTGTACATGAGGCTGGCTTCAAACTCTAGATAATCCTCCTGTCTCAGCCCCCAAGTGCCCAGATTACAAATGTGTGCCACTGTGAAGGGTCCAGATTCATACATTCTCCCTCTTTCCCCTGCCTAGTGCACTGACTCTGGGATGCTCCAAGAAGCAAAACCAACCCCTATTGAGACAAATTGGCTGCCTGACCCTTCTGGGCGTCCTGAGGCCCAACAGTCAAACTGCCAGTTTGGGATACTTGTCTGTGTTGTGGGCACCTCTCTGGCGGGCCCCACGGGTCAGCATAGATGTCCTTTTCTGCTCATAGACTTCCCCCAAGCCACGCTGCCCCTCAGCACACCTCTGAGCACACAGTAGGCGCTCCATCCAGACTGGCTCTTTGCCCTCATTTCCCCACAAAGGCCGCTGCAGGAGCCCCTTCCCGATTGGGACCACCCAGGTGTTCTGACTCACCTGTCTGGAGGACAAGGCTGCGACATTTCCAACCCGCTCTTCTCACCCCTAGTCCCTGCCCATCCCAGTGCAGCGCAGCTAGGGTCCTGCACTGCCCCAGGCGCGGAGCCGCGCAATTACCCTAATTACAGCCCGGCCTCGGCGGCGGTGGAGAGCGCGGCCACGCCGGCCTGAGAACGCCCCCGGTCCCCGGCCGGAGCGTGGGAACCTCGGTGCCCTCCGCCTGGGGCGGCGGCGGCGGCGGCAGCGTCGGGGACCCGCCCGCTGGGGAGGCCGCGAAGCGCGATAAGCCCGCCCCGCCGCTCCCGCCCGGCTAATGACTGGGCCTCTCTGGGAGCGCGGCCCCTTTCATCAGCAGGTCCCCAAGCGCCCCGTGCCCATTAACTCCCCAGCCCCCACACTGGGTGGAGAGCAGCGGCGGGCCTGCAGCCCCAGTTGCCAGGCAAAGCCGAGTGGCTATGCAGGCCAGGAGGTTCCCAGGAGAGATGCGGCGCCCTGCTGCCGGGCTTCGTCCCACAGCTGCTCAGCACCTCTCTCACCCGCTCCTCCATTCACACGCCCACTCATTCATTTATTCACTAAACAAACGTTTTCTGCGTCCCTTCTAACTATTGTTTCCTCTTCTGTATACGGGAATAATAACATTATCGCAAGTGTTTAGGTGGTACGGGAGGGATGAGGGAAGCCACTGAAAACCTGTTTTGAAACCGACCCATCCCACCTGCACCCCAGATCACTTGGCACACCAGTCCTGGATGAGGTAGAATCCAGTTTACAGAGGCAAGAGAAGCGATGGAATTAGTCAAGGTGACAAAATGGCAGGTGTGTCCTCTCGCACTTCTGCACCCCACAGTGAGAGTGCAGTTACCCCAGGACCCCAGATGAAAAAAAGGCTGTAGCTGGCGTTTCTGGGACACTTGGCACCAGGCACTATGCAAAGGGCACATTGTCCCCCTTTAGTCCTTGTCGCAGGAATCTGAAGCTGAGAAAATCCATTTCTCAGGGCCACACAACCGGAGTGACTGGAATAAGGTTTGGGTCCAATCAGACAAGGCCATGGAGGTTTGTTGCTGTGTGGTGGACGTGGAGCAGCCTCCCTCTTTGGTGTCCGTGCCAGTCTCAAGAACATGGATTCATTCAGCAGCTTCCCACCCCAGGGACCCTCCACATCATCCACAACCTCAAAATACACAGGAAACAAACAGTGCCTAGAGCCACGGGCCTGGGATCCCAGCTACTTGGAAGAATTAAAGGAAATGAGTTCAAGGCCAGCCTGGACAACTTAGTGAGACCCTGTCTCAAAAGAAAAAGTTAAAGGCTGAGAATGAAAGCTCGATGGCATTGCTCCGCATGCACAAGGCCCTGGGCCTGATCCCCTCCCCAGTACTGCAAAACAAACAGCTGGGGGTGGGGCAATCCAGAGCGCAGTTTCCAAAGATTTGGTACTACAGAACGGCAGGAGAAAGGGAAGTTCAATCTGGATGCAAAACCTCTCTGGGACTCAGTTTCTCCTCTATAAAAGGGGTACAGTGGTCCTGTACACAGTGTCCTGGAACTCATTCTGCAGACTAGGTTGTCCTCAAACTCACAGAGCTCCACCTGCTTCTGTCTCCCGAGTGCTTGGATTAAAGACATGCGCCACCAACGCGGCTGAGCCAATATTTATTAACCATCAACTAATGGATTCAGTGCTAGGGTACAGGTCATGGGGTTTTGGAGAGACAGGACACAGGGTTGTAGGTGTCAGTTTTGCAGGGACTCCTTGAGGAAAGTCATTAATTCCTTGTGCCTAAGAAGCTTAGCCACATGACCTGGAAGTCCTCCCAAGAGTAGACCCCAAAAGGAAGAAACTCTGAGGTTTCTGAGGCTTCACACCCAGAAGCCATGCTCTAAAAATCTCTCTGTTCAGTATGGCAGCCATCTACCCCATGTGGGGAGGCAAAACTGTAATGTAATGGGTCCAAGGGGCTGGCTCACTGAGCAAAACGACCATTGCCACGAGCCTGACAACCCGGGTTCAGTCTCTGGGACCCGCATAGTGAAAGGGAAGAGCCAAGTCTTGAGAGTTGTCCTCTGACTTCCACACACCTTTGAATGTGCATGCACACGCACACAAATAAATGTTCTTAAAAGTTGTGATCTAAGTACTAAACACACCACTGTTCTCAAGACTTATTACAAAAACCCATGATAGCTTTATATACTAGGGACAGAATGTGGCTGAGTGGTAGAGTGCTTGCCTAGCATGCACAAGGTTCTGGGTTCGATCACCAGCACTATACTGCTATTATTTTTATATTAATTGCCTAGTATAATGAAGTTATTTTGAATTGAAGGGGTTAAACTAAACATGCCAATGAAATCCATTCCAGCCATTTCTCTTTTCCTTTTAAAATGTAGCTGCCAGTAGGGCCTCATTGCTTAGCTGGTTAAAGCAGGTGCCTAGTAAGATGTGGCCATGTGAACATTCCCGATCGCAGATATGACTCACATTTAGATTTCTACTACACAGCTCTGATTAAAGATCTGGGAGCCATCCTGCTGAGCCAAGACTTCTTCCCTGGTCACCATGAACACTTCCTAATGGGGTGCACCAGACCTTGGCACCTTGGTAAGAGAGAGCCATTTCCTTCCCCAACATGGTTCCACCCCAGTTTTGCTTATTCCTCTCAGGGCCCTTCTTGCTTGGAGCATGACAAATGAGACCATCTTCCATTGCCAGTCTTTTTTCGGGACACTGACCAAGATGTGCCTGGGACATCCCTTCTAAGGGTAGCCCCCAAGCCCCCAGCAGACTCAGAACCGTGCTACCCAAAAGCACCTCTGTGGCCCCTTACTGTGTTCCGGGATATTAGTTTAAAATGTGTTACATTTGTTTATGCTGTGGAATATTTGTTTAATGATGCAAATACATGTTACATCCTTTTATGTTGCATTTGTTTAACTCTGTGAAACTGTGTTACTTGGCCTGCCTAAAACGATTGATCTAATAAAGAGCTGAACAGAGGATATCTAGGTCGGAGGGGGAAACAGATGGAAGCTTTCAGGCAGAGAGAATAAATAGTAGGAGATCGTAGGAGAAATCTAAAAAAAGGAGCTAGGAGAGAGAAAAGGAAAAGGAGAGGAGGATGTCAGGGGCCAGCCGCCCAGCCACACAGCCAGCCGCAGAGTGAGGAGGAAAGAAGGGTATATAAAATAAAGAAAGGTAAAAGCCCAGGGGCAAAATGTAGTTAAAGAAAAATGGAATAATTTACATTAGAAAAGCTGGCTAGAACAAGCCAAGCTAAGGCTAGGCTTTTATAAGTAAGAATAGGTCTCTGTGTATCTATTTGGGAGCAGGGCAGCAGGTCCCCAAAGAGGGGAAAAAAAACCTACATTACTGTCCAATCCTGTTCCCTTTAGTAGTCTAAGCAAGGTGAGGGAGCAGGACTCAAACCACATGGAGTCCTCTGTCCACCTCTTATAGGCCCAGCCAGGACTGCTCTGGGCTGGACATTGAGAGCGCACAAGATTCTCCCTCTGGGAATTGGCACATTTGTGGAAAAAGCAGTTGTGGTCCTATCCAGAAGACAACTGAGAGGTGATCACACAACCCGTGTCTGCTGGGTGAGAGCAGGTCCTTAGGGAGATGGGGCAGAGAGATAGGATGCCGTTTCTCCCCACACCACACCCACCAGCATCTCTCTCCACAATTTGAGAAAGCTATAAAGCTTGGGCCCTATAGTTAACAGTGTAACCCAAGGAAAAGTCCTTCAATGGAGGGTTAAAATCATGATCAGCAAAAGGACTTGTTGAGTAACCTTAAATACCTTTCTGACTGATGAAATTCCTTCCATTGAATTGAAACCATTTCCTGCTAATGTCCACCTAGATCCTGCCATGCCTCCCAAAGTCATCAACATGTGACAGACATTCAGAGATCTGAATGTAGTTTGATTAAGAGCTCCCAGACTCTGTCCATCCCTGGGCTAGTATCCAGTTCCTTCTGTGGAGAGTTTCCATCCGCCTAGCCCGCAGCCCTTTGGATCTTCCCAGAGACCCTGTAAAAGAGAAAAGTGGAATAATATGGTTATGAGGAGTGTGGGCTCTGGAGTCAGGCAGCCTTGGGAAGGGTCCTAGCTGCACTGTCTTCTAGCTGTGGGATCTGGGGAGGGGGAAATGCTTCAGCTCTCTGTGCCTCGATTTTCTTAAGAAGTGAGGAGAGCCGGGCACATGCCTTTAATCCCAGCGCTCAGGAGGCAGAGGCAGAGGCAGAGGCAGAGGCAGAGGCAGAGGCAGAGGCAGAGGCAGAGGCAGAGGCAGAGGCAGAGGCAGAGGCAGAGGCAGAGGCAGAGGCAGAGGCAGAGGCAGAGGCAGAGGCAGAGGCAGAGGCAGAGGCAGAGGCAGAGGCAGATGGATCTCTGTGAGTTCGAGACCAGCTTGGTCTACAAGAGCTAGTTCCAGGACAGTCTCCAAAGCCACAGAGAAACCCTGTCTGGAAAACACACACACACACACACACACACACACACACACACACACACACACACACACACACACACAGAAAAAAACCAAAAACATGCTTTTCTACAGTGTTCGAATCAAAGATAAGAGACACATCAAGAACACCCTGATTCCACTGGCCCCTGAGGACCAGCTCTGTCCTGACCTGTGTTAGTTATCTTTCTCATTATTGTAAAAAAAAAAAAAAAAGATCCCAGTAGAAGGAACTAAAGAGTTTGAGACGGGGTATGGCCCATCACAACTGGAAGGCGTGGCAGTGGGACATGAGAGAGGCGATCACATTGTTCACAATCAGGAAGCAGAGAGATGCTGGTACTCTGCTCAATGCCTCCTTTTTATTCAGTCTGGGACCTCAGCACATGGGATGGTGTCACCAGTACACAGGATGGGCTTTCTCTCCTTGGATAAATTTTTCTAGAAACATCTTCACAGACATACCCGGAGATGTGCTTCCAGGGTGATCCCAAATATAGTCATGTGGACAATGAAAACTAACTATCTTACTATGTGTCCTATAACTTGTGGTTTAAAGTCATCTTGCTTCTGCTGTGTAACACTGGTAAACATCTGGATACCTTAAAGCAGGAACCAGCTACCGCTTAGGTCACAACTCTGTGTATTCTGCTTACCTGGGCTCAGTAAGCATCTTCATCTGCCTGGCTTTCCTGGACTTATTCATGCAGTCCATGGGGAGCTTAAACAAGGCTGGATCATTCAGGATAGCCTGAAGCTGATTTAGTGCTTTTTCTGGATGTTTTTGCCATGTGTCAGGTGCTATGGAAAATATAAGTGTTGTGAAAATTTTTTGCTGAGTTCTTAGTTTGTGGGATAGAAATACTAAGTGCTGAGTATGGTGGCACTTAATCCTCCTAGTTGCTCTATCAGGTAGTTGTTAGTATTACTCCCATTGTGTAGATGAAGAAACTGAGGCTCAAAGAGAAGAATAATTTCCCTAATATTTCTTGTTTTTCTGGGTGGTGGTGGCGCACGCCTTTAATCCCAGCACTCCAGAGGCAGAGGCAGGAGGATATATGTGAGTTTGAGGCCAGTCTCACCTACAGAAGGAGTTCTAGGACAGCCAGGACTACTCAGACGTCTGCCTCAAATAAACAACAACAAAATACTTGTTTTTATTGTTTTTAATTATGTGTATGCACCTGTATGTGGATGTGTGCATGGGAGTGCAGGTGCCCACAGAGGCCAGAGGTATTAGATCCCCTAGCACTGGAGTTGTGAACTACCTGATATGGGGTCTGGGAATCAAACTTGCGTCCTTTAGGGAAGCAGTGCATGATCCTAACCACTGAGCCAACACTCCAGCCCAACGTCTCTCATCTTCCAAGACCCTGATGTAAGATTTTAACCTATGATTCCAGAATGTTCCTAGAGCCCATAATCTTGCACTGTACTGTCCCAACCCTTCCCACATAAAACAGCAAATGTGACTCCATTAATCTTGTCCTGCTCAAAGTGTTGCCATGGCAACTGAATGGACACAGCATGCATAGTACAAGATTGAATGACAGCCGTTCAGTCAATGCCCCCTTTATCTATTCTGTGCTTGGTATCAAAGCAGGTACTAGAGGACACAGATATGACCCAGGTCGGGAGGCAGTAGCTGTGGCATGGGGGAGGTAATGAGACCTGCCTGGTTTGGGCTCTCCACTGACACGTTTATCAGCTTGAGTCTTTTGGCGCAGACTCCCCTTCCCATAGCTGTTCCTGGTCTCTGAGTCTGAGTCCCACAGCAGCAGATGTTAAGGCCATCATTAGGGGAGTCAAGGATTCTGAGACATTCTTCAAGTCTGGGTACCAAGCTGGGCCCAGAATCTGTTCACAGTACAACTTGCATACCAGGCTAGAAGTAACAGCTTCCAAGGGCAGGTAGCATGCTTGTCCCATTCAAAAGCAGATCTGAAACTCCTGGTCTATAGAAGGAGTTCCTCCTGTCCAGAGCAGAGACACCAAAAGGTGTAGCAACATGTGCCCACAGACCTATACCCAGGGGAAGGCCTGGACACTGGAGACGTAGGACGAGTAGTGGAAGGAGGCTGATCTTGGAACTAACTGGTCCCTCTGCAAATTCTTACTCCATCCTTTTCTGTGGTTCCTGGGAGCTGAAGAGCGGGCTCCTTTTCTATAGAATGAGGATAGACGTCTGCATCTTAGGGCTCCTTCTTGTGCATCTTGGACCAGCTGAAGCATTCCAGGGCTGCATCAGGAGGAGCCTAGGATCATCACTGACCCCAGGGCAGTAGGCCACAGGAGGGACTGGGCAGTGGCTGGTAAGCCATCAGGAATCCAGCTAGATTTCCTCTCTGCCCCACCTGCTCCTTTTCTCCCTACTGATTACTTCATCCTTCTGCCTCCATAGACAAGCATCTTCCATTTATCTGCTACTTATGGCAAAAGCTGGGTGTCCTTTGGGGAGCTGGGGAGGAGTTGTCTTAGTCACATTCACACTAGCTTCTGTCTCTCAGGCATTATTCCAAATTTCCAGAGGGAAAGAATTTAGCCCAATTTGAACCTGTGCTCCACTCTAGTCTGATGGGCTAGGGCACAGAGGGCTAGGGCCAGAAAAGGTGGGTCACTAGTGCAACTAGGAGTCCCAGTAATGAAATAAGAAAGGGGACAACTCAGAGAGCATCACCACCATCAAAAGGGGTCCCCCGCATGGTTCTCATATGGATGGGGTGGGACAGTATGCGTCAGTGTCCTGTCCACAGTCAGCCCCATCACATGAGTGTCTTGGGTCAGCTTTCTGGAAGCAGAGGTCTCAGGAGAGGAGGGAGGAAGAGAAAGGGGAAATGAAAACCAAGGTTGTGGTCCCAGCCTCACCCTCAGGGAACTCTGGAGCACCCCCTGCCCCAGAACCAGGTTCACATCGAGTTCCCAGGACTATCAGGACTGAGTCCCTGATACACCTCCCTCCCCAGATTAAAAAAAGAGGAAATTCAAAAGAAGGTAGTGAGTGCTGGCTGGTTCCATGCAGAGTTTGTTTGGTGGTGGTATGTTCTGTTTCCCAGTTAAGATGAAAGTTGCATAACATTGAAATGAACTGTTTTAGAGAGAACAATTCCATGGTATTTAACACATTCATCCTGTTCTGCAACCAGCACCCACATCTAACTAGCAAAGCATTTTACCATGCTAAAAGAAGCCCTCATTCCCACCTCCCAGTCCCTGATGGCCGTAAATCTGTGTTGGGTCTCTATGGATCTATTTCTTCTGGATGATTCCATCTACTTTTAAAGAGCCTTCCAGGATGCCTACACAGGCTTCTCTGTTCACACCTCATTGTCTAGTCATGTGTTTCAAGTTTAGCTGAGCACACCACTGCCCTGAACAAAATCAATGGTTTTTGTTTATTTGTTTGTTTTTATGTAGAGTCTCACTAAGCAGCTCAGGCTGGACTGACTCTTGAACTCTTGGTCGTCCTGCCTCAGCCTCCTGAGACCTAAGGCTCACAGATGTGAGTCACTATGCCAGGTTAATCTTTCTTATTCTGCATTAGATAACTCAGAGTATTTACAACCACATTTTATTCATTTGAAGACACACAGATTCTTTTTTTGCAGGTATTTTTTGGGGTAAGATCATATATTGGTAATAGTTCATATTTAATGAAATGTCTGGCACTCTCTTAGATGCCTAAATGAAATAGCTAATCCCCTGTTTTTATGTGCCTGGCATGCATATGGTGGGGATATAAACAATTAAACAATAATAGGGAATTGTGTAGTGTGTTCAGATATAATGCTTTAAAAATCAAAATATCAGCCAGGCAGTGGCACACCTTTAATCCCAGCACGCAGGAGGCAGAGGCAAGTGGATCTCTGAGAGTTCAAGGCCAGCTTGATCTACACAGTGAGTTCCAGGACAGCCAGGGGCTACACAGAGAAACCCTGTCTCAAAAAAAAAACCAAAATAATAATAATAATAAATGATAGCAAGGCGAGTCCCATTCCAGAAATGGAACAAAGACAGATCATCTCATTAATATAATATTCTCTTGCCATTTACCACATTACCTCAATACTTAGCAATTTAAAACATGAACATTTGATACATCTATTGCTAGGGGTTAGGAATCCAGGAGTCACTTGAATCTGGGTCTCTTAAGAGACTGCAGACAGGCTAAGAGTTGAAGACATTGAAAAGCTTGATTGCAGCTGGAGGTTCCCATCCAAGACGGCTGACAAATGCAAAGGCTAGAAGGCTGTAGTGTCATGGTCTGTCATCCTTTGGGCCTTTCCGTGGCTGTGTGAGTGTTTCCACACCACATCAGCTCCCTTCCCCCAGAACATGTGACTGTTTCAAGTGAAACCATAGTCAGTTGTGGCAGCATGTACCTGAAATCTCGATACTTGGGAGGCAGTGGCACAAAGCTTAGGAGTTGAAGGCCATCCTCAGCTACACAGCAAGTTTGAGACCAGCCTGGGCTACATGACACTCCATTTCAAGAAGGAGGAGGAGGAGCAGAAGGAGGAGGAGGAAGAGAGAGAAGGAGGAAAAGGATAAGAAGAAGAGAGCACACCACAGTATCCTTCATGCCTTGGTCTTAGAAGCATCTCCACCATCTCTGTTCTACTTGTGAGAAGTGAGTCGTGCCATCTTGTCCACATTCATGGAGAGGGAAATTGAAAACAGAAATGTCCAAGAACTTGTGGACACATTAGAAAACCACTGCAATTAACTAGGGCTGCCAGGATAAGAGAAAGGTGATATCTGAGTGAAGACTGAGTGGGTGAGGGCATTGGCCAAGCTGACCTAGGGGAGGATTCAGCACTCCAGGCAAAGCAAGCGTGGTGGTTTGAAGGAAAATGGCCCCCATTAGGCCCATAGGGAGTGGCACTACTAGAAGGTGTGCCTTGTTGGAGGAAGGGTGTCCCTGGGCGCAGGCTTTGAGGTCTCTGATGCTCAAGCTAGGCCCATTGTCTTCATTCTCCCCTCATGCTGCCAGTGCACGTCTGGATGTATAATTCTCAGCTACCTCTCCAGTACCACGTCTGCCTGTGTGCCGCCATACTTCCTGCCATGACAATTGTCTTATTTAGGGTCTCTATTGCTGTAAAGAGACGTCATGACCATGAAAACTCTTATAAAGGAAAACATTTAATTGATTGCTTACAGTGCACAGGTTCAGTGCAATATCATCATGGTGGGACATGGTGGCATGCAGGCAGACGTGGTGCTGGAGAGGCAGCTGAGCATTCTACATCTTTTGTAGGCAACAGGAAGTGGACTGAGACACTGGGTGCATCTTGAGCATATGAGACCTTAAACACCTCCCCACACATAGCAACACTTCCTCCAACAAGGCCACTCCAGCAAAGTCACACCTCTCAATAGTGACATTCCCTACAAGCTTTTATGGGCCAATTACATTCAAATTGCCACAACAATAATGAACTAAACCTCTGAAGTATAAGACAGACCCAATTAAATGTTTCTTTATAAGAGTTGTCATGCTCATAGTGTCTCTTCACAGCAATAGAAACCCTAACTAAGACAGCAAGCCACCAGAACAGTGAACCCAGACCTTCAGGTATGCTGGCAACAAAGGGAAAGAGAGTGGCCCCTGGGAGGCAACAGGCTGGGGATAGGGACACCACACTCCCTCCTCCATCAGTAGCTGAGTGATGTCAGATGGCCAGTTCTCTTTCTCCTCCTCTGTGGAATGGAAATGGTAGCACAGGTTGACTGTCTAACATGTTTGGGATCAGAAATGTTCCAGAGTTGGCAGTTTATTAGATTTTGAAATATTTGCATAGACTTGAGCATATTTAATTGAAAAATCTAAAAGTTGGGGCTAGAGAAATGATCCAATGGTTAAGAGAAGTTGTTGTTCTTGCAGAGAACCTAGGTCCAATTCCTAGCACCCATATGTGATGGGAGATGCCATTCTGTAAATCTGTCTCTTATTGGTTGTTGAATAAAGCACTGTTGGCCAATAGGGAAGTAAGATAGGTGGGACTTAGGAGTCGAGGAGGATTCTGGGAAGGAGAAACACAGGTAGTCATCATGTAGCTGCCATAGGGGTAAGAAGTCCGGACCCTATTCTCCCAAGAGAAATACTTAGATTAACAATTATGGAGTAAATACTTAAGTCAGAGCTAGCCAGTAAGAAACAAGCAAGGCCAACAGCTTCATAATTAATACAGTGTCTTGTGTGTTATTTGGGGACTGCAACCGCGGCAGAGCCCAGGCAACTGGTGGGGAAAAACCAAAGCGGCTGGCAAGGAAAAGGCTTCACCCTACACATATGGTATTTCATAACCATCTTTAACTCCAGATCCAGGGCATCTGAAGCCCTTTTCTGACTTCCAAGAGCACCAGGCATGCACACATACAAGCAAGCATGATAACTCAAGACTTCAGATCCTCAGCAAGATCGTCAACACCAGAAAAAATGCTGAGGGTAATGGTACAAGCCTGTAATCCCAGTGCTCAGAAGACAGAGACTGGCAATGGAGGGGTTCCCTGGGGCTTGTTGACCAGCCAGTCTAGCACAACCAGAGAGCTCCAGGTTCAGTGAGAACCCCTGTCCAAAAGACAAAATAAGGAGAAAAGCAATCGAGGAAGACACTAAATATCTACCTCTGTCCTACATACACACACACACACACACACACACACACACACACACACACACACACTCCAAAATACTCTAAAGTGTGTAACTTGCTAGAAATGACATACATCACTACAGCTCCTCCTCCAGACAGCACATAGCTAGCAGTCTTTCTTCTTTCCTTTTCTTCATTTCCTCTTCTTTAGTTTTGTTGAGACAGGGTCTTACACCAACAGCCCATGCTGACCTTGAACACTCAGTAATCATTTTGCCTCAGCTTCCGTGTGACAGGATTACAGCCATGAGCCATTCCTGACTCTTCTTCCAACCTTTGCCCCAAACTCATAGTCTCAGTGAGGCGTAGCCTCACTCCTGTTGACTTGCACATAGAATTTACCACCTGCATGCTCCTCTCCTGCACATAGAATTTACCACCTGCATGCTCCTCTCCTGCATTGCTGTTTTCCCTCACATTCTCTCTATTCCCATGCTACCCATCACTTTTTGGCACGTAAGGCCTCATTTTACTTATTTTGTTGTTTGACATATGTCTCCAAGTATCTAATATGTTTGTATCCATGAATGTGTTGTATACATGCATCTGCATTTAAGTATGTGCTCATATGTGTACAATTTATGTAGAAACTAGAGGGTGAAATCTGGTGTCTCCTTCCAACATTCTCCAGTTTATTTTTACATGGATTTATTTACTTCTGTGTGTGTGTATCCACATTATGTGCCATGGTGTTTAGGTGGAGGGCAAAGAACAACTTTTGGAAGCTGATTCTTTCCTTCTATCATATGAATCCCAGGGACTGAACTCAGTTTGTCAAAGACACCTTCATCTGCTGAGCCATTTCACTGACCCACCTTACTTTCTGAGACAGGGTTTCCCCCTGAACCTGGAGTTTGCAGATTGGCCTAGTCTGGCTGGCCAGCAAGCTCCAAGGTCCTCCTCACCCCACCTCCAACGCACTCCTCTCTGCTTTTTATGTGGGTGCTGGGAGTACAAACTTAAGCCTCCAAGTTTGCATAGCAAGCACTTTACTGGTAGAACCTCCCCAGTTACCCTAATGAGTTCTTATCCCTCACTTAATGCACCAAATATATGTGCAGTTATATTGTGACCACAATGTCTGCAGTTTCCATTAGATTCTCAGAAATTTTCATGACCTCAAAAGTTTGAAAGTCACAAATTGATTAATGTCCCATGTAGGATAAACAGTTGATACTTGTTTACCAAATTACAAACTTGAAAGAAGATTTACTTGAAGTGTGTGTGTGTGTATGTGTGTGTGTGTGATATGTATGTGGGTACCCACAAAAGAGAAAAGAGGTGGATCATCTGGAGATGGAATTAGTTGTGAGCTACCCAATGTGGACAGTGAGACTCGAACTCAGGTCATCTGGAAGAATAGCAAGCTCTCCTAAGTGCTGAGCCATTTCTCCAGCTTAGTGAACTCTTTAAAGCATTATTCACACACAGTTTTTTTTTTAAAGGAAAAAGCGGGGGGGGGGGGGCTGTCTTGTGATACAAACACTAGTGTCCTTAGACCAGCTATGTCAGGATGATTTTTTAGAACATGGTCTCATGATTCAAAAGCAACCACAGTCCAAGCACGAGGCAGGGAGAAGCATAAGAGCAGCATCAAGGCTCTGCTGTTGCTGGCTCCTAACAGTCCTGCTTGCTGTTGCCGAATATGTTGCCCTGGGTTCCATAGCAAGGCCCTGTCTAAAATAAATAAGAAACAAATAAATTCTCAGTGTCCGAGTCAGAAGGCTAGGGCTCCCTCTCACCATGCATACTTCCAGATAAGACAGAGGTCCAGTCAGCATTAGAAATCTCTTTCACAGTGGAAAGCTGAGGCCCTGTGGAATCCAGTGTCATCCCCCACCCCTACCCAAGGGTCACACGCCTGCAGGTGGCAGAGCTATGATTAGAACTTGGGCCCCTCTGAACTCCCTAGCTAAGCTTCTCCCCTCTACACCAGCTAGATAAACCAAAGTTCCAGGAAGTCCAGAGGCTGCTGCAGGGGGAGGGGAGCCAGGAGAGGGAAAGCCAGCATGTGGGATTCAAGGTTCACTGAACCTGTCTCCTGGCCTGCCTGTGGAGCTTGAGTGTATAGAACTATGCACTTTTTTTTTTTTTTTTTGCATAGGATCCCTGCACAGCCACTTTTGCTTTGGGTGCCTTAGTCTCCTTATCTGCAAAATAGGGCTAAAAATTCATACCCTACTTCCAAGAAGATGCTTGTGGAATGTAAAGCCCTCTAAAAGTCCAAGTTAGGATCACTGTTATCCAAAGAAGGTGTGAAAATCCCCCACCGGAAGATCTTTAGAACTAACCCCATATCAAGTCTTTGGCTCAGTTGAGGAATATTTGCATATATATGTGCCAGGCACTATGGAGGATTCTGTACCATGCACTGGCACACACACATCCTTGGCTAACCCTCACCATAAGCGCATGTGGTCTCTGCTGCTCTTGCCAGCATCCTAGAGAGGAAGAAGCCGCAGAGCGGTGAATGAGCTGCAACTGACGCCATCATTCGCTCATTCATTCCACTTTTACAGAAAGCCAGCCTGGACCAGGCTGTGGGCCAAGTGCTGAGAGTAAGAAGATGAACAAGTCCTTCAGGAGACGTGCCCATAAATTACTTTAATAACAACTCGGGACATGCTTCAACAGACAGTGCACAATGAGAGTCAGAGAAGGAGCAGCTGGCTCCCTGGGGATTGTAGGGACAGAGAACTGACCTCTCCAAGCGACCCTGCTTCGCTGAAGTGCAGTACAAAGGCCTGGGTTTGAACCCTGAAGGCATTACTGTGTGTTTCCAGGAAATCTTCAGTGTATAAGCCTTGGTCTGGAAAATTAAGTTGAAGGGCCCTCAAGATCCTGCAGCTCCTGGAACTGGTCTTCCCACTTCATCTTCTGACAAATTCAAGCTACCCCTCCCCCTTCCTCCACTAGCCAGAACCTCGAAGGCTTGACCGAGCACCAGAGAAATGTCAACCATTCCGCCCCCATCAAAGCACCGCAACCTGGGAGCCCAAAGGGAGGGGCTCTGGTAGGGGCGGGGCCGAGGCCTTGTTGAAGGGACTCGCCCCGCCCAGAAGGGATTCATTCAGCCAATGACAGACAGGGGCGTGGTTATCCCGCCTCTAGGTATAAGAAGTCTCCCGGTTCCGTGGCACCGTATGCACTTCTGCGAAGCTCTACTCCAGGGTGTCTGACTCTTGCGGCTTGCAGCCGCGGCCGTGGGACCGTGGAGGAGAGAGGGAAATCCGGAAGACCCAGGTAGACAGTGGACGAATCCGATTCGGTCTTCCTTCGCCTGGTTGAGTTGCTGGTGTCCCGGTCTCCTGCCCAAGAGGAGCCGCTGGCGGGACCCGGGGCGCGCGCTGACCGTCCGCCCGCTGCCATGGCCGACCACCTGATGCTCTCCGAGGGCTACTGCCTGCTGCAGGTGCCGCCGCACGCCCACGGCCCACACGCGCCCCGGACCCTCCAGCCATATGCAAGCCCCGGCCTGGACAGCGGTCTGCGGCTGCGGGGGGCTCCGCCGGGACCACCACCGCCACCCGGAACCCTAGCATACGGCTCCTTCGGATCGCCAGCCTCCTTCCAGCCCTTCCCCGTCGCGCAGCCACCGGGTGCCGGTAGCGTGCACCTGCAGCCCGCCTCCACGCCATCCCCGGGCCGCATCCTCACAACCCCGGGAACCGCCGGAGGCCCCTCACCTCTGCAGCCCGCGCCCGGAGCCGCGTCCCCCCTGCCGCCGCCGCCCTCCCTGGGCTGCATGGACGCAGAGCTCATAGACGAGGAGGCGCTGAAGTCGCTGGAGCTCGAACTCGGGCTGCACCGCGTACGCGAGCTGCCCGAGCTCTTCCTGGGCCAGAGCGAGTTCGACTGCTTCTCGGACCTAGGGTCGGCGCCACCCGCTGGCTCGGTGAGCTGCTGAGCGTGATCCCCGAGAGACGTGGGACTCTGCGAGCTGTGGCCCGGCCCACACGCACCCTCCATGAGGGTGGAGGCGCCGTGTTTACTCGCCCAGACGGCTCCGACCAGGGACGCCTGCCTTGCCTCCAGGCCCTACCTCCTGCCGGATGACAATTGGGTCTTGCTTCCCTCACCCAAGCCTCAGAAGTCAAAAGCAGGAGACTGAACCAGCCTTTGAATTCCACGTTCTTGAAGTCTATGCCTCTTTCTCCCCTCCCCCCAATCTGAGCCATCGCAGGCCTCTGCCTGACCTTCTTGTGCTGCCCACTAACCGGATTGGGTCTCCGGAGCCATCTTCCTGAACTCCCCCACCCCCACCTTCCCTGGGCCTTTGGCCTGGGGAGGGAAGGTTTTTTTACACCTGACCCCTGCAGAATGGGCCAGTAGCCTCCAAAACCAAAATAAAACTGGGTTGCTTTACAGTTTTGAGTTTCCATTTCCTTTTCATCCCTCCTCTCAAGTACAGGTAACTCAAAAGTTCAAGGCTGTTAGA
Source organism: Mesocricetus auratus (assembly GCF_017639785.1). Taxonomy (NCBI): domain Eukaryota; kingdom Metazoa; phylum Chordata; class Mammalia; order Rodentia; family Cricetidae; genus Mesocricetus; species Mesocricetus auratus. The sequence goes on along the minus strand of NW_024429197.1, from coordinate 21,153,720 downwards.
GTGGGATGAAGGCCATGAACCCCAGCAGCCCAAAGGGCGGGAAAGCTGACAGTTTCTCTGGAAAATGTCTCGAGAGTTGTGCAGTTGTCATAGTGTAACCTGACAGGAGGCCCAGGCCGCTGCCCGGCCAGTTGACAGCTTAACCCATTGGACTTCCCAGCTGCTTCTACTCCAGGAACTGAAGATCCAGGCAGCCCTAGCCTTGGAAAGAGACCCTCTCATTTGTCCACAACACTGTCCCTTCCGGTTTCCTTGGGGGAGGGGTCTTCTTGGTTGTGAGACCAAGAGGGTGGGAGGCAGGGATGGAACCACACATACTTCGTCCATGTGACAAGTATAGCAGCACACTGTCACACTATTAGTCAACTCAGTAAACGGTAGAGGTGGTTTTTCTGAAAATTGGCACACAAGGTCGGGACACACCTGAAAACAGATCATTCTTAGGCCATGGAAGAGAGCTGTCCAGAAAACAGAAGAAAGAATTTGTTCAGCTGGTTGCGGTGGAGGATGTTTCAGCTTCAGGGAGGCGGTGCCTTTTGATGTGATGAACTCTGTGGAATGACAAATGGTTTAAGGAACGGGACAAGACCTTGATTAAAGGGAGGGCCGCACACTAGTTCATGGGATCTATGGGGAAGGCAAGGAGCATCTAGGACAGACAGGGAAGAGCTAATGGTTTCCTGACAACTCTAGGTGACCAGCTCACGCCTCATTCCACAGGTGAGGGGTGTTGGTGCTAGCCCAAGCCTGGCAAGATTTGGCCTTCCTGTCCAGATCTCCAGTGCACCCTCTGCTGTTGACTCTGGAAAGATCCCCTGCTGTGTGGGGGAAAGGAGGGAAATGAGGCTGAAGGTCGGGGGTGCTAGGGCCAGGCAGTCGGGCATCCTGTAGGAGACAGTTAAATTCCAGAGACTAGAAAGCAGTAATGCCACTGAGCCCTTCTGCCTCCGAGTGGTTGGCCTTTACTCCAGTGCCAAATGCTTGTGCATGTGACTTCAGCAGCTGTGAGCTACCTCAGGATGTACTGTGTGGGTACCAGCTCTAACATGAGCAAAGAGTGGGTGACAGGAAGTGTTTGGCAGATGAATAAAGGTCTACTCTGAGATCCCAGGGCCTTCTGGGACAGATAGAAAGAAAAAGGGAGAGATTCTTCTGGCCAGGGACTGGCCTGACCTTTGTGCTCAGGGTGGTTTGTGTTTGTTCTGGCATTGCCTAGAAGCCTGGACCAAGACAGACATCAAGGAATCCAATTGGGACAGGAAGGTTTGACCCTGGGCTGGACACTTCCTTTTCGCTAGCCTTGGTTTTTCCATCAGTAAAAAGAAGCTAAAAAATCTTTCCCTGCTACTTTACAAGGCAATAACCCTCTCTGTAAGTGAGGGACAGCTCAAGAATGAGTTAATAAGCAGTTGGTAAACTCAGTGCCTCCCAAGTAGAAGGGAATACAATGAGTCACACCGAGTCCTACATGGTGCTTCACATCTGTAATCTAGCACTGAGAATACCGTGTTTGAAGTCAGCCTGCACTGCAGAGTGAGTTCTAGGCTAGCCTGGGCTACTTAGTAAGATCCCTGTCTCAAAAGGGAAAAAGCAGAGTGTGGAGGAGTACTAGATACAGTTTTACGGTAGAATACCTGTCAAGCACGTACAAAGTTCTGGGTTTAATTCCCAGGACCCAAACAAAAACAAACAGACAAAAAAGCCAACTCTCTTCCCAAGAGGGACCACTGACAAGCTGGTTAGTATACAGATGGACAAAAGACGGTAAGACAGGCCAGCTCACCAGGTCCTTGTCCTAGCCAGGGGGGCTGAAGGATACAGAGCAATGGACTTGAAGTCTCATCACCATATAATCAGTTCAAGAAGAGTCTCCAGCTGCCTGGCCTCAAACAAAGTCCCCTCACCCTTTGAGTATTAATTTTTGTGTAAGTACACAGCTTTCTGTGATGTCTGTCACCTCTTCCTGGGAGCCAGCCTCCTAAAGCAGACTGGGGCCCCTTGGTGCTGAGTATCTCACTTTCATGTTTGGGTCCAGTCTTTAAATTCAGTCTTCCTAAAGTCTGGGAGCTCAGGCATGACGACCCAGATAAAGCTTGCTTCCATCTCTTCTTCTTCTTCTTCTTCTTCTTCTTCTTCTTCTTCTTCTTCTTCTTCTTCTTCTTCTTCTTCTTCTTCTTCTTCTTCTTCTCCTCCTCCTCCTTCTTCTTCTGACTCCTCCTTCTCCTCCTCTACTTCCTCCTCCTCCCCTCCTCCTCCTCCTCCTCCTCCTCCTCCTCTTCTTCTTCTTCTTCTTCTTCTTCTTCTTCTTCTTCTTCTTCTTCTTCTTCTTCTTCTTCTTCTTCTTCTTCATCATCATCTTCTTCTACCGTTTCCCCTTACCAACATTCTGTCTGTTTGTTTGTTTGAGACAGGGTTTCTCTGTAGCTTTGGAGCCCATCCTGGAACTCATTCTGTTGACCAGGCTGGACTTGAACTCACAAAGATCTGCCTGCCTCTGCCTCCAGAGTGCTGGGAATAAAGGCATGCACCACCAATGCCTGGTTGTTTATTTTTATTTATCTTTTATCATCAATGCCTTGTGTTTTTCTACAAATAGAACCTCTCCATAAATAGGGTCCTAATTAATAGCATGACCATGATAGAGCTACTGTGAAAGTTGGTGCACGTTTCAAAGGTGGTGCACTTCCATAACCCAGCACTTGAGAGATCAGGAGTTCAAGTCATCCTTGACTATATATTGAGGTTAAGGCCAGCCTGGAATATGTGAGACCCCTTCTCAAAAATAACAAAAAAAGGGCTGGAAAGATGGCTCAGTGGTTAAGAATGCTTGCTTCTTTTCCGAGGACCGGAGTTCCCAGCACACACATCAGGAGGCTCCAGCTGCAGAGGCTCCACCACTCTTTCCTGACCTCTACAGGTGCCTGCATTCATGGCAGATTCTTACAAACACATACATGCAAAATTGAAGTAGAGGAAGTGTTTACAATGATGGAGTTTGTGCCTAATGCTGTTATCCTTGAATCCTGACTTTGGGCGACACCGTTATCCTGGAGCCTCGATGGAGGCTGTTTTAGCCACCTAGCAAAGGGTCAGTACAACAGTGAGACTGTTGTAAGTTGGGCCCCCCAGGAAGCAGACTCTGAGAAGGTGTTCTGATTGCAAGAGATCTGTACTACACAAAGGAGGGGAGGAAGTCCAATGGAGCAGAAGTTACACAGCAGACCCAACCAGCCCCAGGCAGAGCTCTGAAGCTAGAAGGGTCCTTCAAAGTTGACCCAGGTTAGACCAATGCACTCCTTTATTCTTCTTTCATCAATTGTGGAATGTGGGGTGCCTGGAATTGGCTTGGCCCTGGGTAGGACACCCCCTATAGATAAGTCCCATGCCTGAAGGAGTTTGGGGAAAGGCTGCCATTTCCCTGTTAGGGCAACAATTCCATGGAAGGGAACTTTGAGTGGCACATCACAGTGCCCCCACAAACACCAGGGTCATAACAAATGTCTCCTCTCAGTTATGCTCCACACATCTCATCTACTGCCCCTTGGTCCCTGAGTGTCACCTTCCTTATTAGAGAACAACAGAAAAACAATTGAATGTACCTTACAGGGCCTATGGTACACTAGATTCTCATTAGCAGTGCTGTCATCATGGTTGTCACCCTTCCAGCTCAGCTAAGGGCTCAGCAGTCACTGCTGAATAAATTAATGAGCAGCTTGATCTCAGCTGTTTCCCAGGCAGCTTAAGCGGTTTAGCTGATTATTGAGTGATCCTCATGAGTTCCTTAATCCACCCTCGCCTAACTCACCATGCCACTTGGATGCTAGAAGTTCTGGGTCTGGATTAGTGCCAACTAAAAGACACAGTCGGCACCTAGCAAGTGCTTGCTGTGAGCAAGAATGATGGAAGCTAACAGAGAAGGCCAGGAAACACTCATTGTCTTCCAGTTCTTCTGGGTAGTTTGTCTCCATTCAAGAGGGTAAGAAACTGGGGTACAGGGAATTAGTTCAAAGTACACCCTAGCTTTGCAGGGCCTGTCCCAGGCCCAGACTCAGACTGGCAAAGGAATTAAATCTGAGTGAAACAAGACCAGAGTCCCAGCCTGAGCTACTCTGTGCCTGTGAGATGCAAAGGTGGTTGAGCCTCCCAAGGCCTTGGTTTCTTTCTCCCATGCAAGGGAATGGCAATACCAGCATGGCTACAAGTTACAAGGACTCAAATGTGCTGGGTCCTGAGAACATATTGCAATTGATGTGGTGAGGGGCTGGAAACATGGCACAGGGGTTAAAAACACTGGCTGTTCCTCCAGAGGACTTGAGTTCAATTCCCAGCACCCAGATGGAGGCTGGCAATGGTCTGTTACTCCATTTCCGATGTCTTCTTCTGGCCTCATAGATGCTGCACACACGTGGTACACAGACATTCATACAAACCAAGCCCATTTGTGTGTGTGTGTGTGTGTGTGTGTGTGTGTGTGTGTGTGTGTGTTTGGTGAAGTGCTGCTGTTAGTATTCAGGCATCTGTACTGACCTGTCCTTGGGATTCTGACAGGATACGCCCTCAGCTGCAGCCACTAGGAGCACTACCTATACATATTAACTATGTTTCCTTTTAAAAGGGCCCTGCCCACCTCCCATCCTCTTCTCTCTTTCTTTTTCTCACTCTATCTGTATGTCTGTCGGCTTGTCTGTCTGTCTCTTTCTCCATCTCTCCTCCTCCTCTACCCCTCTGCCCCTCTCTCCTCTTCCCTGCTGCTCCTATTCCTGGAGGCTGGTATCCCCTACCCCCCACCCCGTCTCCTTTCCCCTTTTACGATCCCTTTCTCTAATTAAAAAAAAAACTCTGCTTGAACCCTGTCACATGGAATCTTTCTCTCGTGTGCTGCTTTTCTTAAATTACAACACTGACTGACTGGGGTAGGGTTGAAGATAGACCGTAACAGCAGCTACCCTTCATCTGGGGTTTGGGACAAGGAGGACTGCACAATTTGGGCTTTAAGGTCTGCTGCCATACAAGACAAGAGTCACACAGGACTCCTGGAAGGCCTTATAGCATGTGACTGTAATCCCAGTACTTGGGAACTAGAAGCAAGATCAGGAGTTTAAGACCAGCCTAGACTGCATACTGAGTTCAAAGCCAGCCTGGGCTACATGAGACTCTGCCTTAAATAAAAGATGAGATGGAGTCAGCTTGGGAATGACATAAATGACAGGTATGTACCCCACCCAGCTTTACCAACTATTCTCAAGCCCTTACTATTTCCTTTAACTGGCTCTCACCCCCGCCTTAGCATATTTTCATACTCTTTCTAAATCAGTAAATATGGCTCTATCTTGTCATTTGCTTATTCTATTCTTGTTGTTTTGAGACAGGGCCTTATACTGTAAAATACAGCTGACCTGGAACTCATTATTTAGATAGCATTACCTGGGTTTATGGAGATCCTCCTGCCTCAGTCCCTGAATGCTGGGGTTACAGGAATGCATCACCATGCCAGGCAACTTCATTGTTTTCAATGGCTGCATTGTGTGCAATCTGCCTCCCCAGACCCCAGTGATGTTTCCTAAATCTGAGGTAAGAAACAATGCTAAAAAGAGACTATTTACCTCACATGTGTGTGGGAAGGGCTCTGGTGCGGGGGTGGAGTGCTGAATTCCTAGAAGAGGGATTACTTGATCTGATGATATGTGCAAATAAGTATTCCCTGGAATAAAGTGACTAATTCCATCTCAGTCCCTGCCAGCTCTGGGTAAGAAATCCTGCAGGCTCAGTGATCCTGGGCATTAGGAACATTTCAAAGCCAGTTTCCATTTATTTGATCATTAATGAAGATAATTGTTTATTTGTATTTCTTTCTCTATAAATTAGTGTTCGTACCATTGTCTGGGGTTCTGCTGGAGTTGTGTGACTTTTTCTTCATAGTTTATAAGAACTTTGTACTCGGTGCTGGAGATTGAACCTACTGCCTCCCATATGATAGGTTCTGACACTGAGCTGGGTTGTGGAATAAATTTTTTGTCCACTGTAAAGACGTGTCTTCATCAAGGTGCCTTCTGATTGGTTTTAATAAAGAGCTGAAGGGCCAATAGGTAGGCAGGAAGAGGTTAGGTGGGACTTTCAGGCACAGAGAGAAGAATGAGAGATGAATCTAGGCACAGGAAAGACACCAGAGGACACAGAGAGGAAATAGGAGGTGCAAGATGGAGGAGAGGTAAAAAGCCACAAGACAAAATGTAGAATAAAATAAATGGGTTCATTTAAGTTATAAGTGTTAGTGGAACAAGCCTAGGCTAAGACCGAGCCTTCATAATTAATGGTAAGTCTCTGTGTCATTTTTTTTTTGTGAGCTAGCAGTCCAACAAAAAGTCTATCTACAGAGCTGTAGCTCTAACATCATTTTCTTTTTCTTTTTTAACTTTGAGACAAGGACTCACTAAGTTGTTCAGGTTGACCATGATGTCTCTCTGTAGCCCAGGCAGGCCTTGAACTTGTGACCCTTCCTCCTGCCTCACTCTTGAGTAGTTGGATAGCAGGTTTGTGGCACCGGACACAACTTACAGCAGAAATCCTTATATATTATAAATACTAAGCCCTTGGGCCTGGAGAGAGAGGTCTCAGTGGTTAAGAGCATGTGTTGTTCTTGCACGTGACCCAGGCTTGATTCCTAGCACCCACCCCGTTGTTCACAACCAACAGTAATTCCAGTTTCAGGAAATCTGACTCTTCTGACTTCTGATGGCACCAGGCACACACATGGTACATATAAATTCATGCACATAAAATAGAATAATCATTAAAAATAAACTAACTGACAAGTAAAATGTGGAGGCCCATAAAAGGGACTCTGTTCCATCTTGACTTAATGTCAGAGAGTTTGAGTCTATTACTGCACCTTCAAGGTTAAGCCACAGGATGTTTGGTCTAAGGTGTAGCCAGTGGATGTCTTTTTTTGTTTTGTTTTTGTTTTGTTTTGTTTTGAGACAGGATTTCTTTGTATTGTTTTGGAGCCTGTCCTGGAACTCATCAGTAGACCAGGCTGGTCTCGAACTCACAGAGATCCACCAGCCTCTGCCTCTCGAGTGCTGGGATTAAAGGTGTGCACCACCACCACCCGGCTTGCCAGTGGATGTCATACCTAAACAACCGGATGTTTGGTTTAGGGTGTGATTATTTGATGTTTTGGGTGTTAATGAGGTGATTAATTTGTTCGTTGCTTGTATCATGGTAGGGAAGTCTTTCGCCTTCACCACTTTTGATTGGGGTATATAAGAACTTGGGGCTGGTCACAGTATCAATTAGATGCCCTCCCAAATCTATCTCTTGTCTTTCTTTCCTGAGTCCACACTCCTCTTTTCAAGCACTGACTGGATAAGCAGGCTGGACTGGACAGTATAAAACCCTTTGGGGAATGTTTAGTCTTTCCACATCTAATGCTTGTTATTTAACTTTACATCTGATATCTTTTGCCTTTTGGAAGTTATTGGTTTTCTTCATTTGTGTGTGTGTGTGTGTGTGTGTGTGTGTGTGTGTGTGTGTGTTATGCATTTATGTGTGTGCTAGAGGGTGTGAAGGAGGCCATGCTCACGTGTTCATCTGTGGGAGAGGAAATCTGTAGGATCGCTTCCTCAGTCGCTCCCCACCGTAGTTTTTCTTCATTAAACCTGGCGCTCACCGTCTAGGTTAGATCTACTGGCCGGCAAGCTCTGGCGATCCCTCATCTCTGTTTCCTATGTTAGGGTTACAGATGCCTGTGGCCATGCTTTGCTTTTTGTATGAGTGTTAACAATCTGAACTGTGGTCCTCATGTTTCTGTGGCACTTTACCCACTGAGTTACCATCCCCAGCCCTGGCAGTTACTCCTTTCTTATGGTATCAAATCTCTCTTTTTTCCCTGACAAGTTTCTTTGAATTAAAATGTAGGATGACAGCCTTTCAGCCCTGTGTCACCTGCAGGGCTTTGTTTCTGCCCAGACTTTGTTTCAGAGAACAACACATACAGCTGGGGTTGAAGGACAAACCCGCGTCTTGGTGTCATGCAGCCCCAGGGTTAAATTCTGGTTCCTAACACTGTGTGTGGTATTTGGCCACTTTGCCACTTTGCTATTCTCTGAGCTTCTGGGTTTTTCTTTTCTTTTTAATCTGAAGTATGTTTGATACAGATAAACTCAACCGATGGCTCACACGTGCTATCGGCTGCTATGCGCTCAGCACTGTGCCTGGCATGTGATAAGCACCTGCGTGTGATAGCGGCTCCCAGCTTAATAGTCTATACTGAGTGAGCAGGGGCTGCTTAGACATCCAGAGAAGGGAAGGGGAGAGATGACTTCAAACCACACCCCATGCAGATAGCCCTTCAGTTCTTAAAATGAGATGCCTGCCTTCATGCCTTCAGGGTTCAGTCCTTACCCTTGCAAGAAGGTGTCCCACAAATCTCCATCATTTATATCCCATGTGGTTTGAGTGTGTCTTGTCTTCTATGTGTTGTTTTTTTTTAAGATTTTATTTATTTATTAATATGTATACAATGTTCTGCCTGCATGCCAGAAGGGGGCACCAGATCTCATTACAGATGGTTGTGAGCCACCATATGGTTGCTGGGAATTGAACTCAGGACCTCTGGAAGAGCAGCCAGTGCTCTTAACCTCTGAGCCATCTCTCCAGCCCTCTATGTGTTGTTTGAAGTAAATTAATGCTGAGTTCTAAAGTTAGGAGAGGAAAGACCCATCCCCAAACTCTTGATTTTTCCATGGCTGGTTTGAAATGGTGATGCTTCATCTGAGTCTACTGAGGGCCAGCAAGGTGGCTGGCCCAGTGGGGAAAGGTGCTTGCCTGCAAACCCTCAGAACCCACATGGTGAAAAAAAGGGAATTGGTTATGGTCAACTGTCCTCTGCCCTCCATAACAGGTGTGTGCATGCACACGCACGCACACATACACACACACACATGCACACACAGACACAGAGAGGCGTGGCAGAGGTATACATATACAAAAAGATAAATAAAATTTAAAAACCAATTTAAGAAAACCAAGAGTTTTCCAAATTCATTAATAATGCTGGGCTTGCTACCACACATATGTAATCTAGCAATTATCAGGCTAAGGCAGGAAAATTACCAGTTTGAGGTCTCCCTAGGCTGTATAGAGAGACTTTGCCTCAAAACAAACAAACAAAAACAAAAAAACAAAAAACCCACCAACAAAAACCCTCCCAAACACTAACAGATTCAGCCAGAACTCCGTACACATGCACCCTCCTCTTGTTAGGTCAGGCAGGACTGACTCAGAGCATCTCAGCTGCCTCCCAAGAACCTAAGCCAGCACATCATCACTCCAGATAAAGGAGCTGAGCTTCGCAAAGGTGTGCTGACTTGCCCATGAGCACACACCTAGTAATTTAACTTACAGAGTTCAAACGCTTAATTTACTTAAGATAGAACCTTATGCTAGGCATGGTGGCACACACCTGTAATTTCAGCACTTCGAATTCAGAGGCAGGGGGATCGCCACAAGTTTAAGGCCAGCCTGGACTACATGGTGAACCATTCTGGGTTATACATTCAAGACCCTGTCTCTGAAAAGAAAGGGCAGTGGTGTAGAGTGTAGCCTGCCCCGCCATCCTGACTCCAGAGCCACATCAGTCTCAAATAAACACACAGGCTATATTAATTATGAAGCTGTTGGCCGTTTGCTTGGTTTCTTACTGGCTATCTCTGACTTAAGTATTTACCTTATAATTGTTAGTCTAAGTATTTCTCTTACTGGAGAAAGGGTCCAGACCTCTTACTTCTATGGTGGCTACATATGACTCCTTGTGTTTCTCTTTTCCAGAATCCTTGACTCCTAGTCCCACCTGTCTTGCTTCCGTATTGGCCAACAGGGCTTTATTGACATATACACAGGACTTCCCCATCACAGTGGACTAGGTATGTGGTTCCGTTGGTAGAGTGCTTGCCTCATAGAACAGAACCTGGCTTCAGTGCCCGTCACCACATAAAGTAGCACGGCGGTGCAGGCCTCTAATCCCAGTACTCGGCAAGTGGAGGAGGAGAATTAGAAGTTCAAGGTCCCATCCTCAACTACATACATAGTAAGTTGGAGGCTAGCCTGGCAACATGAGACCCTGTCTCACAAAACAATTGGGAAAGGGGTAGAACCCTGCACGTAAGACTCTCAAAGGTTAACTGAAGTACTATGACAAAGGGAGCAGAAAGAGTTTTAAGTGAACTGAGCAGAAAAACAGCTCTTCTGAGCCCCCACCTGTCATTCAGAACCAGATCACTTGCTTCTGGGGTTGCTCTGTTGCTCAGAAGCTCCAAATCCCAGGAACCCAGACAACGGGCTGTTCAAAGTTCAGACCAGTTGTTTGCATGTTTCTATCTTTGTAGCATGGAAGCTACAGAACACCACCATGTCCCGCTCTCAGCAGGAAGAGGGGAAGGTGGTGAGCACACCCAGGCTTTGAGGCCTAGCAATCATATTACATGACCATATTTAATTACATTTAGCTGCAAAGGAAGCTGGGAAATGTGACTTCTAGCTATCAGCAGCTCAGGCATTGTGGGAGAGGGTGGTTTTGATAGACAGACAGAGGTAATAAGTGGCTCCCTTAAGACTAAACTCAAGCCCTGGAGGCCTGAGTCTTGTTCAGTCAGAAGTGTTGGAGCTTAGTATTTTTTTCAGCCAGGGTCTCCCTATGTAGCTCTGTCTGTCCTGGAACTCTTTATGTAAACCAGGATGACCTTGAACTCACAAAGATCGACCTGCCTTTGCCTCCCAAGAGCTGGGATTAAAGGCGTGCGCCACCACTCCTGTCAAATTTAGTATTCTCAGTGTCAGAATGTAGTATTATTTGCTTTTTCCAGTGTCAGTTTTCTTGTCTGTAAAATGGAAGTCATAGGGAGACTTGCCCATTAAGTCAGGACATGTAGTAAGTGCTCACAGCATAGAATGGATGGAGTAGAATGTAGACACAAGTGCATGAAGGGAGGAAATCCCAAAGGAAGTGGTAGTGTGTGCAAAGTAGCACAGATGAGAAAGATTTTGGAATGAATTTTTGTCAGCAGAGACAGAGGCAGAATGCAAGGTCTGACGTAAGCAGGTACTCTTGCAGAACATGAATCTAGATTTTTTTCTTTTTAGGTTTTCTGTATAACTTTGGCGCTTGTCCTGGAACTCGCTCTGTAGTCCAGGCTGGTCTCGAACTCACAGAGATCCACCTGCCTCTGCCTCCCGAGTGCTGGGATTAAAGGTGTGCGCCACCAATGCCCGGCTCTTTTTTTTTTTTTTTGAATCTAGATTATTTAGACAAGTGTGTCACTTTCAGTGACAAAATATAGTGGCTTGAATATAATGAAGAAGATAGGGTCCAGGACTGGTGGTGTTATCCGTAGTGTCAGTCTCTAGGTCCCTCTACTTATGATTGTCATTCTTGGGTGTTCTAGTTTTATTTTCTGTTGTTTTGATAAAATAACCAATAAAAACCCCAATGTCTTAATTAGGGTTTCTATTGCTGTGAAGAGACACCATGACCACAGCAACTCTTATAAAGGAACACATTTAATTGGGGATAGCTTACATTTTTCTCTCTGCATTTATACAGTCCAGGTCACCCTGCCTATGGACTGGTGCTGTCCACAGTGGGAAGTGTCTTCTCTTGTTAATTAACATAATCAAGACATTATCCTTACCCCTAGTCTCCACTCTAAACAAGCTCACAGGCTAGACTGATCTAGACAGGCCCTCACTGAGACTCCCTTCCTAGGTTGTGTTGAGTTGACATTAAAACCAACTATCACAATGGATCCCAAAGACTATATCAACATTCCAGCCATAAAAAGGAAAACCAAGAAGAAAGAAGCTACTTTCAGAAGCTTCCCTTACCTACACAGAGAGAGAGAGAGAGAGAGAGAGAGAGAGAGAGAGAGAGAGAGGGAGGGAGGGAGGGAGGGAGAGGGAGAGGGAGAGAGAGAGAGAGAGAGAGAGAGAGAGAGAGAGAGAGAGGGAGGGAGGGAGGAAGGGAGAGGGAGAGGGAGAGGGAGAGAGGGAGGGAGGGAGGGAGGGAGAGAGGGAGGGAGAGGGAGGGAGGGAGGAAGGGAGAGGGAGAGGGAGAGAGAGAGAGAGAGAGAGAGAGAGAGAGAGGGAGGGAGGGAGGAAGGGAGAGGGAGAGGGAGAGAGGGAGGGAGGGAGGGAGAGAGGGAGAGAGGGAGGGAGAGGAGAGGAGAGGAGAGGAGGAGAGGAGAGGAGAGACTCAGAAATAAGGTCTTTCTTTATTCTGGAAAGTTGTGTCTAATTTCAGTGCCTGCTAAGCAAAAGCTGACCCTGTGATCTCAAGGGTGCATCTTCAGCTGTGGAGACCACAGGAAAGAAAAGTGGCAGAAATAATGCCAGAGAGGTTGCTTTGGGCACAGGATGACTCCTGACTCTCTTGGAGTCGATTGAGATTGGAGAAGAACGGATTTGTTGGGCCAATCCTGGCTGATGTTGAAGAGATGTGTGGGTAGGGGTAGGCAGTATGGTCCGAGGCTCTGGAGTGAGATCTTGAATGTGTAATTGCCACTAGAATGTTGATACAAGGTGTTCAAAACAGGTGACCAGGGCAGAGCCTTGCAAGGGGTAGAAGAAAAGAGGAAATCAGATCAACAAAGCAACTGTCTTGTATTAGTCATTTTACTATCGATGTGATAAAACACCATGACCTTGGCAACTTATAGGAGGAGGGTTTGTTGGGGCACATGGTTCCAGAGGGTTAGAGTCCAAGATGGCAGAGCAGAGGCAGAAGGCGGCAGGCAGGACAACTGGAGCAGCAGCTGAGAGCTCACATCTTGAACTGCAAGCAAAAAGCAGAGAGAACAAACTAGAAACGCTGAGAGTCTTTAGGCTCTCAAAGCCTGCCTCTAGTGATGTAGGCCTCCAGCAAGACCCCAGTACTGAGCTTCCCAACCACAGCCACCAACTGAGAACCAAGCAGTCAAATACCTGAGACAATGGGTGCATCTCATGTGTACTTCAATGCTTTCATGCGGTGAGTGAGGGGCCCATGTGTCAGATCCCCCACCCCCACCCCCACCCCAGGTAGCACTGGGGTCAAACCAGGGCCACCTCACGGAACTGCACCCCCAGTCCCTTCACTGAGATTGTTCACTGGACCAAAAACATTTGAAAACCTTGGACTGGCAAGATGAGGAAAGGTACTTGCCACCAGGCTTGGTGTTTTGAGTTCAATCCCCTGGATATACACAGTAGAAAGATGTAGTATACGAGAGAGGAGAGAGAGAGAAAGAGAGAGAGAGAGAGAGAGAGAGAGAGAGAGAGAGAGAGAGAGAGAGAGAGAGAGAGAGAGAGAGAGAGAGAGAGAGAGAGAGAGAGAGAGAGAGAGGACAGACAGAGACAGAGAAACAGAAAGAATCCAAGATGGATTCACCGAGTTTGCCCTAAAGACACGGGCTTGATGTAGGGTGCAATAACCCCTTTGCTCTGCAGGTGGCAGTACCACACCAAGTGAAGCTTACTGGACCACCTACATGGATTTTTTTTTAGAGGAATGAAGCTTAATTCCCTCAGATACCAAAGCTTTGATGTTTTCCATTATCCTAGATGGAGTCTGGAGTAGGGGAAAGTGAAGGGAACTTTGTGAATCCTTGCTCCGTCGCTTACGCAGTGTGACCTTGAGCAAGTCCTCTCTTGCTATAGCTTGCTTCCTGGTTGGCAAGCAGGATGATCACACCCGAGCCTGTATCATAGCGTCTCAATGAGTGTCTAAACAAGCGTGACTGGGTTTGACATCTGTGTGGATGGGCTTAGGGCTGGAGTGCGCAACCAGGCTGGGTTTAGGAGCAGGAGGCAGGGTTCAGCCCAGCACAATCTGTGCGAATGACCCGAGGTGTGGAGAGGGAGGTGGCTTTGGGGTTCAGATTTCAAGATGAGGGAGCTGAGGACATAGCTTTCCCAGGGCCACACCCTCAGATAGGCAAAACACCAAACCTGAAATTTGGAGAATAATTTAATGTGTAGTGTGGGGAGGCCTTGGAGTTGAATCAGAAGAATAGAAATCAGAACTCCGTGGGATTGCTTGATCATTGTGTGTGTGTGTGTGTGTGTGTGTGTGTGTGCACGCGCAGTTTTTGCTCTGAGGACTTCTGAAAGTTCTACACACACACACACACACACACACACACACACACACACACACACACACAGTCCTTTAATGTCCACATTCACCTCCTGTTCCAAAATGGCTCAGAACAGACTAAGGAACAAAGGGAAGGAAAGCTGTTCAGGACCCATTTGGAAGTTATGAGTCTTGAGCTCCTCTCTGGGCTCTGCAATGGCTTTTGGAGCCTCAGTTTCCTCGTCTGCAGAATGGGGCAAATGGATCTAGGGTTCCTGGAGGCCTTGGAAGCCTTGCTTTGTTTCCTTTGGTACTTCCTGGTGGCCTTAACCCCATGACTCTCCCAACACTGTCACTGTTTCACCTCAATTTGTTTTCTTTTCCGCTTCTGAGTTATCTAAGCTTTGTTGCGGTTGATTTCTATCTAGACAGTAGTCTACTGCCTACTCTGAGGAAGCAGGGACTTGTAGGTTTACCAGAGCCCCTGTGACCTCAACCATGGCGGCCATAACAGTGTGTATCAGAGGAAAACAAACAGCTGGAATAGAAACAAAGGGCCGAGAACACAGCCCCTTTTCCTCTAAACCTTCCAGGAAGGGCATCTAAGGGCAGCTTGTTTCCTGACTCCAGATAGGTTCTGTGACATCCAAGGTCTTTACTGACCCCTTGTGGCCGTGGGAACACATAGCAGGGACTAGGGAAAGTTTCTTGGGTAGGAGACAATCACTCCCACGTGGCTTTACTCCACTGCCTTCCAACTTGCATCTACGAGTCTGGTCTCCTGTGGGGGATGGTGATGATTGCAAACAAGAGATGTATTTTTCATCTGGACAGTGTTGGCGCACACCTTTAATCCCAGCACTCAGGGGATGGGGGGGGGCGGGCGAGGCAGGCAGATCTATGTGAGTTTGAGGTCAACCTGTTCTACAAGACCTAGTTCCAGGACAACCTCCAAAACTACAGCAAAACCCTATCTCGAACCTCCCCTCAAAAAAAATAAAAGAAAAAGAAAAAGAAAAAACAAGAAAAAGAAGAAGAAAGGAAGAAAGAAAGGAAAAGAAAAAAGAAAAAGTCTGTGCAAATGTATGAACCTGAGTTCAGATCCCAGCATCAGTGTAGAAAGCTGGGTGACCCCAGGACTGTGGAAGGTGGACTGCTGGGGTTTGCTGACCACTGGTCATGCTCCAGGATCAGTAAGATAAACTGTTTCAAAGAAGCAAGGTAGAGAGTGACCAAGCAGGACACCCAACACTTCCTCTGGCCTCTGCACACTCATTTGTATCACACACACACATACACACATACACACACACACACACACACACACACACACACACACACACACACACACACTTTGGCCCAGGAGACAACTCATCAGGTCAGAGCACTTGCCACCACGCCTGACAACAGGAATTGGATCTCTAGACCCCACTGGATGCACAGAGAACCTGCAAGTTGTCTGCTCACTTCCATGTGTCTGTCCCTCAACACACACAAATAATATAACAACTTAAACAATAATCGATGTGTCTTGTCCTCCATCTAGCTGATGTCACCCCTGAGAAAGCAGAGAAGTCCTAGTTCCAGGAGAGGAGCTGAGGGAGTCCTGCGCCGTGAGAGGCCTGTGCGACTGATTGTGCTCAGTTCTAAGCAGGTGCAACAGTCTGGGCTCAGGCCTCGGGGGCCTCCTCCCAGCAACTTCACTCTTCCAGGAATTCCTCCATGTCTTCCACCCATTTTCAGGCTATTGGGAAAGGGGTGGCGTGGGGAGAAGGGGGTATCCAGTGCACAGAGGAGCCATTAGGGACAAAATCAAAGATGAGTAGAGAACTTAGAGAAAATCTTTGTTAGGTGCAATATCACTTTCCCCCTGTTTCTGCTTCTAGTAAAATTGCCTTACTGTCAGTCAGGTCTCTTAACGCTGCACAACAAGCCAACTCCCTGTCTCAAATGTCGGAGCAGGTCGACTTCTCCCCCTGCCGCCCTGCGCGCTCCCTCCCTTCCATCTGGATAGACCTTCCCAGCATATTCCTTCTACACGCCACAGAACCTTCCAAGAGGTCTCCCATGAGACAGGTCTGCATGTGCTTGCCCCACAAGGGGAACCGTGGAAGATTTCGATTTCACACAAACAGACTTTCAGATTTTGTAGACTACTACTCTAATCGCTAGGTAAACAGTGCATCATGGAGACAGACCTGCTTCATCTGGTGGCTGTAAGATGCTGAGCACATGTTCCATGCCTTGGCATGGTTAGGACTGAGGACACCTCTGCATTGACACCATTTAATATATGGGGTTTCCAAACATGTGTCATGACACAGGTCCTAAGTCTAAACAAATAAGGTTTTTAAAGATTTACTTTTATTATGATTGTTTTGTTTGTTGGGACAGCGTCTCCCTATGCAGCCTTGGCTGGCTTGGAACTTGCTGTCTAGACCAGGTTGGCCTGAAACTCAAAGAGATCCCCCTGCCTCTGCCTCTGTGCTGGGACTAAAGTGCCACCACCACATCCATATATTTTTATTATTTAATTGTATATAGGGTGATTGTGTGTGTGCATGTGTGTGTGCGTGCGTGCGTGCGTGCGTGCGTGTGTGTGTGTGTGTGTGTGTGTGTGTGTGTGCCTTCACATGACATGTACACGTGAGACAGGTGCTGGGAAGGCCAGAAGCTGGAGTTATAGACAGACAGTTCCCACCTGATCTGGGAACCAAACTCAGGTCCTCTGGAAGTGCTCTTAACCACTGAGCTATCTCTCCAGCCCCCAAATGAGCTTTTTAAATGGTTGGCTTTATGATGTCTTCATGTGTCCACCTCTGGCCAGAAGAACAGGCCTCAAAGCAACCCTCAGTCCCTGAACATCTGCAGAAAGGTAAATTAAACGCTGCTCTGGGTGTGATGGGAGGCTGTGGCTCCCAAAGCTCACATGTTGAAGCTCTAATCCCTAGGACCTGAAAATGAGCTGTATTTGGAGACAAGGTTTGAAGGAGATGATAGTACCTGTGGGTTTGTTATGGGCTCAAGGGCCACTTGGATAGTATCCTTAAAAGAAGGGGAGACCAGAGGCACCAGACACTCAAGAATGCAGGGCTCTTGTGGAAACAGCTGAAAATACTGCAAGTCCAGGAAGAAAGCTTGAGAATGAAGCTAACTCTGCTTATCTCTGCATCTTAGACTCCCAGCTTCCTGAACTGTGGGGAAATAAAGGCCTGCTGCCAGCTGCCAGGTCTGTGGCATCTGCTATGCAGACTAACGCATCCACGTGGCAGCCTTCACAATCCCATTGCCCACAAGAGGTGGGTGGCAAGGCAAGGTGTACCCTCCAGCTTCCCAGGGGAGACAAAGATGCTCTTTTAACAAGGGGCCTGTCAAGAGAGCATGATGTCATCTAACTTAAGAAATATGCAGTATGGTTCTCATCCCATTCCCATGAACTGAGCCCTAACACGTTGCCACCCCAGGCTGCTTGGTACAGCTGCTGAGCCTGGGCCTGGAGAAGTGTCTTCTTTTGTGCTCTGGTCATGAAGCAAAACAAAGCAAAAAAACCCACTCAAGCCTACAAGAGGATGAGAAGCCTTGTGGGACCACACAAACAATGCAACCTGTGGGCCAACTAGGGTTCATGAAACACTGGATATGTAAAACCATCTTAGGCTATCATCCTGGTCCATTCTGTTGTGGTAGCAAAATACTTGGTGCTAGGTACTTATAAAGGAAGGGGGCTTTATGCAAAAGAATGACTCAGGGTTTTGGATATTCAAGTAGTATTGGCATCTATGCTGGTGAGGTCCTGGCTGTGAATGGCATCATAATAGTGGGAATGTACATGACGGTGTTAGCTACTTATGTGGGACAAGGATTTGGGGGAGATGGCGGCTCCCAACTAATTATGATTAGATCTGGAAGGAACTAATCTAATCCCAGAAAAACCTTCATTAATCCCCTCTGAGAGTAGTTCCCTAGAACCTAGCTGCTCTCCACAGAGGCCCACTTGCTAAAAGGTTCTATACCACTTCTACATTGCCAGAGTTGCAGGAGGGGGCTTCCACCATATGAACCTTTGGGGGAGGTATCCAACCCATAGCAAGCAACCAGCCTCGGGCTAGATGCCAGATGTTTACAAGAACATTAGTGATCCCAGGTGAGGCCAGGAAGACTGCTCAGCTGATTCCAAGACGGAACTGCTGAACCACAAAATCAAGAATAAATAAAGGGATTGATGTTTTAAGTCATTAAGAGTCACGGTGCGTTGTTACATAGCAATAGATAAATGACACACCAAGCTAAAAATCGTATGTGCTCTCAAGGTGATGGTAGTTCAGGGACTCCCATGGCCACCTGCAAACTCTCCTTGCTGAGCCAGACAAACCTAGAAGAGAAACAACAAACAGCGACCTGTGCTTTGGCTAATGGAACATCTGTCTCCCCCAGGGCCTGGATGACCCTGGGGCTGTAACTCATCCCCCTGCGCCTATTCATCCTGCATATTGTGCTGAGCCAGGGTCTGGCATACAGCAGGTGCCCAATAGGCATTTACTCAATTAGCGAAACGCCGTGGGACTTGTTTAGGCTGCTAACATCCCTGCTCAGATGCTTCCAGCAGTCTCCTGACTGCAGCCTCCCACTCCCAGTCTTGTTCCAGGAAACCCACCTGACACCCTAGAAAGGAACCTTTTTAAAAGTACAAATCTACCCCAGTGTGGCTTCTAATTGAAAACCTTCAGTTCCTGTTTCCTTGGAATGGTTTATGAGCTGCAAATCTGTGAGTGTGACTCAAAACGTAAATGTGCCTGTGGCAGGGACTGGACCCAAGACCTTAAACGAAGCAAGTGCTCTGTGACCAAGCTAGTTTCAGCCCTAGAGTTCTTGAGACAGGGCCTTGCTGTGTAGCACAGGCTAGCCCCTAACATCCACATGACTTGCTTCCCCAGTGCTTGGATCACAGGTGTGTAGGGTCATATCAAACTCTCACAAGTTCTCAGTCCCCAATTCTAACGTCCCATCGTGTACCTCCCTCCCTGAGCAGCCCCCCTCCCCCACTATCCGAGTCTTATCACTGTGTCTTCCATTTGCCACACTTCCTAGTGCCTCTGGGCTTTTACCATGCTAAATTCACCAGCTAGATGAGTCTCCAACAACACCAGCAACCTCAATTCCATAGACCCCATTTACCCTTCAGGGTTCTTGTTTGTTTGGCAATGTTTGTCTGTTGTGTTTGGAGGGGTGTATGTGAACCTTGGCACAGGTGTGGACCTCTGAGGACATGTGAGTTAGTTCTCTCTCTCTACTATGTGGGTTCTGGGATTGAACTGGGCAAAGGCCTTGCCACCAAGCCTCATGATACGGGTTCAATCCCCAGGCCCCACAGTGGGAGGAGTGACTACTGTAACTTATCCTCTGACTTCCACACGTGTGTATGTGATTCCCGTGTGCATACACATCAATAAATGAATGGCTTTTTTATTTTTTGGTTTTTCAAGACAGGGTTTCTCTGTGGCTTTGGAGGCTGTCCTGGAACTAGCTCTTGTAGACCAGGCTGGTCTCGAACTCACAGAGATCCGCCTGCCTCTGCCTCCTGATTGCTGGGATTAAAGGTGTGCGCCACCACTGCCTGGCTGAATGGCTTATTTTTTAAAAGCCTTAAAGAGTTCTGAGACCACCCTGGGCTACATAGTGAGACTGCCCTAGGGGGAAAACACTGGACAAACAAAACCTTAATTTGATACCCCTCCCACCCTTTTCCTTATGAGGTGACAATCTACAGAGATTAGAAATTCCTCTATTTGGTGGTCATTACTCAACCTACTACACCCACTTACCAAACTTTTCCATTTGGCTCCTGTAACCTTGGCCCCTGCTACACTTGAAGTCTTCATTTTTTTAAGGGAAAGAATGAGTTTTCATATCATTTGACCTCCTCATGCCACATAACAGGCAATCAAAGGAAGCGTTAACATCCTGGCTGCATGGACTGCTCCCTACAAGGGGAAGCTGAGGGGCCACTCGTCAGGGCAAGGAAGGCTATGTTTGGGAATCAGAGGTTTCTCTAAGGTCCCTACAATAGTCAACACTCTGTCCTCTGTGTCTGTGGGTTCTGGATCCATAATTCCAACCAACTGGGGAGACAGATGATAAGTAGATAGATAGGTGGATAGATAGATGATAGATAGATAGATAGATAGATAGATAGATAGATGATGGCTGATTAATTAGCAGGTGATAGGTATATAGATGGTAGTCTGTAGACACACAGAGTAGATGGATATCAGAGATAGATAGATAGATAGATAGATAGATAGATAGATAGATGATAGACAGATAGATGACAAGTAGCTAGATAATTGCATTTATACTGGCCATGGACAGGCTTTTCTCTCATTATCACTTCACAAACAATATGGTATAGCAACTATTTCATACAGCAGTTACACTGTATTTGGGTGTTATAAGATAGAGGTGATTTAAAGCATGCAGGAGGATGTGTGTAAGTCATGCTACACTCTTTTATAATGAAAACTGAATTTACAGAGTTTTAGTCTTTATAGTGGGTCCTGCAGTTAACCCACCATAGTTACGCTACTTCCATGGTCAACAATAAAAGTTAATGGAAAGCTATGACACCCAAACCATGCAGGACCACTAAGGATAATTTAGGTCACTTTACCATGTAGAGCACCCTAACCAGGGGCTGGAGAGGATGGTTCAGTGGTTAAGAGTACTGACTGCCCTTGCAGAGTGCCCAGTTCTTCAGCAACCACATGATGGCTCACAACCATCTGTAACTCCAGTTCCAGAGGATCCAACACCCTCATCTGGCCTCTGTGGGCTCCAGGAATGCATGTGGTACATAGGTGCACACAGAGGCAAAATAAAAATAAATCTTTAAAAAATCCGTTAGACCCTAACCAATGGAAGGACTGGAAGACAAAAAGGGGGGGGGGTAAAGATTAATAAATTTTACACCAGCCATGGTACATTTTGCATAAAGAAACATGTCTTTATGAAAGACCAGTTACCACTGAGGGGGAGAAAAAAGTCTATAGTAGCTATGCATGTTTTCTTCTTTGCTTGGGATGTGGCATTAATTTTTTTTTTGGCTTTTGTTTTTCAATAGCATTAATTTCTTCCTGCAACCACCCCCCCCCGCCCCCATTTCATGAACTAAAGTTCCCTTTAAAAGCCACATCTGTGTTGAAGACTGCAAACTGACTGGAACCCTGATTGTGGAGTTTGGAATGCTGCCGATCAAGAGCCACAATTATCTCGTACTATCTTTAGTCCCCTTAATCTAATCGCCATTTATCACTGTTGCGTTTTGAATATAAATGCCCTGCACAGGCTTGTACCTTTGAATACTTGCCCCAGAGGGTGGCGCTGTTTGGGGCCATTGTGAGCCTTTTGGACAAGGAACCTAGCAGACAGATGCAGAGTTATACTCAGCTTCCAGCCTTTGGTTACTGCTCTGACAAGATATAAAAAGCCATGTGCTTCCAAAGCCGTGAACTCAGTCAAGCCCCACCAGGATAGACTATACTGTGTGAAACCATGAACCATTCCTCTTTTCCCCCCTCTTTTAAGTTGTTCCTTCGTTTTTTTAAGTTGTCTGTCAACTGCAGTTAAAACGATGAGAAAAATAACTAATACAGTTGCTGCCCTCTGGGCTTCAAGCATACATGAAGTCTCAGGTTTGGTCACTAGTACTTTATAAACTGACTGTAGTGGTGCATCCTGGAAGGTGGTGGTAGGAGGATCAGAAAAATCAAGGTCATTCTTAGCTATGAGTTTGAGACCAGCCCGGGATTCATGAAACCCCTGGGACAGAAGTGGGGAGGGGAAAGGGAAGGGAACAGAGAGGGAGGAGAGCGGCAAGGGAGAACGGAGAGGGAATGGGAAGAGGGAGACTGAGAGATGAAGGAGAAAGAGAAAGAAAGCTGTGGTTGTTAGGTAAAATTTTTGGAAACTATCATCTCCTAGCTCTAGTTTCCACCAGCTCAAAAGTTAGGAATGCCGTCAGATCAAATCTGAAACCTCTGCACAGATGTCCCCGATGCGCTGGTTCCCACCCACCTGCTGTCCCTAGCGATGCATCTGGTAAACGCATTGATTTATGTCTGTCTTTTGGTCTGTGACTATAAAAGTTCATGTAACTGCTTCCACAATAAAGATGTCACTCAGGGCAACCTGAATTTGTATCCCTAAGCCACGGTCACTCATACTTGGCTCAGAAGAAGCCATTTTTCCCTTTGGAGCAAGAGTGGTCCTTTTGTGGACAGTCTCCTGAAAGACTGTAGCGTGAGGTCCGTGTTTGGTTGCATGTAGGGTTGCCACTGAATCAGAATAGCTAACACCATCCCAATAAGGGGTGGCTGGCTAGTTCCTGGAGATGGATGCTTTTGTTAGATTGAGGCTTGGGATCTGGAGTCAGCTAAGTCGTTAAAGAGTGTGCATTGCTCTTCCGAAGGATCAGAGTTCAGCACCAGCTCCTGGGGGCTCTGGAGTTTCTACTCTCCAAGGGGCACTTACAAGCACATACCCACACAGAGACACACACATACACACAGCTAAAAATAATACAAATACAATGTTTTTTTAAAGGCTGTGTTTTCCCCTTTTGCAGGGATAGAGAAGGGTCTTGTTTGTAGGAAGCATAGCTTTGTCTTATTTGGTGGGAGACAGTCACACGGCTGTCTGATATGCGTGGGTTGGTGTGTACGATTATTGACTGTTCAGGGAGTCTGTGACCATCATTAGATTCCAAGAGCTTCTGGAATGACTTTAACAAAAAGGAATAACAGGGAAAGATCAGAAGGCAGATGTGGAGACCACCTGCCTGTGAGGTGCACCTAGATTTACCTGTCTATGAGGTCAAATCTATTCCCTAGACACTTTCGTCATCTGGGACAATGTCTTTTCTTTTTACTTAAGCCACATGGAGTTGGGCTTTTATGGTTTACAATGATTCCAAATCTCGTTTCCACCATCAAATCAGGAGCCTCAGCCCTCGGCTGTCCCAAGCACAACCAGGACCAATCACTTCCTACTGAAAACTTTAATGAAACCAATAAGTTAATAAGTTAACAAAGTGAGGTACTTGCATATCTGAGAACTGGGTTGGTGGGGGAATCTTGATCGTGGAGGGGGGAGGGCTCTTCCCATGTCTCCTTTGGTCACAGGGTAATCTTACACTCCAGCCCCTCTCCACAGCTGTCTCTGAGGGGCTGGAGTGGCTCTCTGGGGACAGTGCAATGCAAGTGAGGCGAGCCTGGATGGGCTCCATCCAGGGCATGATGGTACATGCAGATGGTAGGGCTGAGATTGGGCACCATAGGGTTGTGCAAGATTCAACCCAAGCCCTGGCGCTGGTACATGCAGGTCCCAGAATGAGATGCAGACAGCTCGGCCTCAGTCCCTTCCTCGTTCCCAAGCACCCCCAGAGTGTTATCATTGGTCCACCACCCCTCACTCTCTTGTCACCCGCACTGGCTTTGCAGAAGAGGAACAAAGGGGTGGGGATCCAAAGCTGGTGCTGGGGCCTGCAGGGTTTGGGCATTTGTGCCAATATGCAGTGCTGCCAACTGGAGTGAGAAAGTGGGCAGAGGCCAGTGCAGGGGAGAGACAGTCGCAGTTGGTATAGCACTGGATAGTGTGTTCTCTCTGGGACTAGGAAGAGGGTGTGCCAGGGTCCTCTCCAGTAGTGTGCAAGATCTGGAGGCCTAGGCCTGAGTTATGCTGGGGGGACGCCAACATAGTCCTCAGGGCAGCTGGAGGACTCTTGGCCTCCTGAGGGGAGCGAGTGAAACACTGAGGCTGGGCCTGGGAACGCCTATGGACGCTCCGATGCCCCCTCTCCTGCCAAGGAGACCAAGAGGCTTTGTGCTCACGCCTCCAAGTGTGTGTGGCTGTGTGTGTCACTGTGTTGGGCGTTCTGCTGGAGAAATAAAAGGGCCATGCTTGTGTCCCCGGTGGTGGGCCACTGTCTGGTTGGTTTGGGGAAAATACAAGAACTTGTGCACTCTGTCAAAGCTGTCTGGAGGACCAGTAGGAGTGGACATCCAGCAGCAAGAGGGAGCCCATGGGGTGACTCCTGCAAAGGCGTAGAAAGGCCCAGGTACTATCCTTGGAGAGGACAGGGAGATTTAGGCCCCATGCTGGGTGAGGATAGATGATAAGCCAAAGAGTGGAGGTTGGGTATGGCCAAGCAGCCTGAGACCAGCTACTGCTGGGGCCCATCTCCCAGTGGGAGAGTGGCAGAGGAACCCCATGGGGGTCCCCGAAGTTGCATATGTAACATAATTTGCATATATGGTGCCCATCTACCTTATGGCAGAGCCCTGCGCTTTGTGGGCACCTGTGGGGGCACCTTGGGCCCATCCCCGAGTGGGGCAGGGCTTGGCAGGAGGGCTTCCCTGCTCTGCCTGTAAGGGTGGGCCTGGAGACCTCACCTTGCATAGCTAGAAGCTGGTTCAGGGACCAGAGCCCCAGCTCCCTGTTCCCATTCCCGAGACAGAGCCCCTGCCCGGCGGGTCATATTGAACCTCGTTGGAGCTGGCAGGGTCCTGGAGTGTCCAGAGGCCTCCGGTCAGTCACTACAGCGGCCCACCACGTGGCCTGGCATTTCATGCTCCTGGGACGCTAGTACCTGGCTGGCATCGAGTATCTCGCCCATCCAGACAGCTCAATACTGTGTATGGCCTCCCTCCCTGCCAGGGAGCGAGTTCAAGTAAGAGAGGAGTCCAGAGGCCTGGGGTGAGTCCGAGGGGCAGACTGAAGGCTGCCCAGCCTCTGAAAAGCCCTTCAGTCCATGTTGGTGCTGACTGAGCGAGAGATGCTGAGCGTCTGTGCCGAGACGGAGATGTCCTCGTGGTCTACAGGGCTATGGTAGTCCGAGGTGATGTCGGGGTCAAAGAGCGGCACTTGCACGGTACCCAGGCTGGCCGAGGTGCCAGAGCGTAGGCAGCGCGAGTAGAAGCCCAGCAGCAGATCCAGCTTGTGCTCGATGGACTGCACCTGGGGGGGCGGGGAGAGGCGAGGCTGGAGGTGGTGTTTGACCCGAGGGCGGGGCACCGCTGGGGTAGGGATTGGCCTGGACCCAGCAGGGACGGAGCTCAGGGGGCGGGGTGTATGTAGGAGGCGGGGCTTGGAAGCGGTAAGCATACCAGGTAGGAGGCGTGGTTAGGACAGGCTTGCGCCGTGGGATCCTTCAGGAATGAGAGTGAGAAATTGGAGCCGGACTTGTTTCTGGGATGGAGCATGGCCGAGCAGAACTCAGCATACAGGCCCTACTAGAGCCTCCAGAGACCAAGACTCTGTACTACAACAGAGCTGTACTCTTGACAGCTATTTCAGCCATAGGGCGGAAGTCCTCCCAACACGCACCTGCTTTTCCACCTTGACTACGCGCCCCATCATGCTGATTTCATCCACTGCCTCCGTGTCCGAAGGCCCCTTATCGCCCTTCTCCCTAGTCTTGCGGTCCCCAGGCCCTCGACCCACAATTTGGTCCACCCTGTGGAGGGAGAGAAACTATCAAAAGGACGGAGTCACACTGCGCTTCCCTTCCACAAGAACCCTTGGTTGACTACTGACAGGGAAGGCAGACAGCTCTGGTGGGAAGAGGCCACTTCCCTGACCAAGGGAGGCTGAGCCTGGGAGACTCCAGCTCCTGCTTTGAGAGTTCTCCAGGTAACAAGCAGGGCCTCCGAGATGACGGGCTGGGAAAGGGAATGTTGGAAGGTGAACAAGGCCAGAGCCAACCCCGCCTATGTGGCACTCTTTCACAGGGAAGTCCTTGCTAGTGTTCACCCTTTGCTGGCGCCCACTTCCTTTCCCTCCGAAGCCCCTCCCCCGAGGGAACTCCATGTTGCTAAATCCAGAGATGACCTCAGTCCTTCCTCACCCTAACAGCAGAAGCGGTCACATCTGATCACTTTCTTCCCACAATACTCGTTCTTTTTTCCCTTTTAGACAGGGTCTCTTGTCACCCAGGCTGGCTTTGACCTCTCTAAATAGCCAAGGCAGAACTACTGATCCTCCTGCCTCCAGCACCCTCCCAAACCCCCAGTACTGTGGTTGTTGTTGAGAATGGGCCTCCCTATGTTGCCCTGGCTGACTTGGAACTCTCTCTGTAGACCAGGCTGGCCTCAAACTCACAGAGATCCGTCTGCTTCTGCCTCTCCAATGCTGGGATTAAAGATGTGTACCACCACACCCCACCTCGATTGTTTTTTGTTGTTGTTTTGGTTTGGTTTGGTTTTTGGTTTTTGGAGACAGGGTTTCTCTGAATTGTTTTGGAGGCTGTCCTGGAACTAACTCTGTAGACCAGGCTGGCCTCAAACTCACAGAGATCCGCCTGCCTCTGCCTCCCAAGTGCTAGGATTAAAGGCGTGCGCCACCAACGCCCGGCTTCGATTGTTATTTTTTGAGTTAATGAATGAACAGACAGTGAGAAAGTAGGACACATGAGACAGGAAAGCTCTAGACAATTTGGGACTTGATATAAAAGTGCTTCCTTACTCCTGGACATGCAGGATTCTAGAGGCAAGAATCGAAAGGTAACTTCGCATTGCTACTCAGGGGAAGTCAGTGGTTACTTTAGGTCAGTTACTTCAGCACTTGGAGACAGGCATTCTGAGGTTGTTGTTTTGTTTTTCAGCTCCCAAACAGCCTGTAAACTGGGATCTTTGGTTTGGGTTTGATTTCTTTGTTCTTTTGAAGTAGAATCTCATAGCCTAGGCTAGCCTAGAACTCATGGTCTTCTTGCCTTTGTCTCCCGGTTGCTGAGATTACAGACGTAGGACAGTAAGTCTCCTAGAGGATCTTGCCCACCTGGGCAGTGTCCCCACAGAGCACAAATGGCTTGATGCGATCCTTAGCTTCTCACCTGGGCCAGGACCCACCCTCGACTCCCTACCCCTGGCTTCTCACAGCCGCGTACCCACCGAGCTTGCAGGCTCTTGATCCGCCCCAGCATGTCCAGATGCCCCGCGGAGTACTGCTCGATAACATCCTTCACGTCGTATGGCCGCAGTGTCTCCTTGAATTTCCTTTTGGCTACCAGGAACTTCAGAATCCTGTTAGAGGAGAGGGTCTCTGGCAGATGCTCTTGTTCCACTCCAAACACCCTCTGCTGTGCCCCTAGCCTCCTCACCCACCCCCCAGGCTCCCCTTTGCCCTGCAGGCCCACAGGCCGGCTTGGTGTTTTCTCCTATGTCTGCCGCTACCAGCGCATTAACCAGGGAAGCAGGGAATGGACCTGCTGCCGCTCAGCCCAGTGGGGCATGGAGCTTCTAGAACATCAACTGCTGCTGCTGACTTAGGGGGAAAATGTTGAATTCAGGGTCTTGGATACCCAAAGAGAGTTATAGCCAATCCCTGGCTACAGTGAGCCCGGGTCTATAATGAGAGGCTGTGTGCAGTTATGGGGAGGCAAGAGCTTTGAAGAATAGGAAAGGAGATCTAGGAGCCATGAGAAGGGAGGGCCTTGGCAGGCAGAGCCTTAAGGGGTGTTTTCCAGCCAGGGGCAAGAAGAAAGGAGCTTCCCAGAGACAGGCAGGGAAGCGTGAGGAGACTCCTGCTCTGAGAGGCAGGAGCAGGAGCATGGCAGAAAGGGGCCAACCCCTGGGGTGGTGGGCGGCGTGAGGGGACAGGATGAGCTGTGACTAAGGCCGGGGTGGGGACTGCATGGAGAAGGCACGGGGCTAGGGAGGAGCCACCACTTGGCTTCAATACGCTTGTTCTGCCAGTTTCTGGAGAGAGTGTGTTGGGACGCACCATGGTCTAGGCAGAGACCATTCTCAGGATGGGCCTGAGCTGAGAAACAGTGGGGTGGAGGGAGGAGACATATTTGAGCAACAGGGACCAGACAAGAGACTTCCGAGTCCAAATCCAAGTTGATCTATGACTGGAGACAGGCAGGGTAGGCAGTGGTATCAACTGCCTGATTTGGGGAAGTGGGCAGAAGAGCAGTGTGGGGGCATCCTCTCTCTCTCTCTCTCTCTCTGTCTGTCTCTCTCTCTCTGTCTGTCTCTCTCTCCCTCCCTCTCTCTCTCTCTCTCTCTCTCTCTCTCTCTGTCTCTCTGTCTTTCTCTGTCTGTCTCTCTCTCTCTGTGTCTCTCTCTGTCTATCTCTGTCTCTTGCTCTCTGTCTCTCTCTCTGTCTCTCTCTGTCTTTCTCCTCTCTCTCTCTCTGTCTCTCTCTGTCTCTCTCCTCTCTGTCTCTGTCTCTCTCTTGTCTCTGTCTCTCTCTCTCTGTCTCTCTCTCCTCTCTCTCTCTGTCTCTCTCTGTCTCTGTCTCTCTGCCTCTGTCTCTCTCTTTCAGTATCTGTCTCTCTCTCCTCTCTCTCTGTCTCTGTCTCTCTCTGTCTCTGTCTCTCTCTCCTCTCTGTCTCTGTCTCTGTTTCTCTCCCTGTCTCTCTGTCTCTCTCTGTGTCTGTGTCTCTGTCTCTCTGTCTCTCTCTGTGTCTGTCTGTCTCAGTCTTTCTCTGTCTCTGAGCGTGTGTGTGTGTGTGTGTGTGTGTGTGTGTGTGTGTGTGTGTGTGTGTGTGTGTTGGGGGCATTCTGAGGATGCCAAGGAGAGCTAGCTTGACCCTAACAGCTCAGATACTGAGACACCGTATGCAAGATGGTGGTCACAGAAACAGACAGACAGGATGTATGGAAAGAGGAAAGGCCCGGCTCTGGGGGGCTGGGGTGGGGAGGAACAGAGGACCCAGCTGACTGATCACAAAAGGAATACAAGAAGAGGCTGTGGGCAGGAGCACGAGTCAGGGAACAGAGTAAGGGAGCTGAGCTTCAGTGGTCTCCCGAGCCCAGCTGCAGGCTAGGAACGGAGACCCAGCCAGGACTTCTGGCCAGGACACTGAGGCCAGATCCACACTGGGCATGGCTATAAGGTACAGGAGACCAGTCCCTGCTTAATTATCACAGCAGCCAATATATCACGGCTTTCAAGCTGTTTGACCAAGACCTATGTAAAGAACACACCTTACCCTGTGAAAACTAGTGCACATGCACACACAGATTGGAATATAAAATTCATAAGCATAATTACCCTGAGTATGAGAAATTTAGTCTCATGGTTTTTTCTTTTTAGTTGGTTTTTGAAGCAGGAGTTCCTGTATCCCAGGATAGCCTCAAACTGTTGATGTAGCCAAGGATGACCTTGAATTTCCAATCCTCCTGCTTCTACCTCCCAAGTGTTAGGAGCATAGAACTCCCACTATGCTCAGGGTTATGGTTTTTTTAATGCTGACCATGACACACAGATAGTTTTGCTGAGTTCTCGACCTGTGGTTTAAAGAGTAGTGGTCTTAAGGATGTCCTAGAAGAAACGGAGAGGCCAAGACACCCAGGGAGAAAGAGTTTGTGAAATAGAGACAAAAGGAACTTGGGACTGAGGCGCAGGAAGAAAAACACGTGTAGCATAGGCAGAGGCTACCAAGCTTCTCTGGTACCACTCTGGAGAGGAAAAGAAAGGCAGCCACACAGTGTGAGAAGGAGAAAGGGGAAAGAGAAGCAGACAGGCTAAGATGGGGTGGCGGGAGGACATGGTATGTGTGAGGGCAGAGACCCTGATGGGCAGCTGTGTCAATGGCCAGTGGAGCCAGGCCCTCCGGACGTGCGGTGTGTTGTGTAGGAACAAATGGTGCTGGAAGCCATATGCTCCCTGCCCACACCTCCTGCACTGCGGGCAGGTAGCAGCTGGCACCCGGGGAGCTACGCCAGGCCTGGCCATGAGGACAGGCCCAGATGGGGAGCAGTGGCGGGTGTCAGGTGGGAAAGCTGCTCACCTTGGGCTTCAGCCTCACCTGACAGAACGGATGACTGTCTTCACAGCCGGCATGACATCATCCACCCTGAGTTCACACTGGTAGCTCTTCTCCTCAGCTACTTCATCTGAGGGGCCCTCTGGAAAGACAGGAATGGCATGTGAAGGCCAAGGGGTGGAGAAGAAAGCGCTCCCAGTCCCCATCTCCATTATCAGTACCAATAATAGGACAGAAATGTAGAAAGTACCCAGGCCCTTCCTGAGGCTCAAGGCAGACCAGGCTCCTGCCTCACTGGCTGTTGCCCCTCAATGCCTGTGTTCTGTGTCCTTTTGCCTCTTTCAGGGCTGGGTAGGGTAGACATCTGCCTGGTGACAGGTGAGTGGCAGTTGCTTTAGAGGACATATGGTCTAGCCTAGGACAACGGTGATGTACACAGCCTTGGAAGACATGCTGTGGGTTACTCCTTGCAGGGCAGGAAGCCCCAAGAAAAGACTTTTTTATGCTCTTCATAGTCTTTTCTTCCAGTTGAGAGCAAGGGGCGGCTGGGAGGGAGGGAATTCCAGCTAGAGCCCCTGCCCAGATCTGCTCCAAGGCCCTTAAAGCAAGGAAGGGGAAACAGCTTCTCAGAGACTGGTACCCTGTGCTTCAGGAGGGTGCACTTTCCTCATCACACAGGAGGAGGGAGATCCCAGGCACCTCCATGCGCAGGCTTCCATGGGTCAGGACCTCCCAAAGAACCACTGGTTTGTGTGTGCAGTAACTTTCCAGGAAAAGGCTGAGTCCTCAGTCCTCAGCATCTTGGCACAGCACAGGCAAGAACAATGGGAGCATCCTGTCCTCATCTTCCAGAGCGTCCTGTCCTCATCTGCCATTGGATACATTTACCCTTTCTTTCTCTACCAAGAACCTACAAGCACATTCAGCAGGGGCAGGGGCTCTGTCAGGAGACCCCATACAGCCCTCCCATTTTCCAGAAGAGGACACAAAACAGCCTCTTGCCTAAGTCCCAGTGAAGATCTAGAGTGCAAAGGGACCATCTTCCTCTAACAGTGGAGAAATGGCCGGTGACAGATCCCCAGCCACAGTGGCAGCAGGCCATGCTGGAACAGATGACAGCAGAGAGCACTGCTGGCCAGCCTTGCTTCAGGATAGCAGCTCTCCCACTCATACACCGAGAGTCTCAGTTTCCATGTCTACAGAGTGAAGGCAAAACAAGGTAGCTAGGAGAAGGGATGGAGACTGTCCAGTGGGCAGCCGCACACGGCTATGACTCCTTCCAAAGTGCCTTGAGAGCTGGTGCTGCTGGGCACTTACTAAGAATTCCATTCTCCTGCTAGACTTTCAAGGATCACCTTGCTTATTCCTCAGATCTTTCTCTGGAACACACACTATTATTACCTCCATTTTACAGATGAGAAAAGTGAGACCCAGAGCGATGTGGTCACTTATCTAAAATAAATGACGAGGACCAGTAAGATGGCTCAATGGATACTAGTGCTTAGCGTGTAGGCTGATGACCAAGTTTGAGCCCCAGGACCTGGGGGGGGGGGGAGCCAACTTCCACAGGTTGTCCTCTGACTTCCACTTCCACAGATGTAGACACATACACACAACAAGTAAGTAAAATATAATTTAATTAAAACAAAACAAGTGACAGAGCCAGGATTCAACTCTTGGAAGCTTGGTTCCAATCCTGTGCTCTTACCACTGCCAAATGCCCCCGCTAGATTCTCACTTAATTATCTTTCAGTCTGGAGACTGGGTTATACCAAAGATGCTATGATGCCCATTTTCTAGAGCAGATGACCTGAGCCAGTCTCCCCGCCGCAGCCACCTCCGGCAGATGCACTTGACCTCCGGGCTTACCCTCGGCAGAGCTGCGGGGCTTGAGTCTCAGAGAGGCCCGAAAGCGGGTGCGGTCATTGAAGCTCCAGCTCTTCTGCACCTTGCTGGGGCTGGACGCCTCACCCACCTGCTCACTGCTTGGCGAGGTGGGCATTGGCGGAGGTGCCAGGTGCTGCTTGGAGGGTCCTGTCCGCTTCTGGGAGCTGCTCATTCGGATGCGGTCTTTGATGCCCATCCGGCTGCTGGTGGGACAGGGCAGGCCAGGGAAAGAGTCAAGTTAGCAGGTAGGTGGGGACAAAGCTGACCTAGCTGATCTAGGGGGTGGCTCTTGGACCTGGGTTTCCCACCAGTTATTTCCTCCGGTGCGATGAGGGGCCCTGATGCCTACGGGGGAGGGGGACACATCCCTTCCCCAGCCCCACCCCCACTCTTTCCCATCCCCTCCCCCAGACAGATGGGGGTACACAGGAGACAGATGTCAGGGTGAAAGCAGTGAGAGAAACTGGAAGGAAGTGAGAGACAGGAGGGCAGAGGATCCGGGACCAGCCCAGGTAGGTGGGTGGAGGGTGGGGGTAGCAGCCCCTGTGGGCACAGACACACTGTAGGAGGAGCTCACCTGGTCAGACACACGAGCAAGGCTCTGGGCCTCCACTGAACACAAGGGTTGGATTTGTGGAGGTCAGGAAGTATGTGTACATGTGTACCTGGGTACACAGCCACCCATGTGTATACACAGTGTGTACACGTGTGTCCATTTACACTTCCCCCTCTCCCCGCTGCTGGAGCTATCTTAACCCACACTGGTCAGGTCATGGCTTTAAGGCCTGGCACAGCTGGATAAATAGAATAGGGAAAACTAAGTTCTCTATCTCAGATTTCCATATGTTGTTAGTAGGGGGGAGAGCTGTGTGATATGATGGCCTGCTGAGGGTCTCAGTGTCCAGGACACCCCAGGTGCTGGTCCCCTCAGTAAGGATTGGTGTGTAGTAACCTGTTCTCCTGTGGTTTCCCGTCTGAGTTCTGCTCTCCAAGAGCGCTGTCCTAATGCATGTGTTTAAGGGTGTTTGCTTTCACTCCCTTTCATGCGCCCAGCTCCCCATCACTGCCCCAAACCTTGGAGGACAAACAGAAGGAGGCCTCCATTTCCCTCAGACAGGCCCCAGTTAACCAATACCTGGTTGAGTAACTCTGTGTCCAAGAGGTTCAAGAACCATGCTATGCTGTTGGTAAGACCTCAGCAAACATCCTCCATCCCACATCCTGCAGTGTTATCACCATTTCCCCTTGCTGACAGGTCTGGAGGCTCCCACTCCAGCTGACTAGAGACTTAGCGCAGGAAAACACCAGCCAAGCTCAGATAAGGCTTGAGAAGGGGCAGAGGTGAAAAGGGGGTCCTAGCACCTGCCTGGGGGTTTTCAGATCAAGGGCTGAGAGGATGAAAGAATTGGGTTTCCATATTAGGGGGGAGGTGGGGCCCCCATGCCTAGGGCATGGAGCAGAGAGCAGAGCTAGGGTGGTGAGGTAGGGGAGCACACCAAACCAGGGTCACCTTGGGAAAGGGCCTGGATGTGGGGCAGCCTGAGGATGAGTTGCTGCCTAGGGGGAGAGGTTATAGGTCACAAGTTGGGAGCCTGGGGCTATTAGAAGGAATCCATCATGTTCTTCACATTCCTGGGATCTCTTTGACACATCTCAAAGATTCCAAGAGAAGTTGGAGTGTGGCTTTCCCAAACTTGCCTCTGCAGAACCATTCATGCTGGCAAGCACCCACACCCACCCAGGCCATGCAAGACCACCCTGTCCTCTGCTCCTCCAATGGGGAGAGAAGGGGAGGAGACTGATGAAGTCTCTGCCCTTCAGTCCAAGGACTGGAACTCCAGATCGCTCCTTGACATTCTGGGGAAGCATGGTCTCCGTGTTATTGAAGTGAGCAACAAGCTGTGCATGCTGTTGGCAGGACTCTCAGAGGAAGGGGGATGAGGCTTGCACTGGGGGCCTTACACAGTCCCTTTCTGGCTCTGATTCTGTGGTGGTGGAGGGAGCTTCTGGCCTGATTTAGGAATTCTGTAACTTTCCAGCCAGTCAAAGGTCTTGGCTCTTCTTGAATGCAAGAAGACACTGTTTTCCCCCTGAGCAGCCCTGGATTCCAGCTCCTTGGGCAGGGACCAGAAAAAGGCTCACGTCAGCCTCTCTGGAGCCTGAAAGCTCAAAGAAAATGGAAAGAAACCTGGCACACGGCAGGCACCAAACAGCTCTTTCTTCCTAGGCTCCTTAGAGCACACGAGGTCCATCTGCAGGTTTCGGTGCGTCTAGGCCTCTAAGCCCCCATTGTAGGGCTCCTGAATTTGCCATCCCTAGTTTATAGGTGCAAAAAGAGAGAAATGATTTGCCTAAAATAAGAACATTGTAGGGCTCCATTTTCTCTGATTTTAGAGACTGCCCTTTTCCCAGGACAAGAGTTTAGAGTGGGAACTATGGCAGTAGTCCTCAGCTGGGGCCATCTTGCCCACCAGAAGGCACCTGATAATGGAGACGCCGTGGGTTATCACTCTGTAAAGGGGCTCTCCTGGTACATCATGGGTGGAAGCATCCCAAGATGCATGTCCTAGACCCCAGCAAAAGAATCATCTGATTCAAAATGTCAACTGTTAAGGTAGAGAAAAGGGGGCTGTTGATGCCTGGAAGCATGGGCAGTGGTGGCACTGGTGCATGGGGGTGGAAAGATGTGGGGGGAGGGGAGGAGGGGTGTAAACCCTTCATTGGCTGCTCTCCAACAGCCCTGAAAATCCAGCCATAGGGAACTCTGCCACCAGCCCAGACTGAGAAAGGCAGACACATCTCTGTACTGCCCCACACAGCTCCTCTTCAGGGACTAGGGGGAACAGCCTTACCACAGGCCTCTCCACCTTTAGTCCTTCCTGTTCCTCTGACCCACACTTGCAGAAGGGCAGATCTAACCCAGTCTCCTCAGCATCACCCTCAGGGAGCCCCTATTTCCTACAGACATGTCCCATGCTTTTGGATTTTTCTATTTTCAAGACTGGGGATAGAACTCGAGAGGTCTGCCATAAAGTTACACCCTTCTCAGCTTCCAAAGTACTATTCAAAAGCATGGCTTTTATTTATTTTTATTCATTTTTGAGATGGGATCTCATGTAGCTCAGTCTGTCCTGAAACTTGATACGTAGCCAAGGATAACCTTCAACTTCTGATCCTCCTGCCTCTACCTCCTGTGTGCTGGGATTATAGGCATGCGCCCACCACATCCAATTTATGCAGCGCTAGGAAGCAGACTCATGCATAGTAGGCAAGCACTCTATTCACTGAGCCACCCCAAAGGCCTTCTTAACTGACAAACACACTGTTGAAAGAGGCCAACTTACACTTACAGGAGCCAGTCAGTTTTAACGGAAGCAAACCCCATTAGCACCTATATTTTACACGGAAGGAAACAAAGGCACAGAAAGCTAGGTGTTGTGCACAAGGACACATAGCTGGCAAACTGGAGCTAGATAGATGGTGGCCTGAAACGACAATTCTAAGGATGACCGTCTCTCAACAGAAGCCTAGCAGGGGGCCTGGCTCTATCGCCAACCACAAGGCTCCACAAACTTAGGCCACCTGAATGCCAACAGAATGAGGCTCTTACAGGACTTTGAGTTCTTCACAATGCTGTCCTGCCTCAGAGTGGCTCCAGTGGCCACTCCCAGATCAGGCCACACTGGGCTGCGGGCTCATCTCACACAGCTGCGCTTCCTCTTTGACCTCTGAGCTTGATCTGTGCGGCTCCCTGGCCCGAGTGCCCTCCCCCAAAGCCACCTCTTCCAGGGCTGCTTCTGGGCTAAATGTCTGACCTCAGCTCCGCAGCCCCTCTGCTTCCCTCCTGTGTTGTACTCAATGCACTGAACCACAATTACTCTTTGCAGCTCTCCAGGGGCCATGTTTTATTCATCACCATTTCCCCAGTGCACAGAAGAGCGCTCGGCATGGGGCAGGTGCCACAGATGTAGCTGTGGTGCAGCTGGAAGAGCTGGGGATCTGAAACTGGTGACGGAGGTGCTGGGCGCAGCCCCTTCAGGTACCTGTGGGCTTCCCGGGTGAGTGGTGGAGAGCCAGGGAACCAACCCCAAGGTTGGCACAGGTCAGTGGGAAGGGCCTTCCGAGAGCCTCTCGTTCAACCTGCCCGTTCCACAGAAGGGAAACAAGTCCAAAGAAAAGAAGGAATTTGGCCAAGATTACACAGGGGTCAGCAGCATAGCCAGCATATACTCAAAGCTCCTGAGTGTCCCTTCTGACACTGGGTCCATGCCCTAAACCTTGCAGAGTCATCCCCAAGAAGGCAAGGGGGCTTAGGGCCCCAAGGCAGATTACAGGCGGCAGGCACATGCACCTTGTGCTTGGTCCATCCTGTCCCCTTCTCCAGCCCCTAAAGTGGGGGGGAGCAAGGAGGAAAGGGGACAGGAGGAGCAGATGAGGGGGTACCTCGGTCTCCAGCTGGCGTGGATCCGAAAGAAACTCCGTTTATTACTAAACATCTGGCTGGAAAGTTGAGAACAAGACACGAACAGAGGTTAGTGACAAACAGACAGGTGGACGGAGCATGGAGTGCTGCCAGGACGGGGCTGGCCTCCTGTGGCTGGAGGGAGAGAAGGATCCCCACTCAAGTCACCCTCCAGTTCCAACCCCAGGATGCAGAGGTGCTCAGGCTCTGCATACGATCCCTTGGCTGTATGTTGAGCCTGCAGAACTCAGGGTCCTTCTCCAGTGACTGAGTCCGGAGCATGGAGAAGTCCTGTCTTTTGCATTTTGAATACATGCTCCCTGGGATGTGACAGTCAAGAAGCCAGGCTTTTAGAGCTCATCCCATGACCCTCAAAGGGAGACCCTGGCCCTGGGAATGCCATTGCTAGGAAGTCCTGCTCCTTGGAACCCCACTTCCTGAAAACATGCTCAGTGTGGGCCATCCCCAAGCTCCATGTGCCCAAACAAGGGTGAGAGTAGGAAGTAGCAGTGTATACATGTGTGTATACACATATGTATGTACACATGTGTTTGAGGATATCATAGCAGGAGCTACACCCCATTTCCTAGGGTCAAAATAAATCAAGATTAAGGACATGACCATTTGGCTTGAGCCTGATGACAGATCCAAAAGTCACAGCTCAATGTCCCCCGCCCCAGGATCCTGATCATTCCACCATCAGACACACAGACAGACACTCCTGAGCAGATAGACACAATGTTAATAATGCCAGTCTTTCAGCATTCCTCTGTTCCCAGGCCTTTTAGGGACCCAGAATCATTAAGGGGTACAGGGTCCAAGCTCCCACCCATTGCTAGTGTCTTCTGATTCGGGTGAAGAGAGACAAGAATGAACTAGAAGCTCAGAGCCCATATTTGGCCCTGCTCAGGGTTGCCAGAACACCAAACCTTGTGAGTTTCTGGCTATAAGTTGTTTGGCAGGCACAGTGCCTGCAGGCAGTGATGGAGAATCCATGCCAGGTTACACCATGGGCTTCTCTTGGAGGAATGATTGGCCAAGATACACTTGGCCAATCATTCCTCTCCCTGAAGCTCCAGGCCTGTCTAGCCCTTGGCCAGTGAGAACCCTCAGTGAGAGCAGGGAAAAGACCCTGCTCTCACGCATCCTCATCAATTCATTCTTCAAGCCCCTTCAGCCCCAAATGGAGAACCCAGAACCACTGACCAGCCTGGTTGGGCACAACTCTGCCCCCTCACCAGTGTCAGTGTTGCCAAGAGCAGAGTTACTTGTGATTTTCTCCAGACACACAGCCAAGGTGAGCTTCTCTGAGTGTGAAGGGACTTGCCTCTTCCCTGGCTGCTAATGTTGGACCCGGGCTTAATGATACTCCAGACTCAAGGAACAGATGTTCACCTGGCTAGTTCAGGGATGATGTGTGGGATGAGGCAAAGGAAAAAAGGTGGGTAAAGCGAGGGAGAGCATGAAGGGACTGAACTGACCCTTGACCTCAAAGCTAAACCCTCACAGAAGCAATCACTTTTTTCCTAAGACATGAGGAGGGGTTTCCATT
Source organism: Mesocricetus auratus (assembly GCF_017639785.1). Taxonomy (NCBI): domain Eukaryota; kingdom Metazoa; phylum Chordata; class Mammalia; order Rodentia; family Cricetidae; genus Mesocricetus; species Mesocricetus auratus. Next base: position 21,115,946 of record NW_024429197.1, on the reverse strand, counting down.
ATCCCATGCCTGGGGTTCCTCCAGTTAGGAACATGTAGAGGGAGCAAGTGGTGGTCTGTCTTGACTCTTCTTTCAACGGGCAACAGCTCCAGATCAAGTTGGGAGAGAGGATTGGGGACAGCAAAGAGTGTCACAGTACAGAAGGAGAGAGCCCCAGGGGGACCCCCCTGCTCCAGCAAAGCTGCAGACAAGAGCTGCAGAGATAAGCGTGTTAGTTGCTGGCGGAGTTTTACGCAGGTTCTGTAGCGGTCTTAGTCACAGAGCTCTCTTCCAGCAGGCATCTGCTTCCGGCAAACAGCAGCATGCCGGGGGAGGTCCCTGCCCTCACACCCCAGAACAGAAAAGCACCCTCGATTACCTGAGCCGTAAGCACCTGGGGCCAGCGGCCTCCTCCTCTCTCCAGCTTCCAGGGAGGGATGGGGGTGCAGGGATGGGAGAATGGGGGGGGGATGTGGAAACAGAGAAAGAAAGAGGACAATGGTATGAACGGTGGAGGTGACAGGGGAGAATGGTGTGGACAGTCTCCCTCTCAGACCCTGGGAGACCCAGAGAACAGAAAGGTAAGTCCAGTGTGGCCTCTCTAGAGAGACCCTCAGTCTGTACCTGTCCGGCCATCTGATGACAACTACCAGGCCTCACAACAATGCCAGAGATTTCCCCCAAACAGGTCCATACACCCATGTGGTGGCTGGAGGAGGTCTGAGAGAGGGTGAGACAGAAAATGGAAAAGGAAGAGGAGAAGCAAGAGGAGGTGGTGGCCTCTGGGGGCCCCTACCTTTCCCCAGGGCAGAAGGAGGCGCTGCCCGGCCGGTGGCAGGTGGCAACGGGCGGGTAGCGAGAGGGCGCTCCATCGGGTAGTGGCGCCCGCCTCACCTCCAGGGGCCGTAGGCCCCCATTGCGGGCCCGTTGTACGTGTTCAAACAAGAGGGCCAGCTCTCTGCAGGAGAGGGCGCCATCAGATACAGGCAGGGTTTTAGGGACACCACCCACCTCACCCAGTGGGCCCAGAGCTATTGAACTCAGATCCTGCCAAATCTTGAGTCACCCTCTAAGGGTGCTCACAAATACCCCAGGCCAGAGCAGGCGGGTGGAGAGGCTAGCTTCCTCCCCCCTGCAGAAGTTTCTGGGAAATCGGAAGGAATCTAGGTATGGCTGTGCAGTTGGGCACAACTCCAAAGCACCCACACCAAGAGGGAGCTCAGATCTAGCTGACTCTGCTCTTCATCACAGAACTGTGCCTACCAAGCGGCCATCAGCAACTCTGAAATCCTTAGTCTCCCAGCCCGACTTGGATTTTAGGAGAAGACTGGAGCTGAAGACAGATTTAATAGGGCAGTCGGCCCAGCTTCCCTGCCCGGTGCTGTTCCTCTTACCACGGAGTTCCTGGGATGCGATTGGGCGGGCTATCCACTAACTCTCCCGGTCGTTTCCTAGTGCCATAACCAGGAAGGTAGCCACCCCACACCCGCCTTTCCAAGGGAGCTAAGTCTCCAGACCAGACTCTGTTCCTCTTACCAGGAAATCCAGGCTACCCCATCCAGAGTTCCCCCACTTCCGCGGCAATTTCTAAGCATCCAGTCCTGTTCCCTCTCTTGCTTGGCCTTGATCCCTTTGAACATTCCCCCTCCTCCCCAAAGGGATGGCTTCAAATTCAGCCAGCGGCTCTGCTCTGAGGTAGGAGCTTGTCTTCACCAAGTGTGGAAATGGGGAGAGGGAGGAGTGATGTGGGGAGCCCCCTTTACAGCCCCTACCTCCTGCTCCTCCCCTGGGAAGACTGTGGGACAGGGAGGGGGCAAGAGGGGGCCAGGTGCGGGTGCGGGCAAGTGGGATCACGCAATGGCTGCTCAAGGATAACTAATGAGGCAAAGACGGTGGAGAGAAGCGCTGAGCACAGCAGCCCGGACTAGCACGCACTCCACGCCATCCTGCCCGTGGGGCTGAGCCAACCAAGCCGGCTCTGCAGTCTTCATTCCTGCCCCAGGGCCTGGCCAGGCACCTGGCTCCACGCACCTTGATGATGCTATTAATAACCCCGGCACAGAGCCACCCCCATTGAGCCTGAGCCCAGCCTGGGCCAGCAGAACAGACCCATTGCTGGCCTCAGAGGTTGCTGCCCAGAACAGTAACAGGGCCCGCACAGTCACACACAGGGGCTCTGGGGCAGGCACACATGTTTCTGCCATAGCATCCTCTCTAACCAGCGATGCATTGATTGGTACAAGCTAATGTGCCCCCACTCAAGAATGAGGGGAGATGAGCTGGCTGTCACTTCCCTAGGTGGCATCACGTATTGGTGAGCATGTAGACTCCAAGCATTCCATGTGTGGGGCTCAACTTCACCAATACCCTGAGCCCAATGGGCAGAGAAGAGTTAGGGAGAGGACCAACCAGGCTCCAAGTTATGCAGGACCTGAAGTGCCAGTCCCAAATGCTCTGTTGGGAGCAATCTCCTCTCTCAACCCTGAGGGCATCTTCTCAAGGGGCATTAATGCCAGCTCCTACCCGCTCCCGTTCCAGCAGCACCTACCTGAAAGATGGGAGAATACTGTCATAGTAGTACCATGTGGCTGTCAAGTAGGCCCGGCTTGTGTCAGTGGAGTACAGGCGCCAAGCAGCCTGGAGGCATGGGGAGAATGGGGTGTCACAGAAGCCCTCTGCCCCTGAGGGAACCTAGTCCCAGGCCAGCTGAGAGTGATGCCAGGACCAGAGGCCAAGTCTAATTCCATAGCCACCAGCAAGGCCAGCCAAGGAACCAAGACCTAGAAATGACTTCCTCAAGGTGACCCAGTAAATCAGCACCAGAGCCAGAGGCCTACAAACACTGGGTAAGAGCTGGGAGTCTGTGGTCAGGCAGGCATGGGTTTCTAATCCATTCTTCCATGTAGAACAGAGTGGGGATTGTTGACCTAACAGTGTTACGAGGATGAAATGGACAAGAGTCCATCCGATGCCAAGTCCAGTGCCCGGCACACTTATGGCCAGGGTCCTTTAAGCCCTCCCGCTAGCTCCCTTAGCTAAGTACACATTCACAGTGTCTGGTTAGTGTCTTTCTTCATAAGCTGCACCTTGGGCCCCACTGCATCCTCAGGGCCAAGTACAGGTTCTGGCACATGCAGGTGGCTCTGCAAATGTTTGGGCAGGGAATGTTGACTAAGTGAATGACTTCACAAACAACGACTCCACCGTGCTTTCATCAGCTGCCTACTGCTACCATGGGACTACCAGAGCCTGAGGGGGGGAAGATGATTGACCACAAACTCTTCAACAGCCACGCACTGTGAAGCAGAAGGAACTGTGGTCTGATGAGGAGGAAAGCCATCTCTCTCCATGCAGGTAGAAAGTCTGGGAAGGACTGGGAATGAATTGATCCACCAGGGCAGGGAGATATGGAGACTGTTAGACAGGACGAAGCAGGATTGGGGCAGCCCCAGAAGCATCCTCTCTCTCCTTTGGTGCCTCTTGCCCTTAAGGGGTTGCCATGAGTGACCTCACCAGCCTGGCGCCTTCCTAAGACAGAAATATTTTTACTTCCTGCTTGCCTGGGTCCCTGGCATGGGCTGGGGAGCAGCTGCCAGAGCTCTCATTAATTATAGGTACCACAATACCAGCTGTCTCTCAGCAGGGACAGTGCCAGCTGCCTGCCCCTACAATGCCCCTTGGGAGGCCAGCTCCCAGAGGACAGTGGCCATTGTGCCCTAAGGGACGCTAAGAAGAAAAGGCTGGGCTGGTAGTCAGAGATAGCAGGGAGGGAGAAGGGATTCTACCCTGGGAAGGAGAGATAAGGAGGGGACCGAAGCAGGTTTGAGGGTCAGAGGGTGGTGGGCTGGGGAGCAGGCAGAGGAGCGCTGTGTCAGGATTCCTCAACTGTTTCCCACAGGGAGTTCTCCTGCACGCCCCTACACTGGGGAGTGGCCAAGGCAGTGACAGGCTCACAGATCAGAGTCCACTCACGTCTCGTTCATCACACTGAGGGAAGCTGAGATCACCGCCCCTGGCTTCCTACACCTGCCCCCATCTCTGGCCACTCCCCCTCTATTTCCTTAGCTGGCTCCCTGCTCACCTGCCCATTAAACGCTAGCAGTTTTAAAAGTCCAACTTTGGACCATTTTCTTATTGTATGACTTCCTGAGGACACAGTGCCAGTGGTGGAGCAGGCTGACAGAGAACTACCCAGCTTCAAGATGGCAGAGTTAGGTCTCCACTAAGGATGGGGGCCTTTTATCCAGGCTCTCCCCATCCTAGGCCATGGCCACAGTTGGCAACAGGGTGGCTCTAGGGAGTTTGAAACCAGATATTTGCTGCAGGAGAACATTACTGGTAATGCTGGTCAGCATTCCAGCTCAGTCTGTAATGTGGCATGTGACACCCCCCCCCGCCCCGTTATTGAAGTTTGAATGTAATTGGCTCCCATAATCTCATAGGAGGTGTGGTTTTGTTGGAGTGGGTATGGCCTTGTTGGAGGAAGTGTGTCACTGTGGGGCAGACTTTGAGGTTTCCTATGGTCAGGATACTGCCCAGTGAGTCAGTTGACTTCCTGTTGCCTGTAAGATGTAGGACTCTCAGCTACTGTCTGCCTGCAGGCCGCCATGCTCCTGTTATGATAATGGACTTAACCTCTGAAACTGTAAGTGAGTCACCCCAATTAAATGGTTTTTCCTTTATAAAAGTTGCTCTGGTCGTAGTGTCTGTACACAACAATAAAAGCCCTGACTAAGACACTCCCCAAAAGACGTGCCCCTCTCTGAAGTAGCATTGGAGTTTCTAGGTTGGGACACAGGGGTCAGCACCCAGGGCTGACAAGCACAGAGGCTCCTGAGCCTCGGGTACCTGGATGAGGTTGGCTGCTGGCATCCGCCGCTTCTCAAAGTGCTTCTGCCTATGCTGCTCCTGGACCTTCAGGGCAAAGCCAGACCCCAGGATGCCCTATGGGGACAGGGCATGGTTGCAGGTAGTGTAGGAAGGAGGGCAAGAGGCTACTAAAATGGTCCCATACCTGCCCACCTGAGGCACCCTGGGTTGCCCAAGGCAAATTTAAGATAGGCTGGTCAGGTCTTGGCCCCAGCCTCCCTCACCAACCCGCAGAGAACTCACAGCAGGCAGGGCAAAGAAGGAGATGCCCAGTAAGGCGAAGCCGGCAGCCAGAACCCTGCCCAGCCATGTATGTGGCGTCTTGTCACCATAGCCAATGGTCGTCAGAGTGATCTGAAGATACAAACAGGTTACCCACAGGACGGGGCATAGGGGCCAGCCTTAAGGATTTGGGGGCACAGCAAGTGCAAGCAGGAAGCTGATGACAACAGAAGGGCTCCCCCAAACCCACCCCAACAGACTCCTATAGTGGCCCCTGGGGACCAATCTCACGGACTTCTCAGAGACTGGAGGGGTACAGATGGGGTCTCATGCTAGTTAAGGAAAAGCGGCACAGGTCACAAGGGCTGAGGGAAGGGCTGGGTGTGGGGACACAAACAGGTCCAGCAGACTAGGTAGGGGCTAGCATAGGGGCTGGTCTCAGGAGCCCCAATCTTAGTGAAGAGACAAGGATGGGATAAGCCTGTAAGGGGACAGAACCTGGGTAGTGTTCCTAGGGGGAAGGGCGGACCTGCACAGACCCTCACGCACCGTCCCCCACCAGAGTGAGTCAGCATAGGAGGAGAAATCAGAGTTGGCATCCTTCTCAGCCAGGTAGACGAGGAAAGAGGCGAAGATGAGCACCAGGAATCCGATGTACCAGGCGGTGATCAGCTCCTGAGGGAAGCAGGAGGGGTGCTTATCGGGGTAAGGCTGCACACACTTCTCCAGCTGTCCCATCTTCAAAGAAGGAGCCCTTGCCTGGACTTCTCAGAGCCCCCTAGAGCCAGACCCCTGGCCTGTCCTTAATCTTTCCAGGCTTCAACCTGTCGGATCCCTTCCCAGCCTCACTCCTAGGACCTGATTCCATTGGGGGCAGTCCTCTCCAAACCAAGGGGCTTGCAGAAGTGATCCTACCTCCCAGGCCCTGCCTAAGCCCCGCCCCTTCTGGCTCCCTCCACCTGGATCCCCATCCCTCATCCCAGCGTGGGCCCTGCCCCCTCCTCAGGTCTTTCACTATTAGGCTCCACCTCTGCTCAGCTCCAGCCCCTTATCCCATTACTTCAGGTAGGCCACGCCCTACCAAGTCTTAATTGTTCTTGCCCCAGCGTAGGCCTGACCCCCATCAGTCCTTGACAAGGCCACCCCAGCCTGGCTCCAGTCCCCTGGCCCCAGCATTGGTCCCACTCCAGCTCCGCCTCTTGCTTGCGCGTCAGGTAGTTTCCAGGAGTTTTGTTTCCCGGCACCTTTCCCCAGCCTCACCTTACTGTGCGCATAGACCACCGAGCCCAGCAGCTTCCAGGTGCCACCACGGCGGTCCATACGCACCATGCGCAGGATCTGCAGGAAGCGCATACTGCGCAACGCGGACGTGGCAAAGATGTTTCCCTGTGTGCCCGCGGCGATCACCGCCACCGAGGCCACGAACACGATGAAGTCTGCAGAACAGGAGTTTCAAAGTCACCAGCCCACCTGGGGTCTGGACTCCTGGGACCGAATTGGGGGGGAGAGTAGTGCAGATTGGGAGGGTTCACTAAATTCATGAGAAGCCAGGATGGGGCCAAGGATGGGATCAGAATGCCTCCCTGAGGCTTGGGGTTGGGCAGAGTAGGGAAGTCTTATACCGATGACACAGAAAGGTTTCCTGGCGAAGCGGAAGCGGCCCTGCCATCCTCTGTAGCGGCAACAGCAGCCAGCCGACCAGACACGGATTATATACTCCAAGCCAAAGACCACAATCATCACGAATTCCTGTGGGGAACCAGGACCCAGATCAGAGCCCGACCCTGGGTTAGGAACACCAACACCTGGTTAGGTTCCTCTTATACCTGGAAGGATTTGAGAGGATTCCAGAAGGGAGGTGACCTCTTTGTCCTCCAGGAAGAACAGAAGCCCAAGTCTGCCCCCATACACAAGTGTCTAGCTCCATAAGAGGCCTGGATTGCTTCCCTGCCCTCCGTCTTCCAGCCATTCTAGACTCTTGGCCCTGGCTGAGTGGCATCAAGAGTGGCTCTCTGTTGTCGGAAGGCCTTCTGTTGGTGTTGTTTAACAGGGTGAGGTTTGTTTCTGTTCTGGTACAGAACTGAGTCTAAACACTTAGTCTATCCTGGCCTCATCCTCAGGCCTCACATAGAACAAGGGGCTCTATCTCCCTACACCAGCTATAAAAACAGGAATGATGCCAGAGAGGGGCAGCAATCCTCTCTCTGACCACAGTCTAGGAAGCCTCTCTCCTCAGGCCGAGGTGAGATTTCATATGCTGCTCTGCCTCGGAGGAGACTTTAAGGGACTCCCAGCACTCACCAAGATGAGGAGACACTCGTTGGCAAGTTCCTGGTGCTCCTGGATAGTGGACAGCACGGACAGCACCAGGCAGCTGAAGACTAGCAAAAATCTGCAATTGGAGCATGTCGGGGAAGGTTAGATGGCTGGGGAGAGGATAACTGAGGGTCCCCTGGCAGGGGCTGCAGAGTCAGGAGACTCATTATTTGGGTAGAATTCTTTGGAAAACACAATCAAAGCTGCAAACTCATAGATCAGCAAGTCGCAGGCTGCTGGGAACAGACACCTCCCAAGCCCTCTCTGGAGGACCCTGGTGTGACTGAGTCTCAGGGAGGAGGCCTTACAGTTTTGTCTGGGCTAGCAGGAGAGCATAGAGGCTCAGGGTTCCCCAGGCTCAGCCACCCACTAGCCTTTCTGGCTCCAAGCTCCATTTTAAGACCCGAGCAAAGTGTTCCAGAGGTCAACAGAGCTCAGAAGCTATAGCCTCGACTGAAAAATAAGGACAGCTGCTCTGCCTCCGTGTTTTTATGGAATTCACAATGAGTCAGCTAGTAATGAGAGGGGCTGGGGAGGTGGCTCAGCAGTGAGAGCGACTACTGTGTGAGCTTAAGGCCCCGTTGGAATCCAGAACACACATGTGAAAAGGCTGGGCATGACCACGTGTCCACAGCCCTAGTGTTGGTATCAGAGACAGGCAGATCGCAGCAGCTCACGGGCCAGTCAGTTCAGTTGGAAACAGTGAGCTCTGGGATCACTGAAGGACCCCGTCTCAAGGGAATAAGGCAGAGAATGATATCATAGGGCACACAACGTCCTCCTTTGGCCTCCATGAGTACAGACATTCACACTGGTGACCACAGCACACACACACACACACACACACACACACACACACACACAAACACCGCAACACAAATAAAATGAAAGGGGACAGGACAGAGAAGGCATGGAAACAGCAACATGGGGAAGGAAAGGAAATGAGGACCGGGGAGTAAGGAGCTTGTTGACAAAGGCCTGCAACTACCCTGTGGGCAGCGTGAAGCTACCAAGCAGCCTGTTAGAAAGGAACTCTAGAATGTAACTCATCCAGCACTTGCCTAGGGGTCAGGTACACATGAAGATACAATGGCAAACAGCAGGAAAGGGGTTCACCCAAGGTTGCTGAGTCTTTCCAAGGCCGACCTGAGATTGGAGCCAGGAGCCCCCAGTAGAGAGGAAGTGGGGGAGAGTCCATAAGCAGGTGCCTTGAGGCATGTATACACACAGGAGGGCTGTAGGCATAGCGAGGGGAGTGTGGGCTCTTGGAACAGGCATGGTAGGCTTGCACCTGTCCCCAGAAAACAACAGAAGGAATGATGTGGGATAATGCTGCTGTGCACTGTAAAGATTTATCACATGTATTGGTTTAATAAAACACTGATTGGTCAGTAGCTAGGCAGGAAGTATAGACAGGGCTACCAGACTAGGAGAATTCTGGGAAGAGGAAGGTAGAGAATGAGTCGCCAGACAGATGCAGAGGAAGCAATATTAGAAAGCCTTACTGAGAAAAGGTCCCAAGCCATACATGGCTAAACATAGATAAGAATTAGATTGTAAGAGCTAGTTAGTAATAAGCCTGAGCAATAAGCCAAACGCTTAATACTTACTATAAGCCTCTGTGTGTTTATTTGGGACTAAAGGGCTGAGGGACCAGGCAGAACAGAAACTTTTGTCTACAAAGAATGAGCTTGTTCCCTGGAAAAGCATCGAAGTGTCCTGACCACCAGCATTCCCACAAGTCCTCAGAGCTCTACTGCTGCCTCTCCATCAGAGACTCTGCACACCTTCGGCCCTATACATACTCTAGCTGTTCCTCAGAACCTCTGACTCCTACTCATCTCCCCCTCTACAGACTCTCCATCAGACCTGCCTTCCTGTATGTTAATTTTTGAGACAGGGTCTTGCTATGTAGCCCAGGCTAGCTTTGAACTCTATTTTCCTCTCCTGTTTCAATCTTCCTAGTTCTAGGATTACAAGTGTGCAACACCATGCCCAGCCCAAATCTCTCTCTTTCTGCTTATCTTATTTCTGTTCAAGCATGCATGCACACTGTGTGTGTGTGTGTGTGTGCTGCTGTATGCATGCATGCAGGCGAGAGAGAGAGAGAGAGAGAGAGAGAGAGAGAGAGAGAGAGAGAGAGAGAGAGAGAGAGAGATACAGAGAGAAGAGAGAGTACACCTAGGAAAACCACTGACCTCTTCTAGTCTGCCTCCTCCTCTGTAATATGGGGTGATGGGCAATTGAGAGAAGGGTCTGGCTGTGCCCTGGCACACTTACAACTCCTTGAAGGGCAGGATCTGATGTTGCATCACAGGAAATGCCCCTGGATCAAGGAGGCAAGAAGCAGCTGTCGGTAAGGGCTTCAGATGAATGAGTGAGATGGAGGCCTCTGCAGTCGGTTCCAGCACAGAGCTGAGTCAGCAAAGACACACAGCAACTGGAGAGGGAAGTATGTCCTCCACTCCTCGGATTCAGTCACTAACCACAGGACCAGCAGCAGCCAGGCTGCCTGGAATGGGAGCTGCAGCTGACAGAGTTGGTATGGGCAGGGCTGCTGTGGGGATATCATGAGTCTTCGCTCTCGCCCAATTCCTCCATTGCCTTTGTCAGCCCCCTAAGACCTCAGGCAGCCATGGGCACACATAGTTCTCTGTTGAGCACGTCCAGAATTCCTTTCCTCTATTTTTTCCCTGCTACTTCAATAGTTACACAGGCATCAACTATCCACAATAGACTAAGAGAAAAAAGCAGATTACAAAACCTCCAGGGGAATGTGATCCTGATGTTTAAAAAGAAATACCCTTTACGTATGTACCAACGTGGCAGGCTCATTTCTAGTTGAGCAAAAATGAAGTGCTTTTGTTTTTTGTTTGTTTTTTTTTTCCCTATCTGTGCTTCCTAAGGGTTTTTTTCCCAATGAACATGGACTGCTTAGATAATAACAAACTAATGTACATCCCCATTTATCTGTTTCTTTTGCAGTGCTGGAGAGCAAACCCAGGGCTTTGTAGTCAAGGGCTCAGTTACCCAGCTCCATTCTCAGACCCTATGGTCACGTGGTGCTTTGAATGAGCTTGGTCCTCAGAGGCTCATGTATTTGAATTCTTGGTTCTCAGTTGGTGGACTGTTGGGAAGGACTAGGAGGTATGGCCTTGTTGGAGAAGGAACTCTGAGTTCCAAAAGCCCAGGACACTCCCGGTCCCAGCCACCGACTGCCCCTCTCCCTGCTGCCTGCAGATCAGGATTTAGTTCTCGGCCAGTTCTCCAACACCATGCCTGTCTGTCTACTTGCGTGACGCCATGCCCCTCGCCATTATGAAAATGCACTAACCCTGAAACCGTAAGCAACCACCAGTTAACTGCATTCCTTTATAGGAGCTGCCTTGGTCATGGTGTCTCTTCACAGCAACAGAACAGTGACTAAGACACTGTTTAAATTTTTAATTTTTTGAAACAGGGTTTCTCTGTGTAGCTTGGCCTCGAATTCACAGAGATCTGCCTGCCTCTGCCTCTTCAGTGCCCGGCTGACAAGTCTCTAATGTTTTGTTTGGTTTTGGTTTTGGTTTTCGAGACAGGGTTTCTCTGTGGCTTTGGAGGCTGTCCTGGAACTAGCTCTTGTAGACCAGGCTGGTCTCGAACTCACAGAGATCCACCTGCCTCTGCCTCCCAAGTGCTAGGATTAAAGGCATGAGCCACCAACGCCTGGCAAGTTTCCAATATTTTTAGAGACTTATTTTACTCGTAACCACGTATATGTGGGGTGAGGGAGTATGTGCGCATGAGTGCAGTGGCTGTGGAGACCGTAAGAAGATGCTAGGTCCCTGGAGCATGACTTACAGGTGGTTGTGAGTTGCCCGATGTGGGTGCTGGAAATTGAATGTGGGGCCTCTACTAGAGTAGTATGTGTATAAGTGCCTTGCCCGCAAGAATGCCTGTGCACCACGTGTACACAGTGGCTGAGGAGCCAGAAGAAGACGTTGGATCCTCTGGAACTGGAGTGACAGTTGTTAGTCACTATATGGGTGTTGGGAATGGAATGTGGGTCCTCTCAAGGAGCAGTGAGAACTCTTAACCACTGAGCTGTCTCTCCAGCCCCAGACACCTCTCTCATCTCTTTTTTGAGACAGGTAACTTTGTTATATTAACAGGGCCAGTCTCAAACTCCTAAGCTAAAGAGATCCTTCCATCTCACCTCTCAAGTAGATGGAGCTACAGGCGTGCAACACTGTCCCCAGTTAGTTTTTTTAAATAATTTTACATTTACATTAAGTATGTATTGTGTGTGTGTGTGTGTGTGTGTGGTCAGAGGACAGCTTATAAGAGTCAGTTCTCTCTCTCTTTTTTTTCATTATTTGGGGATCAAAATCAGGCTTGGCAGCAATTACTCTTGCCCACTGAGCCATCTCACTGGCTCCCATTGTCACCAGTTATCAATATTATTTATTTATTTATTTACAAGGTTTCCCTATACTCCCTAGACTCAAATTTGCGATCCTCCTGCCTTTGGACTAGCAAGGGTTACAGGTGTAAGCTACTGTGTCCAGCATACTTTAAAATGCATATTTCTAAAAAATACAAACAAGAAAAGAACATCCGTTTCAGTCTTGCCCCCAGCCCATACTATATGCACCCTGTGCCTAGCAGGTGTGAGACTGGCAGCCTTCCCTGAGAGCCCAGCTCACATGTCCACCTACCAATTCAAAGTGTCTTCTTGGGTATCTAGAGGCGCCTGTGAGCAAGCATGCCCTAAACTGGAATCTCAGCGTCCCTTAAGATCGCCTTTCCACTACCCTAGCAGCTCAGCGATGGTATCCGGGAACTAAGGCCAACTACCTGAGTCAGTTGTGATGCTTTGTCTGGTGTTCCCCAACTCCCGCTCCGCAGCAAGTTCGTTTGACTCAACCTTCAGCTTCTGTCAGAGGCCTTCTACCTCCTGACCCCCCACCAAGCTCCCTGCCTCCCCTCTCATCTTCACACATCACCCTCCTTCAGTCATGCTCTCCACACAATTCAAAGCTGGAAAGCATCACTCCTAGAATTCTCAGGTCACGCTGGGAGAGCAAAGGTCAAACTCTCCAGCATTACCAGCAAGGCTCTCTGGGCCTATCCCACCCCAACCCTGCCCACCCACCTCTGCGCCTAATCCTCTCTGCTCTCTTACCCTCTCATCACAACACCCCAGCTCCCTGGGCCTGCCAGTAGCCCACCTAAATATTTCCACCTCCAGGCTTTGCTGGTTTGTCCCATTGGTTGCTCCCTCAGTCACCAAGGTGCCTCCTCACTTGCTACTTCCTTGATGAGGCCTTTCCCTGTGGCATTCTCTCTAAACTGGCCGCATAAGCGTCAGCCCTCTTCCCTTTCCCTGACTGATTTCATAGCACTGAGAAGATGAACAGCAGGAATTCACACTATGCCAACATCAGCACCCAGTCACTAAACCAATTTTGTACCAGCTGAGGAATTTGCTAAAATTCAGCACACCCATCCTGACTGAACAGACTCCCCAGCATCTTCCTAAGTTGCCTCTAACCTTGACCAGCTCCAAAGGGCAAAGAGCATTTACAAATCCCTTGAACTGGCGGGGAGTGGCCGGGTATACCTTTAATCCCAGCACTCTTGAAGGCAGGAGGATCACCACAATTTAGGGGTCAGCCTGTTCTATATAGTAAGTTCCAAGGCAGCCTGGGACATAGCAACAACAAAATCCTGAGTTTCACTTTCCTTTCCCTTAATCATTGGCATGGACGGGAACTTTTTTACCCTAGGCTTTCAATTCATTTACAAGGATGTGTTGGAGTTGATGATGAACAGTAACCTTTTCCTGGCACCTGAATAATTATTCCTATCTTCAAGATGAAGACATGAGGCTCAGGACTGACAGATTTGTTTAAGATCCCACAGTGACTCAGTGGCAGGGCTGAGGGTAGAACCTTTTCAGCTTCTGGCCTCCACCCTGCCTTGGTCTTCACCGTCACATAAAGAAGCAGATGCTCCTGGGAAAACACAAGCTCAAATGGCTAGAGCTTAGGAGATGGAGGAAGTCTGACCACGCTGGCATACGACTTCATCATATGACAAGTAGGATTGCTGGAGGATTGTTTCGGGACCCTCTGGGGCCTCAGTTTCTCCAGCTACAGGAGTAGAGATGGTATACAGGTGCTGGCCAGGGCCTTTGCGATCTCCCTAGCAGAGCGCCAGGCCGGAGGCTACATTGCTATGCATCACATCTGTGGGCTGAATTAGAGATGCAGCAGATGGGGTACCTGTTGGCTTGTCGGGAGGCCTATCACTGTGTTTGCTGTCCCCTATACCCTATTCTGCAAATATCCCTCTCCCCACTCAATCAGGAAGATCCGGGAAGGTAAGGTAGTTATTTGCTTATATCCATGGTTCTCAAACTACAGAAACACCAGAACTCCCTGGAGGCTTGTTAATGGGGGCACATGCCTGTAATCCCAGCACTACATGGTGGAAGCAAGATTGGAAACTCAAGGTCATCCTTGACTACACTGAGACCTTGTCTTTAAAAATGCTGATTTCCAGGCACTTCCTCTGCATCATCTGATTCAGAAAGTTCAAGGTGGAAACTGAGCTCAATTACTAACCAACTCAGGGTTTTGTTTGTTTTCTTTGGACAGGGTCTCACTATTTATCCAGGTTAACATGGAACGCAAGATTCCCCTCCCTCAACCTCCTAAATGCTGGGATTACAGGCATGAGCCTCCATATCTGACACCAAGTCAGCACCTTTAAAACAATGATGGTTCTTACTGTCTCCCTATCCACACCTCCTCATTTCACTACCAGAAGTGGCCAGGACTGGAGGCTGCCAGCGAGACAGGTGTCATGCCAGCGTTAGTTTCTCCACTGGTCTGACATGCAATCCCAAATTATAACTATTAACCATTGGCCCAGCACAATACCAAACCCTCCACACACATGTTCTCCATCAAATCTCCCCAATCCCTACCATGATTCTCCAGGCACACGAGTGAGGTAACGGGCTATAGGTATCCAGAGATGTGAGTGTACACAGAGTCCTGAAAGATGCACTTTAATGGGAGTTATGCTATATGATAGGACTTCTCAACAAAGATGAAAGAGAGACAGACAGAGACAGAGACAGAGACAGAGACAGAGGTGTTAACTTCCCGGCATCATAATTCAAGACCCGAGCCCAAGACTACCTGGACTACAAGGTCAAACTATTTCTCCGAGCTTCAAGTTCCCAGCCCACAACACAAAGGTGGGGACACTGAATGGCAAGTAGGTTTTCACCAGCCTGGTGACTCTTCAGTAGTGGGGTGGCAAAGGAAAAGATCAATCGTCAGCTCAATTCCAGATTCCCTGAGAACATCCCTGGAAGGACAGATGTTCACAGGCTAGAGAGCAGGTGGGAAGGAGGATGGCAGGGGATCTCCCAGCAGGAAGGAAAGAGGTTGCTCCCTAAGTTACATCCGAACCACACTCAGAAACACTGATCTCACTTACACTCAGCTGGATGTCTGGTAAAGCCAGGAATAAATAACCCAGACGCCAAGACACTGGCACGTGTAACAGCGAGGACGCCCTGGAGAGCTGGTGCCTGTCCTCAGGAGATTGAGGCTGCTCCAAGAAGATGTCGGTTCAGCTGAAGTGGAGATGTAACCAGACAGGGACAGGGGTGACCCAGACAGAGGAAGCAGGGTATCCAGCAGCAAAGATGTGGGAGTCTGTGGAAGGCAGCCCAGAAGGCTAGCAGCTCCTCACCCAGAAGGGAACACAGAGAGGGGGCGATCCAAGAGAGCACCCTCTGGGATTGGAATGTGATCCTAAAGGCAACAGGGAGTCATCGGGGAGTTCAGAGAAAGGAAATGACGATGCCCTGCTTATGTTTCAGGACCCCCACCTGGATGGTGTAGACCACAGAGGAGGACAGAG
Source organism: Mesocricetus auratus (assembly GCF_017639785.1). Classification (NCBI taxonomy): domain Eukaryota; kingdom Metazoa; phylum Chordata; class Mammalia; order Rodentia; family Cricetidae; genus Mesocricetus; species Mesocricetus auratus. The sequence goes on along the minus strand of NW_024429197.1, from coordinate 21,100,637 downwards.
ATGCAGACGAGAAACATTAACTCGAAGGCTCCAGAATAACACTCTGGGAATGATGGAGGTCTGGACTAGCAAAGTGGCAACAGAATACAGAGAGAGACCTGAACAGACTGGTGGCACTGTAGGAAGGGGCTCAGGGACAATGAGGGAGAGTGATCCCTGTGTTTGGCACTGGGTTGGCGAAAGTGCAGAGTAACACATGGGAGCTGGGAGATCCCAATGGAGACGCGGCTATTGGGAACAAGGCACGTTGGTAAGAAGACAAAGCTGGGCAGAAGAACAGATGTGGAGACACTGGGGTAGACATAGGGACAGCTGTGACAATCCAGTGAGCACGTGGTGAATTTAGAGGAGGACCCAGTGGCACCCTCGCAGAGTAAAGGGAGGCGCCCTCTGTCCAGACCAAAAGAGTGGACCCAGAGAGATGGGAAGGAAACCAGGAGAGAGGCACGGAAGTCAAAGGAAGCATAGGTGACAGCGAGAGGGGAGGAGGGGACGGCAGAGTCCAGGCCCTCAAAAATGTCGATTGGATTTGGCTGACATGTCGATCACTGGGTCCCTTGGTCTGGGCAACCTCATAGGCCCAGATGGAGCGAGCGCACATAGGGTGGGGGTGACCCAGGATCGCTAAGGAGAAAGGCCAAGGCAAACTGGAGAAAGATGGACACAGGAATCTCTCTCTGGAGGGGAGTGGGAGGAGTCAGGAGAACAGGAAGCTGAGGCCTGGTTGAGAGTGGAGAAAACGCAGCATGGATTTCCAGGCTAGCAGGATGAGGGGTAGAGAGGTAGGAGACAGTTCAGTGGGAGACCCGGCTGGGTCAGGTGAGGGAGCTGAGCGTGGGTGCCCAGAAACTAGGAGAGGAGGTGGGCTTCTGTAAGAGCTGAAGGGGCGGAGTCTGAGAGGGTTGATGGGAATCAAAACCTGCACCATCCAGGTCTAGTTTTTCTGCTTTATTTTTCGGGCTTGATTCTCCAGTGAGGAAGCAGCCTATGTTAATGAAATTAGGGGATGCTTCCCTCACCAATCCAGACGCCTGCCCTTTGAACTCTTTCCTCCAGGACCTCCCTCCATTGTTCCCTCCCTCCAAGGTCCTGCCCCCAACCTGAGCCTTGCCAGTCAGTGCCTGGGACCTGTCTAGCAGTCAGCTGGCTCCCTGATACTTGCCTCTGGCCTGGGAAGTATGTGACTCCTTTGCTCTCCAGACTAGGACCCCCTGCGCAGGGCTGCTCTGTGCCCCTCAGTGCGGGGCAGGAGGTGGGGGGGGCGGGGGACCTGGTACCAGTCTGTCACCACTCAGCCAAGATTCCTGGAGGGCAGAGGTCCTGACTCCCCCTCCTCTCCCTCCCCCCCCTACAGAAAGGTATTTTTTCTTGAGACTTCCATTAGACTTGACAGTCGCATCCTGACAAGTGGGCTGCTGAAAATCCTAGAGGGTCCCACAGTCCGCTATGGAGGGAGCACACTTGTTTTATCTTGTGGGGTGGGGTGATGATAGGAGGGGCGTTAAGCCGGCCTCAGAGCAGGCTCTTTCCAAGAATCCTCAAGGGCTGGGAGGAGAGTTTCCCCTGATCCAGCGATTCTAAATACGGCAGAGGGAGTAAGAACACGTGACCCGGGGCCCCACACAAGGCTGCTGCTGGCAGGGCTGCATCTCTGGGCCAGAGGTCCATAATGGGGCTCAGGGATGGGATGAGGTCTTAAAGGAGCCTTAGTTTCCCTGTCTGTACACGAAGGAGAAAGGCACTCCAACAGTGGCTAAGATTCCTTCAGCTTTATGACTGCCCAGCAGGGCAGTGGGAAAGTAAAGACAGCCCTCAGCTCAGTTCTACTTCTCCAAGGATGTCCCTGGAGAAACAGCAGCTGCCAGCACATAGTGCAAACTATGAAAAAAATGTCTCTTGTTGGAAGACCAATTAGAAAATGCATTCCCTTTAGCTGGACAAATTGCAAAACTTGACCCCTTGAGCTGGCTCCATTAGAAACTGGAATTGCTTGCTGTGGGCTGACCCACCCCTGAGCTGCTGGCGCCCTCTCAGTCCAACTGGGTACCTCATAGAAGGCCAGGGATGACTCCACAGCCCCTCCTGGCTGGAATTTGAACCAAGAAGGGTCCACCAGCTGGGCATGGTTACACATGCTTGTAATCCCAATCTTATGAGGTTGATGTAGGCACATCAGGAGCTCAAGGCCCGTGTCAGCTACATAGCTGGTTCAAAAGCCAGTTTGAAGTACATGAAACCTTGCCCTCCCAAAACAACCAGGTGTGTGTGTGTGTGTGTGTGTGTGTGTGTGTGTGTGTGTGTGTACTTACAACAGAGGTTGGGCTGAGACAGCAGGGGTTTTTTTTAGCGTGTTTGTGTGGAAGGGAATATGCATGGGCTCACACAGATCCACGTGTGCAAAGGTCAAAGGATGATTCAATGTCCCACTCTGTCACTCTCCATCTTAATCCCTTGAAATGGGGTCTCTCACTGAACCTAGCGCTCGCCATTTTTCAACTAGACTTGCTGCCATCAGGCCCCTAGAGACCCTCTCCAGAGGGAGCCATGAGCCATGGAGGGAAGGGGCAGAGAGGTCCCCTGAAGCACACCTCCCATTCTCTAGTCCATGAATCCCAGGTGTGCTCCTGGCTACAAGGACTTTGTAACGTCCCTTTTCTCAGTGTCCTCCACCTCCTAGGCCACTCTTTCATGGGGTGTGGAGATTGCTGGCCTCTGGACAAGGCGCTTGGGTGCCATGCTTTGAATGTGGTTATTTCCTAGTGATCTGAGGGTCTGGAGCTTGGTTCCCGGTGTGGCACTAGTGAGACGTGGAGCCTGATGGGAGGCTGTTAGATCCTTGAGGGTGCCTCCTCAGAAGCATTAGCATCGTTCTCCTTGAGCTCCAGCTTCCTGTCCTACCATGTGACCACTCAATCTCACACTCACTCCTGAGTTTGTGGTATCATCCTTGAGGTCGGTCTTCACCAGGCCTGAGCCAGCACTACTTGCGTTCCCCTGAACTTCTAGAATGAGCTAAACAGAGCTCTCTTCTTTATGAAGCACCCAGCCTTGAGCATATTGTGTAGTGACAGAAAATGGGCTAATACGTCGGTGAATGCCCCATCTCTTCCCAGCTGGACCAGCCCCAAACCCCCACTTGTTCTCTTTGCTTCCTTCTGCTGTACCAGCCAGACTGCCTTCTGCAGCAAGGGGAGGAGTGGCACAGTATGTCAACACAAACCAATAATGGAACAACCAGGTAACAGTAGCTAGCCGAGGGGCTAGCAAGGCAGCCCGACTTCCCGACTTCCCGAACAGCCAGCTGCTAAGGCCTTTGAAGTGGAGGGGAACTAGGGGCTGGGAAACAAGGAACACGTGGCCAGTAGAAACGCCCCCTTGGCTCCATGGAACAGTTCCATGTGTATTCTGGGACCCAGTCTCACAAGCTGTGTTTGACACAAGATTTTACTTGCATAAAGATCTCTGCTGTTTTGTTTCTTTAAGTCGAATTCATTGACTTGTGCCTTGGCTCAAGTGTGGTGCAATGAAGGTCCTGTCCATCAAGCTACCTTATTCCCAACCCCAGCTACCAGCGTGGCAGAGGCCATTCCGTCAGCATGCTCCCTTCCCTGACCATAGCACACACGGCCCTCCTCACCATTTTTGCTCTGCCTCCCCATCTTCTCACGTGTTTGTACCTCTAACCTGGCTGCTTAGGTGGGAGACACCTCATACTCCCTTGGTCCCCCACCCCCATCTCTTTGTGAACTGCCATGGTGGAGTGAACACCTCTGTTGAAATAGCTGCCATCACAGCCCCAGAGGTCTGTCCTTTTTACCAGGCATGTCCTGTGTCTGCCTCAAACAGATGCTGGGTAAGTTCCCTGAGAAAAGGTGTATGCCCGCCCCCCAGTCACTGGTCCCTCCTGACTCCACCTCAACATTCCCCAAAGCTGGAGAGATTGTGGGGAAATGACACAGCCCAGAACTACAACGCATTCATTCATTCATTCATTCATTTGCCATTTACTAAAGACTCTTCATGAACCAAGCACAGTCACACAGCCCTGCCTTTAGCAAGTTTACATTCTTGGTAGGAGATAATAAACAAGTACAGGTTTAAGTCATCAGATGTTGATGGTGAAAGATTAGGGGACGAAAAGGACACAGAACCCCAGCGTGGGAGTGGGAACGCTATTGTACAGAGAGTGGGCACGGAAGCAGCCTTGGGACGGTGGCATTTGAGCGCAGTGGAGGAAGTGGGGAGCCAGGCAGGCATCTGAGCAAAGAGTAAAGCCAACAAAAGGCCTGGGCCAGGGAACGCCTGGTGTGCTCCAGGCCTCAGGGAAGGAGCGGGGAAGCTAGGGAAGGTGGGAGGTGGAAGCTCATGTCAGTCTCTGGGCAGCTGAAGACGTGGTTCCTTGCTCCCAGAAGAGACACGGAACTGGAGCAGGAGCAGCGTGGACCAGGGGAGGGGGGTCACACTGAGAGAAGAGGAACGAACGCTGGCCCCACCCCGAGCTGGGAGGCTAACGGTACAGTTCCAGCAGGAGAAGCGGAAATGGCAAGATGTGATTAGATCTGGGCTAAATTTTGGCACCGAAGATCCCTTAGAAAGCTACCAATCCTCTCATTTCTAGATGGGGGAAACTGAGTCTCAGAAGGAGGCCTGTGCTCACACAGCAGACCAAACACAGTACTGGACCTGGCCCTCAATTTCCCAGCCCTGAGGGTAATGGTTTTTGTTGTTGATATTGTTTGTCAGCAGAGGTAAGACCCAGCACTCGTCACGCCCCCACCAGCCTTCCTGCACGTGACCCAGGTGGCACTGGATTTCCCAGTTCCCCAGCTACTCGAGTCTGACAGGGTCAGGGTCACCTCTAAGGAGCCTTCTGTTCTCATCAGCAGGTTTGTGCTGAGGGGGAGGGGGACTTTAGTCCCAGCCACTTGGTTCTCAGCACTCCCAAAGCGAGCAGACTGGCAAGAGCTGACAGGGTGGAAGGGAGCTTTGGGGAGGGCCGGGCCCCCTGGGGAGCTCAGGTGCCAAGACAGAGCCCAGCCTGCTAGCTACCCCACCCAGACCGAGGTTTGTGGGTATGAATAAGCAAAGCAGCATGCAAACTCACAGGCCACACCCAGGGCAGCTGAGGGCCCCCCTAGGAACCCCGAACCCAGATCCAGCCTGGCTGAAGCTAATGAGCCCTGTGAGCTGGACAAGACCTGCCCTGTGAGCTCAGGCTGAGAGCTGGGCTGTTCCATAGCTGGGGTGGGAGGAGGGTAGGGAGAGTCTTAAGGTGGGTACTAGGAGGGTATCTGAAGACACTCTCAGTTTCTTCAGCTTCTGGTTAACGTAGGATTACCCAGCCTACAACTCCAGCAGACCAGAGACCTCTAAAAGGCAAAAGCCTGCTTGGTGGCTCTGAGAAGAGTCATGATTGGGGGCACCAGAGGGCATAGCACAGGGGCATAAGCAGCGCTGGGAACCTAGGTGGGCAGATTCTCTACCCTACCTCGGCTAACCAATCTGCAAAGTGTCAGTGTACTCCTCTGCAGGAGGGAAGGCATCAAGAGCCATATTTTTGGCTGGTCCAGCTGGCTACTCTGGCTTCCGGGACAGGAAGTGGGGTTCTGGTCAGCTTCTGAAACTGCCTGTTCCTGGTCTCTAGGAAGTCATCAATGCTCTAGAGTCACCCAGAAGAGTGTCTTTTATATTTTATTTGCTTACAGAACCAAGCTGGGACCTCCAGAGCTCTCCCACTACTGAATAACACTATCAAGAAGGAGTGGGGTAGACCAAAGCAGAACTTCACTAGCCACAGGGTTGTGTAGATCGGGGAGGAAGAGGACAACTGTCGGCTCTGATTCTGATGTCCTGTCCTCTGCTGATAGTCCCTGCTCTTCTCTCTGCCAGAACAAGCTGGAATTCAGCCCTTTGTTGGCTGGTGGGCCTATAAAGCTAATGATCTGTCTCTCTCTAGAACTCAGTTTCTCCCTTCGTCGAATGATCCCAGATGCTGTAGCCTGGAGGTAGGGGGTCTCTTGGGATGAAGCATGAACAAGGTTCAGATTCACCAGGGGACACAGGAGGCTGGCACTAGGCGGGGCTCCTCGGAAGAGGAAGATGTCCTTAGGGGAGGCTCCTGAGAACCCCTCCCTGACTCAGCCTTTGGCCCAGGTGGGCTTTCTGCCATAGGGAACTCCACCCTCTCTAGGGTGCGAGCCTTGAGACCCCAGATCTCGATCTGGGAGAAACACAGTGGAGGGGGCGGGGTCCTTTGTGGGCGGGGCTCGTGGGCGGGGCTTTCCGCTGCAAGCTCCATGCGCGCTGCGGCTCCAGTTACCTCCTTGCCGGGCCGGCTTATTTTCCGTTTCCAAATTAACAATTGAAAACGCTGCAGCCTGAAAGGCGAGCAGCGGGCCAAGCGGAAAGTGTGAAGGTGCTGCCGCACCACCGAGGTCGGAGGCGGAGAGACAGCATTCGACGCCCTGACCTGCCACCGATCGCCCACCCATGAAAACCGTAGGGCGGCGACACAGTGGAGTCTTAGCCTGATGCAGCCTTTCCCAGTGCTGCTCTGGTCAGGGTCGCAGCACCCAGTACTCAGGCTCGGGACAATGCCAGCCCCTGAGAGGACGAAGGGGGGCAAGTGGAGAGAGCGCCAGGGCTAGGTTTCCACTCACAGGCTGAGTGCCCAGCCCAGGCAGCAGGTGCCAAGCAGCACCTCATAGCACCGTCCTTAAAGGTTCCTAGTGTCAGGGAGTTTCATGTGTGACCTCAAGCAAGTCATTTCACCTTGCTAAGATACGATTTCCTCATCTGAAAAATGGAGAGAAAAGATGCAGCATATGCGGAACAGATAAAGGAGGCTGGCTCACAGAGAAACGTCTAAGTGGCAACTATTATCTGTGTTGACAATGATGCCAGTAGTATTCAGTCCTAGGTATCCCTCTTACTCTCACAGTAGCTAAGTGTGCTGACCATGCTCTCAAGGCCTCCTTGGAGACCCCAAGACCAGAAAGGTACTGATAAGGGACTCAAAGACTGACTGAGAGAGAAGGCCTGGGCTCCTCCTACAGAGAGGAGTGGTGCTGAGCCTGTCTCGCAGGCATTAGGCTTCTTTCTCCTTGTTGCTCAGTATATGAGCGGTAATAGACAGACTCCCTGTTCCCTGGCATCTAGGCCCAGGGGATAAACACTACAGAGAGTTTTTAGTTTTCTTACCTCTGGAGTGCAAACTCTGTGAATGCAGAAACTTCATCTTGCTCACCCTCTCTCTCTAACACCTAGAAGAAGCTTGGTGCGATGGAGATTCCCGGTAAATAATTATTGACTAAGTGAATGAGTCAATGAATGAATGAGCAGGCCCAGTCATCTGGGAAAGCCTCTTGTACAATTGTGGTCCCTATGTAAAGGGAGCAGGAAGTTAGGCTGCGTTCCCTCCTACCCAGACACCGAGGGCAAGTGGCATGACAGGAAGGGGAGACAGAGAAGAGAGATGGCATTCTCGGGAGGCAGAATTAAGATTGTCTATCTCCTGGCTCCCCACTACCCACTCCTAGCCAGCCTAGGACTCAGTCTGGTCCCTCCTAAGAGTCAGGACCAGTCCCACATTCAGTCTGTTTGGAACCCGGTGCAGTGCCGATCTGCTCCCCACACTTCCGACTTCCAGCTCTCTGCTGACCTTGGAAGCCCTCTCCACCCCCAAGCATTCCTGATCAACTTTGGGAAGTACCCCTTTGAGACCCTTAGGATTTCAAGTCTCAGCGGGGCACCCTCAGGATTGTTTGTCACTGTCTTCTCTATCTGGTCAGTGCTGTGCCCACCTGTTCCTCCCTCTGTCCCACCCCACTGACACTGATCTTCTGAAGCCACCCAGGTCTGTTCTTTCATGTCCAACAGGCTCATCCAAGGGGATGCCAAGGGCTTGAGCCTTGGTGACCTGGGACTTTGCCAGCCTTGTGGAGCCTGAGGAAAATTGTCTTAGAGTTGTTGCAAAGAGGTCTGGGTAGAGGGAGAGCCTATGCGAGCATACCTCTGACGCTGGCAGGGCGGGGAAAGGGCTCAAATGGAGACCCACATATGGCAAGTCTAAATATTTGAAAGTTTAAATCAAGTTAACAAGCTGTTAAATAAAATGTGTTCTGTTCTTCCTGGCATGTCTGCCTTCATAATGATCTGGACAACCAAGTCTGAATTTCAGTTCTGGGATTCTTTTGAGCCCTGGGCTGGAATATGGCAGGATCGGGCAGCCCATGGTGTAGACCCAGTCTCTCCCCCCACTGAGCCTGCCTATCTCATCAAGCTCTGCCTGCACTCACTACGAATCAGCAGACCTTGGTCTCTCACCCTGGATTACCTGGGAGAGAAGCACATGCAGGTTCCAAGTCTGCGTGCAGGGCTGCATAGGCAGAGAGCACAGGATCCTAGGTTTCTACCCTGGAGTCCACCCAAATCAGCCCTACACTTATCTGAGGTATATATCAGATGTATATGCACCATTCAGGGTCCTATTAGAGAACCGGGTTAATACTGTCTCAAACAGGCTAAAAAGCTACAATCTGGCCCCTTGCCTGTTGAAGGCAGGAGGAAGTAAGGGCCACAGCAATTCAGCAACAGGCAAGCACAGAGCCAAGGCACAATGCTAGCACTCCTGCCTCCCAGCTAGACTCTGCCTTAAGAGCACTTTTCTGATTGATAAAACCCGGGACCCTTCGAAATGACAAGCCACCAACAGTGTGAAATTGCACCTGGGACCCTGACATGGACTTCAACTCTGATTGCCCAGCTCAGGGATAGATTGAAGAGCCAGAACCAGGCTCTGGAGAAGGAAGGGAGCCCTGGTATAAATAACAGTGGGGGGCCGGGATGTTTGGGCCCATCTCCCAGGCGACGACGGCTGTGTTTACTGCCCAGCGAGGGGGGGGGCAACCCACACATTTGCCTCCCTGACTTGTAGCCAAATTTCTCCAGGAAGGGGTGGCCCAGGATTAGCCCCAAACACTCCAACTTTACACCCCAACTGATGGATCATCTGCCTGACATAGGCTCTAAACCTCCCTGCCATTTCTGGCTTCCTTTAGCTGCTAATGCTGTAGATTACACCTCTGTCCACCCCAAGTACTCCAGCATTCCCCCATCAAGACCTACTTCTGCTCAAAGCCTGGAAGGCTGGGGAGCATGAGAAGGGCAGGGAGGGCCTTGAGCAGAGAGCTGGGTGTGTGCCAACATCTAGCTGGGGCCACTGGGTATAGAGCAGAGACAAACCTCTCCCACGGCCCTGGCCAAGACAGTGGGGAGGGCTGCACCCCCCAGATTAGGAGAGAGCAAATCCCTTTCCCCAGCCCACAGTTCATCCCATGCCTGTCATGTGAGAGCATTAGATGGCCAAACCCATCATGGGGAGGGCTGGCAGGTGCCCTCTTGATCATGCACTGGCAGTCACACAGGCCAAGGGAAAGACCATTGATGCAGCAGGGCAAGTGGGAAGGTCCTTCCCCATGGGCAGCAGCTGCACCAGGCCTGGGCTGGGCATGCGGTTGATGAACTGAGTTCCAGCCAGCAGATCAGGCCGGGCCAGCCTAACACACACACACACACACACACACACACACACACACACACACACACACACACACACACACACACCACAACGCTCTGCTCAGCTGTCTGGTGGGTCTTGCCTGGGACAACAGCTAATATATAGTCAAAACTGACTATATATTAGCAGTGTGTCTATCATAGCACACTTAGACACCTGGGCTAAATCTCAGCTGAGCCACTTTGTATAAGTCACTCTGTTAAAAAAAGTTGTGTGCATGTGTGAGCAGATATACTCTGTGCGTGCAGATGCACACACACAATGTGTGCTTGTGTGTGGAGGTCAGCCTTAGAGTCCCGCCCAGCTCCCTGCCCAAGGCCCTCCCTGTCTTTCTCATGCTCCTCAGCCTTCCAGGCTTTGAGCAGAAGTAGGTCTTGGTGGGGGAATGCTGGAGTACTTGGGGTGGACAGAGGTCCAATCTGCAGCATTTGAGGTGAGGGTAAGATAGATCTAGAGGTGCTAGAGCCTAAGGAGCCATCCACCTAATTTTTTTAGGCAAGGTCTCTTTCACTGGGGTCTAGGGCCTGCTGACTGGGCAAGGCCTATGGGCCAGCCCCAGGGTTCTGCTTCTCCAATGCTGGGATTACAAATTGTACCATTACACTGTTTTTTTTTTACACATATTCTGGGGATCAAATTTGGATCTTCATGCTTGGGTGGTACTCACTTTACTGACCAGGCTATTGCCTGATACAGACAGACAGACAGACATACAGACAGACAGACAGACAGACAGACACTATGTGTGCATACTCACACACACTCATTTTTGCAGTGCGTGAATAATAGGTTAATGTTCTACCACTGAGCTACAGTCTAAGACTCCTTTCCCAGCCTCAGTATGGGATGGTGCAGTAATGTTCCTTCTAGGAAATACTGCCATGAGAATTTCTGTCATAAGGATTCAGAGATATTAGTTGAACACACAATAATTAAAGACCACAATAGGCTAGGTGTGTCTGTGGGTCAGCACGTGGGAGAGGAAACCTCCTTTCCAGCACAGTGGGAAGGCTCAGGGGATGTGAAATCTACCCAAGACCAACCAGAGGGGCCTCCAGCCTGGGGAGGTTCTGTAGGAAGGCTGCCATCCTGGCTTTGCCACTGCCAGGGATAACTTAGACTCCCACATTGAGCCTCGGTTCGGGTCTGGGCCCAACTGCTGATTTAAGTTCAGTCTCGGTCCAGACTGGAGCCTCAGTTTCTTTGTTGGTAGAATGGTAGAGAGAGGTTAGAGCGGGTGGATGACTGGTGAGATGACAGGAGGGGAAGGAGGAGCTAGGCCCTGGCTTTCTCCAGACACTGCCATCATTGTCTCAGTCAGTACTTGCATGTTCTCACAGGACTGTTCTGCACCGCTCCACTGGGGACACCCACAGACCCCAATCCCAACCCCTCTGGCCCTTGCCAACCTAGTCTTTGGACCTGCCCTCACTCCTCCTAATTCCAAACACACCCCCAGCTTCGCTGCCTCTCCCAGGACCAGGTTTGCATACATGCCTGGAGCTTTCCCTACAGGCAAAGTTCCCAGGGCTGCAGGCCAGGCTGGGACAGCCAGGCCCAAGGCAGAGTTATTAGCAGGGTGGAAGGGTGCTCTGAGATACGGGTCTTGGGATGAGCAGAGGCAGAACAGGCCAATTGGGATGGCATCCTGAGGTTCCTTTAGAGTCCTTCCTCCACTGGGGTCCTGGTCAGTCCCAGAAAGGCATTTCTAACAGAATTCTGCCTGTCATGCCCACCCGCAGTCCCTTTCATCATCTTCTCAGCGAAGCTGCTGCAGCCTAACCAGCACCAGCCCTAAGTTCCCTGGTTCCAATGTTTTGCTCTGTTATGCAAAAGCTATGCTGGCCTCACCTCTGGACCCTGGCCTGTGCTAGGCAGGCCCTCTGTCTGGCTCCTGTTCTCACTGACCTTTTCTGTTTCAGTGTGAGCTGCCTCCTCCAGGAGGGCTTCCCTGCCAAGGCTTGGTTTGGGGCTACACTAGACCACGCTAAACTGGACTGCTGTATCCCATAAGATCTGTAGTACTTATGGCCCACTGTAGAGGCCGATCCATGTCCCCCAGGGAATAGGGTGTGGGTCCCAATTCAAAGCTCTATCCTCAGCTTCTGGCTTAGGGACCACCCCCCAGGAACTGCCAGTGAAGCCTTCTGAATGAGAGCAGGAGAACAAAGAGGAAGGATCAAGTTCATGTACAGGGGATGGGACAGTGTCTTGAACTTGATGGCCAAAGTGCTATTTAGGACAGTCTCCCTGAGAAACAGGTGCTGTGCAGGTGATGAAGGTACACAAGGCTACCGCCGCCAAAGCTGGACTTGAGGGTTTGGGTCCTGGCCCTGCTACTCACACCCAGGTTAGTAGCAGGTGACTTAACTAATGCCTTTGGGCCTCAGCCCTCATCTGAAAAATGGGCTCATTGGCAGGACTCACATCACAGGGCTGTGGAGAGGCAAGTTCTCAGAGCAGTATCTGTCTGGCCCTTGGTAAGCACTCAATAAACACTCGCTATTATTATCCTTACTGCTACTGAGAGCTGGGGCAGAGGGAGGAGCCTTAGGAAGGGAGGTGCTGCTGGTTGGCGCCCACTTGCCTTCCCACTGAAAGCCTGACCTGCAGCAGCCATGCTCAAAGCTCCTGCCCAGACACAGCAGGGGTCCCTGCACACTCATCTACACACTCTGGACTGAAGCTAGAAAATTCTCATCCTCCAGACATTCACCCCTTCCTGCCACTTCCTCTTGTCACGACAAGCTGCAGCTTCCCTTTCTAAACAATGGTCACAATGACATGTCTGCCTTATAGGGATCTTAGTGGGGACTCATGAAGTACTATGTGGAAACCAGTTAACACAATTCCTGTTACAGATCAGGCGAAGAGCTTATTACTAAATATGGGCTCTGAGGACCTCAGCCTGGTACATCTCTAAGCTGTGGTCCAGGGCTCCCCAAGAAAGGAACTGCCAGCCTTGCTAACCTGTTCTCACAAGGCCAATTCGCTCCTCCATGGCTGTTTCTCAGGTCTTAAACTGGAGTCAGCAAGAGAAAAAAGAGGGCTTCAAGGCTCCAGGGAAGTGAGAGCCAGTGATGGGAAGATAAAAATAAGAAAACTAGCCAGTCGGTGGTGGTGCACACCTTTAATCCCAGGTGGAGGCAGGAGGATCTCTGTGAGTTCCATGCCAGCCTGGACTACAGAGCAAACTCCAGGACAGCTGGGGCTACACAGAGAAACCCTGTCTCAAAAAAAAAAAAAAAAAAGAATGAGAGAGAGAGAGAGAGAGAGAGAGAGAGAGAGACAGCATGCTGCCTTGTTCTTCAGAACACTTCGTAATTCACTAAAACTTCAATCAGCAGACAGCCCTGAGAGGTGGGCAGGAGACTGCAATCCTAGGGTGGAAAGAGGCTGGTGACTTGGTGAGGTTGGACCTGCCTGCTGTTACACAGAACCAGAGGCAGGAGCCAATTGCAGCCTGGAAACTGCTGGTCCAGTGTTTAAGGCCCAGCCCCTCAGGCCAGTCTTGGGAAACAGCCCAGGGCAGTGGCTGAGGGCAGAACCTGGGGCTCCTCTGTCCCCTAATCCTTCTATTTGCCAGGTCTCTTCCAGTTTCTCTGTCCTCCATTGTTCAAGAGCCAGGACAGCACCCCAACTCTTGGGGATTTCATGTTTTGGTCAAATTTCCTAAAACACGTTAGGAACTGTGTAAGGCTGTCAACTTTTTATTTTACCAAGTTAGGACGATTTAAAAAGACCCCGCCCTATCACTTCACAAAAGAAAGCATATTGCCTCAGACTTTGTGGCAGTCTTTGAAATGGGCTGCATTTAGCTTAATGAAAATATCACCACAATGTCCTTATCTCCTCAGTTCCCCCCCTTGGCCACTGAAAACCACCCTGCAGTCCGCTTCTGCATCTGAGAACTGCTTGGTGCTTGAGGGTCTCATATAGATGGGTTCCAATTCCACCTCCGTCACAGACAAGCTACACGACTTGGTGTGTGTGCCTCCATGTCCTGTCAGCAGAATGGGAATAACAGCCATGCTGACCACGGAGACTGGAAACTCCAGGGTCTCTTCCCTCATCTGCCCTGCCTACAGCTCCCACAGGCCAAAGGATAAGGGCCCCCTTCACAGCTCAGTGACCAAGGGCCCTGGAGAACCTGTGGCAAAGGGACCCAGAAAGCCTGCCTCAAAACCTTCACCCTCGTTATTCCTGTCTGGCAGAACCCTGCACTCAGGATAAACACAGGATCAAGCTTCCAGCGCTTGGAGGGCCAAGAGGTCCTTTCTTCACGTCTCCCTAGTGGGCAAAACCCTTCTCCTCTTTAAAACATGGCCACCATCATTCTCTCGTGCATAGGCAGTGACTCATTCCCAATTGTGAGCCATGCATTGTGCTCACCCCTCCCTACTGAGGTCTGACAGCCCACCGAGGAAGAACCAAGAATACATGGGGCGGGGAGTTTAACTCTGGGGACACTGTAGGGTCTCCAGTAGAGCCTGAAGTAGAGTGGGCAGAGAGTATTCCCAAGAAGAGACTATGTTCAAACTGGGCTTTGAAGGATGAATAGGAGTTACCTACATAGCAGTGAGTATGAGAGAGGAGTAGGTGATCAGCCTAAGGAAAAGTACACGGAGCACTTAGCAGGGCATTGTGGGTCATTCCCAAGACAAGGCATCAAGAGCATCTATGGGGAAAGCTTCTGGGGTTCAGAGGTGTAAAAGTCACCAGACCCAGGAAGGAGGACCATTTTGAGGTGTTCACTATCTGGGAGGTAAGGGATGAAACCCTAAAGGCAAAACTGTCCTCAAGAAGGTGACATAATGTCGCAGGATTCTGAACCCACCCACCATGAAACGGGAGAAAAGCGCCCAAGACAGAAGCCCAGAATTGAAGGACAGGAAGAGGGCACAGAGGGAAGGGGCAGGGCTAGTGGCAAAGGGCTTGCCTAGCAGCAGAAGGTCCAGAGTTCAACCCCCTGCATCCTGGGAGACAGGAAGCAAGTAAGAGGGGCCTCTAAACTCAGACCCTGCTAAGGCAGAACAGCAGACAGCTAACCACATGATCCCGGGAGTCTTGTTCTGGGTTCAAATGCTGTGTCTACCACTTGCTAGCTGTGTTGACGTTGGACGAGTCATTTAACTTCTTTTGTGTGTTCGGAGTTTGTTTGTTATTTATTTGTAGACAGGGTCTCACTTTGTAGCTTTGGCTGTCCTAGAACTCACTGTCTAGACCAGGCTGGCCTTGAACTCAGAGAGATCTATCTACCTCTGCCTCCTGAGGTCTGAGCCACCAGAACTGGCTGTCATTTAACTTCTTTATGTCTCAATCTCTATGTGTTTGTGCCTGTGCAGTGGGGGCTGGGTTAGATCTCTAGCCCCACTACAAAAAACAGTGCCTATGTGGTGATCCTGGTGCTTGAGATATGGATGGTGAAGAAGCTGGAGTGTAGGGTCAGCCTAGGCCAGTTACAAAGACCCTGTATGCATGACCCTGAAGGAGTTGCTGACATATTCGCTCAACCTCCCTCCATTCTTAGGCTGTGCACCCTCCCCCTCCTTCTGCTGGACCAAGGGCTCCCTTTTCCTCCCCATCCCACTTCTCCAGCCAAGTGGCCTTCAAACAGGCTAGCAGATGAGTGAATGTATCCCTTCCCTGGGGATATGTGGCGCACACCATGACAATAGCTGTTGAGCTGTGTCCTGGCCATCAGATCCTGTCTCCTGACTCCGTTTCCTCATCTGTGAACTGAAACTATGTATCTGCCCAAGCTTTGAGGCCTTTGGAGCTCTGAGGTCTCTGCTCTGACACTCTGTAGCAAGGACAGACTTGACAGAGAAGCTCTGCAGCCCTCCCCCAAAAGGATGCTCCCTGGAGCTCCAGACGCACCTGGGCGGGGGCTGTCCCTCCTGCAGAGAGTGGCAGTTGGGCCCAGATGGGCCAGAGCAGAAGCATCTGGATTATGCTGACAAAGCCACTCTTTCTTGCCCTTCTTCTCTCCCTACCCCCCACAATCCCCAGAGACAGCCAAGCCCAGCAAAAAATAAACCCAAAGGCAGAGACCTGGACACTCCAGGGAGGGGATGCAAGGAAGGAAGCGAGAGGGAGATGCAGTAGAGACCCCCTCCCTTACTCCAGGGCCTTCAGGTCCTGATCTTATTTCCTTTCCAATGTTGGGTTCACCGGAAGCAAGGATCTACCCTCTGTCCTCCATGCTGTGGAGGGTGCCTGCCATTCCTTTGCTTGATGAAGAATATTATAATAAATCACAGTCAGCTCTGCTATACAGGGTTGCCCACATTTTGGAAAGGGTATCCCATAGAATCTTATTTGGCAGTCCTACTTGCTATCTGACTTCCATCCCTTTGGTTTCCGTGAGAACCAAGGTCTGTAACCCCTAGCAGGCTTGCTTCTGCACCACCAGCCTGGACTAGGGGGTCTGAGGAGTCAGATGATTTCCTTCTAGCCCTTAGGCCAGAGACCCCACACCACCAACCATTCCCAGTCTCCGAGTAATAGGGAAGAATGACTGTGCTCTCTGCTCTCTTTGCCTGCCTCCCTCAGGCTCTGCCCAAGGATTCTTAGCTCAATTAGTCTGCTGACTGGGACTGTCCCCCACCCCCAGGTGCCAAGCTCCAGGGCACACAGATTCTGCCTTGGGGACAGAGTTGCCCAGTCTGCCTGGAGTGTTAGGGGGGGTTCTCCATTAGGGTTCTGGAGGTCAGACTATACCTTCTCTCCAGCCTCACAGAGCCTCCAAGTGATTGGCAACCTCCTGGGTATTCCTCTAAAGGTTTCCCTGTCTTCTGAAGGGCCCCAGCAGAAGACACTACAAGATGCTCCTCTCCCATCCCGACTCTTGAGTCAGCAGCACCTCTCCATAGGCATAGCTCTGTGCATGCGGTCCAGACTAAGGTTCCTCTTCCCTGCTAGACCTATCTGGGAGAAGAGGACATGAGCTTGAGGAGCAGAGTGGAATGGGGATGGGCATCTTCCCAAGATGGGTCCCTGGGTTTGTTCCAGAGACCATTGGTACTAGGTACCACTGTCTCTGACTGTGTCCACTAGCTGTGGGTGGGGAGGGAGAGCCATGAACCATGAAGTTCCCAAACCTCAACTGCACAATGGCACTCTGAGGCAAAGACAGTCTCTCTCTCTCTCTCTCTCTCTCTCTCTCTCTCTCTCTCTCTCTCTCTCTCTCTCTCTCTCTCTCTCTCTCTCTCTCTCTCCTTTCTCTCCCCCCTCCTCTCTCTCTCCCCCTCTCTCTCTCCTCTCTCTCTCTCTCTCTCCCCCTCTCCTCTCTCTCTCTCTCTCCCCCTCCCTCTCTCCTCTCTCTCTCCTTTCTCTCTCTCCCCCCTCTCTCTTCTCTCTCTCTCTCCTTTCTCTCTCTCCCCCTCTCTCTCTCCTCTCTCTCTCTCCTTTCTCTCCCCCCTCTCTCTCTCCTCTCTCCTCTCTCTCTCTCTCTCCTCTCTCTCTCTCTCCTTTCTCTCCCCCTCTCCTTTCTCTCTCTCCCCCTCTCTCCTCTCTCTCTCTCCTTTCTCTCTCCTCTCTCTCCCCCCTCTCTCTCTCCTTTCTCTCTCTCCCCCTCTCTCCTCTCTCTCTCTTTCTCTCTCCCCCCTCTCTCTCCTCTCTCTCTCTCCTTTCTCTCTCTCCCCCCTCTCTCTGTCCTCTCTCTCTCTCTCTCTCTCTCTCTCTCTCTCTCTCTCTCTCTCTCACACACACACACACACACACACAGAGCCAGAACATCAGGGTTAGAGACCAGTGTTCTTAGAGACAGGCAGCTTCCCCCATAGCCTACCCCACTCCCTATCCGCTCCCTGCAGGCAAGTCTCTGGTTCCCCAAGCCTGGCAAAGCACTGTGCTGGCTGATGTCATCTGTGACACAAAGGAAGAAACAAATCCATAAGCAGCCCAGAGACTCAGGTTAGTGACCGCAGTCACTGGCTGTGTGACGTCCTCTACTCAGTGTGAAGTCCCCTGACGCAGTGGCTCTGAGGTCTGAATGATGCAAGGAAGAAGCTTGGAGGGAGAGGCGCTAACTCCACCTGAGGCAGGAGAACATGAGCCTAGAAGTTTGAGGCTAGCCTGGGCTACATAGAGGGATTCATCCTAGAAAAGAAAACAAAGCTCAAATGGACCTGGAGGATGCCCCACAGAAAGCCACAACGACATAGTCTCAAGCTCACAGCAGACACGCCAGTGACAATACTATCTCCTCAGTACACACACTCCCCTGCTGAGCCCAGGAACCCTGTCAGACCTCCCATGAGGGGCAGAGAATGGTGACAGTGAGAGCATCATAGGCACACGGATGACGGCGGCTAATTCACGCCTGGTGCAGCATTGGCTGCTTCTCCCTCTTCAGCCCTGGCCACCCAGGAGGCAGCTGTGATTCCCACTGTTCAGACCTGAGAGCCAGGGCTCAGAGACTAAGTGTCTTTCAGGACAGCTAACGGCAGCCACAGAAACAAACCCCGCCTGTCAGACCGAGCCCACACTCTTACGTCTCTGTGGGACTAGTTCTGGGGAAATGAAAAGCCCATTTCCCTCCAACCCTCAATCTTCCCAGCAGGGCTGTACTGGTCTAGCACTGGGAAGAACTGGAGTGGGGAAAATTCCCCACAGTGCTCCTTTGGGGCAGGTCCCAGAGCCTCCTCCCTCTGCTCCCAGGCCACTCCAGTGACTCCGATGGCTCAGAAACCTTTAAATTAATCACCCACTCAAAGTACTGTCACCAGTCAAAGAATAACCACCTCCTCAAGCATGCCTGGCCCCAGCCTTGTGTGGCTATGGGTTTCTTCAGCAGTGGGGCTCGCAGTCAGACACCCAGCAGGGCTTCCTCAGTGGGAAGAAGACATGTGCTAGGAGCTGGAGTGAGACAGACAGACAGACAGACAGACAGTGACCTAACCCAGAGGAAGAACTCCAGAAATGGAGGGGCAGCGGGTGCCAGGGAACACGAAAGGGAGAAGCCATTCAACAATAGATGGTCTTTACCCCCGACTCCATAGGAAGAAGCCATTCAACAATAGATGGTCTTCGCCCCCGGACTCCATAGGAAGGAAAAACAGAAGCATAAAAGTGCCACCAGTCACACACTCCAAGTCATCCCCAGTCACAGCGTGAAGGCGTTGGAGCATCAGGTTTCTGCAGTGCTGTCTGGGAGGCTAAGTATGACCTTGGAAGGGAGTGTGTCCTGTTCTATGCCTGGACATACAGTCACACACTGCAGGGTTGGGCTCTGGGGTCCCTATGGGAGGAGCCCAAGCCAGTCCCACTGAATCACAGTCCCCAGCCTGAAGCCCTAGGAAAGAAATGGCAGAAACTGCGTGAAGAGAGTCACCCCTGGTCTGCCCTAGCCCAGATCTACAACTACCGATGCTGCTGCTTATGCATCTGCGACATCTGTGGGCTGTGGTGAGCTTGACTACCCTGGGAGCATCTGAGAACTTTTCACTCAAGTCTATAAAATCTTATCATTACTCCCCGGTTGCAGGTGTGCAGGGGAGGGGGCTGCTGGGATTCTGGGGCCTGATCCAGCCGAGCTCAGGAGGATGACAGCTTTGGGTTGAGGTTCTTCCTTGTGAACTACATGGCCTTTTCTGGGTTTTACTTTCCTCATCTGTCAATTGGGGAGGATGACAGGTCCTGCCTCACCAGGTTGGGAAGGTTGTGAGTCTGCACAAAGTCAGAAATCTCAGTTCGAACTCCAAGAGCCAAATCAGGTGGTCTCCGAGAGCAGAGGGAATGGTTCTGGACAGGGAGTGTGGACTTAAGGTCTGACCCTCTGTTACCATGTCACGTGACTTTGGTCTCCAGAGCCTTAGTTTTCTCAGAGGAGGAATGGGGCAGTCAGAATGTGAGAACTGACCTGGTCTGGGTGTCCTGTGTGGGGATGGCATCCAGCCCAGGCCATGTGTGTCTCAGGCTGGGGGGTTGGAGGTTGGGATGGGGGACTCCAGGGTTAGAAGTGAACAGGCCCCAGGAGCTGTGGCCTCCTCCTCCCCTCCCCCCCATTCCCACAGTTGTTTCTGACCCCAGGGACAAAGCTGAGGGAGGATGTTTACAGAGCCTTAAACCTTCACTTAGAGAAGTTTGCTGGGGGCTGGGAGCAAGGGGTGATGTGAGAATGTCACTGTGGCCAGGGAAGCACCGTGGGCCTGGGAGAGCGAGACTTGCTCTGCTGCAGCCGCTTGAGGTTTGGGACTCTGGGGGTGCTAGTGTGGTCTGGCGGGGTACTCAGAAATGAGGACTTCAGGAAGTGCAGATAGCAGGGGCTGCCGAGGGCGGGAATACACACCAGTGGCCAGGGCACCGGGGTGAAGCACAAAGTGGCAGGACTAAGGGCCGGGAGACAGAAAGAGCTGAGTGGGGGCGGGGGGGGCTGAGAGCAAGAGAGGCAGACTTCACTCCTAGGTGCCAGGGAAGGTGTGGGTCCTGGGAGGCCAGCTGGCTGATGTGAGGGGGGTGTCTCAGCACCCACCTCCCCAAATCCTTTCTCCTAGGCTCTTCTGTGGGGACCCCATCCCCACGGGCCCAGGTCTCTGAAAACAGGTCCTAACCGGTGCTATGCATGGGAACCACCCCTCAACCTGGAGTTAAGTTTAAGTGCAACTACAAGCAATTCTTGATAAGAACACACAAGACCCTACTGTGAGAGGCTGAGAAACTCCATGTCTGGAACCCAGAGAACAGGAGATACGACTGTGTAGGCTCCCCCACCCCCAAACTAACACCCATTCCTCCCGCTCAGACAGCCCATAGCAGTTCACTCAGCTCCTCCCCACCCATTAGTCCACCATGAAGAAAGCCCCGACTGTGGGATTTCAGCTCGCTCTGATGACCTAAAGCTCAGAGAGACCCCAAAGCTAAGAACATCACACAGCTCTCAGTAGGTAGGGGCTCCTGACATCTGAGTCTCCTTGACCTCCAAGATCCATGGCCAGTTCCCAGAGATCCCTAAACATCCAGACACTGTCACACACCATGCTTCCCCTAGAGCTCCAAGGAATGCCTCCTAAGCTCTTAGAGACAAGTGCTCAGGACATAGGTACCTCCAGCCAGGGCATTCCTGGCATCCGGAAGGGGCCGGATATGGGGCAAAGGTATCATCAGATTTAGCTCCTGAGAGGAAGGGGAGGCCCCTTCAAAGGAGCTATGGTAGTGGCTGGCTGGGTTAGGCAGCTCTCATCTCCAGCGACTGACCTGGGGGCCAAGTGGCCAGGCCTGCAGGCTGAGGGACCCAGCTCAGAGCCAACTCTGCCTTGGAAAAGTCACCTCCAGGGAGGAAACTTTGGAAAGCATAGCTGTGTCCTGTGGCTTAGCCTGCATGCACACGTTAGGGGGCCTGCCATGCAAGTCCTTACACACACACACACACACACACCCGAGTGGTTTATTCTTTTCATGGTGGCACCCAGGGCTCTAACAGTAAATTCCACCTGCAGCTCTGGTGCATTTAGTTTCAGTGGGCACTGGAACCCCTAGCCCACCAGCACTGAACTACACCACCCCACGGATCCTCATACATTTGACAGATGTTCATCCAGGTCTTTTGGGGGTACACAGAGACGCGGGCTGCTGAACATTGACCTGGACCCAAAGCCTGACCTTACATCCTACAGAATCTTAATCTGAGGGGTCTCTACATAAAGTCACAGTTGTCACCTCTAGATACTTCATGGTTTCCCTTCCTCAATTCTTCCTTGTACCATCTTCCCCGAGGTTCTGTGGTCCCCATTCTCATGGGACAGAGGCAGGTGAACATATACCAGTGGAGCAAGCAGAAAGACAGGCTGAAACACAGGTGAGAAAAGCCAGGTAGAAGGGTGGCCAGGCAGGTGGACAGGTAGACAGACAGATGACAGACACACAGCTATCACAATAAATCACTGGAGGGGCCCACGTAGCGTAGAAACAGAGCAGCAGAAGGCTGTGGGACAGACAGCTGGACAGATGAACAGGCAGGCTAACACACACACCAGGGGGATCTCAAGTCTAGCAGAGGAACAGACAGATTGTGAAGTGACCAGCAGGTGGACAAAGTGGACTGCCCAGGAGACCCTAAGACTGGCAGTAGTAAGAGGGCTTAAGAGCAGTGTACTGTCCCCCCCCCCCCAGGGCACTCCTAAGTATCCCAGGACCAGGGCCAGTCCATTAGCCGATATGGCCTGGGCCTCTCATGTTCCTGGCTGGGCCAGGCCTTCCCCCAAGACTGCCTTCTGAGCTGCCAAAATTCACTCTCTACATCCAAGAGGGGTCAGTGTTTTGAAAGTTGTAGGAGCCTGCTGAGGGAAGGAGGGGCCCTGGCAGCATTGTTTCCAAACATACCCCTCTCTTCTTTCTTTTTCCCCATGGCCAGAGCCAGGCCTCGTACAGCAGGCCAGCAAGGCAGGAGAGCTGGGCCCAGTCCTCAGGGCAAGGCAGAACAAGACAGAGCAGGGCAGGCAGGGCAGGCAGGGCAGGCAGGGCAGCCTGCTGCCTCTGCTGCTTCGAAGTTGACCGTTCAGGGCCAGGCTAATGAACACACAGATAAAGTTGGAAGCGGCACACAGGCCTGTCAGGGCCATAGGGACCCTAGACATCTACAATCGGAGGCCAGTCCCGAGCTGGGGACAGCTTGTTTCTGAAAAGGGAAATCTCCAAGGGGACCAGGTGGGAGCACAACATAGCCACTCAGCCTGAGAGGAGATGGCAGGGGAATGTGGGGGCCGGAGTCTTCGGTGTCTGGGACACAGAGAGGGAGAGGTGAAGAAGAGCCCCACTTTAGTGGCTTCGGACTTGATAGAGCAGAGAAGGGCCAGAGTAGCTGGGACAGCGGGGGCTCTGCGATCAGGATGGAAGTAAGGAGAGGAGGCAGAAGGGGTCAGCGCTGCAAGTTCAGGGGTTAGAGTCAAGCTGGGAGACTGAAAAGGGGGCTCAGGTCTGAAAGGGAGGGCTGAGAGACCGCCACGGGGCAGAGGGCAGGAGGTGGAGCCAGAGCGGGGCGGCTGTCCCCAAGGAACCCGGTTCACGCGGGGTCAGAGCCGGAGCTCGCGAAGGGGCTCGGGGTCCCCAACTTACATGAAGACGTGGTAGACGAAGGCCCAGCCGCGGGGCCGCTCCAGCACGTTGTAGACCCAGTTCTGCAGGCGCCGGTAGCGCTTGTGCGCGGCGGAGGAGCGCTGGCCGCAGGCGGAGCCCGAGCCCGAGCCCGGCCCAGGGAGGGGCGCGCCCGGCGGCAGGGGGCTGCCCAGAAGGCCAAGGCGACGCGGAGAGCCGCCCCCGCCCGCCTCGCCCTGTTCGCTCTGCACGGCGGTGAGCGCCACCAGCTCGGCGCGGGGGGCGTCCCCGGGCGGGGGGCCCAGGCCGAGGCGGCGCGGGGGGGCCTCGGCCATGGGCGGCGCCGGGAGGGGGGCCGGGGCGTTGCGGGGCGGGGGCGCACTCGGGCCGCTCAGAGTCGCATGGCTCGAACCCCGGGCCGGCGAGACGACCCTGGGCGCGCACGGGGCCGGCGGGGGCTAGGGGCCGGGCCGGGGCCGTGCGGGGACCGGGGGCGGTCGCTCGGAGCCTCGGGGCCGCGGGAGCCCGTACTGACCGCCCGCTTCCCCGGCGACTGGGGCGGCTCTTTCCGACTCCAACTCTCTTATTACGCGCTCCATGCCGCTCGCCTTTCCACCTGCCGCCGGCGCGCCGCTCACATGTCACCCTCCCCCGCCCCGCCCCTCCCCCGCCCGCCCCGCGGCCGCCTTCCCAAATCGGGAGGGAGCGAGAGAGGCGAGCGCGGGGAGGGGACCCGCGCCCGACGCGGCGGGGCAGGGCGCGCGGTCCTCCCAGTCGGTGTGAGGTGGCCCCGAGCGCGTGGCGCCGGTAGCGCGAGGGGCCTCGCGGCCGGGAGTGTACTAGTGGTGGCCCTGGTGGCCGGCGCTGGGGAAGGAGAGTGGGAGGCCTCGTGTGTGGTTGTGGAAAGTGGGGCGTGGAGTGTGGAGTTGTGGCCGCGGTCGCGCGAGGGACACTCACACTGTACAGTGAAGGTGTGTGTATCCAGAGAAGTGCCTACTTGTGCGCGCTGGCAGGCTACCCGTGGGTCTGTGTGGGTTCAGCGTTAGTGGGTGGGTGGGTGGATGGATGGATGGATGGATGGATGGATGGATGGATGGATGGATGGATGGATGGATGGATGGATGGATGGATGGATGGATGGATGGATGGATCGGAGTGAAGATGGATGTGCAGAGCCGGGCAGTGCAGCGCGATGGGTGGTGTAAGCGAGGAGGTGTGCCCATCGGGTTGTGCCCTTGGCTTCTTGTGCATGGTGTTTAAAGTTCATTGAGTGCTGAATGAGGTTGGAACCGCAGCTGCTGCTCCTCTCGCTGCTACCTGAAGGGTCTGGTGTCCTACAGCTACCGAGATGTGTGAGGCGGGTGTAACTGGGCCCAGATGAGTCTCTCCTCGAAGCTTCCCTTCTTAGTGATGAAGGAGACTCCAGCTGACCAACCTAAGCAGAGGGGGGGCTCCCCTGATCACGGACCTGCCCTCATGTCCCCACCCCATCCCTGCCTCCGTGGGGCCCCCACCCCCATTCTATCGAGGGAACATTGTTTAGGATAGATAGGAAGTATAGAAGTAAGCACTGAGCAAATGTTAGGGGGACCGGACAGAGCCCTCCCAAAGGCCCAGTCTCCCACCCGGACTTTCTCTAGGAGCAACCCTCTCCAGCAGAAAGTTCTCAATGCCTGACCAACATCTCCAGGTGTGGGCTGGCTGGCCCCTTCCCTTCGCCCTGTGCTAGGTGGTGATTCGGGTTTGCTGGCCCTCCTTCCCTCTTCTTCCCCAGCCTAAAGCAGTGGCCAAACCAGCCGCTCCCTCCGCAGGCCCTGCCCCAGGGTGAAGCGCTTCGGCAGCAAACTCTTCCCTGCTCCTCACTCCTCGTGGAGGATCTCGGGGGACACAGCTAGCTGGAGGGGCGGGGGAGGGGGCGGGCAGCAAGCTCGATTCTCAGCTGTCAGCAAAGGCAGCATTGATCTGCCAAGCGTCAGTGAGGGAGGGCGGCAGGGAGAGCTGTGGACCGGGAGGGCGTGCAGGATGAACGAGATCCCCAAGCTAGTCTTGGCAGCCAGCGGTACCCCCAACCCCTAGTGATCCTTTCCCCTCCTGCCCAGCTGGGATGCATTCTGAGGTCTGACCTGGATCTCTCCAACTGCTGCTGGTGCTAGGAATGCCGAGCCTGGAGGTTTTTAGACCTCAGGGCCCCACTATGGATGCAGTGCCAGGGCTAGATGGAGCCGTCCTCTCCCTATACACTGAAGCCAGTATACCCCCCTCCCCATATATGGCAGTGCTTCTCCCGACTGTAACCGGTAGTACTCCATCAGGGGCCCACGGGTGGGACTCAAGTCCGGGGTTCAAACTGCACAATGGAAAGTGGTTGCTAGCAGTCTTCCGAGTCGTTGATCTTGGACGAAATGGGGCTTGAATTCAGTGCTCAGAATATCTAAAATTGGGTCTGTTCTGGGAAATCTGGTCCTGCAGTTCAGCATCACCTACAAGCTGGTCCCTGGCTTCCCATGTGGGGCACTGCGGAGTTTCCTTTCCCTCCTTAAGTGGAATGAATGCTCCCTTCAGAGAGGGGGTCTCATGCTCTAGATTAGCCCATTAAAAGCTGGGGGAAGGGCCGGGCGTTGGTGGCGCACGCCTTTAATCCCAGCACTCGGGAGGCAGAGGCAGGCGGATCTCTGTGAGTTCGAGGCCAGCCTGGTCCACAAAGTGAGTTCCAGGACAGCCTCCAAAGCTACAGAGAAACCCTGTCTCGAAAAAAAAAAAAAAAAAAAGCTGGGGGAAGGTAAGAGGCTGTAGTTCCAGCTGGAGGTGTGGAAGTTAGGGTTCAGAAGCAGCTCCAGGGGTCCCAGAGGTAACAGTGAAAGTGGGGAGACCGAGTTCTTCCTGAGGTGTGCTGGAGGTGGTGATAGGAGGGCCTGCCAAAGTTGAGCTGGTGTGCATGCGTGCCTGTGTGTGTGTGTGTGTGTGTGTGTGTGTGTGTGTGTGTGTGTGTGTGTGTGTGCAGGAGGCAGAGGAGAGTCCAGAGAGGACAGGTGGCCACTCGGTGACCTTCCTGTGTCCATCCGGATTCCCAGGACATGACGGAGAATGGACTTTCGCCACTGCAGCCTTGAGTGACTAAGACACTTTTCTGAGCAAACAGCTGTCTCTGGCTCCAGGTCCAGCCTCCCTGATGGAGGGAGATGGGGTAATGAATGCTATGGCTTCCCACTCCCCATCCTCGAGCTCCCCCATCTATCCCCTTCACTCCACCCTCAGCAACTTCCTCACCACTGCCCCAGCTCCTTGGCAACCCTGCCAGTCTTCTCTGTTCTGTTAAGCTCATCCCCTGTCCCATGTCTCTCCCTGGCTCTGAGTTTCCAGGGCTGTATAAGAACAGGCCAACCCCTGACCTGCTGTGATCCATCACTGTCCCCATCATCCATCATCCATCAATGGAGCAGATATTGATTGAGAGGAAGGGTGGGGAGTGGGAGTGTTCCCGTTTGCTGAGCACCAGCTGTGGGCCAGGTCCTATCCTTTACAAAGAATACAATCCTGGGCTTTGTGGGAAATGGGCTCAGAGGCAGGGAGATGCACCCAAGGATGTCCAACCAGGTGGTGACCTCAGACCGCCAGTGTCCTGTGCTCTCCCTGCACTTGCATGCTGGGCCCTAGTGCTGCAGTGGGGGAGGGGGGTTGTAAGAGCTGATTCCGGGTCTCTAGCACTGGCTCCTGCCAAGGGGTAGGATGCCCATATCTGAAAGGATCAAGTAGCTGGCACCTTGGTTCTTGAGGTTCTTCAAGCCTGGTATTGACTCCTGTCATGACCTCAGGTCATTTCACGGCTCGGATTCCTTGCTGGAGTGGGAGGGTTGGCTTCACTCAGCAGTTTCCAGCCCCTGTCAGCACTAGGAGTCCTTTTTTAACAGAGTCATAGGTGGTAAAGGATGGCTGGGGTGAGGGACTCCAGGCTCCACCCACCTGCCTGTGTCTCCTCAGTCTTTGATTGGTCTCCCCACACAGATGGCTGCATAGTCCAGGTTGTCTTGAATTTATAGCAGTCCACCTACCCCTCACCCAGCGCAGTGTGTGCCGCCTCACTTAACTTTCCCCCGAGTTTTCTTATGGCTGCTGGATTGCTGGAGGCCCAAGGAGAGGGCAGCTGCCACTGGCAGGGACAGGGATGGAGAAGGCTTGGAGAAGAACAGCTTTTATTGCTTACACCTCAGCGAGGCCCCTGCTGCAACTCTTTCAGCATCTTCCAAACATGCTGGAAGCTCAAGAGGGTCATGCCTTCTGGGTAGCTATAGGCTGAGCGAAGACTTGCCCAGTAGAGTATTAGGCTGCAATGTGTATGAGAAGGTAGGGTCTGAGATGGGAAGGGTGTACTAGGGCACAGGGGAGGAAGGAGTGTGGCTATGGGGACAGGGGTCTTCAACACCAGACTGAAGAGTCCAGATAGCAGACAGGGGGCTTGAGCTAGGCACAGAGCAGAGGAGGGGTCAGGAGGGCTAGGCACAATAATGCGTGAAGTTCCAGGTCAGCTGGGACTGCACAAATAGAAGGCATTTACCTTGCTGTTCAGGTGAGAAGTGGCAGAGTACTCACAGGACCACAGTGTCACATCGCTGCCTCTGGGAAGCCACTGGGGGAGTGGAGGCCTTCTCTCTCTTTTCCCTATGCAGCCCAGAATGGACAGAAGAGATCAGAAGAACCAGAAGGGGCTAGGGAGCCAATTCCCCTAGACCTAGTGTATCACTCACCGTCTGGCCAGACAGTTAAGAGCCATAGAAGTGGGGAGGGAGGAGTGTCTCCGAGCTCAGCAAAAGTAAATCCCCGTGGATCTCAAGGCCTGGAGTGGGGCACCTGAAGAAGACAAAGAAAGAGAAGGGGGTGAGGAAACAAAAGGTCAAGTCCACTCCTAACTTGCAGGACCCCTCTGCCCTTGGAACTCTTCTCCCTTTCCTAGGTGCAGAAGGGCTGGCCATGCAGATAGCCACGATGCTAGGGCCTGGCAGTCTTTGGTCTCAGCAAGAGTCACTAGGACAGTAGAACTGTTAGAGTACACAGGAAGGGCTATGTTGAGTCACCACGTGACTTTTGGAGGCTCAAATCTGTCATCCCAGCTACTCAGGAGGTTGATGCAGGAGATCACAAGTATTGGATGGAGATCAAGGCAAGGGTTAGGGTTTCTATTGCTGTGATGAGATACTACAACCATGGCAACTCTTTTTTTTTTTTTTTTTTTTTTTTTTGGTTTTTCGAGGCAGGGTTTCTCTGTATTGTTTTGGAGGCTGTCCTGGAACTAGCTCTTGTAGACCAGGCTGGTCTCGAACTCACAGAGATCCGCCTGCCTCTGCCTCCCGAGTGCTGGGATTAAAGGCGTGCGCCACCACCGCCCGGCCCATGGCAACTCTTATAAAGGAAAGCTTTTAATTTGGGATGGCTCATTTATAGTTTCAGAGGTTCAGTCCATTATCATCCTGGTGGGGCATGGTAGCATGTTGGCACACATGGTGCTGGAGAAGGAGCTGAGAGTTTCACCTCTTGATCTGCAGGCAACAGAAAGTGGTCTGAGACACTGAGTGTGGTTTGAGCATATATGAGACCTCAAAGCCTGCATCCACAGTGTCACACTTCCTCCAACAAGTCCTAATAGTGCCACTGCACTATTGGGAGCTATTTTCTTTCAAACTACTACATTCCACTTCCTGGTCCCCAAAGGCTTATAGCCATATCATAATGCAAAAATGCATTCAGTCCAACTTCCAAAGTCCTCATAGTCTATCACAGTCTCAAACGTATTTAAGTCTTAAATTCAAAGTCTCTTCTGAGATTCATGCAATCTCTCAACTGTAATCATGTATAAAATCAAAAAGCAGATCACATCCTTCCAACATGTAATGGCACAGAATATACATTACAATTTTCAAAACATAGGGAAGGGATCATAGTGAGGAAATGTGAGATCAAAGCAAGACCAAAACCCAGCAGGGCAAACTCCAACCTCTGCATCTCCACGTCTGATGTCAAAACCCTCTTCAGCTCTCCAACTCCTTTCAACTCTGCCGACTGCAATGCACTTGCTTCTCTTGGGCTGGTTCCACTCCGTTAGCAGCTCTCCACAGCAGGTATTCCTTGACTATGGCATCTCTACCTTGTCTCCAAGGCAAGTCAGGCTTCATCAAAGCTTCACAGAATGACTTCTTTCCTTAGTCTCAGAGGAAGGATCCATAATCCCTTTCTCCTATTATTGACTTTAAAGCCAGAACCATGTGGCCAAAGCTGCCAAGTCCTACTGCTTGACCCCTTCATTCAATTACATCTTCACCGGCTTTCTGTTTTCAATGGTTTCCTCACTGCCTAAGCTTGACTGTTCTAGAACTTGCTCTGTAGACCAGACTGGCCGCAAATTTAGAGATCCACCTGACTCTGCCTCTGGAGTGCTGGGATTAAAGGTCTGCACCACCATACCTGGCTCTAAGCTTTTCTTTAATTCCTTTTCACAAGTTGATAATTTAGCTGGGTGCAATCTTGGCCTGAGGTCACCACTCCTTTTATTCTATTTCTTAATCTGTTTATCTCCTTGAAGACATGTTTTAGCTCCATTCCACTTCCTGGTGCTCCTTTTCTTCTCAAATATTACATTTTGTAATTCACCCTGCTCAGATTGTTTCTTTTCATTATAAATCTTCATTGGAGTTACCACTAATACCACACGACAGAGTCAATACTAGGCTGTTTTTGAAATTTCCTCTGCCAACAGAATTAATCCAAAACTCTTCACGTTAGCCTTAGGCAGCCTCTCCAAACAAAGGCAAAAGGCAACCATATTCTTCACCAACTATCACAAGAATGACCTCTAGGCAGCATACTAACTTCTTCTCCTCTGAAACCTCTCAAACCAGGCACTCACAGTTCAAGTCACACTCAACACCACTGTCTTCCATGTTCCTACTAGTATGGCCCATTAAGCAGTGCTTAAATCCTTCAACTGCTTTCCTAACCCACAGTTCCAAGGTCCATATTCCTTTAAACAAAAGCATGGACAGGACTATCACAGTAACACCCCAGTCAGTGGTACCAACTTCTGTCTTGGTTAGGGTTTCTTTCTTTCTTTCTTTCTTTCTTTCTTTCTTTCTTTCTTTCTTTCTTTCTTTCTTTCTTTCTTTTTGTTTGATTAGAGTTTTTTTGTTTGTTCGTTTGTTTGTTTGTTTTTGTCTTTTTGTTTTGCTTTTTGAGACAAGGTTTCTCTGTGGCTTTAGAGGCTGTCCTGGAACTAGCTCTTGTAGACCAGGCTGTCTCGAACTCACAGAGATCTGCCTGCCTCTGCCTCCCAAGTGCTGGGATTAAAGGCGTGCACCACCATTGCCCAGCTTGGTTAGGGTTTTTATACCTGTAAAGAGACACCATAACCATGGCAACTCATGAAAGGGAAAACATTTAATGGGGTGACTTACAGTTTTAGAGGTTCAGTTCATTATCGTCATGGTGGGACATGGTGGCGTACAGGCAGACATGGTGCTGGAGAAGGAGCTGAGAGTGTTGCATCTTGATATACAGGCAACAGGAAGTGGTCTGTGACACTGGGTGTGGCTTAAGCATATATGAGACTTCAAAGCCCACCCTCGCAGTGACACACTTTCTCCAACAATGCCATACCTCCTAATAGTGCCACTCTCTCTGGTGGCTGTTTTCTTTCAAACCACCACAGCAAGCTTGAACAACTTGTGAGATCTTGTATCCAACTAAGATGCAGAAACAGGACCGAGGATGTATTCAGTGGTGGAGTGCTTGCCCAGCAATGTGCAAGGACCTGAGTTCAATGCCCAGTACAAACAAACAAAACAAGCAAGCAAGCAAGCAGGCTAGCCAGCTAGTTCTCCTGGCAAAACAAACCTGTTAGGAGGCATATTTTGAGAGTAGGAAGAACTGAAGAACTGAAGTGGCAGGGGAGGTGATTCAGAAAAGTGATAGTTAATACTAAGTAAGGGAGGTAGGAGTTCAGGGAGTCTTACAAGAAGCAAGAAGCTCAGTGACAATGTTGAGAGGCACAGAGAATAATACTTCCAGATCAAGCTTCATCTTAAGCTATCTCAGGCTTCTGGAGCCTTCCTTGTCTCTGACCTCAAGCCTCATGAAATATCAATAGAAGCTTTTTCTTGAAATATTAGGTATGGGGGGACTAATGATGGATTTCATTTATTTGTTTGTTTATATATTTATTTTAGACAGGGTCTTACTGTGTATCCATGACTGGTTTGAAAATCACCATAAACTGAGCTAGCCTCCAACTTGCTGCAATTCTCCTGCCTCTGCCTCCTGAGTGCTGAGACTACAGTTATGAGGCACCACACCCAGCTTTGGATACCTATTAAGGGAGATATTAAAAGACACTTTAAATATACATTTTCAGAACAGAGGTTAAGAGGAAGAAGATGGTTGGGAAGCATGGGTGTGGACTCCTCAAAGAGAGAGTTTAACAATAGTTATCCAAGCATTAAAGCAAGAGTGAGAACTCCTTAGGAGCAGAGATAAGAGGGTATCCCTTCCTATGAACAAAGGTGGAAGCTGTACCTTAGGGGACTCCATGTTCTAAGGAGGATAGTGGTATCGCTGACCCACATGAGGGGCTACAGCAGACTTATTGCCTATGCTGGATCTGGGGTAGTGCTAATTCATCTCTTATTGCCAGCCATAACTTTAGGTAGAAAGAGTCCCATGTGAATGTGACATCTCAGCTGGCCCATATGCATCGGAGACTCGGATCCATGGTGTGCAAATACTCCAAGCCAAGACCCTTGAGGTCAGTGCTACTCCCACATGACTTGGGCACATCCATTCAAGAAACCACTCCTCTGGATGGTGGCTGCACTCAAGGACACAGTCAGAAAAAATGTGTTGAAAGCAACCTCAAGGACAAACTTCATAACAAATGAGTAGCACAACAACTTAAGGGACCATTTCCCCCCATAGGAGAATTCATACCTAAAAACCTAAAGAAAATGAAAGTTGGAAACGAAGTTTGATACAGTTAAAAATCTTCAAGAAGATAAAGAAGAATCCACATCTGTAAAACAAAACCGGAAGGGAACCAAGCAAACCCATGCAGCAGAAAGGGGTACAACTATCTAGAATTTTTACTAAATCAAAGTTATTGGCATTGAGAAATAACCAACTCAAAGGACAAATTAGTAAGTAGAGCTGAAGAGAGAATCACTGGATTAGAAGCAGGAACTGGGGAAATCCTTCAGAATGACATGCAAAATAAGGGAATTAAACAAGTGGAAGAAGAAATATCACAGAATGAATAAGAATCTTCAGTGTATGTATTACCACTCATAAGATACTGCAGGGTGACCAAGCTCTCTCCAGAACTGAAACATGAATTAGAAGGTCTACAGAATGTCTACTAGGACATTACAAAAAAAACTACATCTAGACACCTTTTAGTCAAAAGTGTAGAATATCAAGAATAAAGAGGAAATTCTAAAAGCCACCAGAGAGAAAAGATCACTTATCTCCAAAGGTTCAATAATTGAATTGACAGTGAACTTCTCATCAGCAACAACAGATGCCAAAAGACAGAGGAGCACATCTTTCAGAGTGCTGAGGGCAAAGAATTGGGAACCTTAATTTCCATCTGTTGCCAAACTGTCGTTTAAATCAAAGGGCAAAATAAAGACATTTGGACATGTACATTATCTTAGAAAGCTTCTGTCTCACAGACCTCCCCTGAAAAAAAGGTACATGGGAGAGGAGCTAGGAGCTCACACAGGTGCCAAGAGGCTTAGTGGAGGCCAGGTCTCCAAACAGGGGCATGACGCTCTGTTATGCAGGGCAGCTAGAGCTCTGTTTTGGATATTGCCACAGCACTGGCCAGACAGAGGAACCCAGGCCAGCCTGGCCCAGCTAAGATTTTCCCCTCTTGAATGCCAGAGCTGCTGTCTTGTCCCCTCTTTCTGGGCTGCGGTAATGGCATGATAGGGGTGATATTGCAGGCCTGGCTCTGGGGACTTGAAGAGGCTATGTCCAAGCTACTCATATGACTGGGTACTTGACCACCGTAGGGTCTTCTCTAGGCAGCTTGGATGTCACCTTAGAAAGCCCTACTACAGGTGCTGTGGAAAGAGACAAGACCAAGGGAGGCCAGGTAAAAACTGACAGCCAGCCGGTGCCCTTGAGCAATTTCCGAACCTTTTTGTGCCTCAGTTTCTTCTTTATAAAATGGGGGAGCTGCTTACCCCATGATGATGATGAGACTCAATATAGTATCAAACTTTCCTCTTTTTTTCAACTCATTGTCTCATGTAAACAGGCTGGCCTCAACTTACTATGTGGCCAAGGATAACCCTGAACTCCGATACCCATCTTCACCTTCCAGCTGCTGAAATTGCAGGTGTGCACTATGTATGC
The DNA here is from genome assembly GCF_017639785.1 of Mesocricetus auratus. Taxonomy (NCBI): domain Eukaryota; kingdom Metazoa; phylum Chordata; class Mammalia; order Rodentia; family Cricetidae; genus Mesocricetus; species Mesocricetus auratus. The sequence goes on along the minus strand of NW_024429197.1, from coordinate 21,067,630 downwards.
CCAGCTTATGATGAACTGGGGATCAAACCCAAGGCTGTATACATTAGGTAAGCACTCTATCCCCTAGTGTAGCTCTATTTTCCTACACAATAATGTCTTAGAAGGTTCACCTCAGACGGGCTTGCCTAGCACACCATCAGTGCCCAGTAAAAACAAAACAAAACAAAACCAAAAACTTAACAAGATACCATGGCAAGCAGCTGAGATATGGTGGATGAGTGTGGGTGCTGCCATGCACAGTAGCGGGGACCTCACCTGGCCTGCTTTCGGCTGGACTCAGAATGTCCCAAACAATATCTGACATAGGCACAGGGTGCCAAAGAAATCTCTCCTCAACAGCTGTGTATGTGAGCTCTAATAATAGTTTGTAGGCATTGATACAGGAGTACGGAAAGAGTCCTCGCTGACTCTGCCCAAGGAATTTGAAGTTTCTCAGTGAGAGCCATTTCAATTGGGCTTTGATGGATGTATGAGATCAATACATGAAAAGGGCTTTCCAGGCACTGGGGCCAGCACATTCTGAAAATATGGCTGCAAGTTCAGGAACCAGAACGGTTAGTGCAAGCACAATGTTAGTGCAGTGGGGAGTCGGGGCGAGGAGGTGCACAGAAACAAGAGGCACTATAGAGTACCTGCACGGACTTTTGTCAGAAAGTCTTTATGTAAACCTAACTGCTTACCTTCATACAATACCCCAAAGAGGGTAGTTTCCAGTCCCAATTGGTATCCCCAAAGCCCCTCTCTTCAAGGGGTGGTTGGTGTCTTAACAGAAAAGGGACAGTCACACCGCGTTTAGTTCCTAGAACTATCTCAAACTGAGAAGATGGGACTAGGTGACTATGGACTCAGTAAGGGCGGTGTGCTGCCCCCTCGTGGCCTTGGTCAACCTGGGCAGCAAGGCATCATCCAGGTCCCATAATTGCAGGGGTCTCCAATCTCTACCCAACCACCCTCCTCACACACTCAAGGCTGGGTCAGGGAGCCCGGGGAGCTGAGTAAAAGCCAATGTGTTAAGCTTTCTTGTCTCACACATCCCACGTTCAGCATGGATGGAGATGGATGAACAGGGATCAGGAGACCAGGGTTTGGGTCTAACCCCACCCCTAATTCAGAATGACCTTGGACAAGTCACTGCACTAGGCCTTCAATGCCACTTGTGCTCCCTCTTCATGACTTCTGAAGGGTCTCCATGAAGACCATCTTACCCTGAGGCTGTGAACACTTGGATGTAAGGGGATCACAGGTGGGGACCAGCCAGGGGCTCTGGGGCTGTGAACACTTGGATGTAAGGGGATCACAGGTGGGGACCAGCCAGGGACTCTGGGGCTGCACCATTTAAAGGGAACCTGCTGTGCACAGAAACTAGCTAGCTGCTTGTCAATCACACCGATGGAATGCTTTCAAAAGAAGTCTGGGTGAAAGGGAAGCAGGGTGGGACAGAGGGCACCAGGAAACAGGACACAGCTTCTTTACTGTGACCAGGCCCCTACCTGCGCACTGATGGATGTCCCTCCCACTCAGGGGCGTCTGAGCCTGGGACAGGTAAAGGGTGTTCCCTTTACAGAGACAGCTGGATGAGGATAGCTCAATTGTCGGGGCGGGGGTGATATTTGGGAGTTAAAAAGCACATGGGGGCTTTCCTAAGCCTGCTTACTGACAACGAATGGCGATATCACTTTATCTTCTCTGGTAAGGGAATTTTATCCAGCACCTTAAAACTAGGAAAACGGTTGTCTGTTAATTTTCTTACTTGATAGTGTAAAAAAATCCCTTACTTAGTCCTAGCATTTTGCTTTGGTGGCCAGGAAGCTCAAATCATTCTAAAATTAGGTAGGTCTTGATAGCACACTTGTGTTCCTATTTTTATGGCCCCAATCTCCTATTTACTTGTTTTTCCTAATCCCAGACTGTTTTATGGAATCAGATGAGTACACTTAGTAAATAAAAATGGAATGACACATTAGAGTAAAAGGCAGTTTGACCAAACCTGCATGTAACATAAGCCCCGAAACCTAGAATGCAGGACTTGTGAACCATGAGTCTTCCCTGATTTTCCTATGGCAAGGCCTACCCTCCACCCCCAATGCAGGTTTGTAGTGAGTTGTCTAGGACCAGGGAATCCTAAGGATACCAGGCCTCAGCTGGAAAGGTCTGGAATCAGCCTCTTTTTTTTTTTTTTTTTTTTGGTTTTTACGAGACAGGGTTTCTCTGTATTGTTTTGGAGGCTGTCAGTCCAGCCCGGCCTCGAACTCACAGAGATCCGCCTGCCTCTGCCTCCCGAGTGCTGGGATTCAAGGCGTGCGCCACTGGAATCAGCCTTTTGCCCGCAACTTACCCTTCGAGCCCAGAGCCCAAAGCCCAGGGAATTGCCCACTGGTTTATAGCCAACGGACCTCTGTTTCTCCTGGCACTTCCCCGTGACAGCAGGCCCAATTCTGGTTGTAAAAAGACAAAGACACCAGGAAGATGGCTCACTGCTGGCCCTTCCTATTGCCCCCGTTCAAGTGACAGGAAGCAGGCTTTGACCACAGAAGCCCTCATGCGATGGATGGCAAAGGGCTGTGGCAAATCCAGGCCTTTAGTAATTAGAACTACATACAGCAGGCAATGGCAAGAGTCACCGTGAGCCACAGAAGACAGCAGAGTTCCTGGGGTTCTTGTTTGCTGCAGGAGCAAGTTCTCCGGGAGAGATGTCCCCATGATGTCATGCAGTGTTCATTTGGGCCAGGTGAGGCTTTTCTGAGCAGGAGACGTGTTCTGATGAGGGTCATTTGTAAATCAGTTTGAACCCACCATGTGTTGCACTAAGTTCTTTGGCTTTGAACACCTGCACCTTGTAGGTGATCCATCTTTCCCGACAGCCAACCTGAAAACAAATCAATCTTTCCAAGCCTCTCCCAAGTAAGTGGCCCCATGAATGTCCCCAGACACAGAAACAGACTCTCAGGTACCTAAAAGGAGATTTATTGCATTTCATGCAGTTTGAAGTCCATGCAGCAACGGAGATGAGCACAATCTTTAATGTATTCAAAAAATAAAACAGTGGGCAGAGCAGAGCACAACGTCCTCATCTCCTTGGATCTTGGAGAGAAGGGCTGGGAAATAAACCAGATCTCTGTGGGGAATGAGTTCATGGCCCACAGGCAAGGAATGCTTTCACGGTTTCTGGATGCAGAGGGATCTGGGGAAGGGGCAGAGAGGAACGCTGGTGGGAAGGGTCTGATCTATTCTGAAGGTAGAACTGGCAGAGTGGAAACCCTGTGTACCCCTAGGAAGGAGGAGCAGCAGGGTCAGTGAGTGACCAAGTCAGGAAACACAATTATTTCCTCAACTACATGTTTCAAGAAAATGCCATAAATATGTTATTTAATATTCTTATTTTATAGCATTGGACATACAGTTCAATATATTGAAATATTGATTCCTTGGAGACAAAAATGGAAAAAAAATAAAAAATATTGCATCTTTCTGTTGTAGAATCTCAGTCCCCAGGCGTGGAAAGTAGTGCACCAGTATCTTAGCCTGCAGGAGGCATTGAAGTCCCGGGTCCTCTGGTGAGGAGGGTATGTCCCCATCACCTGGGGCTCTATGGCAAATATTGTGTTGGGTGTCCTTGGCCTTGTCAGCTCAGGCCCTCAGTCTCCAGTCACCTGGGGGGTCTGCCCATCAGAGGGCTGGTTGGCTGACTGAATGAACATGGGCTGGGCGAGGTCTTGGCCTGCAGGCATGGTGACTTGCTGGATCTGGTACAGCTGCTGCAAGGGGTAGAGAGAAGAGTAAGGTCATTCCTGGGATAGAGGCAGGCAACTCTCTGTAGTCTTAAACTGGATGGGTTCCTAGACACCTTAACTACCAGAGAGAAGGGGGGTGGAGTGTAGTCTTCATAGGGGGAGGGGTACAACAAGCAGACACAGGAGGCACCAGGCACCAAGTGAGGTAGTTTAGTGATCAGCGAGCTGCACTTCCTGTGTCTTTCACTTCTCTGTGTTCTCCCATTAGTTCAGAGCCAAACCTGCGGCATCCTGTTCTGATTTGACAAGCACTTGGCCATGCAAACCAGGATCCCTCTCCCCCTTTCCTTCAAGAGCTCTATGCAAGGAGGTGGCCTGGTATTAAAACATGGACTACAACTAAGCCTGGCAGAGAGAAGTCAAGTTAGGGCTGCCTAGCCTCCTGGTTTCTCAGGGTTCCTGAAAAAAACCACCTACAACAGCCCTAGCCCAAGACCAGACAGCCAGAGGCTGATTTTCTCTTTTTAAGCAGCAGAGTAGGTAAGTTAGAACATGCCACCTAGCTCATCCTCAGTGGACTCTGGGACCATGCTGTGTGGGGAAAGCAGGCAAACAGAGATGGCCCCTTTCTCTTAGGGACACAAGAATGTTCAAAAGGTCACATATTCCTTTATTTGAACTAATTCACACGTATAAGTATCCTGGCTTAGGAAAAAAATAGTTCTAGATGAGGAAACAGAAAACCTGCATTGTAGTGCTGGCTCTGTATCAACTACTGAGTGAGCCTGAAGAGAGAAGCACACCTTCCTCCAGGGCTCAGTTCCCACACCTAAGAACGGCAATTTGGGCTATGTAACACTTAAGGTTTTTTGTTCTTTTTGGTTTTGGCTCGCACAGCCTATAAGTCTAAAGGACTACTACTTGTATTAACAATGTTTTGTTCATTGTTAGGGAGGGGGACAACAGCCCTACCCACCCAAACACATATACCATCTGCATCCCTAGACCCCAACCCAGGCTGGGTCCCTACCTGTCCATCTGTGAACTGGCTGAACTGCTGCTGTCCTTGTTGGACCTCTGTCTGTGTGATCTGTGGGAAGCAAGAGGACAGAGCAGGCATGTTAGCTGCAGGTCTGTCTATTGGCCCACTACATGAAGGCTGGACGGCACAAGGTCTACACAGTGCTCAGAACGAGGCCTGTCACTGAGCAGGTGCTTGACAAAGGCCTGCAAGCAACAGTCTCCCAGTCTCCTTGCCCTGAGGGCTAGCAAAGATCACAACCACCCTCTCCCCTTGAGGTCTGAGGCTCAATAAGTACACAGCTCCTCAGCTTTAACGTGATAGTTGAGGCTTTGAATAGAAGCCTTAAGAGTTTATTTTTTAGCCAGTGAAGGCAGATTGCAAATGAAGGGCAAAACAGTCAGTGGTCCCTTTCGTCCTTGGAAGGTGGGCTCCAAACCAAACCTGTATCACACAGATTATCTGGCTGCAATATGAAACACCCTAGTGAGAGCAGCCTTGGCTCTCACAGTCCTCACAGTGGCAGGTTATGAAGCACTTTTTTCCGACACTCAGTGTGCAGCCCTCTGGGCCAAGAGGGAGAGAGACGTGCAGCAAGAAAAACATTTACCCCACACAGTTCACATTTTACACAAGGACTTTATATTGACAAGTAGAGCTGTAGCATATAATGACAACTTCTGGGAAAAGCTGGGAAAGCTAGAAAGACTGGAGTCTGTGCATCTATGTCTATGGAACATGCAACTTGTGGCAGCCTCTGCACCAGCTTTTGGAATCAAAGCCAATCTGCCAGGCAAGGTTTGCCCTTTCATGTATCCTCACAATGGCCCCAAACAGCTCCTGCCAGCCTACCAAGAAGGCTAGAAGGACCAAGAAAGGGGCAGGTATGAAGGGTTTCTTACTATTACTCCTTATTCTAGGTCTGTCTCCTGTAGGTCTTGAGGATAGTAGCTATGATTAACCTATATAATCCTCTAGTACAAAGTCAGTTTTGCAGAAATGCCTTTAGGATAAACAAATATGCCTGAGACATATAGACGATTCTCACAGATTAAAGTCAACTGTGCCTTGTGGTCAGCAAGATTGCTTGTTATTTACAGCAGCTGAAAAGTTTAACTTCTCTTTAAATCACATGTATTTTAGCCAGCATTCATCACTCAACAAACGTTTATTGTGCACATACTAGATGCCAAGCTGTAAAATTTCTATCATGGGGATTCTAAGTGCCCTCAAAAAGTCCACATCTCGAATCTCCCCTTCTCCATCTGAGGAACCACAAATCCTTCTCACCCCCCTTTTGCCTCCATGCCACAAAAGGGTTTCTTGGATCTCAAGAAAATGACAAGAAATCTTACAAGCTTTTAAAGAAAATGTAAAAAGGGAGATGGGCTCATGGGCATAGCCAGTCTTAGGACCCAAGACAGTTATAGAAAGCACAGGTCCACAGGCAAGCAGGGAGCAGGGCTGGAAAGGGTCCTTTAATGAACCCAGAGATGAACCGGAGCTCAGTCGCCTTACTTTTGGCTCATTCCTCACATTTTCCCAAATGAGATCTTTGGAGACCTGCTCTAACTCAGCTCTGTCACCACTGTCAATAGATACATCACCAGAAATGTAACCCTGCCAGACAGGTCGAGCTCTTAAACGATTGTTGCTTTTTTGGGTCTAAGGCAAAAGGATCCATTAACAATACATCCCCTTTACCACTGTCCCCCATCATCTGTAAATGACTACCATGGCCCTCAGGCCCCCAAGGCCTGAAGTAGGTAGTTCCCTTGGCATCTATGACTCAGAATCTTCAAGACTGTAAGGCAGGGAGGACACAAGGGGTGGTTTCTCTAGCTGATTCTGTCTATGGAGGCAGAGTAAATTAAGTACGTTTTCCCAAGGGCAAAAGAAATATCAGAACACAACAGCCTGGCAGCTTCCTCCAGCCTGATGTATATGGACCCAAACCTGGCCTCTTCCTGGTACACTCTGTGACTTGGCCCCTCAAGAGCAAGATGGTAAGAAACACATTGTGAATCCAATTTTCCTATCTGCCCCTGGGTGTCACATAGATAAAAGTTTGGGGTGAATGATTCTTTGCTGATGGATGAGGTGATGAGAGCTTTGCTACAACAAGGGCTGATTCTTGTCCCTCTCCAATGTACATACCTGTTGGGCATTGGTGGCAAGTGTCTGGATCTGTCCCTGCACAACTTGGGTGCCTGAAACAGGCTGGGCTAAGCGGATATACTGCAGCTGGCCGGCATTCAGCTGTACCTAGGACAGGGCAGAGACAGAGATCACAGTGGTCTGAGCACAAGCTCACACAGGCACACTTCCCATGACCAGATCGAGGGATTGCCCATGCACTGAAAGGCCCTCAAAGAAGCCTACCCTGAAAAAAAAAGTCCTTTTTTTTTTTTTTTTTTTTTTTTTTTTGGTTTTTCGAGACAGGGTTTCTCTGTGGCTTTGGAGGCTGTCCTGGAACTCGCTTGGTAGTCCAGGCTGGTCTCGAACTCACAGAGATCCGCCTGCCTCTGCCGGGATTAAAGGCGTGAGCCACCAACGCCCGGCTTTTTTCTTTTTCTTTTTTTTTTTTTGTTAAAAAAAAGTCCTTTTAAACAAAGGTCAGAACAAGAAAAGCACCCCACCCCACACAAAAGAGCATGCCCTAATATGGCCACATACTCATCTACTGGCAGCTGGCTATTTGATCAGAGCTTATCTGAGGCTTTCCCAAGACTACCTGACACTTCAAAATGATTGGGATTTAAATACAGGCCTCTCCTGACATCTCCATCCACTGTAAATAGTTCCAGGGTTTGCCAGGCACCCAAGACAGATGGCTGTGGAGTCATTCAGCTTATCTTGGAAGAAAAGCCTGGCCCACTTTACTATCTCTGTCCCCAAGATTCAGGACCAATGCATGAGTGGGGGTGGGGACAGTCTGTGGACCATGAAGACTCTTGATGTTCAGCACTAGCCTCTGGCCAAATACTCCCCAGGGGAAGCAGAGTCAGTAAACTCTCACAGAAAACCCACCACTGGAAAGCAAAGCTACAAAACTGCCCCTGGAGCTCTTCATGCTTACAATGGAGCCTCAAACAGCATGGTAACACCACAGCCTACACTTAGCTGTGTGCTGAAAGCCTTAACACAAGCTCTTAGAGTTCCACTGTGACATGAACACACTGTTGCTTTGAACCGGGGGTAAAGGGAGGAATGAGACAATTACTGAGTTCTGTGGCTCAGCAGAGATAGAGTAGCTGAGAATGGTGGCTGTGCACACTGACAACTTAGGGGCTCAAAGTTCCTGGGAACACAAGCTAATTTGGTCTGTCTCTATCTAGGGACCCAGAAAGCAACCTCCTGGCTGTTCAGCTTGCTTCTGTTGCAAGGAAAAACTTCTGTTGCAAGTCACACCACTGTACCGGCACAAGCTTGTTCCTGGCTTTCAAAAGCTAACTCCATGGCAGGAACCTTACTTCCACGAGGAAAATGCTGACAGGATAAAGCTGCACCCTACATGCAGTGCTACATCAAATGCTTCCATGCTGGCCTCAAAGGATTTGAACCATCAAGAAAAATGGAAGTGTTGTTTTGTTTTTAAAGACATAGAGTGTCATGTATCCCAGGCTGACTCTGAAATCACTACATAGCCAAGGCTGACCTTGCACTTCAGATCCTTCTGTCTCTACCTCCCAAATTCTGGGATTACAAGCATGCAGTTTAAACAGTAGTAGAGATCAAACTAAGGGCTTCAGGCATGCTAGACAAGCACTCTACTGATGGCACTATACCCCTAGCCTAGGTAAAAGTTCCATAGCTATCTGCTTGAGGCAGTGGTGACCTTCACCACTTATTTTGTTCCAGAGCCAACAGGAGCTGTTGGGAGATTGTGCCCAAATTCCTTACCAAATCTATACTGCAGCTTCCAGCTGACATCAAGTCACTTCTGTGAATCAAAGTGGCTGCAAATTTCATCTGCTTAGACTGACAGTGGTCTAGTAAGGAGTCACTAGAAGGCCAGTCAAGAATTCTAGGTTGAAAAACTAAAGCCTTGTCCTAGGTATAGATAAAGCTCCAAACAGTCACAGGTGTTTAAGATTTTCTAGTGGAGGTGACACCTGCAGAAATTACTAAGGCAGCCAAATAGTTCCAAGCAGCTGTGACAGAAGAGGCTTTGCTTGTTAGGCTTGAGAAATCTAGAGTTGCCCAGCTCCTCAGTTCTCCAAGAAACAGTGGGTCTGTTGCTCCTTGTGGCTTTGCTGCCCAAGTTCCTCAGCAAATGAACCTCTCCTTTTAGCTTTTGTGAGGAAAGTAAAGTTTCTGCTTTGAAGGTCACCACTATTACAAACACAACTGAGCAGCCTCAAGAGTCTAGAAACATCAGTCCTTAATCCCAGCACTTGGGAGGCAGAGGCAGGTGGATCTCTGTGAGTTTTGAAACCAGCCTGGTCTCTAAGAGCTAGTTCCAGGACAGCCTCCAAAGCTACATAGGGAAACCCTGTTTCAAAAAAACAAACAAAGTCTGGAAATGTCAACTTCTGAGAGGGTGTTTGAGAACAGTGAAGATGACATACTGGATTCTGTAACAAATCTTCTGGACCAATGGTTTGTTCCATAAAGATGGGGGCTATGGTTAAATGATGTTGTTTTGGTTCATACAAAAAAAAAAAAAGGGGAGAGGGGGAGGGGGAAGGGGGGAGGGAGAGGGAGAGGGAGAGGGAGAGGGAGAGGGAGAGGGAGAGAGAGAGAGAGAGAGAGAGAGAGAGAGAGAGAGAGAGAGAGAGAGAGAGAGAGAGAGAGAGAGAGAGAGAGAGAGAGAGAGAGAGAGAGAGAACCATTCAGCAGAGAACTGGTGGCTGAAATAGTGATACAAGGGAGAACCCAGGTACCTGGAATTATTGGTATGTTTGTATATGAGAGACAGAAGTGGGGTGAAGAGACACATACTCACAAACTCCACTTTCCTACAGTTTTGCTTGGTCTGTTACTTCACAACTTAAGAAAAGTTCCCAAACTGAACAAAGGGAGCTCTTTGGGCTTTGTTTCAGAGGAAGCAGCAAGGCAAGTCCAAGTGGTTCCTATCAGCTTATGTTTCAGGAAGGACTGCTCCACTCTTCCCCATTTTGTTTTTTTGTTTTTTGTTTTTTTGGTTTTATGAGGCAGGGTTTCTCTGTATTGTTTTGGAGGCTGTCGGTCCAGCCCAGCTTCGAACTCACAGAGATCCGCCTGCCTCTGCCTCCCAAGTGCTGGGATTAAAGGCGTGCGCCACTAACACGCCACTAACACCCGGTATACTCTTCCCCATTTTGGTTGCAAAATAATCAACATAGTTAGAGTCTTTGCAAATGCTGAAAGTTTTTGTTTGTTTGTTTAGTTTTTGGGTTTTGTTTTTTAAATAAAAGAACAGGGGGCTGGAGAGATGGCTCAGCTGCTCTTCCAGAGGACATGGTTCAATTCCCAGCACTCACATGACAGCTCACAGCCACCTCTAACTCTAGTTCCAAGAGATTCTATACCTTCTTCTGGCTTCCACAGGCACCAGGTACATACTGCTTGAACATGGTGCACAGATATACATGCAAAGGAGAACACCCATATGCATAAATTAAAAATAAAGACAGGTTAAAAAAAACAAAACAAAAAACTAAGAAATGAAATCCCTCTAGGCATGCAAGAAGCAATAGTCTACAGTAAAGGAATGGGTAAGTTAAATGAACGTCAAAAATATACTTTGCTGCAGGCTCCCCTGGGAAGCAACTCATGAATATGCAACAAGTATATTTATGGCCTTCCCTACATACCTCCCTCTTATTTTCTGCTAATCAAAGATAGGTCTGGAGGTGGTGAAACGGCACCTGCCACCAGGCCTGATAACCTGAGTTCAATCCCTGGACCCAAATTCCCTGCCAGATCTGTACTACAGCTTTCAATTGATAACAGTTAGCTACTTGTATGGATCAAAGTGCCTTAGAAAATCTCATCCCACAAAGCTGTCTTGATTTCCACATGAATACAAAGAAGCACACCCACCCACACACAAATATATTAATGTAGTAGTAGTCGCAGTAATAATAATAAAAACAGGCATGAGACAGAGCTACCATGATTTCCTTGTGTAGATGTAGGAGGGGAAGAGAAGAGCTATATCACACGTGAGGCAGAACCTGGACGGAAGCAGATGGGTAGGAAACAATCGACAAAGCTGGTGTGTGATGGGAACACGGACAACAGGAGCCCAGGAGTATGGGGACAGTGCTGGCTTACCGGGATCTGCTGGATCTCTCCAGTGTTGGTGATGATCTGCTGCATCACCTGCATGGTCTGTCCAGTGCCACTCTGGGCCTGTGGTGTTTGACCCTGAGGCTGGGCCTGTACAATCTGCACCTGCTGACCTTCCCCAACCTGCATGGTCACCGGCGTGGTCTAGAGGGAAGAGTCGAGAGAGAGCTGCTGAGTTCTGGCTGAGTGCCTGTAGAAGTCAACTAAGAGCTCACACACTCCATTAATGCCAAGATTTGTCACCCTCTTAACACGGAGCCAGAGTTAAGTCTTAGAGAGAAACGAGAAAGCCAAACCAACGTTTACGCTCACAGTGCAGAATATCTGCCTGAACCTAAGCTTAAATGCCTGGGCTTCAAATGCTGCAACTCCACAGCCCTTCTGTGGTGGCGAGGTGCATACACTATGAGGGGGGAAAAATCAAAGCACTCATAACAACTGACACAGACAGACCCATGTAAAATTTAGAGCAGGTGAATCTGGAGGGCACAAGGGAACAAGCGGAGCCTACACAAATGCATTATATTTAGGGTCCTAGACTATGTCACAGGCATGAGAGACACTAAGAGAAAATAAAGCACACAGCTCACCTCTAAGGCTGGGGCTAGTGCATGTAGGCCCTCACCCATTTAAGCAGCAGAGTGAATCTTGCCCACCTTAGACAGTTGCTATGGACCAAAGCACAGCTTCCCACAGGACAGAGTGAAGATACCAGATGTGACAACTCATCAAAGCTTACCCTCACTCAACAGAACTCAACAGAGCAAGAGCTTCAACAGTCTAGAAATGTTGATCTCAGGGCTAAGAGACTTCTGCCTTATGTCCATGACCTGCACTTAGCAGCTCGTCACTATGAAGCAGACTCCGAATCTAAAGACCACAGCCTTTAATGTGACAGAACTAAGAGAGATTAACCCAGTGTACCTGACCTGTCTGGTAGTGGGCGTGATAGCAGATAGGTGGAACAACTACGCCTGTATTCTCTCTCATTCCACTTCAGACATGACTGCCCCCCTCTGGACTAAGAACGTTGTCAGTCAGATGATACTGGGAGTCTCAAAGAATCACGGGCTTCACATAATGTTGCTGTTTTCATGCCAACTCTTGACTGAGCAAGTGCCCCCGACATTATAACTAGGTAACTAAAATTATGGGGGAGGAGGGGAATCTAGGAACTATAGAAGAGATTTATTTAAGAGACTACTAGATAAGGAAAAATTACTGAAAACTGGAAGAGGAAAGAAGAGACAGCATTCTCAGTAAAAGTATCCTTGGTGAGCTAGGACAACAGCAAACAGATCTTCTATTTCTAGCATGATCATGATCATGATATTCTACCTGTCTAACCCATACCAAGAGAAGCTCCCATCTAAAAACAGAAAACACAGGATTCCCCTCACCACAGTTCCTTCTAGCTGTGCTATAATGGATATTCCATCCTGGGGAAGACACTTGCACACAAATTGAAACAGCCTTCACCACTCATTCACTATGGGTCCAAGGAGGTATGACCCAGCCCCCAGCCCCCCTGAAGCAGCAAGACAGCAAAACAGCTTGAAGGGACCAACCTCACCAGCTTTCTCAGCTCCAAGCCCAGCAAGTCTTGGTTGGCAAGGTAGACAGATGAAATTTTTGCTGACCCAAGAAATGAGACAAAACAACAACAACAAAACATGCTGCCAACTCATCATCGTACTCCATCAGCCCACTTTTTGAGAGGATTTCCAAGGTATTTCTAATTAATTTCAGGAAAATGAGTGCTTGTGTTAGTATGGCAGCTGCCAAATCACCTATGGTGTGCCCTGCTGTAAGCACAGCAGCCCTGGGCTCCTTGAGATAATCAGCCAATCAGGGACAGCCTCTCTTTGAGTTCACTCAGTAAAGGGAAAAGGCCTTTGGCAGGTAAAGCTCTCTCACTGCAGAGGCACAAGCATGAGCCAAAGAAGCTCCCTGAGACTTCAGGGTGCAGTGAATGCCTGAGGCGAGGACTGGGCTATAATCAGCTTTGAACATTGCCTAGCTAGCAGTGTCTGACATGGGAGAGAGACTCAATATATTTTATTTTATGAATAAGTAAATGAGCAAGTAATAAACCCTAAAGTCAAAATTAATACTTAAATCCATCCCATCCCAATGCTTTTCTTGTAGGCAAACTTAGCTCTTTACCAGAATATATAAGACTCTCCAGGATGTGTTTCCTGGACTTGCCTAGATAACTCCCGTGCTAATTATATTCTCCCACTACTTTCTTTGCTGTTTCTCCCTTTTCTGTCTGTTTGCTTGCTTTGCTTGCTTGTTCTGAGATAGGGTCTCATGTAGCTGAGGCTGGTCCCAAACTCCTGATTCTCCCACCTCTATCTCCAGAGTGCTGGGATATAGGCATGTGCCACCATGTCTAGCCATTTCTCATTTGTAAAGTCTTTGAGCAGCAATACCATGCTTTTCCAGTGACCCCTCTAAGAGCATGCTACTCCAGTTCAGGAGCGCTAACTCTCTTCCACCATTTCCTCACATCTTTGTTAGGAACTCTCTTGATAACACTCTGTATATAATTCTAAGGCTGTCTTAGCCTTACTCATCCCATGTGGTGGTACAACCTTTAAAAATTTTTGTATCCCCAACTCAGACTATTGTGAATTCCTTAGAAATTAGGATTGCTTCATTCATGCTTATGCCCCAAATACCTAGCATAAGACTTTACTCACAGAGGATGCTCACTGTTTGATGAATAAATAAAGAAATGACTGACAGAATTTGGATTCAGAGCTCACAGAACTGAGTCCTCTGCAGCCTCTCATGACTCCCAACGGATGGTACTGCTCTCAACAGTACTATGGGGGAGAGAAAAAAATCCTCTGATTACTATTGTCAAAAGAGAAGGTCATCTGACACAAATACAATAGGACAGAGAACTGCCAGAAAGGAGAGCTTTGCAAGCTGGCAATAATATTATTCTCCCCTTTAAGAGCACAAATTCCAGTCCTGGTATAGACAGACAGAAGGTGTGGAGTCCACTGAAAAGACCTTTAAAGACACCCCACTGCTGTTCACGGGTGCATGAGAAATTTTTTTCCTCTAAAATGTCTGAGTTCATAGGGATCCTGGAGAAAACCTTGTCCACTGACCTACGAGGAAAACAGGGTCCAGAGAGATTAGGGTGACACTTGGCTTCTGTGACTCAATCAGGGGGAAGCTCAGGTTTCCAGACATGAAATGCAGCACTCTAAGGATCTGATGACCTCGCTCTGCACAGCACACTTTCCCCACCCAAAACTAAGAGGCACTCTGGTGTTAGGCTGGTACCCTCTACAGCTCACAGACCTGACCCTGCTGAGGCTGTGCAATGATGATCTGCCCAGGCTGGATGGTAGTCGTGGAACTGGTGGTCTGCTGGCCTTGCTGCTGTCCCTGGACCTGGACAGCAGTGGGCTGCTGAGCCAGCGTGAAGTAGTACTGGACAGGTTCCGCAGGAGTCACAGACTGGCGCACTTCCTCCTGTGGGGTGGAAAGAGACTCAGGTAAGGGGAAAAAAACCAACTCAGCAACCGCCACAGTGAATTTCCACTCTTCCCCCAAACAGGCTATGTGCAGTTGCCTGCCGAATGCTGAGCTCTCCACATTTGCAGTCAAAGGAAAAGGGGAATTTAAAGAGACCAGTTGTACTAAATCAAACTAAAAATAACAGCTTCTATAGGCTTCACAGAACATACAGCCAATTTTCTGAAGCACGGAGTAATCATCCATTGCGTGATGAGTTGCAAACAGGCAAATAATTACTATAACCAACAATCACATACCAAGAGAGCTTGTCTGTAGGTTCTGTCAAGCACTATGATACAAGAACAGTGCTGCTACCTGCCAGCAATGGGAAGATGCTACCCAAATTTATTGACCCCAAGTCCCATAAAAGACAGCATGCCCCGTTCCAGAAGGGACATATCTGGGAAAGGGGAAAACAGCTTTTGGGCTACAATTCCAGAGCCAGCTTTTCACAGCACACTGAAAGCTCTGTGTTTACCACGAACACATCTATCCCAGTATCACATCTGAGTCTACTTGTACTTAGCCAGAGAAGTGCAACCCAGGGGGCCTGACGATAACTCTCCGCTGGGGTGCTGCTTTGGCTGACTAGGGAGGCAGCATTCTGTCGGATCTGATGGGTGAAGAGATTGTTGTTCTTCAGCTGACGTTTTCCATGGCAGAAGGAGTAAACAACCCTCTCCCAGCCACCTTAAGCTCACAGCTGAGAGTGTAGGATGTTTACACACACTACAACATGGTTACAGCCCAGGGGTTGGTGGGCCCCTGACCACCCACAGAGATCAGCATCTCATTCCGAGTGACCTGTGACAAATGGTGTCCCTGTCTAGGACAACAAAAACATTCAACCACATGGGCTGAGTAATTTTATTCATGTCCTTATTCAGAGCTAAGTCTATCAAGTTTCAGAAGAGATACTTCTACAAGGCACTGAGACTTTCTGAACTGCTCAGTACTCCCCAGAGCGTGCTTCCATGGCTCTGTCTTCACTTCAAGATTTTGTACCTGCACGGCAAACAGCCAGTTCTGCTCAAACGTAAGTTCCAATGAAGGCAATACTGCCTCTCTCTGGCTTGCTACTGTCCCTGGTATTTCCACACAGGCAGTGGTAAGTGCTGCCTAAATGATGAGATTTTTCTGACTGTAGACAAATTCTTCTGAACCTAACAGATACAACACCACCTTTGGAGAACAGTACCTCCACTCTCCTTAGAGTCCCTAAGATCCTATGACCATGTGTGTGGAAAAGCTGTCCTTGCAGCATCAAGCTAAGTGCTTGTGTTTCCTGTGGGTACTTTAACTGGGATTATAGACAGCTGGCCTCTGAGAATCTTATATAACAAGGTTCTCTAATGTCATCCATGTAGACCAGGAAACATTCTTGATATTTTTTGTTTGTTTTGTTTTTTGAGACAAGGTTTCTCTGTGGCTTTAGAGGCTGCCCTGGAACTAGCTCTTGTAGACCAGGCTGATCTCGAACTCACAGAAATCCGCCTGCCTCTGTCTCCCAAGTGCTGGGATTAAGGGCATGCGCCACCACTGCCAGGCAACATTCTTGATATCTAAGCAAGTCTTTAAACACAAGTTGACCTGGGTTAATGTACTCTGTGCTTCAAACCCAGTTTCAATCCTCAATATGATTATGCAGAGGCAGAAGAAACAGGAGAGCCCCTTTTATTTTCATCTAGGTCTCAAATTCTAAAACACCCTAACAATGATAAAGCCAGGTCCATTTCAAGCAAATGTCAGGCAGCAACCACGTCTTGGCAGGGATAATATACGAATACCCTTTTAAACCAAAAAACTGAGGCCAACTGCTCTATTTATTTATTATTTAGGTTTGTTGAGACAGGATTTCTCTGTGTAGTTTTGTAGACCAGGTTGACCTCGAACTCTGCCTCCCCAAGTATTAGGATTAAAGGCCTGGACTATCACAGCCTGGCTCCAACTGCTCTTTCTAAGGCTGTAGAAACTAAGTTCAATGTGTATTTTTTCACCCACTGAGGTCTCCCTTCCTATTTTATAAATAGGAAGACCAGGCTTGACAGACCAAGCTCTTGGCCATGAGAATATTAAGACCTGAGAATGCAGCCAGGCAGTTGGGGAAATGGAACTTTCTACCTTTCATCTGTGACTGGCTCTAGGTGTCTGTGATTACAGTTATCAAGCACTAAACATGTTTTTGTTTTTACAAGACAAAAAGCAAATTATCTAAATACCTCTTCAGAACCCAAAATACCATTTTATCAAAAGCTATCCAGCAGGCGGGTAGCTTCTCCTATGCTTCCTACTGCATCCTCTCAGGTAATAATGAACTAGACATTTTTTAGGACACTGTTGTCAGGACAAGGCATGGCTGTTTTCAAATCACTGTGATGGTAGGAGGCACAAGTAAGGGTCTTCTGCTTTATGAAGACTCATTCTGCAAATGGAGGTCAAGCCAGCAAGGGAAATGATTATGCTTGATAAAAGAAATGGGTGAAAAGATAATGACATTTCAATGAGCAGGAACTTTCAACTCATAGCTTAGTGGGGGAGTTAGCCTCAAATACCTTTTACTTGCAGACTATTCATGAGAGACATTCCAAATTATCTCTGAGAAGCTAGAACCTTATACTCACAATACAGTATTTTCCTTTCCCAGGTGTAGAACAGCACCCTGAGCCCTGGAATAATCCCTGAATGACTGGGTCAATACAGAAGAGGGTACGTGCTCAATACTAGCAGTGGTCTCTCCACTGCTGAGACTGAAAAACAATGCCAGCCTCACCTCACAGGGTCATCACTACACTGATGAGCAGCCAGCTGCAGATGGGGGAAAAATACATTTGCTTTAGTAGCAGAGTGAAATGCTGCCTCCTTCAGAGGGTGTGTTTTGGAGAGTAGGCACTTTTAAAGGACTTTAGGAGGTGCCAGCCAATTTGGAGCTTGGGAAAACTTCATGTCTACAGAGAATTAAAAAACTGCTATCTTAGAATTTCAGGCCAGCTTTCAGCAGTCTCAACCTTTTAAACGCCAGGCAGCAGCTGTCCTGAATAGGATGCCAATCAATAGCTTGAACACCTACAAAGAACTAAAACCCGGCAGCATAAGGAGTATTCCTGCTGGGTACTCTTTAAAGAGCGATGGACAAAATATAGTGCCCTGGTATTATTAGCTCCAAAGGAAGAAAGGCAGTTTAGTGCACGCCTTAAATCCAGCACTAAGGAGGCAGAGGCAGGCAGATCTCTCTGAGTTCCAGGCCAGCCTGGTCTACAGAGAGTTTCAGTCTAGCCAGAAATACACAGTGAGACCCTGCATCAAAATCCAAGCCAAACCAAACAAAAAAGGAAGATGGATCAGAGCACTTTAAGTCCAACACCTAAAGGAAAAACACTCTGAGACCCAGAAGGACAAGGAGTTCTGGAAGAAGGTATAGGACAGTGGTTCTATAGTGACCAGGGTTGGGGTGGGGGGGTTGAACAACCCTTTTTACAGGGGTTGCCTAAGACCACTGGAAAACACAGACATTTATATTATAACTCATAACAGTAACAAAATTACAGTTATGAAGTATGAATGAAATAATTTTATGGTTGGAGGTCAGTACAACATGAGGGTCACAGCCATTAGGAAGGTTAAGAACCACTACTCTAGAATAACACCCTTCTCTGTAGTCAGTCTATTCAGCAAGCAGCTCACAAGGAGTTAGTGCAGTAAGAGCAATGCCTGATTGCATCAGCGATCTTACCACCTTGTTTTTAAAGGGGGCTCCTGGTGGACACATGGGAGCAAAAATCCAACAAGAAGAGCAGGCTCCTGGTATTATTAGCTCCAAAGGAAGAAAGGCAGTTTGAGTTTGTGAGACTTCTCAGAGAGAAAGGAAGCACTCCAAGAAGGAGTCAAGTCCAGGGCACAAACCTGTAATGTCTCAAAGCCGATGTGCACAGCCGGGGATGACTGTGGCAGCCTGCCGCTGTAAACATCCGACTGAAAGCTCTTCTCAACACCTTACAGCTTCCAGTCAAGGATGTTTACAGTAGCAAAGACTGCCCAGAAAAAAGGGAGCTTCGGTGAGGCACACCCTACTCCCATAAAGGAGGTGACCCAGGGCTTGCTAACCCAAACCCTAATGAAGGGTCAGAATTAATATCAACTAGGATGCCCACTTCTCCGACACATTTTCTGACTGGTTATTAGTATGGGGAGGATGGCTGTCATTAACTGACTCTAGACAGTATACTACAAATAATTTAAGACCATTTCAATCTTATGAACAAAAACAAAGCAAACAGAGCATGGTATGGCTTTGCTTCTGTGAAGTGCTGCCACTATTTCCCAAATGTTCCACTAAACCTAGTGAGTCATTCAAACTGTGTGGCTGAAACAATGAGCTCTACAGGACGGAGTCTATTAGAATCACGATGAAGAGTTAGATGCTCTCAAGTCTTAACAATCCCGATGAAGCATTAGATAAACTCAAGTCTGAACAAAATAGGAGAGGCAAACACTCAGTTCTTGTAATTAAAAAGAAAAATGTAAAATGGTGGTTATAAAACTCAGTCGGAAACTAAAGCATCTGGGGAACTTATTGGTTCCTGAGGTCTTGGCATCATAGGCTCTGAATCAGTGGCTGGAGAGTAGAGCCAGGACACTATGTAGAGATACAACAGATTAAGAAAACAAATCCCACTATTCACAGAGAAGCTGATTCTTAAGACTCTGAAACCTGACTGTTTGAGAAAGCTTTCATTTTAGATCAAGGAATCTTGAAATGAGTTTCATCCCATTGTCTGTGACTAAAATCTTTCACTTTCACTGCAACACCACCCCAGAGGCACTGAGTTAAAAGTACCCACAAATGAGTAGAAGGAATGCCGAGGGTGATCTGGACTAGAGCGCAGAAACAGGAGCAGCAAATGCCTTGGGAGGGTAGGGGAAGCCCTAGACAGCAGTGTGCCCATGCCCTGCAGGTGGCAGCTGAGCATGTTCTCCCTGCTTACCTGACGCTTTGGAGGTTTCAGTTCATCTCTTGGAACAATGTCGATGAGAAAGTCGAACTGATCAAATTTTGTAATTGCCATAGCAATATCATTCCTCTGTAACAAAGAAAACCAGAATAAAAAAAATTGATGTACAAAGACTATAATTCTTTTGGCTTTGTTATCTTTCAAGTAAAAGGAAATGATTCCCCCACGCCACTCCACTCCCACACACCCAATACTGGGATTAAACCCAGGATCTTGTACGTTTGGCAGATGTTCTACCACTGAGCTATACCCCATCCCAAGGAGACTTTAAGGCTGCACTAAATATCCCTAGGTATGTCTAGAGCTAAAATAAGAACAGCCAAACTTACATCAGATTTGTTGGACAGAAATCAAAGAAAGAGATACACACATCTCGTGCTTTAAGGCAGGACATCTGAGCCCTACCCACTACTGTTCTGCTTGTTCTGGGTTCGGGGCCCTCCATAAAATTGTCAATGTACCATCTTCTGACTAATTCACAAAACAAAGGCAGTAATCTCAACTGGCATTCCATGGTTGGCAAGGTCAGCCCCTCTTTCAGTCATATGACCTTTTTCAAGGCCTACACACTATTTTCTTCTTTTTTTTTTTACAGGCAATTATAATCTAGTCACTTGATCTTTGTATGCTATGGTTTTTAGCTTGAAATTCAAAATCATACTGCTTAATGCATAGTTTAAATCTGAATTTGAGCCTGAATGCTCAAGCCTAAATTTACTACAGTTAGGTAGCTGACAAGAATGTCACAGCTTGTTCAAGTGAGCTTTCTCTTCAAGTCTGACAGTCCCCCTTCCTATGAATCCAAAAAAAAAAAAAGAAGAAAATTATTTCTTTTTTTTTTTTTTTTTCTTTTTGGTTTTTCGAGACAGGGTCTCTCTGTATTGTTTAGGAGGCTGTCAGTCCAGCCCGGCCTCAAACTCACAGAGATCCGCCTGCCTCTGCCTCCAGAGTGCTGGGATTCAAGGCATGCGCCACCAATGCCCCGCAGAAAATTATTTCTTAATGTGTGTAATTTTTTGAAAACTTTCAGGGAAAAGAAAAAAAAAAGCACTAATTCAGTGTGTGATATACTCAAGTATGTAGGGGAAAGTAAACTTTGAAATTTATTTAAAAATAGATCACTTTGACTGTCGGTAGTGGCACACACCTTTAATCACAGTTTTACAGCAGAGGCAGGGGATCTCTGAGACAGTTCCAGGACACCCAGGGCTACACAGAGAAACAAACTAACTGACTACTTTACCTCTGGATGATGTGAGAGGTTCGATAAATCAGCTAGAGTAAAAATTTTGTTTTGTTTTGTTTTTAGCCTACAGCACGTAGTATTTTCCCAGGCAGTCTCCCATCAAAGTATTAACCAGGCCTGACCCTGCTTAGCTTCTGAGATCAGATGAAAATTGGCACATTAAGGGTGGTTAGGTTGCATTTTAGAATGAAATTTTAACAGCAGAATTTAAGGAGAAAAATATACTGGTACTCACTGCGAACTTTATGTCTGGAATCCTTCACAATAATAAGGAAAAGCAAGCAAACTCACAAAAATCCTTAGCAACCTCTATATCCCACATCTTAAGCAAACGGGACCAATCAAATCAAATAGGAGGATGGAAATTTTGTTTTTTTTAATCTGTCATGGCCCCAAGCCACAGAAATACAAAACTGTAATTTACCCTTCTTGTTTTGTTTTCTGAAACAGGGTGTCTCTGTGTAGCCCTGGCTGATCTGGAACTCACTCTATAGACCAAGATGGTCTCAAGCTCACAGAGATCTGCCTGCTTCTGCCTCTCAAGTGCTTATTAAAGGCATGCATCACTGCTTGTGGTTTACTGTGCTTTTCTTAATATTTTACTAAAATACTACTCATTTCAGTGAAATACAGAAATGTAAATAGTTTGGATTCTGATGAATGTATACACCCAAGAAGTTAACACCAGACAGCTCTCCACCCCTAGCAACCCCATCCTTCTCTTTTTCTTTCTCTCCCTCTCTGTTCTTCTCTCTCTCCCCTTCCTTCCTTTCTTCTCTGTCCTGCTGTTCCTGTCTCCGGAGGCCAGTCTCCCCGACCTCCTCTTTCCCCTCCTTATGATTCCTTTCCCTAGTTAAAAAAACAAACAAACAAACAAACAAACAAAAACCTCTGCTTGAATCCTATCTCATGGAGTGACCAGTAGTGATTTTTAGATAACTAACTTGTACACCAATACTTAGAATTGTTCCTCTTTGATTTTAAGTTATTCTACAGTTAATTACGCGCCAGTATCAGCCGGGCGGAGGTGATGTACACCTTTAATACCAGCACTTGGGAGGCAGAGGAAGGCAGATATCTGTTAGTTCGAGGCCAACCTGGTCTATGGAGTGAGTTCTAGGACAGCTAAGCAGGACTATTTCACAGAAAAACCGTGGCTCAAAAAGAAAGAAAGAAAGAGAAGAGAAGATCAAGCCGGGCGTTGGCAGCACACGCCTTTAATCCCAGCACTCAGGATTAAAAGACAGGTGAACCTCTGTGAGTTGGAGGCCAGCACTCTGTGAGTGCCAGGACAGGCTCCAAAACAATACAGAAAAACCCTGTCTCGAAAAACCAAAAGGAAAGAAAAGATCAGTATCTCACTGTGGCTTTAAGCTGTTATTCATAGATGACTAGTGATGTTGTATATAGGCTTATTGGCCATCACCTTTAAAAAGGTTTTTATTACTTGTAGAGGGAACACAATTACATACCAGCTTGGCAGAGGCCATTGGTCCAAAGCACAGGAGAGGAAAAGGTAGGCAAAGGCAGCGTCTGCCCTCATCTTCCCAGGAAAAGTCTGCATTACCTGAAGAGTACGGCGCTTGTTGTCTTCTGTGTGTATCCAGGCTCGAAGAGTCAGCTCAGTGATAAAAATCTGGGCTGCCTTGGCGAAGAGCACGGGAGCTTCTGCGCTGATCATCTGGAAGAGAGTGCAGGCCCACACTGTAACCCCCGAAAAAGTATTCAAGCTTATCAATCTCATGCATCAGTGCCTACCTTGGGATAAGAGCTAAAAAATAAAGGGATGGTCTCTGGAGACTCCAGAGCAAAACAAATCCCTGAGTAGAGAAGAGGGAAGGATGTGTATTTATCTAGGGCTGCCACTACCAGGACCCACCCATGGTGTTTACTTCTTGCTTTATCAGTGTCTCTATATCCTTGGTTCTGGGATTATAGGCATATGGGTACTTTTTTTTTCTTTAAACCTTCCTAACAGCTTTCCAAAGAAAGGAGGGTTAAGAAGTGCCGGGCGTTGGTGGCGCACGCCTTTAATCCCAGCACTCAGGAGGCAGAGGCAGGTGGATCTCTGTGAGTTCGAGGCCAGCCTGGTCTACAGAGCTAGTTCCAGGACAGCCTCCAAAACAATACAGAGAAACCCTGTCTCGAAAAACCAAAAAAAAAAAAAAAAAAAAAAAAATAAGAAGAAGAAGAAGAAGAAGAAAAGTGAAGCCATGTAGTCATAGCTACAGAGCCAGCAGGTGGCAGAGTTTAGATTCTAATCCCAAGAAACTATTGAGGAAAGCTTGGGTGCCAATGGATCTGGATAAAACCTCCCATTTCTCACCTTTCTGAGCTTTATTTTTCTTAAACTAAAAGAAAAAAAAAGAGATAGACTTCCAGCGTTACTGGGGAAGTAAGTATGGGAGGCCTATGTACCCAGCACAGTGCCTAAAAATACTAAACTGCTTTAATATGCCTGATTTCAACCATAGCTGTAAAGAGCTACACAGACAGATGAGCTATATAGTTAAAAATATGTAGAAAGATGAGAACTGGGGTCTTGGTTCTACCAACACAGGTGGTCATTTCATCTTTGTGCATACTTTCACAGCTGTCAAATGGGTAGGCATAGTGGTACGTACCTAGAACATCCCAGCACTCAAGAGGGAGAGATAGGATAACCAAAAGTTCCAGGCAAAGTTGGGCTACATAATGAAGTGACACCTGTCTTGACAAACAAACAATACTTATCCCATTAAATCCCAGAGTTATTCAAGGAGGGGAATATGAATGTTATATGAACAGTTAGTTTTCTTGCAAATTCAAAGACAGCACACAATTTCAGACAAGATGAGACAAAGCTATTCTTCCCTGAGAATCATAATCAGAGGTGAGCTCCCAAGAATGGGGGGGTGGGGGCAAGGATTGATCCTCTCACAAGTATAATTCACAGCTGGGCATTGGTGGCACTCATCTTTAATCCCAGCACTCGGGAGGCAGAGGCAGGCGGATCTGTGAGTTCAAGGCCAGCCTGGTCTACAGAACAAGTTCCAGGACAGCCTCCAAAGCCACAGAGAAACCCTGTCTTCAAAAACAAAAACAAAACAACAACAACAACAAAAAACTCAAGTATAATTCACTCATGGTTTGTTTCTTTGCTTTATTAATTAATTCACTTTTATTTATTTATTTATTTATCTGTTTGTTTGTTTGTTTAGTCAGTCTGGTTTTTGGGGACAGGGCTTCTCTGTGTAGCCATGGCTGCCCTGGAACTTGCTCTATAGACCAGGTTGGCCTTAAACTCAGATCTGCCTGCCTCTGCCTCCCATGGTGCTGGTATTAAAGGACTGGCTGTTTGTTTTTAAAAAGGTCAAAATACCAGGAAAGTACATGTGGCAGTTTGAATGAGAATGGCCCCACAGGCTCATATATTTGAATACTTGGTCCCAGTTGATGTAACTGGGAAGGATTAGGAGATATGTCTTTATTGGAGATGTCACTGAGAGCAGGTTTTAAGGTTTCAAAAGCTCATGCCATTCCAGTCTCTCTGCTTTGTGATTGTGTCTTAAGATGTGAGCTCCCAGCCTCCTTGGACCATACCTGCTTGTTGCATGCTCCCTGACATAATGGTCATAGGCTTTAACCCCCCCAAAACTATAAGCCCCAACTCTTTTTATAAGTTGCCTTAGTTATGGTGTCTTATCCCAACAACAGAAAAGTAACTAAGTCAGTAAGTGTCATTATTAGAACTTTCTCACAGCTCAAAGAGCGATTGTAGCAAAACACTGAAAGGATAGCAATGTTTTATTGAACTGACATAAACAAATGTTTACACTATGAAGAGAAAAGAATTAGGGACAGTACCTGATCTTAGAAATAAACACTAATCTGGACACTTCAGGGGAGGGCCTGAGCCCTCCCCAGAACGAAATGACAGATTCTAGAGATTCCCCCATGGAGGGCCTTACCCTCCCTGGGGAATGGAGTGGGGATGGGTGGGAGGTTGGGGGGCAGGCATGGAGGGGAGGGAGAAGCTGGGACTGACATGGAAAGCAAGCTTGTTTCTAATTTAAATATATAATAAAAAGTGTTAAAAAAAAGAAGTAAACAGTAAGTATGTAGGAACCCCCCCCCCATGATATATCCCTGGTTTTCAAAGAAACACCATACAATAATTAAACTGTTCAATAGAAGATCACTTCATTTTAGACAAAAGCAAAATAAAACCATAGGCAACATATCATAATGAATTCATTTCTGTTAAGTTTTGAGCCCTAGAGGAATGAGAAATACTCATAGTTTTAGCTAATATGAACCTTAAAAATAACATGAATTCACCTTCACATCTTCATCCAGTTTCATAATCTTCTTAATACGAGCCAATGGGAGTTCCTGTACTCGGAAATCTTTCTGAAATGAACAAGAGGCACATGAGAGATGGGATGACCAGCAAAGTGGCAGAGCACAGGCAGCAGCAGACAGACTGGTATAGATCCCCCTCTCAGGAAATATGACAGGGAGGTAGGACAGATAAATTAACAAAGTACAAGCTCTAGACAAAATTCTTCACTTAGTCCCGCAAAGCTCCAAACCCTCCCAGTGCCTTCATGACTGAAGACAGCCAGTAACAGGTTCTTTGCCTCTGCTCAGCAGAGGTTCATTCATTTCAAGTACCCCTTCTTCCTTACGTTTTTGTTTTGTTGTTTTGTTTTCTCTATGTAACAGCTCTGGCTGTCCTGAAACTCACTTTGTAGACCAGGATGGTCTCGAATTCACTGATATCCATCTACCTTGGCCTCACAAGTTCTGGGTGATACCCCTGCCAGCTTCCTTCCTTTTCTGTAACTAAGTTTACTAACCTACATTATGCAGATTAAAGTGAAATCTCCGCCTTCAGGGCTTTCCCTATCCCGCCAGTTCTTCTGTGTTTGTTTAAGATAGGATCTCAATACTGGCTGGCCTCAAACTCAGAGACCTCCCTGTCGTTGCCTCCAGAATGCCCTCCTGACAGGGCACTGTGGGGAGCCTGAGGGTGAGGGTAAATTTGGCAGGTGTTTTACAGAAACAGGCCTGCTACTTTTTCCTTAACAAACAAAAATGGAATGGAGAAAACACACTATACTGGCTGGGATTTAAGAAAGAGCTGTTTTGCCTGATAGTGGTGATGCACACTTTTAATCCCAGCTCTGGGAAAGGTGTGGATCTCTGATTTCCAGGCCAGTCAGAACAAAGTCCAGGACAGCCAGGTCTATACAGAGAAACCCTGTCTCAGAAAACAAAAACAAAACACAAAACAACAACAACAAAAAAACAGGCTTGAGTAGTATCACTCAATTTATGTGCAATTTAAGCCTCTCCCTTTTGCTGTATTTTGAAACAACTATTTAGCCACATGCCCAAGGGTGAATATAATTTTAGAAATGGGAAGAAAAAAAAGACTTTAAATGTTAGAGTAGTAATGAAAGTATAGCAGAAAGATATGAGAGACCAAGTATGTGATGAAGCTAGGCATCAAATGACTGTTCCATAAGGGTCTATAGTGTGACTTTCTAAACCCTATATGATCACCTGGGTATCCACATTGTCACATTATGGAAAGAGGAACTATTATTTGAGATCTGATAAAAATCAACAAGCACAGGGAATTTACTTTTCCAAAACCAACAGAAAACTCAACATATATGTCAAGAAGGCATTCTAGAAAAGTGTTACTAGGCTTCCTAGTTTAACTATTAGGGTAAAATATCTAAGACACCTAACAGGGCTAGGCACTGTAGCACACAACTTTAACCCTATCACTAGGAAGGCAGAGGAAGGCAGACCTCCATGAGTCTGAGGCCAGCCTGGTCTACATAGCAAGTTCATGACCAGCCAACGACACATAGTGAGACCCTATCTAAAAAAACAAACAAAAAAGAATTGTTAGCATAGAGGAATGAATACCTTCAAGGCAGAAAGACACCCAATGTCTCTACACAAATTAATAAGGTACACTCATCTCTACAAATTCAAATATACTTTTTCATCTTTTTTCTTCCAAATTAGGTAACATTCTCCTTGAAACCTCTATTGTAACTAACCTTGGAGTGGAGGAGGCTGAGGTCCAGTTACTATAGTATTACCAGAAGACAGTAGAGAATATTCTTCCCAACCTAGTTTCTGTTCCTCTTTCATTTAATATCTCCATAATCCAACCTAACCTCTGACACCTAAGACTGCATGAAAGTTTAGAATTTGTCAAACAATCACATCACTATAGTCTCTTACACTAGAGAGATGGAATGAAGGCCCACAGGGATACAAGGAAGGGAATAACCAGATGGCAAAGAAGAGCTGGGAAATGTCCATAGGAAAGGTGACAGGAATTATGATCACGTGATACTAAAAACAGAATAGGAAGCACTAAATATCACCTGCAGTATCAAAGTATGACCTAGGAGCCAAGAACAGCAGGAGCAACACAGGAGCTGAATTAGGGCCAGACAGTTGAAGGCATTTTTCAAAGTATTTAATCACAGCAATCAATCCTTGCCATCTTACTAGTGTGGATGGTGCGATACATGACTATGTGGTGGTAACCAACAGCTTTCTGATTGAATGTGAGGCCTGCTCTATGGGAAGGAATTCATGCCTACTACTGGGGGGAGGGGCTGCTGGGAGGGCCTATTACTGTGGTTTCTTTTTCTAAATGTGAATGCAAAACTGTCTTCTAAATAGCTATGTTTATACCCACAGATTAGTACTGGTTTTTTTTTTGTTTTGTTTTGTTTTGTTTTGTTTTTTTTTGGTTTTTCGAGACAGGGTTTCTCTGTGGCTTTGGAGGCTGTCCTGGAACTCGCTTGGTAGTCCAGGCTGGTCTCGAACTCACAGAGATCCACCTGCCTCTGCCTCCCGAGTGCTGAGATTAAAGGCGTGCGCCACCAACGCCCGGCCAGATTAGTACTGTTTTCAATTTTGGTCATAGAAGCTTCTTTTTACAGTGGGTAATTCATAACTGGCCAAAGTGCTGAGAACAATTGACTGTTGAGTACTTGGCCCTCAATGAGGCATTTACATCAATCCCTCAAAGGCTCAGGGAAATTGTGGTAAAAGGGTAAGAAGAAAGTGAGAGCTGGAGGAATACTGCGAAATGCTGTCTTCTAGATATAACATGGCAGCTAAAATTCATGGATTCACTGCACCTATGGTTGATGGGGGAAGTCCTGTACATTTGTTAATAAAGCACTGTTGGCCAATAGGAATCTAGATGGGTGGGACTAGGAGTCCAGGAGGATTCTGGGAAGGAGAAACACAAGAGAGTTCAAGATGTAACGCCATGGGGTAGGAGCCCGGAACTATTCTCCGGTAAGAGACATACTTAGATTAACAATTATGGGGTAATTACTTAAGTCAGAGCTAGCCAGTAAGAAACAAGCAAGGCCAACAGCTTCATAATTAATACAGCATCTTGTGTGTTATTTGGGGACTACAACTTGGCAGAGCCCAGGCGACTGGCGGGTGACAAACCAAATCGGCAAGCAAGGAAAGCTTCCCTTAACATATGGTTAACTGTACAAGACCAATAAGATCAAGCCAGTCAATATTTCACCATGGATGAGAGGGGCTCATGGGACCTCCACCCCCACCTGAGGAGCCATTGGTAACTGAGGGCTGTTGCAGGAAGAGTCATTTCTTGGGAGTGTGGCTATTACTTACTAAGTTACCCAAGCTCCCACAATGACTCCACATCTATGACCATGCAGGCAGAACTAACTGGAAGCAGTGAGTTATTTCTTCACATGAAGGTAGAAGGGTAATGTTTAGGGAGGTCTGGAGATACTGGGAGGGAAGATCTAGGGCTGATATGATCAAGATGCATTGTATACATGTATGAAATTGTTAAAGTTTTTTTTTAAGATTTATTATTTATGCCGGGCAGTGGTGGCGCACGCCTTTAATCCCAGCACTCGGGAGGCAGAGACAGGC
Organism: Mesocricetus auratus; assembly: GCF_017639785.1. NCBI lineage: Eukaryota > Metazoa > Chordata > Mammalia > Rodentia > Cricetidae > Mesocricetus > Mesocricetus auratus. The sequence continues at coordinate 21,038,860 of NW_024429197.1, read as the reverse complement.
GGATCTCTGTGAGTTCGAGGCCAGGCTGGACCGACAGCCTCCAAAACAATACAGAGAAACCCTGTCTCGTAAAAAAAAAGATTTATTATTTATCCAGTGTTCTTCTGGCACATATGCTGGCAGGCCAGAAGAGGGCACCAGATCTCATCATAGATGATCATAAGCCACCATGTGGTTGCTGGGAATTGAACTCAGGACCTCTGGAAGAGCAGCCAGTGCTCTTAACCTCTGAGTCATCTCTCCAGCCCTGTTAAAGAATGTTTTAAAGTTTTTTTTTCCGTAAGCACTCATGTGTATTTGTGTGTGTATGTATGTGTTACATCACATGTGTATGAGCACCTGCAAAGGACAGAAGAGAGCATCAAATTCCCTGAAACAAACCTATCCAACCTTTTTCTTTTGTGAGATCTCATGATCCCCAAGCCTTGAACTCTCCAAAGAGGAAGTATGTGGGGGGTTGAAAAGATGGCCCAGTGTTAAGAGCACTGGCTGCTCTTGGAGAAGACTCAAGTTTGTTTCCCAGCACCACATGAAGGCTTACAAGCATCTGTAACTCCAATTCCAGGATGCCTTCTTCTAACACCCACAGGTACCAGACACACATGCAGTGATCATATATACACAAAGGCAAAATTAAAACACTCATATATTTAAAATAAATGTTAAATTTTTTTAAAGAGGCAGTAAGTGAAAATGGGTCATAAAATGGTATGGTGGTTTAAATGTAATTAGCCCCCATAATCTCATAGGGAGTGGCACTATTAGGAGGTGTGGCTTTGTTGGAGTGGGTATGGCCTTGTTGGAGGAAATGTGTCACTATGGTGGTGGGCTTGCAGGTTTCCTATGTTCAGGACACTGCCCAGCATCACAGTTGACTTCCTGTTGCCTGAAAGATGTAGGATTCTCAGCTACTCCTCCAGCATGTCTACCTGTATGCTGCCAGACTCCCCATCATGATAATAATGGACTGAACCTCTGAAACTGTGAGTGAGTCACCCAGTGAAGTATTTTCCTTATCAGAGTGTGGTGGGTCATAGTCTGTTCACAGCAACAGAAACCCTAACTCAGACACATGGGGTTATGAGGATGACGTGTTCCTATAATTCCATCCCAGCTTTCTAGACACGAGAGCCCCAGGTAAGTTTGCAGGAAAGGGGGTCTCCTACCAGTTTCCTGAAGGCCCACCCTGGCTTTCATGTCATTGGTAGCCCCATGAGAGTGAACAGCCCTGACCCCTCCCCCAGCTGAGCCAAGAGAAAGGACTCTTCCTCTACTCGTCAGGAACTGGATTAGTAAACTGCAGAACAGATTGAGCATTCTCATACACCTGACTACAGTCTGAGAACTGTATTTAAATTACTGCCATGTTAAAGAGCCAACTTTCTTTTTTTAATAATTTATTTATTTATTATGCATACATTCTTCTGCATGTGTGCCAGCAGAAGGCACCAGATCTCATTCAAGGTGGTTGTGAGCCACCATGTGGTTGCTGGGAATTGAACTCAGGACCTCTGGAAGAACAGTCAGTGCTCTTAACCTCTGAGCCATCTCTCCAGCCCCAAGAGCCAACTTTCAAGAGACCTGAAATTACTCAGCTGAAAGCCAAAGAAAAGTCAGTGAGTTCTTTAAGCTGTGCTACAGAACCTAGAGTTTCAAGAAACAGAAATCTTCCACTCAGCCCACTGACACACCCCAAATGTCAAGATTCTCATCCTTCTTAAAGCAATAATTCTAATGATTGGCTTCATTTTGGAATTGCCCAGGGAAAGCTTTTGAAAATCAAGTTGCCTGGGCTCTGCTGCAGACTGACCACAACAGAACTCCAAGGTTAGACTTTTGACATCAAGTTTTTTTGAAAACTCCCTTCAAAACTATCATCAATAGTGAGGGTTAAGCCGGGCGTTGGTGGCACACGCCTATAATCCCAGCACTCATGAGACAGAGGCAGGCGGATCTCTGTGAGTTCGAGGCCAGCCTGGTCTACAAAGTGAGTTCCAGGACAGCCTCCAAAACAATACAGAGAAATCCTGTCTCAAGGGGGAAAAAAAAAAAATAGTGAGGGGTAAGGCTTCTCTTAACTAGGCCTTGTTACTCAAACTCTATCCTTAAGACTAGTAATGGCATTACCTACAAATGCAAAGCAAACAGTCTCGGAATCCACTTTGGACTACTAAATCAGAATTAATTTTCACCTGGTTTCCCTGGGGCTCTCACAGACATTAGGTCTGCAAAGCACAGATCTACAGGAAGAGCTCATAGCACATAGTCTATTTTATGGGTTGTTGTTGAGATGGGATATCATTGTGTGGCTCTGGCTCGTCTGGAACTACTCTGTAGACCAGGTTGGTCTTGAACTCAGAGATCCACCTGCCTCTGCCTCCCAAGTGCTGGGATTAAAGGAAGCTACCATGGCAGGCCCAGGTCCTGTTTGCCCTAAAGATTTGTTTTTGTTCATTTTACATGTATGAGTATGCAGCCTGCATATATGTCTATGTACTACATGAGGGCTTGTTGCCCAGAGACCAGAAGAGGGTGTTGCATCCTCTGAGATGAAGTTACAGATGGTCGTGAGCTACCGTGCAGATGGTGGGAATTGAATCCAGGTCCTCAGGAAGAGAAGTCACCAATGCTTTTAAAAACTGAGCCATCTCTTTAGCCCCTGGGGTCTGTCATTTAACAGTCCATCCGCCTTCAAAGTTCTTTCTTGGTTATCTGGTTTGATTGTTAGAAATGTCATTGTCCAACCATGAAGTTTTACAGCATGAAAAGATGAAGCTGTAAATGAAGGGAAATGACCTAACTACTAAATTACAGATATAGGAAGGCCTAACTGAACATAGAGAGTAAGTCAGAGGAAAATTAGATTTCTCAAGATTCAGGATCCTCGCCATTTGCCCCATCCACTACCTCCCAAATCGTTACTCCCAAAGACTAAGTTAGCTTTCTCTTCTCCACTCTCAAAGAGGGCCTAATGATTATAAAACTGATATCTATTATAACTTCACATGGTGCAGAATGCTTGTAATTCTAGTGTTTGGGACACTGAAAGGACATCCCTCCATTTCTCCAAATTGAGAGACAGAGGATAGAGGGAAATCTGGATCCTCAGTGAGATCGTGGTCACCACTTACAAGTGTAGGAAACATCTGTAACTGACTCTTTCTAGAGCCTTGGTGAACAGGAATATATAATGCTCTATGTAACCACCAAGGGGCACGATTACTGGTTAGGATTTGTAACCAATGCCATTCCCATCTGAACATTTAGATTCATGGGCAATTAAAGAACTTTTAAGAGTGTGGGAGCAGGACGGCCAAGTTGAGATGAAGGATAAATTGCTATTACTTGATTCAGAATAAAACAGCTGAGAACAGGTATGTTCAGTATGTAATGAAATATACAAGTTTAGTTACTTGCTTCAGAACAACCTGATCCCAGTTTAGACAATATGACTTTTACAAATATTCTCATTTCACTTATACTTGAGTAATTTAAACATAATAGATTTTTTAAAATCTGCTCAACATTTCAGAGTATCACCTAAGAAGATCTGATACATCTGGGAAAGTTTGTTATCAATCTGGGTGTGGTGGTACATTTCTGTAATTCAAGCCCTTGGAAGAAAGACACAGGAACTGCTTCAAGTTCAAGGCCAGCCTGGTCTACACAATGTGATTCTAGACTAGTCAGGGCTGTATAGCAAGACCAAGTCAACTCCCTCGCCTCAAAAGTCTGACTGTAAGCACCACAGAGTTCTGGAAAGACCTAAATTAAGTACAAAAATGCTGCAGAGTCAGAGAAGTGGAGGCTTTCATGTGCTGTAGGCCTGAGCTCTTAGAAAGAACAAACACGGGCTGGAGAGATGGCTCAGCCATTAAAGGCTAGGCTCACAACCAAAAATATAAGAAAGAACAAACACTCCAATCTCACTTTCTCATGTACACTTGGAACTGGCGTCACTTGCTCTACACTAAGTCTCAAGTGAGGACTGATTCATTCAGTCATTCATTATGCAGCTCTCTTTTTGTTGTTTTTGTTTTGTTTTTCGAGACAGGGTTTCTCTGTATTGTTTTTGGAGGCTGTCCTGGAACTCACTCTGTAGACCAGGCTGGCCTCGAACTCACAGAGATCCGCCTGCCTCTGTCTCCCGAGTGTATGCCCAGCCATTATGCAGCTCTTAAATGTCCATCACTCTCCTAAGCAGATGCTACAGTAGAGGTCTAAGGAATCTTTCAGAGATACATGGGAAGAAATTTTTAGTTAAGTCAATGAAAGACAACACTTTCTTCTTACAGTTCTTTCTCTTCACCTACAAAACTTGCATCAGAAGAGTATGTATTGCACCAACTTGACTCAACCCAAATCAAATAAGCACATAAAAATCAAATAAATGTATCCATTAAATTATATGATGGCTAATCTCTGTTGTCAACTTTACTGTATCTGAAAGAAACTAAAGCACAAACTGCTGAGGCACTCTTGTGAAGAATTTTCTTGATCAGATCATTTGAAGTGGAAGACCCACCCTAAATCTGGGTGGCACCAAGTAGCAGCCTGCATAAAAGGACATGTAGAAAAGAACCCTTTGCATTTTGTCTGCTTGCCCTCACTGTCAATGGCAAGTTCACATGTCTTGCTGCAGCATCCCTTTGCCAATATCAGAAGCAACTTCTTCAAGATTCCAACAAAGACTGGAGACCGCAACCCTCTTAGAATCCTCTAGGCCTTTCAGCACCAGACTAGACCTGGCTGAGCAAGTGCCAGATTCTTGGCTTCTCCAGTGTAAGATAGCCATTGTTGGACCATCTGGGTTGCATCCTATAAGCCAATCCACTAGAGTGCATGGTGTTCTTTTAGAAAGCCCTAACTAGACAGGTGATGGTGGTGCGTGCCTTTAATCTCAACATTCCGGATGCAGAGGCAAGCAGATCTCTCTGAGTTTGAGGGCTACACAGTGAAACCCTGTCGGGAAAAAACAAGAACAAAACAACACACACACACTCACACACACACACACAAAAAAAACCCTAACTAATAAAGATTATTTTTCAAAAATCTATGCAAAATACCCCACTTCTGATTTTGTAATTTCACTGTTATCCTCTTTGTTCTCTGTCTGAAACAGCACGACGACCAACACTTGGGAATACTGAAAAGAAACATGTCTTCTCACTGGAAATCCACTCTTCACACAGGCCACTCAGAAAAGGCTTAGCCAAGTTCACTCAAAAGCCCCTTGGTGCAAACGAACACCACCCAGTGATCCATTCAGAACATTAATTACCTTGATGTCAGTGGGTATTTATCACAGTTAGAAGTTAGTTTAATTTGTTACTTATTTATAGTCTGCCTTGAGAACACATTTTCCATGAGGACAATGATCTAGTTTGTTGGCATATTACTAGAGCCACAGAAGACAGCACAGGCCAAAGTAGATGGAAAAAAGAATTTGTTGAGTAAACACACAAATCAATCACTCTTGTTTACCAGAGTATACTAAACTTAGTATACCACTAAACCGAAGACATTATACATCAGGAAAAAAACTCAGGATCTGCTCTGCCAGTGTGCTAATATAGAGAAGGCAGCAATAGCACAAAACACGGGAAGTTCCTTCAGTACTTGCTAAGACACCAAACGGAATACTCTCCATTAAGAACATGACAATGTATTCTGAAAATACTTGTTTTCTCCTCCTATTATCCCTGAACCACACACTCCATTCCTACCCCAACATTTACCACACTGAACAACTTTCTTGTTACTTCTCTAACACAAGGTCCTTTCCTCTACTCCAAGCCTCTGCACACGCTCTTTTGCTGCCTAGGACAGAGCTATTTTCCCATCCCATCCATGTGACTAATGCTCACTCACCTTTCAATAAAAAACTCAATAAAAATAAACATGCTGTTCTTTCTTCTTTTTTGCTTCTTATTAAGTTTTATTAAAACTCAAGTCATCAGGTTGGTAGCAAGTACTTTACCTGCTGAGCCATCTCAGCATTCCTATATGCTGTCATTTAAAGCCCTCTCTAGCTCAACCAGAGAGAAACAGATACTACACTGTCTTCAGGGCTTCCCCAGCACATTCACTTTTATTGCTTCAAGACTCACCACTGTGACTGTGTCCATAAAGAGTAAATACCTATTGAATAATTTACTCTAATTGTAATTAGAAGATTGCAAGCTCCTCAAAGATGGGGTTGCATGTGACTTTTCTAAGTCCACAGTTATCAACAGGAGATAATTTTAGCTCAGAGGAACATTTGCAAGTCTGTGAAGGTATTTTTGTTGTTGTCACAAGTAGGAGAAAATTGCTACTGAGAGTTAGTGAGTAGAGGCCAGGATGCTACTGAACAACCTGAAATAGTAGGACAGCTCCTGAGAACAGACATGTCATAAAGCTGCTACTCAGAGTCCAATCTAAGTGTATCTTTTAACACCTGAAAAGTGTGCTGGCTCACAACAGATCTGCTGAATAAGCTGCCCAACAGTTTTCATCAAATTATAGAAAGCTGGTACAGCTACTGAACTGGGCTAAAGAAACAGGCTAACTACTACAGGAATCTCTGCTTCTCTGTACTTCTAAAGCGCCAGTTTCACATCAGCCTTCCTCCAAGTAGAGAATCCAAACAGCCACTTAGTCACAAGCAACATACTGCCTTGTCCAAGAGAAATCCTACTTTCATTTTCCAAGATGGCTTTGTGAACATGCTTGAAAATCAAAGTGCTTGTGTCTATTTTCTGCTGCACTGCTTTAGATGCTCACTGCTCTTACTCACCACTGTTAAGTTCCGAATTTCTTCCATGACTCTGGGCCAGAAAGACTGGAGGCTTTGCTGGGCATCACTGCTGCTGGTACCGCCAAACCCTCCTTCAGTGGACATTTCTGAAACTAAAAACACACACAGACATGAAACAGATTAGAAATAATAAAACCAGCTTAGTTGTCTATCTTTCTGTAGCGGTTTTTGCTGGTTTAACTGTTTCAGGGTGTTATGGTATATATTATGCTGACAGGCTTTCTGGCACAGATTTATTGCATCTTCACAAAAGACATTTGAAGAAAATTTGTCCTAGATTATACCACAGACTATCAAAAAGTTCTAGTTTAGAAAATCCAGTTTCAGGGGTTGGGGATTTAGCACAGTGTTAGAGCACTTGCCTAGCAAGCACAAGGCCATGGTTTAGTCCTCAGCTCAAAAACAAAAACAAATCAAGTTTTGAGCCGGGCAGTGGTAGGTGGTAGCACACATCTTTAATTCCAGTACTTGGGGGGAAGAGGGGAGGCAGACACAGGTCATGGCCAGATGGGACACAAAGGCAGGCAGATCTCTCTGAGTTCGAGGTCAACCTGATCTATAAAAGGAGTTCTAGGATAGCTAGAGTTGTTCTCGGAGAAACCCTGTCTCAAAAAAGTAGAACAAACAAAAAACTGTTTTAGGTGGACAGTGGTGGTGTGCACCCTTAATCTCAGGATTCAGGAGGCAGAGGCAGGCAGATCTCTGAGTTCAAGGCCAGCCTGGAACAGAATGAGTTCCAGGACAGCCAGGGCTACACAGAGAAACCCTGTCTCAAAACAAAACAAACCGAAAAGGAAGAGGAGGGGGAGAAATCAAGTTTTGAGAAAAGACAACTGAAAAACTCATGTAAATCTGAAGTTTTAATTTCCCAAGGAATGAAGAAGGCATTCTGTGGCCCTAGTCTAATTGATAATTTTCAGTATCATTCTCTTCAAAGCTTTCTAGGTTATCCATAGCTCCTCATATTCCATGCCATAGCCTATAGCACATACATAAATAAGGGTTTGATGATAAATACAGAAGAGAAAGCTAAAGAGTTCTGGAAAATAACAGTAATAGTCGCATTTATTATTTTTATTTGCTTATTTGTTAGACACTGATACTCCATTTCTCTTGAGTTTCTGACAGTGATTATTCCTTCTGATTGCCAATAAATCTGCCTTGAACAAGGATATTAAAAATGCTAAAGCAGGGCCAGTAATTAAGTGGGTAGAATGAAGTCTCTGAAGTAAATTGAGGACTCCCTAATAGTTTTAAAACCCAATTTTGCTTTGGCATAATACCATGCACAGCACATCAACAGTTAGAAGATCTAAAGATAGCTGAAGCCATAATTTTACCATATGTGAGGTGGAAGCAGGAGGATGAGGAGTTCAGCATCAGCGCTGGCTACAATAGTTTGCCAGCCTGGACCACATGAAACCCTGAGGAGAGGAGGAGGGAGGGAAAGAGAGGCGGGGATGGGGAGGGAGATGCTTCAGTGGGTACCCACATGAGGAAAGGAAAGGACTGTTTTTCTCAAGTTGTCCTCTGAAGTCCACATGGTTCCTACAGTACACACATACGCACAAACTAAATGTTGGGGTAAAAAAGAAGATAGGTGAAAGAAGTGGAGGATTACAGTCAGGATGAAGAGAGGAAGGTCAGAACCTACATTTGTCCAACTGCTTTATAATAATAATATAGAGAGGAAAACGAAACATTCCCCCAGTAGCCAACACTGCAGATACTGTAAAGCCTTGAAAGGCTTAGAAACAAGGTGTTTTAAAAACCTCTAGGTTCAGCCGGGTGGTGGTAGTACACTCCTTTAATCCCAGCACTCGGGAGGCAGAGGCAGGTGGGTCTCTGTGAGTTCGAGACCAGCTTGGTCTACAAGAGCTAGTTCCAGGACAGCCTCCAAAGCCACAGAGAAACCCTGTCTCAAAAAACTAAAACAAAACAAAAAACCTCTAGGTTTAATTGCTTACCTGGCAAGTGCTTAACACCAGAAACAGTTCAACAACTTAAAGACAAACTTTTGATCTCTTAAATAATTCCTATTGCAGAGAATTACTTGAAAAACTCTAATATACCAGTGATAGGTCACTGGTAAAGAGCTATGTAAGCATTTTAAAATTTTTCTTTATTTTTGTTTTTGTTTTATATGCATTGGTGTTTGCCATGGGTGTCAGGTCCCTGGAACTAGAGTTACAAACAGATGTGAACTGCCATGTGGAATTGAACCAGGGTCCTCTGGAAGAACAGTCAGCGCTCTTAATCACTGAGATATTTCCAGCCCCATCATGCAAGTTATTTAAAACCAATTCTACAGGGCTAAAAGAAAAGTACCAGAGCTAGGTATCACATGATCAAACATGAAGCTCTTTGGGTTTTTTGTTTTGTTTTGTCTTGTTTCCAGAAGGGGTCTCACTATGTAGCTTTGGCTATCCTGACACTATGTAGACTAGGTTGTCCTCAGAACTACCTGTTTCTGCTGGGATTAAAAGTGTGCTAGGATTAAAGGCATGTGACACTGTACCTGGCTTCAAATGTGTAACTTTCTAGGCTTCATGTGTGTACAGCTAAGCAGGCCTTCTCCACTAGCAGAATGAGATGGCTGATAAACCTAGGATGTTCAAGTCACTGCTAAATATTTAAAGACTGCCTAAACAAATCTGATTCCCCCCCCCAATTTCCTTATAAAGAAAGAGAATAGCAGGGGGAGATGGGTAACACAACAGTTAAGACTTCAAAGCAGATTTTGCTCTGGTGTAATGACATTAGTGGGTGATGGTGTAATGGTAAAAATGGTTGAAGCCGATTTCTGATGCTGGAGGGATACAAACAGCTCTATACATCAACAGGAACTCTTTAAGGATCTGGGAAGCAATGTGATCTTAACTTTCTGGAAAGAGTTAAAGGAAAGTGTTGAATCATAGTAGGAAATGACTAGATAAAAAAATCTCAAGTCCTAAATACCCACAAATTCCTCACAACACAGCTCCATGCCATTTCACTTATTACCACAGGACCTATATTGTGTTTCAGATGTAGCCAGAACATAGGAATCATTAGGAAATTGCAATAGCCATCGCACATGGTCCAGGCTCTATATATCCAAGGATGACCTTGAATTTCTGATCCCCTTGCCTCCACTTTCAGAGTGCCAGCATTATAAACATATGTCATCACATCTAGTTTATGTGGTGTTAGGGAACAAACTCAGGCTTGGCACTACCTCTCCACCTCCATGGAGAAATTTTTAGTTTTATTAACAATTTCCTATGAAATATTCTTAACAAGAGAGTGAGAACCAACCTTTTGTTAAATAGGCAAGTTTTTTTACATACATCTTTCTAGTCAGATGTGGTAGTACACCTGTAAATGCACCCTTCAGGAGGCTGAGGTAGAGAGGACTGAAGAGCTGAGAGCTAGCTTGGGCTACCTAGTGAAACTGTCTCAAAAAAGGGTGGTAGTGATGAGGAAATGGGTGTGTAGGTCAGTGGAGGAGCACTTGCCTAGCACTCACAAAGCCCTGAGTTCCCTAGCATCAAACACAAACACACTATTTAATACAGAGTATGGTGGCTCAGACATATATCAGCACTTGGGGTGCTGAGGAAGGATTATCTTGAATTGGAGGGCAGCCTGGCCTACTGAGTGAGACCATATCTGGAAAAATAGAAGTAATCTAACCTTTGTTGCAAGGAACAATGGACAGGTATGACCTTAGCACACTCTGCCATGCAGACTGCTACCCAGTTAAAGGAAAAGCTGCACCATTGCTAGTAATACCTTTTCTTCACCCATTGACGACGGAGCACAGACATCTGTGAGATGTAATGTTTGGTAAGCTTTAACTGTTTTCTGATCTCCTGTCTAAGCACACAAATATAAGAGTATACAATTCAAGAAGCATTTTTACAACCATCTGTGCAGTTCGCCTTAAATTAAATAAACAGTGCATATCTCTCCTTTACCTGGATTGTATGTATGAACCACCTGGACTGGCTTTAAAATTTATACCACATCTCAAGCAATACAGTTCATAAAAAACAAACTTGTGTTTTCAGTACTCAATGAAGCATATTTTAATATTAAAGTAACACAGCCTAACTATAAATACAAACTAATTTTGATGATTAAATTCTCAAAAAGGGGGGCAACCCAAGTTACTTAGTGTAGTAATTAACACATAAATGGTAACTGAATTGATCTTGCTATAATTATTAGCCCATTTATAATCTTTGCACCTCATGGAAAAGCATGCACGATCCATCTGGGTGATGAAACACATTTAAATTAGAAGAATTAGTCCTAATAGCAGCACTTGGGAGGCAGAAGCATGAGAATGGGCAATTTTGAGTTAGCCTGGGCCACACAATAAGACCATGTAGGAGGCTGGGGAAATCAGGAGCTTTAGTGTTCTTTTCATTCTATGTTAAGTCATTACCTTCCACTGGATAAAGTCATTTATATAATGCTGACAAAGATAAAACTGTCTTTAGACCAAGTACATTAACTTACATCACTCTTATCAAAAATGCAATATAGAATTTCTCAGGTTTAATTCATTATTGATACTCAATTTATTATTCATTTTCATTAATTACTTTATAAGTACTTGAATAAGACTTCCTGTTTAATGGGCTGAAGTATTCAATGTTGTTGCTGAAGATTTTCAAGCCCCAGTATCTACTATGATTTTATAATAACTGATTTTATAAATTGTTTCCTTTCCAAAGCTAAAGAGGAAAGATTCAAAGTCCATCATGAAAATGTCATTTCTCCAATGTTCAACTCAACATCTCTAAATACCCTCCCATACTACTCCCTCACTGAATGTGATCTGAGTCACCACCAGTTCCCTCACAGCAACCAGCACATGGTATGGTAACTACCAAGATGGGCAAGGAAGTCACTGAGTGTGGCCTCTAGAGGAAAGGGGCAGCCTGGAAAGTCTGGCCCTGACCAACCAAGAGAAGTGGTTACAGGAACCTGAGAATAAAGGGTTTTTGTTAGATCAATAAATAAAAGACCCAGAGACTGACATTGGGGTTCAAGCTTCAAGCTGAAGAACAGAAAAGCAAAGCAGCTGGACACTAGTTCTCACTCTACCTTAGATTGAAAGACAATCCTGGCTCTACCAAACCTCAGACTGTAACCTCTCCTCATCATGGCTGCAGAATTCTGAGCCTTCAATGTCTTCCCTTTCTCAATGTGGAGAATGAATGCCTGATACTGACTACTGAAGACCCTTGCTCTTATCTTTTATACCCCTCCGGTGCTGGGATTAAAGGCATGTGATCCCAGGTGCTGAGATCATCTCTGTGTGAGCTGTTTCTCTTTAGAACTGAATCAATCTTGTGTAGATCATCTGGGTGGCCTTGGACTCACAGAGATCAGTTCACCTCTTAATCCTGAGTCCTAGGTGTATACTACCACCTCCTAGCTTCTGGCTGCTAGGATTAAAGGTGTATATCACCATTGCCTGATCTCTATAGCTTGAGGCTACCATTATGTTACTGTAACCGGCCTCCAAGGAACTATTTAGAGTTCACTGCTTGCCTCAACACAGTTTAGTCCTAGCAGAGGCAGATTTCTGTGAGTTCGAGGCCAGCCTGGTCTACAAGAGCTACTTCCAGAACAGGCTCCAAAGCTACACAAGGAAATCCTGTCTCGGGAAGAAAAAAAAGAAAAAAAGTAGACTGGGCCTGCTTCTCAGCCCACAGAAATAATAACTGTACTGTTTCAACTCTCCAGCCTAAAGAGAGAAATACATTCTTGCAAAAGAATGGAGAGCAACAGGTTTTTCAGGCTCTGAGCATGAAGAAAATTCTGACATCAGTTGGAGCTAGAAACAAGGCCTGTACAGCAAGGTTGTATCCCAACAGTCATTTTGCTTCCTGGGCCATCAGAGATTTACAAATAAATTTTTGTTCAATTTCTGATATTATCTCTATGTCCAGAAATAAGAAGTGTAATTCTGAATAGTATTTCAAAGATGACAACTTTGGCCAGACAATGGTGGCACACACCTTTAATCCCAGCACCCAGGAGGCAGAGGCAGAATCTCTGTGAGTTCGAGGTGATCTTGGTGTACAGAGTGAGTGACAGAATAGGCTCCAAAGCCACAGAGAAATCCTGCCTCAAAACAAACAAACAAACAAACAACAACAAAGCAAAACAACAACAAAAAAATAGAAACAAAATGACATGCCACTGAAAGGGTAAACTAAACTCAAAGGCTTCACTTCTAATAATTTAGAAATAAAGGGACCAGACCCTCACTCAGCCCCCTGCTTTAACAGCCATGACAGGCTGCAGAAGAGACATGTAGGCCTCTGATACAAGGAAACTCCAGATCCTCAGGCCTCCTGGAGTCTAGGGCCAAAACTGAACACATCGAAACTCCAGATCCCTCCCCCCCGCCCCCAGCCTCCTAGATGCTTGATTCCTAGGAACTGTTTGGCCACAAAAGAAACTCCAGGGGGGGGGGACCAATACCTCCCCTGTAGTCTCCAGGCTATGTACAACAGGCCACCTGCAAGTAACAAGACAATGCCATAGAAACCACAGAATGTTTCCTTTCAGCACTGACCAATGAAAATAATTGGTACACAGGTATTTCATGCAAAATGTGACTTTGAGAAATTCTGATTGTTCCCAAATGTCAACCAATCAGAAACCAACCTGTACCTACTGATGTAATACTGTAACTTTTTCCTTTAAAACCTAGCAGCAGAAACTTCACTCCCTCTGGGGCCTGCTGGGTCAGCTTGCTAGATGGGGCCCCTGTCATGGGTGGATGAACAATTAAAACCTTTCGCAGTGTGGTGGGTCTGTCTTCCTGGTGGTCTCTGGGGACTTTGCATTTGGGCATGACAGCCACAAATGTTACCTTTAACTGATCTTCATTTAGCTTGGTAATAATCTTATCAGTATCACCATTTTATACAACTGGGCACTTAAGTGCAACACAGTGAATAGGAAAGTTAGAATGTAAAAAATCCAAGGCTCTGTTACAGTATAGCTTATTCTCCCTCCCTCCCTCCTCCCCCTCCCTCTCTGTCTGTCTGTCTGTCTGTCTGTCTGTCTCTCTCTGTGCTGTTTTCAGGCATGTTATTTTCAAAACATTCAAAGATGAATAGTCTCAAAATGGGATCACTGACTTAAATTGTTAGACCAAACATCCACTTGCTCCCAACATCCCTGTAGCTTCCATTTCTCTCTCTTTCTCCACTGGGTCTTGCTATGTTGGCCAGGGTAGTAGTACCCAGCTCCCAGTCTCAAGTCATTCTTCCATCTCAGTCTCCTGAGTGCTGGACACACACAAGCACATCAGACATGCTCTCCTTGGCCTTCTTTCCATGCTGTCTTTTTCTTTTATCCTTTCCCACCCTAAATTTCTTGACATATTGTCATCTAGGAGTATTCAACTGTGAACCACTGTGGAGGTTGGGTTCACTGTGGAGGTTGGGTAGTAAAGTATAAGTAAAAAGAAAGTAGTTGGACCTGGGGATCCTTATATATCCTTGTATATTTATAATATCAGGTAAATCACCTAACTCCTTGGAGTCACTATTGTTGGCTCAAGGACAGATAACTCCTCCTGCCCTCAACAGTTAGTTCTAGACAGCACCATGCCTCAAGACCAACAACCCTGGCAGGCATGAGTTCCTCTCTGTTTACTTGTTTCCCCCTTTAAAAATAACCCACGTTTCATATGCAGAGACATAAATAAATATAAAAGACCTCCTGCTGGGCATTGGTGGCACAAGCCTTTAATCCCAGCACTCAAGAGACAGAGGCAGGCAGATCTCTGTGAGTTCAAGGCCAGCCTGGTCTACGAGTTCCAGGACAGGCTCCAAAGCAATACAGAGAAACCCATAAAGTTAAAGAAAAGTAGCAAAAAAAAGCTCCCAGATACAGAAAGCTTCTACAAAGCAAGAATTCTGAGAACCATTTCATGGATTACTGCTTAAAGATTTAGGGTATAGCATCAGTAGAAAACTGTGCTTTCTTTTATAGCTTTAAGGAAATTTAATACATATACTAATGACTTAGTCTCAAACAATATTTTTCCTTCTCCTCAAAACATCCTTAGTACACAGTCAAATCTATTTCTATAAGAAGCATTTTCAGGCATATTAACGTGGCTTATAATTATTTTAGCATTTTTTTTGTTTTTTCCTTTGAAACAGGGTTTCTCTGTGTAGCTTTAGAATCTGTCCTAGAACTGACTCTGTAGACCAGGTTGGCCTTGAACTCACAGAGATCCACCTGTCTCTGTTTCCTAAGTGCTGGGATTAAAGGTGTGTGACACTACCACCCAGCAGCATATTATTTTTTAAGCCCCAAATGTCTACATTCCAATTTTCTTCTTGGTTCTTATATAACCATCTGTTTCTGGCACCCACTCAAGACAAACATGCCTTGCATATAGTGAAGGGACCATGACCCAATGACCAAACACAGGCTCCTCAAGAACTACTCTAAGATCTCAAGAATCCTTGGCGTTGGGTCCTTGAAATTTACATATAGGGATATCTTTTTTAAGTACTTGTGTTCATCTATAAAGAAACCTCTGTGCAATAATTCAATAGCAAAAAAAAAAATTGTGACAGGGAAATAAAGGGCCGGGATGGAGAGAACTGCTCTTTTTTTGTTTGTTTGTTTGTTTTTTTGTTTTGTTTTTTTTTTCTCGAGACAGGGTTTCTCTGTGGCTTTGGAGGCTGTCCTGGAACTCGCTTGGTAGTCCAGGCTGGTCTCGAACTCACAGAGATCCACCTGCCTCTGCCTCCCGATTGCTGGGATTAAAGGCGTGCGCCACCAACGCCCGCCAGAACTGTTCTTTAGATAATACAGCACAACAGTTAATCACAGGTTTCCTTGGACAACAGAGACTGTGTTGGTAAACTAATAGGTCTAAAGACAGCAAGGAGACAGCAATTCTCAATTAAAGACTTTAATGATTTTTTTCTTTAAGGCCGGCAGTGGTGTCCTGAACTTTTAATCCCAGCACTCAGAAGACAGACAGGCAGAACTCTGTTGAGTTCGAGGCCAGCCTGGTCTACAGAGCTAGTTCCAAGACAGCTAAAGCTATATAAAGAAATCTTCTTGACCCTCAGACCCTTCCACCCTCCCCTCCCCCTAAAAAAAGAGAATGAATCTCAATCTCTTTCCCTCTCTCCCCCTCTCCCTTCTCCCTCCCCCACCTCAAGTATATTTGTGTACCACATGTGTACAGTGCCGAGGCCAAAGTTTCTCTGGAATTGGAGTTACAGATACCATGTGGGTGCCGGGACTTGAACCTGGGTGCTCAGGCAGCCACTGCTCAACCAACCACAAGAACGGCCAGTGTTCTTAACCACTAAGCCAACTGTCCAGACCTCCCTGGAAAGTTTTACAAGAGTGTCAGTCAATACAGGGTTAATTACACTGATTATTGAGAGACAACCAAAACCACAATCTCTCACAATTATGTACCTTTTACACTTTAGTGTGTGCATGGTTGCTCATGTATATGAGAGTCAGAAGTTGACTCTACTTTTTAAGACCTGTTTTTCTGGACTGGCTGTCTATACAACAAGCCTCATAGATCCCCCTGTCTCCATCTCCCCCCAGCTAGGGTTACAGGTACAAAATGCCATACCTAGCTTTTTACATGAGTGCTAGGGAGCATTCTTATATCCTTATGCTTACATTACTGACTGAGCCATTTCTCCAGTCCTGTCCTTTATACTTTTGAAGCAGCTTCACACTATTTATTTTGTCCTGAATACAAACATAAAAAAGTGAGCACAGGTACAAATATATTTAAAAACTGAGACTTGGCCAAGGCCATGAGGTAAGTCTATGTCAGAGCTGGAATTTGAACCCATGTTCTAGGTTCTTCTGTATGAAACTGGACTTGAACTTGTTATATATCCCTTGAAATTCTGGTCCTTCTTATCACCACCTTCCAAGTGTTGGGGTTACAGGGACGTATCACCAGACCCAGTTTATAAGCTGCTGGGAAGGAACCCAACCCTAGGCAAACACCTTAACTGAGCTGTATCCCCAGGCCTCATATTTTCACTTTTTTAAAAATGTGTATTACAGCCGGGCGGTGGTGGCGCACGCCTTTAATCCGAGCACTCGGGAGGCAGAGGCAGGCGGATCTCTGTGAGTTCGAGGCTGGGCTGGACCGATAGCCTCCAAAACAATACAGAGAAACCCTGTCTCAAAAAAAGAAAAAAAAATGTGTATTACTACCTTTGCCAACATGTATGTCTTTTGCATGCCTGGTACCCACAGAGACCAGAAAAGGGTACTGGATCTACTGGAATTGGATTATAGACACTTATGAGCTGTCATGTGGGTGCTGGAAATTAATTGAACCCATGTCCTTTGGAAGAACAGTCAGTACTCATAATTGCTGAAGCATCTCTCCAGGCCCTACCATATCTTCTGAGATAGTATTTCTCACTGAACCTGGAGGCCAAGATTTAGAGTGGCTTCCATCTCCCCCACTTTCTGGCACTGGGAACAGGCAAATGCTATCACACCCAGCTGTTTTATATATACCTCCAGGCTGGCCTCAAATCTGCAGGCATCCCTTGTCTGGCTAGTTCTGTCCTCTTCTTTTGTTATGATTGGTTATTCAAGCTTAGCACAGTGGCACAGACCTTTAATTCCAGCACTCAGGAGGCAGAGGCAGGTGGATTTCTGTGAGTTCAAGGCCAGCCTGGTTTAAGTGGAGAATTATAGGCAAGCAAAAGCTACACAGTGAGACCTTGTCTTAAAACAGCAAAAGAGTTAATATCAGTGGTATGAGTGCCTGATGCTCTTGCAGAGGACCAAAACTTAGATCTTAGCATCCATATCAGGCAGCTCACAACAGCCAGTAACTA
This sequence comes from Mesocricetus auratus, assembly GCF_017639785.1. Classification (NCBI taxonomy): domain Eukaryota; kingdom Metazoa; phylum Chordata; class Mammalia; order Rodentia; family Cricetidae; genus Mesocricetus; species Mesocricetus auratus. The sequence goes on along the minus strand of NW_024429197.1, from coordinate 21,021,184 downwards.
CAGCTCCAGGGGATCTGGTGCCCTCTCCTGGCCTCTGTAGGAACATGCATACACTTACAGACAAAAATACTTTTTTTTAAACTGGTAATTAAATAAAACTTAAGAACTTGTGGATTTTCTCATTCCTAATTATTCTGAAAAACAGGGACCAAAAATGCAAAGTCATCAGACTGCTACACACTTTTTAAGGTGGAAACTGATAATTTTAAGTTTAAATTTTCCAAGTTTGGTAAGCAGCAAAATCCTTTAAGGAGTGGGACTGGATTACCAGGCTGCCAGTCAGGAGTGGCAATGGAAAGGCCTCGTAGACCCAGTTCACTTTCTGGGGCCCAGTGAGCTTTTAGTATAGTACCCAACAACCTTAGACAGCCCTCCATTATACATGCATCAATAGCTGAACAGATTCCCTTTGTTCTAATTCCTTTACTGGGGGCAAGTAAAGCAGGAATCATAAACCACACCTAGGATGTCTAAAGCAGGCTGTCCAGTCATGACTCATCTAAAAATACTGATCTCTATAGTTCAAGTGAATAATCCAATACATACCACAAACTGTGTACCTGAATGGCTGAAAATACCACAGAAATCCTAACCCTGACTGATCTAACAAAGTGTCTATTTTGGAAAGCATCTATTTATATGACTATAATGAACTTAGGATTCACAGAACACAATTCCCCAAATATTTATTACTGTCCAAAGTATCTACTTGTAATTTGTTCTGAAAGTGGCTAAGGCCACCTTTTTCAATAAAACCTTTCAAAGTAATTCAATTTTACTATGCATTTGTTCCTTTTAAAACCAACTTAACAGCCTAGTCTATAAGAGCTAGTTCCAGGACAGCCTCCAAAGCCACAGAGAAACCCTGTCTCCAAAAACCAAAATACACACACACACACACACACACACACACACACACACACACACACGCAAAAGCCAACTTAAGTGTTCATTTAGATAAGACTGAGAACTCTTGAGAAATTTTTGTGTCCCTTTTGTGTAACTGAGTTGTTGTTTTTTTTTTTTTTTCCTTTTTTTTTTTCAGGACAGGGTTTCTCTGTGTAGCCCTGGATGTCCTGGAAATCACTCTGTAGACCAGGTTGGTCTTCAACTCAAGAGATACCCAGTGCTGAGATTAAAGACATGTGCAACCTGGGCTGAAGAGATGGCTCAGAGGTTAAGAGCACTGACTGCTCTTCCAGAGGTCCTGAGTTCAATTCCCAGCAACCACATGGTGGCTCACAACCATCTGTAATGAGATCTGGCGCCCTCTTCTGGTATGTGCAGACATACATGAAGGCAGGATGTTGTATTCATAATAAATAAATCTTTAAATCTTTAAAAAAAAATTTTAAAGACATGTGCAACCACCACCCAGTTTTTGTCTAGTCCCCGTGCCCCTCCACCCGATTTGAGACAGGGTCTCACTCTATAAAACAAAATGGTCCTAAAATTCTGGTAATCTTCCTGCATCAACTTCCCAAGTAGTAGCAGCATATGGACATGAGCCATACCCACTTAAAATTTTTTTTTTAATTAAAAAGCAAGAAACAAAACAAACACCCTGTGTCTTTGGGTAGGAAAGTCAACACAGGAAAGGGGGAACAGAGAGGCCTGAGTCTCACAGATGAAACTGTTTTCCATACCCTGTAAGGAAGTGCAGTGTAAAGAGCACTGTTTCCCCACTCTCAACATGGAGATCTTTTTCTGTCCTACCCACATTAGGAAATATCAAATAGAGTACAATGTTACTTAACTGTGAAGTACTGATACACACAAATACTGCACACTATTACAAGTTTAGCTATTGTGAGAGTAGTAGCTCTATGGGCATCTGGCCAGTTAATTATCAGGTAGAAAAAAAAAAACTTCACAAGAGTTCAGGATAAAAATAACTAAGTAAGACAGCTGGAAATTTACAATTATTTCTCTAGTAACAAGTTCCTTACTGTCTTTTTGATTAAAGATAATTATAACATACTTAGTCTAAAAACTATAGGTGGGTTATAGTGACAATTCTGATAAAGCCTATTGATCAGTCAGGAGTTCGTCTTTGGGATGTAAATTATTGCTAAACAAGCACTGTCTAAATTCCTACACATGTATTTTTCATTGGCTTCTCACTTCAGACTTCTCAAAATTAGTGTCAGTAACACTAAATCCAGTACAACTCCAGAAATCTAATCTTTACCCAAGATAGAGATGGACATTTCTGTACACACACATCAAGGAACTACCTAGTAAAACCTCAAGAAAATATCTATACATCTTTATAGAGAAAGTGAAAACTACCAGGTTCTAGAGCTGTATTTCTCTTACAGGTCAAGACACAAAGAACTGTCAATACTAGCTTAATGCATACACACCTATGAGTTAAAAATGACGCCTTCATTCAAGATCAGGTATCATGTACACATGGTACTCAAAACATTGAGGAAGATGATAACCAAGTAACATGTTTACCTTGTTATGGATGCCTAGTTAACAGACATTCTCTAGCTTGCTTGTTTATTTTTGGAGACAAGGTCTACTAAGTAACTCTGGCTGACTTGGAACTCTCTAGACAGGCTGGCCTCAAATGCAGAGAGAGATCTACCTGCCTAGGGCTCCTGAGGGAAAGATTAAAGGCATGTGCCACCATACTCCAAGGGTCCAACACTTTGGTAAATTCTGACCATTCTCTCTCTTGATTCATTCTTATCTGTCACCCAGAACAGCTATAATTACTATGAGTTTAAATTCCAATTACTATTACCTATGTCAATGGTGGTACACTTGCCTGCCAAACACAAGGCCCCAGTATTACCACAGAGGAGGAAGGAAGAGCACAATAATGATACCCATATATAATACTAATTCTTATACTTCCCCCCAACGTCCAGTCCTATATGTCCAATTTACCTATTGGACATTTCCAACTGGAAAGCTAAGCAAACCGAATTGAAACTCCCCATGTCCAAACTCAAATGTATTTTTCTCCAAACCTGCTCCATTCCCCCTTCAGTTTCTAGCCATTCAGGCTATCCCTCAAGTTCCATGAACTGCTAAGGAATGACAGTGTTCAACACTAGTGTCCTCACCTGACCTTTCTTCATGCTGCCATCATTTTATTTGAGCTTCCATCATCTCCATGAAATAATAAAAATTATTACAATGACAGTAGCTAATACCCATTTAGCTAACACTGCAACTGTAAGCTACTTACATCACCAACAATTCTTTCTTCACAAGCCTCCAGGATGTCAGACATTTCCAACTATTTGACATTGTGACATAATGGCACAAGACACACAAAGCTTATGTTCAAGAAACGAAGGATCAAGTTAATTTTAAAAGAAAAACCCACAAATTTTCTAGTACCATTTTCATTTTACATAAGACATGCAACAAATTTAGTGAAAGCATATGCCTGATAAAGCCACAACAATCTACTGCCCTGAATCTTCAACAGACACTAATGGCAAGCAGAAATTGATCTCAATGTCAAGGCCTTTCCAACACCTGGCCCCTACTTTCCTAGCCATCTTTCTTTTACCACTTCTTCCTGTCATTTACTCATCTACTCATCTTTTTATGCTCTGAGCAGAGTGATCTATTTATTGCTCTCCTCAGTGCAAAGGTTGCAACCCTGTGGATCATAATTTTGTTTCTGCTGTTCCCTACGTCTCACTCATATTCCTATCTCCTGAAGTCTGACAGCTAGTTCAATTGCCTGCCTCACTAAACTGAGGTCTCCTCTCTTGAATTTTCTTTAAGCCTAGGCTAGCTTCAAACACTCCAGATAGCTGAAAATGACCTTGAACTGATCCTCCAGTATCTGCCCCCCCCACCCCTGTGCTAGGATTACAGAGTCATGATACCACATGGAGTAAGTTTTGTGAATGCTAGGCAGATACTCTATCAACTGAGCTACATTCCTTGCATTTTCCACATCAGTTCCTAATATTTGCTTTGCAGCATGTTTCCCTACCAGACTGTTAGATCCGGAGTACAATCTTACTTCTACAAAAATACCCAAAAAAATACGCAGACATGCCAGGCAGTGGTGGCGCAGGTGGATCTCTGTGAGTTCAAGGCCAGCCTGGTCTACAGAGCTAGTTCCAGGACAGCTAAGGAAGGCTACACAGAGAAACCCTGACTCAAAAAAAAAAAAAAAAAAAAAAAAAGCAGACTTAATGAACTAGTGAGAAAGAATGAAGCATCTAACTTCAGGATCTCCTTAGAGGTAAGAATTAAGAGTATAGACAGAGAAAGGAAAGCCTAGTTTTATCTGAATATTTCAAGTCATACAGTCTTCCATTTAGTTTCCCATATAATTAACAACATGGAAATGGAGCCAAATGACAGTACTTTCAACAACAGAAAGATCACAAAGTAAATCAGATTGCAGCTGCCTGTGGTTTTTTACGCCATCTTTCTTCCTTTGAACAAAGGAACAAAGTCACAAACTATGTTATATGCAACTTTAAAGTTGTTTACAAGGGATTTTCCTCCCCTTATTTCTTTAATACTGGAATTTATCTGCTATTTATCCTTCAGCTGCCCTTTTATACTACATGGTGCTAAACTGTAATTATATAAACTTATAATACTTTGAGGAAAACTTTGTGTCAATTACTGAATAGAGAGATAAGATGAGAGTAATAAACAAGTAGAAACTGACTAAGCCCTAAAGACCTGGCCCTAATACTGAGAATATATTAAAATCAAAACTAAAATCTGAGTAATGAAAACATGAAGTACACACTATCCAGTTGTGTCTACCACCAATTTCAATCACAGAACTTAATATTGTGTAAGTTATACAATTCAAACCCTCACTCTTATAGAAAAACTTTAAAAATTTCAAGAAACATCCTACCAAATAAACAAATTCACAACTACCCATGAGTACACAATGACACCATTTTGCTGGGGTGAGGGAATTTGGCACAGTTAAAGTATTACTCTGGGCATACACAGACAAGGGTTCCTACTTGAGTCACGTCAAATGTTAAAATCTTTACTTCATTAAAATGACATTAAAGACACATTTGATATGCTAGACCCAAGTATATGTGAGAACAGCTTGCTCTTGAAATGTATCAATAACAAATAAGAATAAAAAGCATGAGCTGGCATGCAGGTGTTATGCTGGGTACCTTGTTTTACTTCTTTGTAATGTACAGAAGTCACCCAGTTCTCTAAGACACCTTAGCCAGGTGGGCACCATTAGCTTCCTAGCTGAATCTCAATTTTCAGAATAAGTACCTGGCTGAGGCAAGGGATTTTCAATTCCAAAAGGGACACTAAGTCTGCTGCCACAGCAAACATTCTAACCAGCAGACTCATGTGCAGACTACTGAACCACCTCCATGGCCTACTTCTCTGTTCTTTCCGTGTCCTGTACAGGTATACCAAAAGGAAAAGAAGCATGAAAGATAAAATCACCCAGAGGAATAAAAAAAAAAATGCAATGAATTGAGTGGGAGTAAAAGCTCTGATCTTACATGGGCCTGTCCTTAAAAAGCTGAGATCTTTATAGAGCCCCAACTCTCTCTGGCCTCAACTGTTCCAAGAGAAATTACACAGGTCCCATGACTCCGGAGACTGCAGTTGTGCTACAGCGCTTGCCTAAATTATCCCCTCAGCTTAACTTAGCATTATTTAAACTCTGGGGATAAGTATGGGCAAAATAATTTGATTCACAAAGACAACCATGATCCACTTCAAGAATGCTTTATAGGAGCTTCGGAATGTAGCTCAGTAGTAGAGAACTAACCTAGCCTTATAAGGCACTGGGTTTGATACTTAGTACTGCAAAAAGCAAAAAGAAGGAGGAAAAAAAGAAATGGAGTAGAAACAAAGCTTTTTAGACTCCTGTAGGGACAAAAGTATACAACTTGAGTTGTTTTTACCCTTTTTTTAGGTTTATTTATTTTTATTTCATGTGAATGAGTATTTTGCCTGCACTTATATATATGCACCACATGCATGGCAAGTATCTGCAGAGGCCAGAAGAGTCCCATTATGGAGTTACAGGTGGTTTTGAGCCACCATGTAGTTCCTGGGAACTGCACCAAGGCCCTCTGTAGGGATCAAGTGTTCTTAACCACCAAGCCATCTCTCAGGCCAAGTATACAGCTTCTAGAAAAGGTGGCCTAATCGTACTTTAGGAACAAAAAACCCAAGTCACCAAGGCTGCTGCTTTCAAGCATATACTGCCAGGGAATTGGGATAATATTTAGCTGAATTAAAGTTAACTTTGTTAAATCTTACTGTCTGAATTAATTTTTCAATGCACACAAAAAAGAGGCCCACACCAATGCTGACTGACCATAACTGAGAGGAAGTAACTTAATAGGACAGGAAATTAAAAAAAATAAAATCACAAAATATCAATGGGGTCACAATCCTAACAATAGGTAACATTAGACATGTAAAATAGTGTGAAAGACACCTCCATGGGGTTCTATCACTTATGCTACAGAAGCATCACACAGTGACAACTGTGTCAAATTTATGTTCATGCTTAAATTCTAATGGGTCCTATTTTCTTTTTAAAGTCCTCATTTCAACATTTATTTGCTCACTACTGTTCTACAAGCTGTAACTATGTCTCAAGCTCCTAAATTTCGCAGACAGAAAGATCATATGACTTCACAGCAAACAAACAAAAAGGCTCCAGTGTACTTTATAAATATTTGGCACACAAACTAAAAAAATGTAGCCTTTGCTAAGCAATCAACAATAATTACAACTTACCCACATTAAAATAGAATGCACATCTCAGTATCCAATCAGAACAGGCTCCCAGTCTTTATTCTGAGAAGCTCCTAAGCTTAATTATGCTTTTGAAAGCAGCATTCCATTTTTTTTTAAAAAGGCCAGATGGCTCAGTGGGTAAAAACACTTGCCAAGCAAGCCTGAGGATCTGAGTCTGATCCTGAAATCCATGTGTCATGATGATCCTCTGCTCTTCACATGTATGCAGTAACTTGCAGATGCACATGTGCTTACACATATGCACACACACATTTTAAAAACAAAACAGAGTATTACCACTTCATCCTATTCTGAGGTCCTCAATTTGCTTGCTTTATTTTTTGAGGCTGGCCTCTGTGTGGCTCAAGTTAGCCTTGAACTCCCTACTTAACAGAGGATGATGGCCTCCTGAATCCTCTGGCTGAGATCTTTAATTTTTGACAAAGAGGTTAAATTCCTTCATGAGAAGTCAATAATCTCAACGCATGTATTTATTATATAGACAGGATCCAGCTGATGAGATGTGTCAGCAGGTACTTGTTAAGACCTGAGTTTGAACCCTGAAACCCACGGTAGCTGTAGAGAACTGACTTCTGAAAGTTGTCCTCTGACTCCCCCACACATGCCATTTCATTGCATGCCCACACTTATACACACATTCATAAAATAATCAATTTTATGCAAGTGAGGGAATCAAACATTAATTTATAAATTATCACAACACCAGCATTTTTTCTTTGATGTTATACCTATCTCCATAAACATTTAAGTCCCTCAATTAGCCTGCATTAGTAACAGACAATATTCATGCAGTAATATATAATGTGCAGAAAAAGTTCAACATACAGGACCTCACTCAAGATTCACCACTGAATAAGCTGTTGCAGGGTATGTAGTTAAGCAGAACATTTGCCTTTCAGACACAAGGTCTTAGTTTCCATCCTCAGCCCTGAGGCCAAGTGATTTACACCAATAATCTCAGCATCCAGGAAGTGGAGAAAGGTCAGGAGTTCAAGGTCATCCTTGACTACACAGAGAATCCCAGATCTGCCTGGACTTCATAAGGTTCTATCCCAAAATAAAAATAATTGGGGGGGGTGCCTCAGCATATAAAAGACCCTGCCTCCAGGCCTTTCAACCTAAATTCAGCCCACAGGTACCACAAGGGGAAAGGACAGAACCTGCTACTGAAACTGTCCTCTAAACTCTAATGTACACCAGGCCATGATCATGACCCCCACACACACACTCAAATAAAATTTAATAAAAATTTTAAGAAAGGGGGAAGAAAAGGTAGGAGAAACGGCTCAGTGAGCTGCATACAAGCCTAAAGACCTGCGTTTGGATACCCACCATCCATGTTAAAATGCCAGGCATGGTGTTGCAGGCCTGCCTGTAATCTCGTAAGTAGGAGGTAGAGACAAAAGTATACTGGGGGCCCACTGCCCAGTCTAGCCAATGTAAGCTCCAGGTTACCCGAGAAATCCTACCTCAAGAGAAAAACAGTGGATGATAAAGGAAATCACTCAAGGTCAAGCCCTGTCTGTCTGTCTGTCTGTCTGTCTGTCTGTCTGTCTCTCTCTCTCTCTCTCTCTCTCACACACACACACACACACACACACACACACACACACACACACACACACGAAAACACTATCCACACACATTTACAATCCCACCCCCCAAATTGCTATTTCTAGGTCTCTTTTCTGAGACATTGGCTGGTCTTGAATAACCTTGCACTTCTGGATACTCTTGCTTCCCCCTCCCAAGTACTGGGATTACACATATGGGTCACCAGGCCTGGTTTATGAAGTGCTAGGAATCAAATCCTGGGTGTCCTGTATGCTATATAAGCATCCTACCAATTGAGTGGCAGTGATAGACTGTTAGGTCCCATGTTTTTACAAGCTGACTCTAAACAGGTATGCTCTTGGGATTTGAACACAGGACTCTTAGCTTTAAATAGTTTATATTCTACTGCCTCAAAATACTGTCTGTCACCAGAGTGAACAAACTAACCCTATCCAAGCCTCCCTGGGCCTCACCCATCCTGCCACTTCCAGTCTGAGCTATGGTTAATCCCATAAGACTTTTGCTCTTTTGAATATAAAGTTTTCCTCCTTTGTCTAGAAAATGTTCTCAAGTCTAATGTGTTTAATGATGGAATTGTAATTATATAAGTGCCATTCAATGAAGGGTCCATAAATGTCATTCAACATAGAGGAAACACCTCAGCTGCTTCAGGCTTCACACAGGCATTCCTGTGTGTTTTCCCAGGCAGTGGCTAACATAAAAAGATGGAAAACTTGGCTAGATGTTCTAAGCAACTAGCTCCACAAAGTTCTAAAGTGTATAGAGTTTTGCCTAGGTCTCCTGTTTTCCCCACCTTCATTTTTATCCCTCTGCTCCAGGCCTCTCTCAGAGTCAATAAGGTCACTGATACCTCCATCTGTTTTTTTTTAAACCCAACATACAACTTGATACAACTAATATACACCAACAGCCTATACAAAATATACTTAAGTATCACTCAAAATACAATATTTAGCACATACTCCTTTCTCTTAGGACTTAAAATTCCCCTAAATTGAATATTTTCTTACCATCAGCATTCCAATCCTCCAAAAGGAGTTCCATAAATACAACTACTTGAGCTCCTGGAATACCATTCTCTTCACTAAGAACCCTCTAGATTACAAGGGTGACAGAAGCATGCAATGAATTCTGAACCTGTTAGATAACTCACTCAAGTTTCCTATCAAAAGGATTTAGAACCTTTTCCTGGGGGTGGAGGGTGAGATACAAATAGCAAGGGAAGGAAAGAATGGATGCCGTCCTATTACTTAAGAACTCTGAATCTAAACTCTGTTAAGATTCCTAGGAACCACTGGACTAGAACCAGAAGCTCAGTCCTTCATCTTAAAAGAGCTTTTCAGTTCAAATCTGCATAAACAAACTTTGTCCTTCAATCTTTCAACTCCTCGGCAGTTTTTCAAGGTCACTTTTCGGAGCATCGACAGAGGCCTGCATCCAGAAACTTGGGCTGCTATCCTACTTCAGCTGGAAGTGTCTAAACCTAAATCCCAATGGATCCCCTCAGGTAAATCCTTTCCTTAAGAGGAAGCAAGGGAAAGCAGATCAACACCTTCCAAACTTCTCCTCTAGCCAGGCCTGCTCCTGTACTGTCCAGAGCTGCTGCTGCCTCGCTGCTCTACACTCAATCTGCAGCAGGAATGTTCCAATGACCTTCATTCAGTATTTGCAAATAAAGAGAAAAACAAAGAACTGCTTTTTAAAAATCAGGCATATCACATATCTTAGCACATAGGACTCATGATTCCACTATTCACAAGAACTGACTTGTTACTGATTAGCAACCTCTATTAGCTTCACAACCTTAAAGAAGGGGGTAAGTACCAAGGGCAAAAGGCTACCTACACTCCTAACTTTTCTAATCACAAACTGCAGGCAAAACCCTTAAATATTTCATATTGAAAATGAAAGGCATTTTGCTTGAATCATTTTAAAGAACCAAATCAACAGCAAACAAAAATGTGATAAGCTTGTCACTTCAAATTTTAACTGGCCTCTAAACTAATCAACACATTAAACTAGCATAAACATTTACAACAAAGACTTACTCAATTGATTCTTATTAGAATCTGGAGGCAGACAGGTAAGGTAGATCAAGAAAGTTACAAGGAGAATTTCAGACTGTTATGTGGGCCTTCTCTATTAGAACCTGCATCAGCTGCAAATCATATTTTCAAACAAATTGAGAGCATTAATGTGGCTTCGATCTCTAAAAACATGTATGTCAACAAAGTGCATGGAAATAGAAAAACTCTTAAAACAACTCAGCTTATTCTGGAGAAAAGCTTCAGTGCACTTGAACAAAGGAAAATTATTTAGAAAACAGTTAAGTTTACCCACTGCAGAGACACAGTGCTTTGCTTCTGTATGCCCATGAAAATGATTAGCCTTTCTTGTCTCTGTCTCATCGATATTAAAGTAGGAAAATCCTGACTGAAGGACATGCAAAAATCTAAACAGAGCAAGGTAATCTAGGTGCACCAAGAAGGTATGCATGGAATGTAAAGTGGCCATTTTCTGAAACAGTGCAACTTGTCTATACTCTCTGAAGCTAACAGTTTCTATCATCTCAACACAAAACAAAGAATTAAACTTACCGAGAACTGCATTAATTTTACATGGAGTTATTTATATCTCCTCGGACAGGGAAAATTTAAGTCACTCCTATCCCTCCCCCTAAAAAAAGAACGGAGGACAAAAGGCAGCAGAAGATGCAGAAACCTGACTCTGGAATGTCCACTCCAGTGAAAACCCGAACAGCTGTCCTCCCACCCCCCAGCAAACTATTCGCCATTTTTCTTTGTCTTTCAGCTGACCCCTGCCTCAGTGAAAAACTCTGAGGCTCCAATGAAGCCTGCAGCCTCCTTCCACTTTAACAGTCAAAGGCATTCAATCTAGCCTGCTATTTGACACCAAACCTTGCCTCCAAAGCATTCCCATTGGCTGAGCCGTTTTATCAGCTAAGAATACAAAGCTGTGATTGGCTGTTCACGTCATCAGTTACCTCCTTTGTACACTTCCTGTTTTAAAGTTACCTTGAGAAGCAGAACAGGGGTCAGATTCTTCACTTCAAACCCAAGAACTTAAGGATTGGAAATATCCAGGAAATGCACACAGCAGACACATATGATCTCATGCGCTTCAAAAACGAGGGAGGGCAAATTTAGAATTGTTCTTAAAAGCCAAAGGAGAGGGTCGCTACACTTCCCACCCAAAGGATTTCCTATTGGCTATGGAGTTCCATTTAAAAAAAAATTGAAGGTAATTTCACTGCTTCTGATTGGCCACAAATGGTGTCTGTAAGATATCGCTACTGTAACCTAAGGCAGTAAACCAGAGAAGCAATGTGAACAAGGTTGGAAAGTTGTGACGGTCTACCTCCAGGTTTCTACTGATCATTATTAACAGAAGAATAAAAACGGGCAGGGCTAATCAAAGAAAAACACAGCCTTCTCAATAATCAAAGTGAAGCTATGCCCACACAACAGTCTTCCAGGATTTTTAAAGGTGCTTGTCTTTGATTTCATGATAATTTTAAAAGCACAGATTAATATCAAGGCTATGCATTTTATTTTATAACACCATCAAATCAAAATAGGAAGATTTGGGGGTAATATATGAAGTTGGTGGCAGAGACAGTAGCATTTCAAGAGAAGTCCACTACAATGCTCCACTTCAACTTACTGAAAATATGGAGGGGAAAATGCTTGCTATAACATCAAAACTCTGAAACAGGCATGAGAGCATATACTTTTAATCTCAGCTAACCAGCAGGGAGGATAGTGCAAAAGCACTCAGAATTCCAGTGTGGTCTACATAACAAGACCCTGGATTTTTTGCTTTGTTTGTTAAACAAGCAGCAGGAGTTATCTCAGGAGAGATTAATAGTTTTACTTGGCTCATTGTTGTTTCTAGAAACATTCTAGGGTATTGAAGGTCACCAGGGGTAACCACAGACCAACCTATAGATTGTGGGCTCTACAAACTAGCTCTTAACTGTATGACACAGATTAAGCTTGAGCCATAGTTTTCTCATCTGTAATACAGTTTGTATACACTATAGGAACTAAATGAGTTAATACATATAAAGCTCATTATGCTGTGCTTGAATAAGCATTGGAAAAAATATGAAGTGCTGAATGCCATCTAATTCTACCTTCTTGTTTTTACAGAGGACACCATGAAGAAAGAAAGAAAACAAGACTTGGGGTAATTTCTCTTCTGTGCCCTGTATTCCTGCAGCAAGCAATTCCTCAGCTGTAAAGAATTGTGTAAGAGGACTCCCAGCTGGAACTAAAAAAATCCCTGGTTTTTAGGCCGGAAATCCAGGCCTTTCACCACCAGTCACAGCCGAGGTCTGGTTATTGTTCTAAAAGTCTGCCTTTCAACCCTGTTTTTGATGTACCAGATTAAACCAATCAAGCCCCTTGCTACTTTGTGAAGGTCTTGGGCATAGTTTATTAGTTCTTGGCAGTTTACAAGAAAAACACTTCAACTCCGATTTCTCACCAGTGTCACCACAGTAGAATTCAAACCACAGTGGGAATGAATTTCCATTTGGCAACCTGACCCATTCACTTTCTCTTCCCTAGCTGATACTACTGTAGACTAAGTGCCTCATGGGATATCTGGGACTCTAACTTTCATTCTTCCCTGGCCCTGCATCTTGGCACCACACAATTGCAGCTACTCATCCTAAAACACACTCTACTCTCATCACCTAAGCGAGAAAACCTGTAACTCAGGTTATACAATTCAAGCTTCAGTGCTCTCACAGAAGAGTGAGAACTCCCGCTCTTGGCCAAAACACTCATTTCTGAATTGTAGTTGCCTCCTTATGAGCTGTTTGATTTTAGCCAAGTTACTTAAACATTCCTGAGCTCATTTCTTCATGTTGAAAATCATAAAACAGAAACAGCTCACAAGAGAGATGAGATAAATGAGAGCACTAAGCAAATCTCTAACATGGTAGGACTCAGATATCTAAACATACAATTTACTATAGTGCTTTATTCATACTCTAATTTATTTTTAAAAACATCTTTAAGCCAGGTATCGGTGGCACACGCCTTTAGTCTCAGCACTCAGAAGACAGAGGCAGGCAGATCTCTGTGAGTTCGAGGCCAGCCTGCTCTATAAGAACTAGTTCCAGGACAGACTCCAAATCCACAGAGAAACCCTGTCTCGGAAAACCAAAAAAACAAACAAACACCACACACATCTTTATTACCACAGAAGATATTCTTCCATGGCTTTCTACATATATTCCTGGTGCTCAGCATCAATATATAAATCAGGTGCACATTTGTAATCCCAGTAATCCCTGAGGCAGTATTTCCAAGAATTCAAGGACACCCTAGCTGCACAGAGTAACTACCAGGCCAACCACAGCAATACAATAAACTCCTGTCTCAAAAAAATCAATTCCCGCCGGGCGGTGGTGGCTCACGCTTTTAATCCCAGCACTAGGGAGGCAGAAGCAGGTGGATCTCTGTGAGTTCGAGGCCGGGCTGGACCGACAGCCTCCAAAACAATACAGAGAAACCCTGTCTTGTAAAAAAAGAAAGAAAAGAAAAAAAATCAAGTCCCTCCTACCCCCTGAAAAGATACAAATCAATCTTGACTTTAGCCAGTGTCAGTAAACAGGATAGTGAGAACTCTAAAGAGGCAAATACTATCAACTCCAGTAAGAATAGTCGTGTAGGAATAATGGTCTACTGCCCTGTGAGTTCTAGTTTTGTTTGTTTGGTTGGTGCCACCTTTTATAAAGACACAAAAGTCATTTTAATGTCAAAATGTTGTATTTTAATGTATGTTTCAAATCTTTTAAAAAGTTATAAGCAAATCAAGGTTTTTAAATCAAGGTTTTTAAGTGTCAACATATTTTCAAAAGAAAACAGAAATAGCTAAACTTGATAGTGTGAGTCTGTAATCCCAGCTACAGGCTAAGGCAGGAGGATGATAGGATGATATCATCTAAAAAAGTAAGAGTTGATTAGTGGTAGAACACTTGCCACACACATACACACACACACACACACACACACACACACACACACACACACACAGCTCTAGGGCCAATCCTAACTACAAAACAATAACAACCATCTTAACAACTTTTAAGATACTCCCCAAAGCAGGAACAGTTAGAGCAATGAATCTTCAAAATAAAGGAATGCAGCAGTGGTACTTAGAAAACGGTTACTTGGACTACACAAAGAAGCCCTGTCTTGAAAAGAACAAAAAGGGAGGAGGGAGGGAGGGAGGGAAGGGAGGGAGGGAGGGAGGGAGGGAGGGAGGGAGGGAGGGAGCATGGTTTCTCTATGAATGAATAGGGGGGAAGGACCTTTGATAGATGATAAATTCTAAATTATTTGGTTTAAAAAACAAGAACAGTCTTCAAGGCTAGCCTAAACTACACATCAAGTTCCAGGCTAGCCAGGGATACATTTCAGATTCTGCTGAAATTAAAACACACAAGGGCTCCCAGGCATCAGCCTGGGAATCCAGCATGGGACTGATCAAGACCCCCTGAATGTGAGTGTCAGTGAGGAGGCCTAGGTAATCTATTGAGTCTTGGACAGCAGATCAGTACCCATCCCGAGTATACACACGGACTTTGGACTCCCATCCAACAATGTGAGGTGCACTCTCATCCTGAACTCTTGGGGAAGGGTCTAGGCCTTGCCCTGGATGAAATGACAGACTATGGACACCCCCATGGAGGGCCTCACCCTCCCTGGGGAAATGAGGGGATAATGGGGGGGTTGGGGGGAGGGCACAGGAGGAGGGGAGGGAAAGGGAGAGGGACCTGGAACTGACTTGTGAAGCAACCTTGTTTCTTATCTAAATTTAAACTGAAAAATAAATTTAAAAAAAAAACACACAAGGGCAGAGGGGCAGGCAGGGATAAACCAAAGCATAAATTGAGACCAACGTATGAAAAATTATTCTGGAGGAACTTTCTTCAGCTCTCAGCTGTTCAAACATGGGAACAAGCTGCCTGGAAAGCTATGAATGGGGCTGTTAGTCACAGGCTGTCTCAACACTTGACAAGGATATGTAAAGACAAGAAAAGAAAAAGAGCAGCCACGTGGAGTAGCACACAAAAAAGCCCAGACTGCACCTAGACAGATTTAGACCTCAGTTCTTCATCACCATGACTGTGTAGCTGATGGCCTCAAGCTACTTCCTTAAAGTTCTACTGCAGTCAGTCTCCTGTACTACAAGGTTGAAGATTAGAACAATTTTGTCTGCTCAAGAAATAGACATAGTGCAGCCGGGCATTGGTGGCACATGCCTTTAATCCCAGCACTTGGGAGGCAGAGGCAGGCGGATCCCTGTGAGTTCGAGGCCAGCCTGGTCTACAAGAGCTAGTTCCAGGACAGCCTCCAAAGCCACAGAGAAACCCTGTCTGGAAAAACCAAAAAAAAAAAAAAAAAAAAAAAGAAATAGATATAGTGCTAAGCCCTGAATACCAAACCAGATACAACCTCTGTCAGAGGACAACTTCCAGTAGTAGGTTCTCTCTGTCCACCTTAGGTTCTAAGGATCAAACTTAGGTCACTAAGCTTGCAATGCAAACACTTTCACCCACTGAATTATTGTGATAGCCCGGAATTCAGTGGTTAATGACACAAGTAGAATACTATAATGTGCCTGTTAAATGCTCAAAAAAAAAAAAAGAAGCTGCTACTAATTATAATTTATTTTTTAATATTTATTTATTTATTACATATACACCAGATTGAATTGTAGATGGTTGTCAGCCACCATGTGGTTGCTGGGAATTGAACTCAAGACCTCTGGAAGAGCAGTCAGTGCTCTTAACCTCTGAGCCATCTCTCCAGCCCCCTATAATAATTTATTATTGATTAGATTGGATAACCTTTAAAATAATAATCTCTAAGAATCTATGTCACTTTTGAGACATATCTCATTCTCAGAAAAGTCCTTTCCCAGCATAGGCCCAGCTATCCCGCACAGAATATTCATTTTTAATTAACAGACTGCCCTAGAACTCTCACCTGAGCTCCACTACACAATGGTCATAACACAAACTTTTATTAGTTTTCACAGACACACATGTACAAAGGCCTGACTAATAACTGTAAAATAAGGAACTATACTTCACTTGGTCACTATTCACTAACATATTTTTGATGAAGGAAAGACTCTAGGCAACTCTATTGGGATAATTTTCTAAGATAGTTAAGAGTTTAATGCACTAGCTAGGTGTGGTAGCACATTACTAATACCAGCACTAGGGAGGCAGAGGCAGGTGGATCTCTGAGTTGGGCCAGCTTGGTCTACATAATAAGTTCCAGGATAGTCAGCTATGTAGAGAGATCCTGCCTTAAATAAGCAAATAAATTAATAAAAAGTTTAATACACATTATGTTTTCCTTTTTAAACTATTACTGAAAACATTAAATATCATCATAAACAAAACATTCTGCCTTCCAGACTACTGCCAATCAAACACACTCTGCTTCCTAAACTTTTCAATTCATAATGAACAAGTTGTATGATATTTAGCCCTCTCAGGAAAGTAGTAATTTTTAAAACAGAATGACAAAGATATGCAACTGTGAAGACAGTATATACCTCATCAGCTCTCACTCTTTTAAAATGGACACATCATATGCATTCTTAACACTGAGCAAAAAAATCTCACTTCATACAGCTACCTAGACAACTGGTAGCTTCTGAGTCTAGGGGCTGGGGCAATTAGGTACCATGAGCAGCTTTTGAAACTCATAGTTTTCTACCAATGGCCTGATATAAAACATTATAAAAGGCCAGGCCTGGTGGTATAACCACCTTTAATGTCAGCACTGGAGTAGAAGAGGCAGGTAGAGCTCTGTGAGTGAGGCCAGCCTGGTCTACCAGAAATCTGTTACATCAAGAAATCCTGTCTTAAAAAAACAAAAAACACTCTCTATGATAGTATCATTTCCTGAGTCATTTCTCTTTTTTCTCTTATTGAAACACTGTTCAAGAACACTATGGTTCATGCTCAGAGTAATCCTTGAATCTTACATACTATTGACTTTAAATGAACAATATAGCTTAATTAGGACACCTTTATGTACCTCAGACATTGAAATTTTAAACCTTTAATTTAAAGCTATTCTAGAAACTTTCAAAAGCAAAAAAGGTAGAAGTGTAGTTCATCTCTCTAAACTACATCTGAAGGTTATTCATTAGAAAGCTCTCTTTGCAGACTGGGAGCATAAGCCCATATTGGAGATAACTGCAAGTGCCTCTCAAAGGCCACACCATCACTGTATCACTGTTGAGAAACATGAAAGGTGGAAGGGTGCAAACAAATCTTGCAACCTGACAAAAGGTTTTGTAAGCAGGCAGATTATTTTTTTCTGCTAAAAAAAAAAAGTTACTCCAGTGATTACAAAACACAGAAAATCCAACTTCAACTAAAATTGTCTACAATAGAGAAACTAAAAGAAAAGAGCCGGGCAGTTGTGGCACACGCCTTTAATCCCAGCACTCGGGAGGCAGAGGCAGGCGGATCTCTGTGAGTTCGAGGCTGGGCTGGACCGACAGCCTCCAAAACAATACAGAAAAACCCTGTCTCATAAAACCAAAAAAAAAAAAAAAAAAAAAAAAAAAAGACTGACCTCACACTGGCCCATGGAAAATCACCCTCTAAACCACAACAGCCCAATGATTGAGGTTGCTCCCCCATGTGGAATCCTGCTGCACACAGAGAACTATCAAAGACCTCCTTGTCAGGAAAGCTCTAACTGGATGTCAGTTAGAATGGCACATTTTATGCTGCTCTATAAAGAAAATAATGAGTTCTCTCATTTATTAAGGCCCACAATGTTATCTTCTCATATGCCATTATCCTCATTTCTTGTAATTACTACTTTGCAAAGAAAAAAGCTACAACTCAGACAAGACCATACCCCAGCACAGAGCAGAGAGACTGCAGAAACTGCAGAGACACAAATCTTTCCTAGGTCCAACTTCAAAATCAGCTGCTATACCATCCCTTCCCTCAGGCACTTTGTGGTCAAAGATAGAATCCATTTCCTCCTGCAGTTAATCCGATAAAAATATTCTGGGTGCTGTGAGTCTCTGCAGGGGAAATAATAATCAGGTTCCTCTCAAACAAGTAGAAGAGAAAAAGAACAACTTGCTAGCTAAGGAATGTTCTTAAATTGTAATATCTGAGCTGGGTGGTGGTGGCCTTTAATCCCAGTTCTCTAGAGGCAGATTTTGAGTTCAAGGCCAGCCTGGTCTACAGAGCAAATTCCAGGACAGCCTCCAAAGTCAAAGAGAAAACCCTGTCTTAAAAACAAACAAAAAAAAAAAGTACTGAGTAAAATTCAAAGCCATCTATAACCCTGAGTATGTCCTCTGTCATTCTCCTCTCAATGACTGAGGTAAACTTGAGCTTTTACTTGAAGTAGTCACTGGAGTCATGTGGTAGTGACTTTCCTGGCATGTGACTCTGGGTACTGCACCAAAGGGGTAAAGAAAAAAGTCAAAATACACCCTGTAGACTAAATATTCATAAGGTTGGGACAAGAGGATCCCAAGTTAGAGACTAGCTTGAGCTACATAGGAAGACCTTGCCTTTATTTTTATTTCATTTTAATTAGTTTATTTATTTAGAGAGTCTCTATCTGAGTCTGACCTCAAACTTCTGAGCCTTCTTCCTTCTCTACCTTCTGGGTGCTGGGATTACAACTATGTATCACCAGGTCCAGTTTATTAGATGCTAGCAATCAAGTCCAGGAATACTTCATACTAGGCTCATACTCTTAACAACTGACCTACATCCCCAGCCAAAGAACCTGCTGTGTTCTCTACCACCAGCAAGTCACTGCTTCCACAGGTGAGGCAATGCTGTCCAATGGAATGAAGTCAGCTATCCAGTGACTGAGGACAGACATGGCTTGTCTCTGCAAAGCTAAGTGACCTTGACAAGGTTCTCTCACTCTTTAGGACCTCAACACAAAGAACATGCCTAAAAATAGCTGCAGTTAACTTTCTGAACTAAAATGCATGCATTTTTCTTTTCCACAAAAGCTATATATGGTACTAAGTAATATAGACTTTAAAAATAAAGGCTCTAGCCAAGTGGTGGCACATGCCTTTAATCACAGCTCTTGGGAGGCAGAAGCAGGCGGATATCTGTGAGTTCTAATACTGCCAGGGCTACACAGAAAAACCCTGCCTGAAAAAAAGGACAAAATAAATAAGGGCTCCAGCAGGTCATAGTGGCATCCACCTTTAATCCCAGCATTCAGGAGGAAAGAGGTGGATCTCTATGAGTACTAGGTCAGTCTGGTTTATATAGTGAGACCCTATTAAAAATAAAAATAAAATATAAAATAAGCACCAGGCTAGCAAGATGGTTCACCAAATAAGACCTCTTGCCACAAAGTCGGAGGAGTGGAACGCAACACATGAATTTCACATGGTGGAAGGAGCAGAACATATACCCACAAGCTGTCCTCTGACCTCAAGCATGCTATGGCTCACACAGCCAATACACACAATAAATAAAAAGCAAGAGCTCCAAGATACAAACATGGTGGGATCCTCTGGGTAATCTCATCAGCTATCAGGAGTGAAAGGAATCAACTATACAGTGAGTTCAAGGGTAGCCTGGACTACATGAGACCTTGTCTCAAAAGAAAAAAAGGAAAGTGAAGAGGAGGAGAGAGATGTAAGAGGAGGAACTCTATAGTGTAGGAATTGAGAATTACAGACCTGTTTCTGGATCTGGACTCGGTCACTTACTAGCTGTGAATTTAGGTAAATTCCTAGTGGCTTCGGTTTGCTTTTAGAGTCTCATCATATTGTATTGACTGACATCAAACTCCTGCCCATGGGAACGCCAGTAACACCACACCAGGGACAGAGCACCTGGCTCCAGCAAATAATTCAACTACTTCCTCAAAGAATGAGAATAGCACTATTATCTGTGTGACATAAAATGTACATATACCCCAGCTAGTACAAAGTAAGCACTCAATACAAGGTAGAAGTAGCTAGCTCTATTATTCCTGAGTTTGATTCACAGACCATATATGATTCAGCACACGCCTTTAATCCCAGCACTCCGGAGGGAGGGAGGGAGGGAGGGAGGGAGGGAGGGAGGGAGGGAGGGAGGGAGAGAGAGAGAGAGAGAGAGAGAGAGATTTCAGGGATGGGGGTGTAGCTCAACTGGTAGTGTTTGTCTATCATGCACCAAGCCCTGACCCTATATTCTTCTAAGCGCAGGAAAATTTCATATGAAACATCTCAAAACTGGCAGGATCGGGGACTGGAGAGATGGCTCTTCCAGAGGTCCTGAGTTCAATTCCTGGCAACCATATGGTGGCTCACAACCACCTTGAATGAGCTCTGATGCCCTCTGCTGGCACGCAGGCAGAAGATTGGACACATACTATTAATAAATAAAATATTTTTAAAAAACTGGCAGGATCCCAAACCCTGTAACCCTTAACTTCCCAATTATGCAAATACCTTCCAGAGCCTACTTAATGCAAGGCTAAATTTGGCATTCAGTGTCTAAAACATGACACACCTATCCAGTAGGATCCCTTTTTCTGTTTACCTGTTTCTCACACCCCATGCCAGGACCCAGAATGTACTCTGGGGCCCCACCCAAATCCTCCGGGTTTCAACTTTAATTTTACAGCAGAATACTTAATCTGGTTGTGTGTTTTTGGTTCTCAGGCCCTCTAATCCCGTACCAGACACTCAGACTTCTATTCAGAGTCATTGCCAAAATGGTTCACGCTCCATATCTAGCACCCCTTGATCTCGAAGACCCTTGTTCTGTAACCAAGGGCTTGCACGCCCCCATCTTGAAGCTGGCTGAGTGCCTCTGGAATTAGGAGTGCCCCCTTTTGCAGCCCATAAACCAGACTAGCACTCTTTCTCCTTAGGGCCTCCGGCTTCGCCCCGGAGTCTCCTCGCCACAGTGGCATTAGAGGGATGGTCGCCCCGACAGCCTGAGTCTGAGCGGCTTAGCTAGCATCCAGACAGCCGCCAATTCCTTCATCACCCCCCAGGCCGGAGCCGGCGTGACCAATAAGGTGCCAGGTCCGCGGCCTCCCCGCCGCCGACCAATCACGAGCGAGCCCCCCCGCAGTCGCCTTCCGCCAATGGGAGAAAGCCCGCGGGCCCAGGCGCACGGACCCCGCGAGCGCAGCCGCGGCGACAGCGGCGGGCCCGGCGAAGACACAACATGGCGGCGGCAGGCCCGACCGAAGTGCGGCGGCGGCCGCAGAGGAAAGGGAGATCTCCGCCAGAGGCGGCAAGCGCCGCCCCCACCGCTGACCGTCGCCGCCCTCTCCACCCTCCTCGTCCGAGCCCCCATACACTCACAGGCCTCTGCTCCGGAGTCCAGCAAAGAAAGCAGCCGCCCCCGCGCTGCTGCGCCGTCGGGCAATGTAGAGGCCCGGGCGCGGCGAAGGGGAGGGGGAAGCGTGCGTCACGGGAAACGGAGCGCGCGCGGAGCGGGGGCGCAAACAAGATGGCGGCCGCGCCGTTGTACCGTCTCTCCCCCCGCCCCTCCCCCTCTCTCCGCGCCTTGACTCCTAACACCTCGTAGTGCGCAGCGGCTGAGCCTCCTGAAGTCTCGCGAGAATTGAGAAGGGCCGACTGCGGGGGGGGGGGCAAAACGGAATGGTGAGAACTGAGAGTTTTCTGACCCCGCCCCCTTCCCGGGGCTCAGGAGGCGTTTCCTGGTGACCCCCGAGGACGTTCTATCCCTGAAGATCTCTGCTTCGGTGTACGTGCTTCTGAATTTTAGGAAATGCTCTTCTGTGTTTTGTTTTTAAGGGAAATGAATGGTGGGGAAAGAAGGACTTCGCCAGTATTCTAAGTTTAAAAAGTCGCCGGGACCTGACGACCTGAATTCGATCTGTAGAACCCGCGGAAGAAGACTCCTCAAAGTTGTCCTCTGATCTTACGTGCGCCGCAGAGCGTGGTCTCACACACTCCCACACACTGATAAATGTAACTTAAAAACAGAACCAAGAAGGTGATGACATTTTCAAACCTGAGAATTGACATAAAAGATTAAAGATGGATTTGGGAGGTGGCTCAGTAAAGTGCTTGCCACAATCATGAAAACCTGAATTAGATCCCAACGCCATAGCACAGGTGTTAGCATTCAGGCATTAAGCTGGCCCACCCATAATTACAGGGCGGGAAAGGAAACTAGCCAACCTGCTGAATTGCCTAAATCAGCAATCTCCCAAGTTAAGTTCGAGGCCCAGTCTATAAAAAATAGGTTAGGGTCAGGCGTGGTGGTACATACTTTTAAACCTGGGAGGCAGAAGCAAGAGAATCTCCTTGAGTTCAACACAGCCTTCTCTACAAATCCAGTCCCAGTCCTGCAGAGCTACATAGTGACACCCGGTGTCAAAAAAAAAAAGCGGGGGTGACCAGGAGGTTGGTGGCGCACACCTTTAATTCCAGCACTAGAGGCAGAGGCGGGCAGATTTCTGAGTTCGAGGTCAGCCTAGTCTACAGAACGAGTTCCAGAACAGGCCCCAAAGCTACAAAAAAAAAAAAAACCCAGTCTTAAAAAAAAGAAAAAAATGGGGTGGAGTTGCCATTGAAGACGTCTAGATGTTGCCTTCTGCCCCATATTTGTACACACGTACACACACACACTGTAGGACTAGGTGCGGTGAAACACGCTTCTGATCCTAGCACTCAGGATGCTGAAACACAGGCACACTATGGAAGCCGGCCATTTGCGGGGGTTGGTAGTATTTCACCATTTTACTTTGTTTTGGACAGTCTTGCTATAACTGGTTGTAGTCCACTCTGGCCTTAAACTCAGCAAAATCTTTCTTGCTTAGCCTTTGTGGTCCTGGGATTACAGACATAAACCACGGTGCCCAGCTCAAAAAAGACATTTTTTACTGAAAACCCCTAATTGTATGTTGACTATGCTGTTGATGTAGCTGAGGAGTGAAGTAATTAAAATGCTTAAGGCCCTAGGATATACTCCAGCACCAGAAGGAAAAGGAGGCAGGCCTGAGAGCATGGCTCAGAGTGCTTGCCTGGTATAGAAGCATTGGGTTCAACCCCCAGCCTGGCATAAAACCCGGTGTGGTGGTACATGCCTTTAATCCCAAGACTCTGGCTGTGAAAGTAGAAAGATTAGTGTTAAATGTCAACCCCCCAGCCGGGCGTTGGTGGCGCACACCTTTAATCCCAGCACTCGGGAGGCAGAGGCAGGCGGATCTCTGTGAGTTCGAGGCCAGTCTGGTCTACAGAGCGAGTTCCAGGACAGTCTCCAAAGCCACAGAGAAACCCTGTCTCGAAAAACCAAAAAAAAAAAAAAAAAAAAAAAAAAAAGTCAACCCCCCTACCCTACCCCACCCAAGACAAATGGCAGACCTGGCTTCCAGGTTCTCTCGGCATCCCTCAGTCCCTATCTGTTACAGGGTACAGCTGGCATGTCCCCACCTTCTACCGGGAACTCTCCAGCTCAGGAACTGAGCTGCCCTTCCCACAGAGGATCTTTCCTATATAACCCAGACCCTTTTGTACCTTTGGCCTCCTGGCTGCTGCATGCATGTGTTTATCATACACACACACACAAAGCCTTATGTCCACTCTGGGACTCTCAGATGTCCCTGCCACTACCTACACTCTCACTTTTATCTATAATTAATGTTTTCTTCCACCATATATAAGAGTAGGCATGTCCTTTCTTTTCCTTGTTATTTTTTTTTTCATTCAATCAGAAGTTCAAAATCAAGTCAACTAAATGGTTCAGCCAATAAAGGCACTTGTCTCCAATGAGATAACGAGAAATCAGTGCCTGAGGTCCGTGTGGTGGACAGAACAGACTCCGGTGGTTTTCCCATATGTGTACTGTGTTACATGCATCCCCCCGCACAAATACACATACACAGAGATCCAGATGTTGAAGGTAACTCTGCTATATTTAAGGAGTGGGGATCGATACAGAAAAATAAACCTAGCTAAACAGAAAAACTTGATAAGTATGCCAATGTTCATTAGAAAATTATATCTGTGAAAACTGCATGAAACAGCTCAAATTATTAGAGATTATTATACTGTAATCATGTATGGACAGTGTATAGTGGCTACAGATAATTTCCCTTCAGAGCCTGAAAATGAGGTTGCTATTAGAATTGAACTAAATGCAAGCCTATATAGTAGAGGAAATTAGCCAACAGCTACCTACTTAAGAAAGAATGCTGACAGTTGGTTCAGCAGTTAAGACTGTGTATTGCTCTTGCAGAGGACCTGAATTCAGTTCCCAGCACACATGGGGGAGCTCACAACCCCCTGCAACTCCAGCTCTAGGGGATCCAATGCCCTCTTTGGGACTTCACAGGTTACCTGCACATGCCCACACATAGACACATAAAATTAAAAATAATAAAAAGAAGTCCACTTAGAGTGGGCATGTAATTCCATGTATTCAATGTGCATAGCGCCCTGGGCTAGATCCCCAGCACAGAAATGGTAGGAGGGAGAAAAGGAAGAGTCCGCCGGGCGTTGGTGGCGCACACCTTTAATCCCAGCACTTGGGAGGCAGAGGCAGACGGATCTCTGCGAGTTCGAGGCCAGCCTGGTCTACAAAAGCTAGTTCCAGGACAGCCTCCAAAGCCACAGAGAAACCCTGTCTCGAAAAACCAAAAAAAAAAAAAAAAAAAAAAAAAAGGAAGAGTCCATATAGGGTCCTAAAGGTATCCCATGCTACTTTTTAACCCTTTCACTTGCGGGTCTCTGAATACTAACTTGCAAGGACCACAGAGAAGGGAGTTAGCAGAAGGCCAGGGAACAGGAGCTATTTACTAAAGTGTTTTGGTATTGTAGTGACCAGTATTATAACATAACAATATGGTAGGCACAGGAGAAGAACAGGAGTCCTTGCTGTGGACTGGGTTATTATCAATAGTCTTTGTACCTCCCTTTCTAAAATCCTTCCTGCGTGGCAAGTTCCTAGGGAATTGTACTTCAAACCTTAATCTCAGTAAGTGTGGCCTTGTTCTGACGTTTGGATGGCTAGATGGTTGGATTTTTGTTGTTGTTCTTGGTTTGTTTTTAATTTAAAATTTTAAGTTTGTGTATTTGTGACATGTACATGTGTGTACATGTTCGTGTAAACATACTCACATGCAGGTGGAAGCCGTAGTGCGCCTTCCTCCACTGCTCTCCACTCCCACGGATGCCGACGTTCATAGTTGGGATAGAGTGGCTGGCTAGAAAGCTCAAGGGATCAGCCTGCCTCAGTGCCACCTATGCTGCATTAGAGATGTGCACCATGACATCTGGCTTTTACACAGGTGCTGAGAATTCAAAGGCAATTCTTCATGATTCCAAAGCAAACACTTCATCCACTGAACTGTCTCCCCAGCCTGGATTTTTGTCGTGGTTTTTATTTGCTTGGTTTTAGACAGTGTCTCAAGTATCCCAGGTTAATATCTAACTTGCTATGTAGTTGAGGATGACCTCAAACGCCTGATCTTCCTATCTCTACCTCCAAAGTGCTTAGATTACATGCATGAGAAAAGATGCCCACCTCAGTTTTGTTTTGTTTGAAACATGGTCAAAACTCTCTTCTCTCCACCTCTCTGGTGCCAGGCATGTGACACCAACTTAGCATTGTTTTGATCAAGGAAATACAACAAAAGGCTGGAGATGTGACTAGCAGAGTGTTTGCCTACTTCTTACCTGGCATGCACAGAGCCTTAGAGCCAGTCAGTACTTAGAAATATGAGGGGAGACAGGGCTTCCTGTAACCCAGATTAGCCTTGAACTTGCTGTGTCATCAAAGATAACCTTCAACTTCTCTCCTACTTCTGCCTCCCAAGTGATGGCATGAAACCCTTCCAAGCAGAAATTTATGAACTGTCCATGCTCCTGCCGTATTATTTTTCTCTTGTCATGAGAACAGCACATCACAAATAAATCTTCTCCAAGAATTAAAATGAACAGAGTCACAGCTAATGCATATGATATATAATGTCATTTGAGCAAGAAATAAATCTCTGTTTTTTTAAAACACTGTGATTTCTTTGGCTGTTGCCACAGCTCTCTGGGAATAAGTCAAGAACTTATCTACAAATATGATCACAAAGCAAACTCTGGTGAAGTCATATAGGAAGAATTTCAAAGAAGGCAAGTGTGAATATAATTTAAGAAACAGAAGCTTAATTGGTTTTGTTCAGTGATTCACTTTAGCCCTGTTTGGAAAGATTCTTTGAGGAAAAGGCTTGATCAACAGTGGCATCCCAAAACAATGTAGCCCTAAAAAGTAACTGTGGTGGTTTAAATGTAATTGGCTCTATTCTCTGATCTTCAGTCAAGCTTTATTTGTACAAGCAAGATATCACCACAATAAGGAGTAGCACTATTAGGAGGCCTGGCTTTGTTGGGGTGGATATGACCTTGTTAGAGGAAGTGTGTCATTGTTGGGGAGATGTTCTTTTTGGTTCCAAATGCTCAGGATACCGCCCAATGAGTCAGTCAACTTCCTCTTGCTTCCACTATGTAGGACTCTTAGCTACTCCCCCAGCATGCATACTGCCATGGTGATAATGGACTGAATCTCTGAAACAGTAAGTGAACCACCACAATTAAATGTTTCCTTTATAAAAGTTGCCATAACTGGGCAGCGGTGACGCATGCCTTTAATCCCAGCACTCGAGAGGCAGAGGCAAGCGGATCTCTGTGAGTTCGAGGCCGGGCTGGTCCGACAGCCTCCAAAACAATACAGAGAAACCTTGTCTTGTAAAACCAAAACCAAAAAAAACAAAAAAACAAAAACAAAACAAAACAAAAAAAGAGTTGCCATAATCATGGTGTCTCCTCACAACAATAAAACTAAGACAGTAGCAGACCAGCCTGGTCTACAAAGTGAGTTCCAGGACAGCCTCCAAAGCCACAGAGAAACCCTGTCTCAAAAAAAAAACAAAAAAATAAAAAATAAAACTAAGACAGGCAGTAGCATTAGCACCGGACTTATATATTATAAAATTTATTAGAGTGGCTTACAGTCTGTGGTCCAGCTAATCCAACAGTGCTGTCTCCCAACAGAAAGAATCCAGTAGTTCAGCTGGGCGGTGGTAGCGTATGCCTTTAATCCCAGCACTCGGGAGGCAGAGGCAGGTGAATCTCCGTGAATTCGAGACCAGCTTGGTCTACAAGAGCTAGTTCCAGAACAGCCTCCAAAGCCACAGAGAATCTCTGTTTCAAAAAAAAAAAAAAAGAGTTGCCATGGTCACGGTGTCTCTTCACTTCAGTAGAAACCCTAACTAAGACACCCTCTCTGGAAACAAACAATAGGAGGCTGTCAGCACACTTCAGTGGGTAATACAGGCACAAAACCTGATGACCAGAGTTGTATCTCAGGGACCCAAATGATAAAAGGAGAG
Organism: Mesocricetus auratus; assembly: GCF_017639785.1. Taxonomy (NCBI): domain Eukaryota; kingdom Metazoa; phylum Chordata; class Mammalia; order Rodentia; family Cricetidae; genus Mesocricetus; species Mesocricetus auratus. The sequence goes on along the minus strand of NW_024429197.1, from coordinate 20,993,423 downwards.
AACGGACTCCCACCAGATGGCCTCTAACTTCCACACAAATACTGTGGCATATACACACACATACACAGCAAATAAATAAAATGCAATAAAATTCTAGTAAATGAAAATAAAGTGCTGTCAGTAGAGCTTCCTGTAATGGTGGAAGCACTTTATATCTGCTCTGTCCAGCACAGTGGCTATTAGTCACAGGTCGCTAGTGAGCTCCAGAAAGATGTATGCCTGAGTGTATCAGTCAGGGTTCTCTAAAGGAATAGAACACATATGTATGAACACATATGTGTGTGTATATGTGTATATATATGGATTTATTAGAATGGCTTACAGGCTGTGGTCCAGCCTGTCCAACAATGACTGTCTCCCAACGGAAAGTCCAAGAATCCAGTAGTTGTTCAATGCATGAGGGTGGATGTCTCAGCTAGCCTTCAGTACGCATAGGAATCCCCTCCCCCCCACCCCCCAACAGGCTCTACTGGCAATGAGTGAATTAACTTGTCAGTGAGAGTGGGGGCGAACAGGCAAAGAGCAAGCAAGTGCTCTCTTCTTCCACATCTTCTATACAGGCTGCCTCAAAGTGTGGCCCAGATTCCAGGTTTGTCTTCCAACTTTGAACAAATCACACACAGGTGTGCCCAGATGCAGTCAAGTTGACAGGAGCTAAAAAGCAAACACCTGCATTCCATCCAGAAAGTTGAGGCTGTTAATGTCCTGGTGACATTTTTGTTATCTGAAGGGACAGACCTCACCCAAATCCCCCAGAATTATTATCCCAGATCCTTCCCTCCCTAGACCATTACCCATCCTTAGGAGAGATGTCCCATGTACTTTATGGCCTGTTGAGCTCTATGCTATGGCCAGAGACCACACTAGATTCTAGGCCTTTTAGCTATAGAACCCACTCTCATGGCTTCATTGTGCACCTGGAATTGGACTGATTGTTGTCTAGCAATCTTTTCCCAAATCGTTCTGTGTTTTAAATCTGCTGATAGTGAACCACCTGGCATTAGACTCCCCGAGTGACCCAGGTTGATTAAGTCAATCTGCACTGGGTTTTCATTCTTATCTCTTCTCCGAGTTTGCTTCCCTGTATGGCACTTGCAGGGACTCTTCAGTCTTAATCCCTGTTTGGGACCGATTAAGAGGTGTGGCCTTACCTGGGTGTGGTGGTGCACACCTTTAGTCCCAACACTAGGGAGGCAGAGGCAGGCAGATATCTGAGTTCAAGGTCAGCCTGGTGTACAGAGTGAGTTCCAGGACAGCTGGGGTTTCACAAAGAATCCCTGTCTTAGGGGTGAAAACAAAAAAAGGTGGAGTGTGTCACTGGAGGTGGTCCTTGAGGTTTCAAAAGCCTACACTAGGCTGTCTTTCTCTCTGCCTATAACTTGCAGATCACATTAGTTCTCAGTTACTGTTCCAGCTCCATGCCTGCCTGCCACCACACTCCCTATCATAATGACCACAGGCTAACCCTCTGGAGCTGTCAGCAAGAACCCAATTAAACTTTCCTTTAAAAGTTGCTGTGGTCAGAGTCTCTTCAGAGCAATAGTGATTAGGACAGCAATTGAGAGGCTGGGAGCGAATGGAGACAAGAAGTGTTGTCAGCCTGGTGGCACACGCCTTTGATCCTAGGACTTGGGAGGCAGAGGCAGGCGGATCTCTGAGTTAGAGGCCAACCACAAAACAAACAAAGCATGAAAAGATCTGTAAAAATGTGATGGGAGCTGTAACCTCAGCATTTGGGGTGTGGTGGGGCTGAGACAAGACAATCACAAACTAGGGGATAACCTGGGCTATATTCTGAGATCCAGTTTCAAAACCCAAAAGCAACAACAAAAAGTGTGATGGTGTGGCCAGGCAGTGGTGGCACACGCATTTAAATGCAGCACTCAGAAGGCAGAGGCAGGCTTGGTCTACTGATGAGTCCCAGGACAGCAAGGGCTATACTGAGAAACCCTGTCTCAAAAACCAAAAACCAAAACCAAAACAAACATACAAAAAAAGTGATGATGTAAAATCCATACCAGGTCTCTATATCTTTTGTATATGTGCTAAACTTAGTTTGGAAGCCTATGCAGAGAGGGTTTGGGAATGCAGAAATTCTTTCCTAATCCTATTGGTCACTTGAGGGAGGTGACATTTAAGGGCATGTCATGAAGGTAGGACTCAAAGGTGAAGATTGAAGAAAAGAGGCACAATCACTGTCCATTGAAAGGTCTAGAACCAAAGTGGGGGTAACTTGGAACAGGGAAAAAAGATCTCACAGCCCACTATTGTCACATGGCTCTCACTGTGTCTGCCAGATGGTGAGTCCTTCAAGGGTGAGGGTTATGAGTGCTTGGGAACTGAAGACCTTGTAAGTATGTGACATAGTGGGTAATTAACATCCATTAGATATAAGTAAGCCAACCCACTCCCTGCTATATGGTACATACTCCAATAATGCTAATTAAGTTATCAGAAGGAGTTCTTAGAAACCCTTTCTGTAAGAGGTTCTTGGAATATTGCCTGGCACAGAGGACTTGATCAACAAGTAATCACCATGGTAATTAAGTTAGTGGGGGACTAATAAGAATTAGCATGTGCTAGTGTCATTTAATCCTTAAACAAACTTAATGAGATGATTTTGTTGATAGGCTTTTCTGGTTGAGACAAGAGCCTCATACAGCCCGAGCTAGCCTTGAACTCGATATGTAGCTGAGGCTGGCCTTGAGTTCCTGATCCTTCTGCATCTGTGCTGTGGTTACAGGCCTGTACCACTATGTCCAGCAGGATGGGTTTCGTTAGGCTAAGTTGGCAGATATAAAGGAGGCATGGAATTTATCTGAAGTACTTCAGAAACAGCAGGACTGGTGTTGAGCCTAAACTTACCTGACTCCAGACATCAGCCTTGGCTCACTAGGTTGTGGAAAATAGAGAGCAGGAAGTCTCAAAGGGAGAGCATAAAGAATGCTACTCTGGGCTCAAAATTCATTCCTGCCTTCTACCCATTCACACAAATCTGGATGCCAGCTTCTCCCTCTCTCCTGGCCAGGCTCCTTACCGCTGGTCCTGAGTGTATCCTTCCTCCCGACCTGTCCACTCCCTGCTTCCTGTCTCATTCAACCTCATCTTACCTGACTCAAGAAAGCAGTTGAAATCCAATTTTAAAAGGGCTTTTTGTTGATTTAATTTTGTTTTTAAGAGAGTCTAGCCGGGCGTTGGTGGCGCACACCTTTAATCCCAGCACTCGGGAGGCAGAGGCAGGCGGATCTCTGTGAGTTCGAGACCAGCCTGGACTACCAAGCGAGTTCCAGGACAGCCTCCAAAGCCACAGAGAAACCCTGTCTCGAAAAACCAAAAAAAAAAAAAAAAAGAGAGAGAGAGAGTCTAGAGCAGGTGAGCAAACCCTCTGGCAGATGAGGGGTAAGTCACAAGTAAGGGAAAAGCTGAAGGGCAGAGAGATGGTGTGGTAGTTGAGAACACTTACTCTTTCAGGGCAGTGGTGGCGCACGCCTTTAATTCCAGCACTCGGAAGGCATTGGCAAAAGGGTCTTTGTGAGTTCGAGACCAGCCTGGTCTACAGAGCAAGTTCCAGGATAGCCTCCAAAACAATACAGAGAATCCCTGTCTCGGGGGGAAAAAAAAAGCACTTACTCTTCCTGCAGAGGACTTGAGCTCAATTTTCAACAACCATATTACCCATATTAGAAAGGTCACAAATGCCTGTAAGTCCAGTTCCAGGGAATCTAACTCGATGATCTCTTCTGGACTCCTTAGGCAGCTGTACTCTCATGTACACACACACACACACACAAACACACACAATTAAAAATAAAATAAGGGTTTGCTTGTTTATTTATGTATTTATTTTTATTTATTTATTTTCTTGAAACAGGGTCTCACTGTGTAGCTCTGGCTGTCCTGGAACTCTCTATGTAGATCAGCTGGCTTCAAACTCATGGAGATCCAGTAAAATAAGTGGGGCTGGAGTGGGTGGGGTGGGATGGGATAGGTGGAGGGTGGAGCATAAGAGAGTATAATAAAGGTAAGTTCTTAAGGTCCTGAGCATGGGCCGGAAGGGAGGTCCACTACTGATAGGAACTGGGACACAGCAATGGAGTAAACAATGATGGAGAATGTGAGAAACAGCACAGTTGATAAGGTTTAGAACCCTTAAAAACCAAGGTTTTGGTTGGATATGGTGGCACATGCTTGCAATCTCAGTTTTTGGGAGACAGAGACAGGATTGCCACAGAATTGAGGCCAATTGGAATGCATAACAAGTTCTATACCAACCAGGGCTGCATAACATTACTCTGCCCCCAAAAAATGACAAAGAGGGGAAAAAGAAGAGATTAAAATTTACTGCAATTGATGTTAGCAAAGTATAGGATATGATTCAAATTGCAAATCACAAGACATTAATAGATCATGAGGTCACTGAGATGGTTGAGCCAGCTTTTATTTTAAAAGATGGAGTGAAGCCGGGTGGTGGTGGCACATGCCTTTAATCCCAGCACTCGGGAGGCAGAGGCAGGCGGATCTCTGTGAGTTCGAGGCCGGGCTGGACCGACAGCCTCCAAAACAATATGAGAAACCCTGTCTCATAAAACCAAAAAAAAAAAAAAAAAAAGATGGAATGAGATAGGATAGACTAAGATAGGAAAATGGAGTTAACTGTACATAGCAAGATTAATTGCTGTGAAAACTATTATAAAACTTGTTTTAGGGCCTGGAGAGATGGCTTGGAGGTTAAGAGCACTGACTGATCTTCCAGAGGTCCTGAGTTCAATTCCCAGCAACCACATGGTGGCTCACAACCATCTGTAATGAGATCTGATGCCCTCTTCTGGCCTGAATACTACATCTTTAAATTAAGAGAGAGAAAGAGAGAGAGAAAGAGAGAGAGAGAGAGAGAGAGAGAGAGAGAGAGAGAGAGAGAGAGAGAGAGAGAGAGAGGCAAAACAGGAGAGTTCTTCCCAGCTCACTTACTAGGAACCTGAAGAGCTCTTAAGAGCATTGACTGTTCAATTCCCAGCAACCACAAGGTGGCTCATAACCATCTAGAATGACATCTGGTGCCCTCTTCTGACAGACAGGCATACGTGCATGAAGAACGCTGTTAACATAATAAATAAATAAGTCCTTTAAAAAAAACTTGTTTTAACCACTGTATATCAACATGTACACTGATAACAATGTAATATTTAGTTATTTAATGACTTATTACTTATCTTTATTTTATGTGTATTGATGTTTTGCCTGCACGTATATATGTATGAGGATGTAGAATCCTCTGGAGCTGGAATTACAGATAGTTGTGAGCTACCATGTGGGTTCTGGGAGTTGAACCTGGGTCCTCTGGAAGAGCAATCAGTACTCTTAATAACTGAGACATCTCTCCAGCCCCTATTTATTTACTTTTAATTAAACACTTTTATACAATACATTTGATCATATTTCCTCCCCGCCCCCAAATCATCCCAGTTCCTTCCAATTTTTCTACCTACCCAGCTTCATATTCCTTCTCTCTCTCTCAAACAAACAACCAAAAAGAAATAAAAACAAACAAAACACCCAATAAGACAAAAAAAAATACCAAAAGTACACAAAAAACACGGAGATCCACTTGTGTTGGTCAACTGCTGGGCAGGGACCTGCTCTGGAATGTGGTTGATATACCCAGTGACACTCCACTGGGGAAAGCTGATTTTCCCTTTTTTCAATAGGTGTCAACTGCAAATAATGCCTTGACTAGGGGTGGGACTTGTGTCCACTTCCCCTTTCCCTGGCTGGGATTTTGTCCACTTTGACCTTGTGCTGGTCTTGGACATGCTCTCACAGTCTCTGTATTTCTATGTATATCAGCCCTGTTGTGTCTAGAAAACTGTTTTCTTGCCGGGCGTTGGTGGCGCACGCCTTTAATCCCGGCAGAGGCAGGCGGATCTCTGTGAGTTCGAGGCCGGGCTGGACTACCAAGCAAGTTCCAGGACAGCCTCCAAAGCCACAGAGAAACCCTGTCTCGAAAAACCAAAAAAAAAAAAAAAAAAAACTGTTTTCTTTTTTAAAAATTATTTTTGCTCATTTTATGTGCATTAATATTGTTTGCATGTAAGTCTATATGACAATGTCAGATCCCCTGCAACTGGAATAACAGACAGTTGTCAGCTGCCGTGTAGGCGCTGGTACTTGAACCTAGGTCTTCTAGAAGAGCAACCAATGCTCTTAACCCCTGAGCCAATTCCCCAGTCCAGGAAACTGTTTTTTTTTTTTTTAAAGACATCCACCACCTCTTGTTCTTACATCTTTCTGTCTTCTCTTCCTAATAGATCCCTGAGCCCTGAAGGGAACAGTTTAATGAAATCATCCATTTAGCACCAAGTGATCCAAAGTCTCTCACTCTGCACATTGTCCAGCTGTGTTAATTACCATCTACTGCAAGAAGCTTCTCTGATGAAGGTTGAGCAATGCACTGATCTACATCCAGCCAAGTGCATAAAACATATTTCTTGTTGAAGATACAGCAAAAAATATTGCAAAATATTCATCTAGGACTAAGGGGAAAATGACAGACTCTTAGAACTTTCCTTTGCTTTCACATTTTTCCATAAAGTTTATTAATGGGTCTTGCTTGCTCATGCTTTATAGCTGATGAAACACTGTGAGACTCAGAGCCTGGTCCACTATGTTGGGATTCCCTCTGTGGCTACAGTGAGTTACATATGAATCCATCACCACCACCACCATCAACACCATCATCATCATCATCATCATCTGGTTTTCAGGGCTATTCTCCCTTCATGATTTCCACTCCCCATAATGGCCCAAGACAGGTGTCCGTTAACAGTTCTAAATGCTGCATGTTCCCATTTACAATTAACGAGGAAGGGACTCTTTCTGCCAGACTCCCTAGCAAAAATTCCTCAGAGATTCATTCTGACTGGGCTACCCCAGGTCCACATGCCCACTTTGACCAATCATTGCACCCGAAGTATTGAATGTCCTGATTGGTTCAAACCTGCTCTACCAGATGGAACTAGCCTCCTGATAACACATAGGTCCTGGAAAGGACATGATGGGCTAGTGAAAAGGGAGAAGTGGACGGGGCATGGTGGCTCATCCCCGTAGTTTCAGACCAGAGAGAATGACAGCCTGGGCTACATAGCAAGACCCTATTTCAAACAACGAAACACAGGAGGGAGAAAGAGAGAGAGAGAGAGACAGAGGGAGGGAGGGAGGGAGGGAGGGAGATTATCCAATAATAATACAATAGTGAAGGTATAGCTCAAAGATAGAATAGTTACTTAGCATGTGAAAATCCCTGGGTTTGATCCCTAGCACCCCCCCCACTTCTAATACATTATAGAGTCTAAGAATGATGTCAAAATGAGTTGAAAGTTTCAGTAGTATTTGTGCTTGTAGTCATTCACCTGTCTGCTCTCAGTGTCACACAAGCCTTCCCACGATGCTTTGTACTGAAGGATGCTGAGCACCTTCACATGCACCCCTCACACCCCAACAAAACACATTTCTCAGATCCCTCCTGCTTCCTGGCTTCTTGTCAGGTTGACCAATAGGAGGTTCCGGCAGGAACTCCTGTGCCTGGAAAGGAGCTGGCAGTTGGAAAAGCAAAGCAGTTATTCTCTCTGTACCTGCTGGAGCGTCTGACAACAGCTAGTGCTTAGGGTTGGAGATCTATGGGGTCTCTGGAAGTGACAGAGGTAGACCACTGTCACAGTCAGTCAGTGGCATTGAGGTATGGCACTGGGTTCCTGTAAACTTCAGAGATCATGGGCAGTCCTGCTTGCGACTTCACTGCAAAATAACAAAACAAAACAAAAACACTGTTGCATCATGTCACACCCTTTCATCTCATCCTAGACCTTAGGGTGGTAGCAGTTTCCTACAGACACTAAATCTGTTCCACCTTACCCCTTCCATCCTCCTGGACCGCTAGCATGTTTCTTTCTTCTTTTCCTTTCTTTTTGTTTTTTGTTTTGTTTTTGTTTTTGGAGATAGGGTTTCTCTGTGGCTTTGGAGGCTGTTCTGGAACTAGCTCTTATAGACCAGGCTGACCTCGAAGTCACAGAGATCCACCTGCCTCTGCCTCCTGAGTGCTGGGATTAAAGGCGTGTGCCACTAACATCCAACCAGCTTCTTCTTTTAAGCTGTTCTGACAGAGGGATAGAGTAGCGGCTCTCCAAATTCTGTTTTACCTTCCACTATGTTCTCTGCCATCAAAACAAGAAGTGTCTATTGCAGCATTTATCCCTGCCAACAGCAGAGGAACTGTTACAAAACACTGCATCTGATCCAGCTTTCTTCTGTGGTCTCTTGGTGCTACCCAAGCCACTGTAGGGTAGACAGATCTCTGGAGGGAGTCATTGTAAATGACTCCTGACGACCCTAACCCAGCAGCCACGGGAATATTACTTCTCTTAACAGTCCCTTACTGTATCAATACCATTTTGTAAGCTGGGGTCATGCAGTCCTGACAAGGTAACTAAATAAAAGTGTGACCCTTGATTGGAAACCATCTAAATTCTACTGAACCAACCATTAGCTTGCTGTGTGATCTTAGGTAAGACATTAAGAAACTCAATTTCAATATTTTCATTGGTTTGCTTGTTTTTTTATTTGTTTGTTTTTTGTTTTTGAAGCAGGACCTTACTATGTAATTCTGGCTGGCCTGGAACTCAATGTATAGATCAGGCTGGCCTTGAACTCACAGAGATCTGCTTTGGTGCGCTCGCCCCTCCCCCCAGTGTCAGTATTTAAAGAAATGTGCCACCATGTCGGTTTTGAAAGTGGCATAAGGATAATTAAAACTTATTTTTTAAACAGCCAATCATGGCATTGCATACCTGTAGTCCCACTGCTCAGGAGGATAAGGCAAGAGGATAAGTAGGAGGCCAGCCTAGGACACATGACAAAACCTACCAAAAATTTTTCTTGGAAAGTAAATTGTTTTGCTGGCATAGTGTCCCACACCTATAATCCCAGCCCTTGAGAGATGGAAGCAGGAGGATCAGGAATTCATAATCATGTATATCCTCAGCTTCATACAAAATCAAGACCAGCCTGATCTATATAAGATATCTCAAAACTCAAATAAATCCTTTTCTAAGTGGGGAGGAGGAGTGGGGGATGGCAAGGAATATTTTCTACTTTCTTGCCCATCCCTGGGTTTCTGTGAGAAGCAAATAGGACGGTGAGTTTGAAAAGTACAAAGCATCACAGAAAAAAGGAGGATGTGTCACCAGTACCATGGTTCCTAGCCAAGGAGGAAGGCAGGACACAGGCTTAGAGCCAAGCAGCTGGAATACAGGAAATGTCAATACCTCGACCCGAGGGAAGAAAACTGTCTTTGTTTTAAGTTCTTCCTGGAACGGCACTTTCTTTGGAACAAACCTGGCACTGAAATCCTTGAAGAGGCTAAAACAGGTCCATGAAGGTGCAAGGGGGGCAGGTAGGGCATTTAGCAGCAGGAAGATGCTGGCAAGAGCCCAGCCCTTGTTCTTCCTCTCTTTTGTAATCTAACAAAGGCAATGATGGAAAGGGGAGGAAGACTGTGTCTGTGGGGCTCAGGTTCAAAGCCAGGTGTGTGCTGGATCTTCCAACCAGTCACCAAGCTATTTTGAGAGCTGCTCCCAGCTCCAATCCCCGTCTCCTTTGCCAACAGCAGAGCCCATTTCCGCTGCACAATGTCTAAACACAACATTGACCTGCAGAGGACTTTTTAGATAGTTCAGTGAACCAAGGTCCAAAGATGGATAAGACCCTCACCCAGATGACAGTGGATTCAGAGTACTGAGCTCCAAGACAGGGACAGAGCCAAAGTGGCTCACAAGGAGCATCTGGTAAGAACTGGACTGAACAGCCATTAGGAAGGAGTCTCTGGACAAGATCGCCCCTTTTTCCTTTACCTAGAGTCACCCAGGCTTCTGCTTTCATTTGTCCTCCAATCCTGTTCCTCCTCTTTCCTCTCTCTCTCTCTCTCTCTCTCTCTCTCTCTCTCTCTCTCTCTCTCTCTCTCTCTCTCTCTCTCTTGCTTTTTGTTGTTGTTGTTGTTGTTTTGTTTTGTTTTTTGAGATAGGGTTTCTCTGTGTAGCCCTGGCTGCTCTGGAACTCACAGAGATCCATCTGTCTGCCTTTGCCCCCCGAATGCTGGGATTAAAGACAAGCGCCACCACTGCCCGGCCCCTCCTGCTGTTTTTTAAATTTAAGATTGCTGCCGGGCGGTGGTGGCACATGCCTTTAATCCCAGCACTCAGGAGGCAGAGGCAGACGGATCTCTGTGAGTTCGAGGCCGGGCTGGACCGATAGCCTCCGAAACAATACAGAGAAACCCTGTCTCGTAAAAACCAAAAAAAAAAAAAAAAAAAAAAAAAAAGATTGCTGCTATGTTGGTCAGACTGGGCCAGAACCTGTGATCTTCCTTGTCTCTGCAATTTCCTCTGCTACCTGGAAACTTCCTCCTGCTCTTTGTGATCCCAGAGACACTCTAGTTGGCCTGTGCAAAAGATCATCGGTTAGATGCCAGGAGTTCATATCGGAAGTGGTGCCCCCTGCCTCTTGCGTTGGCCCCACCTGCTCTGGCCCAGAGGCTGGAAAGGCTAAGGAGGTGGAATCCAGCACGCTCCCTCTGCTCCCTCTCCCGTTCCCTTCCAGAGATGGGAGCGGAGTGACACAGAAGAGGCGCTTGCAGCATGCTCCTGCTGGTGCCCCACTCCAGCTCTTGGAGCACTGCTTTGGGTCCTGGAATGGATTCTCAGGATGTATGAAGTGGGTGGCTTTCCTCACAGTGGATGTGAGTCAGGCAGAAACTGGACCATTGCTGGGATCGTGATTGGAACTCCTGCCTGGAACTTTCCATTTCTTTCCCTTATTTATGCAGTAGTCAGGTCTTAATGCATGTTCAGGGCCATCATGGATAGCTTCCCCTTCTTGCCTGTCCTCTTCTGGGTCCTTCGGAACTGAATACAGGAAGATGAAAGCAGAAAAGAATTAGAAATACAAACAAGGTAGAAACCACTCACCAAGTGCTGGGTCCCTATCACTGCTGCTATATACATTGGCTCACTCATCTTTACAACTCCCCCATGAAGCCCGCAGCACATTTCACACATACTGAAGGAAACAGACTCAGAGAACAGTTCCCAGAAAATAAACAGCACAGCGGGGCTCTGAAGCCAAAGCCTGCGCTGTTCACACAGCGATTTGCAGTCTGCACCCCGAAGTATACACTGAGGGCCAACTTGGCCGGGGATAAGAAAGAAAGGGGGTTCCAGAGGAGGTGACAGCTGGGCTGAGGCTAAGCAAGTGTTCTTCAGGCCATGAGGTGGGATAAGGGAACATTGTAATCAGTGAGAGACACCTGTGGGAGTTGAGCGCCCAAGAAAGCTGGAGCCTGGATGTGGGCAGAGGCGCATGCTCCACACCCCACAGGAGAGCGATATCTTGCTTCTAGCCTTAGGAAAAAGAGGATGGGGCCAGAGGAAGCGTAGAGGAGAAATGTTCCTACGGATGCCTGACTTCCAGGCCTGCTTTAGGATGTCTAGGACATGAGTTTGTAATTTCCCAGCTCGTGAATTTCAGGAGGGCCAACCTGGATCGTATTCACCCTTTCATTCCCAGCACAGTATGTGGCTCTTACTAGCTACTGATGAAAGAGTAACAAGCAGCCTCCAAGGGGTTTCTTCTGACAAGCCCTTTAGGCCACATAGCCCTCCTGTTTCATAGTTTTATTTCTTTTTAATTTTTAATTTTTTTTTTTTGGTTTTACAAGACAGGGTTTCTCTGTATTGTTTTGGAGGCTGTCGGTCCAGCCCGGCCTCGAACTCACAGAGATCCACCTACCTTTGCCTCCCGAGTGCTGGGATTAAAGGCGTGTGCCACCACCGCCCAGCTAATTTTTAAGATTTAAGATTTATTTTTTGTGTACGAATGCATTGCCTCTGTGTGTGTGTGTGTGTGTGTGTGTGTGTGTGTGTGTGTGTGCACCACATGTGAGCTTTGTACCTGCAAAGGCCAGAAGAGGTTGTCAGGTATCCTGAAATTGGAATAACAGTCATTTGGTGCCATGTGGGTGCTGGGAATCAAACCTGGTCCTCAGCAAGAGCAACAAGTGCTTTTAACTGCCAATCTCTCTCTCCGGCCCCTTGTTTTTTTTTCGGGGGGGGGTGTTTGTTTTTGTGAACCCACAGTGGAGAGAGAACTGGAGAACTGGTTCCTGAAAGTTATCCTTTGACTTCCAAACACTTGTGGCATACACACACACACACACACACACACACACACACACACACACACACACACAATAACTTTAAAACTTAAAAAGTCTCAACCAGGCAGTGGTGGCACACACATTTAATCCCAGCACTCGAGAGGTAGAGGCAGGTGGATCTCTGTGAGTTTGAGGCCAGCCTGATCTACAAAGCTACACAGAAAAACCCTGTCTTGAAAAATAAGAAAGAAAGAAAGAAAGAAAGAAAGAAAGAAAGAAAGAAAGAAAGAAAGGAAAAATTAAAAAGTCTCATTATTTCGCCTCACAGTTTCAGTCAGTGGTCAATTGGCCGGCCTATGGAGACACATCGTAGGCTACATGGTGCAGCCAAACTGTTTATTTCACAGCCAGCAGGAAGAAGAGAGAAAGGGGAAGGATGAGTCCTGCGAGATCCTTGACAGTCATGCCTCCTAGTGGCCTACAGACAGACCTCCTACCTAATCAGTTTACCCAGTTCTCAGCAATGCTGTGCTTGGGACCCAGCTTTTGCCATAAGGAGGTTTGCAGGTCACTTAAAAATAAAACCGTGGGGACTAGTGAAAGGCCTCAGGAGGTAAAGGCAGTGGCAGCCAGTTCTGACCTGAGTTCAGTCCCTGGGACCTACATGTTACGTGAGAACCAACATCTTTTTGTTGTTGTTCTTTTTGTATTTTCAAGACAGGGTTTCTCTGTGTAGCTTTGAAACCTGTCCTGGTACTTGCTCTGTAGACCAGGCTGGTCTCAAACTCACAGAGATCCACCTGCCTCTACCTCCCGAGTGCTGGGAATAACGTCGTGTACCCAGCTAGAACACCAACATCTTTTAACCCCTCACTCTCATCCCACATGCATATACACAGACAGACACACACTGTAGTTTTTTTAATTTGTTTTTTTTTAATGAATGAAACCCTGGGGTCCAAGATATGACTCAGCAGGTAAAGGTACTTACTTCATAAGCTTGGTCATTTGAGTTCAATCCCTGGAATTTACACGAACTTTTTTTTTTCTTTTTTCAAGACAGGCTTTCTCTGTGGCTTTGGAGGTTGTTCTGGAACTAGCTCTTATAGACCAGGCTGGTCTGGAACTCACAGAGATTCTCCTGCCTCTGCCTCCAGAGTGCTGGGATTAAAGGCGTGCACCACCACTGCCCCACCTACCCTCCTCGACTCCTAGTCTCACCTATCTTGCTTCCCTATTGGCCAAAAGTGCTTTATTTACATATACACAGAAGGGCTTCCCCCATCAGGTGTCCTCTGACTGCCACAGATGTGAGCACACCTACACACATGCACAAACACAGCAACCGGGTGAGAGGCAATTAAGGGGAAAAGCTATTGTTTTTAAGAAAAACCTCCTTGGGCTTAGTGGTGGCTCACACCTTTAATCCCAGCACTTGAGAGGCAGAAGCAAGCAGATCTCCATGAGTTCGAGGCTAGCCTAGTCTACACAGCGAGTTCCAGGGCACCCAGGGCTACACGGAGAAACTCTGTCTTGAAAAAAACAAAAGCAAGCAAACAAAAAAAGAACAGGCCAGGCAGTGGTGGCACGAGCCTTTAATCCTAGCACTCAGGAGGCAGAGGCAGGAGGATCTCAGTGATTTCCAGACTAGCCTGGTCTACAAGAGCAGCTTCAGGACAGCCTCCAAAGCCACAGACAAATCCTGTCTCAAAAAAATAAAAAGGGAGGAGGAGGAGGAAGAGGAGGAGGAGGAAAGAGAGAAAGAACGAAAGAAAAAGGAAAGAAAAAAAGAGAGAAAGAAAAATGAAAGAAAGAAAGAGGAAGGAAGGAAGGAAGGAAGGAAGGAAGAGACACTACGTGAAGTAGCCTGAACTGAATTCTGCAGTTCCCAGAATGGCCACATGAGGGAAGTAGTGAGCAGTCTGCAGGCGGACTCTGGCTTAGCCTTGTCACCTGCTGAGGACCCAGATGGCAGAGCTGGGGTTTCCGGGGCTTCCCAGTCCTAGAACAGGTGGGCGCTGGCCGGGATGCCTTAGGAAGAGTCTCCATGATGTGCTGTGCCTGGTATGGACTCTCACAGGCCCTTCTTGTGTTTTCCTCCTAGGCTTGGGAGAGGAGACAGCGGGTCAGAGAGACAGGCCGTGTCGAGCATTTATCTCCTCCAGTTTGTGATTTGTTGAAATTCTTTGGTAAGGAATAATATCGAACATCTCAGTGTTTTCCATTACAGTTTCTTAGCCTAGAGAAAGTCTTTGGTCTCCAGATGATCAAAACATTCTCCCATGTTTTTCTTCAGGTGTATCATATGGCGCTATTATATAATATATGTGCACCACCTGAAGTTTATTTGCCTGTGTAAGTTGTGGCTTTTTTCTGTTTCCCCAAAACACTAGCCAGTACTTCCACTCATTTAGTGAGAGGCTATTATTTTTTCTCTATCTCCCCATCTTTGCTTTTTTGAGACTCAGGCTACCCTCCCAACTGTTGATCCTTCTCTCAGTCTGCCGAGTGCTAGGATTACAGGCTTTGCACACCATGCCCAGTTACTCCAACCCTCCCCCCAGTATATCTGAAGCACTATCTTCATGGAATTCCCCAGTGTGGCTAGGCCTATTTTATTTAGTTATTGTACAGATTTATGTAGAGTCATAATTCAATGCATGTAAACAGTGTGCAATGATCAAATTAGGGTAGTTAGCATTTCCCTCTCCATTAAACATTAAAACATTTTGTTACCAGATGCTAACTGTGTTTGTTTATGTAGGACAGTGTGCTGGTTCAGCATGCATGTACAATATGTACTGAGCACGTCAAGGTAATGAATGAGTCCATCTCCTTGTCATTACTCTGTGTTCTGAGACTTGGAGTTTCTCTCTTCTAGGGATTCATGTAGTGCTTAATTTCTTTGTGAACTACAGTCATCAGTGGGTCCATTTCTGTAGTCCATTTTGCTTCAGGGATGTTTAGTCCTGCTTCACTGCCATACTGTGTTAGAACATGGACCTCATAACATGTTCTTAATGTAATCTAATCTTATTTTTCAAATTCTGCATACTTCTTCTATTTGCACTTAAGAGTCAACTCACCTCAATCTTCTGCAAACATACACATAGGAGGGCCTGAAATTATACAGGAAATGTATATTTGCATATTTCCTTAGAAAGGGAAGTTTTCAACCATGGACAAGAGACCGTGATGCCAATGGCAGCTCCTGACTTATGGGTCCCTCTCTGTGACAGGGGGCAGAGAGGAAGCATGACTCCCCTCAAGTGTTCTGACTCTCACAACTCTGCATTCACTATCTTTCACCTCCATCATTGTTCCAGACACTTCCCTGGCCCTCACATTGCCTCCTTTAATCTAATTTTCTTGCTTGCTCCGTCCGGAACAGACCGCCTACCACACAGGCTCTAGTTCTAGGCCTAGATTAGATGGTAACAATATTATCGTTTTTTCAACATTATCATTAATAAACAAATAAAATCATGAATCTCAGCTGACAACCCGAGGGACCCAGCTTTTGGCTTTTTACATTGCTGGGCCTCAGTTTACCATGTGGAGAAGGTATGAAATGGGATGAGGGAGGGAGGCCCTTTATCTGAATCATTTCTCTGATTCTCTCCACCTTCCCATTCATCATGCATATTTTGTGAAATTAAGAATGTCCCAGAAGTAGCTAGGCCTGGTGGCACACACCTTTAATCCCAGCACTTGGGAGGCAGAAGCAAGAGGATCTCTGTGTTTGAGGCCAGCCTGGTCTACAGAGTGAGTTCCAGGACAGCCAGGGATACACAGAGAAACCCTGTCTCAAAGAGAGAGAGAGAGAGAGAGAGAGAGAGAGAGAGAGAGAGAGAGAGAGAGAGAGAGAGAGAGAGAGAGAGAGAGAGAGAGAGAGAGAAGAAAAAGAAAAGAAAAAAGAAAAAACAAAACAATGTCAACAAAAGAACCCTTCCAGCCTGAGAGCAGAGATGGCTAGTCCTAAGCTCACTTAAGCACAGCATGTTGGGAGCAGGCAGGACCCAGGAGAGGTACCCTCAGGTCCTAAGCTTCCGAGGCTTAAATCAGGGCACCCACCTGAGTTCATGGAGGCAGACGCCAAGCCCTGTGTGATGGCTCTTCTTGGGTGCCAACTTGGCCACATCTGGAATTAATTGAAACTCAAGAGGCCAGGCACACCTGGGAGGAATTTTTTCTTAATTAAATCATGTGAAGTGGGAAGACCCACTTTTAACTGGGATCTTTTTGGGGCAGGAAGATTCACCACTGATGGCAGCCTACATAGAGGACATGGAGGAAGGAAGGCTGCTCTCTGTGCCTGCTTGCCTTCACTCTCGAGAGCAAGCCAATTCCTTTGCTGGCATCACAGCCTGCTTCTTCAGGATTTGGATAGATGCTGGAGACCAGCTGAGACATCTGGCCTCGTGGAATGAACCACTACGGAATTCTTGGACTTTCTGTTGGTAGACAGCCATTGTTGGAATAGCTGGACCTCAGCCTGTAAGCCATTCTAATAACCCTCTCTTTATATATGTGTATGTGTGTATAATATATATATGCGTATAATATGTATAATGTGATAGTATACACACCCGCATACATATATTGTGGGGGGAGGCTGATACTTTGGGTTGGAGAACTCTCAGTGTCAAGACTGGCCAGTACAGTTCCAGGGTTTCTTCTTAACAGAAACCATCAAGAAAGCCTCTCATGATCATGGAAACTAAAGATAACTGCAGATATTGTAAAAAAAAAATCCACCCAGGACAAAATCAGCCAAATTGAAAACCACTGCCACAGGTGAGGAGGGAGTTAGCACAGGTCACAAGGCCTGATACTCTAGTCCCTTCCCCTAAGTCCAAAAGGGACATTGGAAAGTCTTTTAAGAAAAAAAAGGATGTATTTTTACTTTGTATGTATGTGCATGTGTCTGTGCGCACATGTGTGCTGGTGCCTGCTGAGGCCAGAAAAGGGCATCAGATACCTTGGAGCTGGAGTTACAGGTGGTTGTGGATTGCCTGATGTGGGTGTTGGGAACTGAACTCTGATCCCCCTTAAGAGCAGCAGGCTCTCTTAACTACTGATCTCTCTCTAGCCCCAGAAAGTCTTTCACAGCAGGTATTTGAGCAAGTCCCTTCTCCTCTCTGAGCTTCCTTTAAAATTTTTTTTAAATCCTGGTCTTTAAAATGGACTCTATGTTTGTAAGTCGCTCAGCCTTATTGCTTACTGCCTGAAGTTCTTGGATCTGGCTCAGAGTAGATGGGGGCACCCGGGAGGTACCCTCAAAGACAAGGAAGGATGAGGAGTAACAGATGGTGTAGAGGAGTGAACAGGCAGAGGACAGGAGTAGCATCTTAGGGACAGGGAACAACTTGAGCGGCCCCAGCCCCTGCTTCTTAGGGTGCTCCTTAGAGGTTCACCCCTTCCAGGCCTACTCAGCACGGATAGACCTAGAAGGTCCAGGTTCCCACGGCCCCGCCCACCATGGTCCCGCCCACATAGCCCCGCCCCGTCCACTAATCCCTCCCACCAGCGCGAGGCCCCGCCCCTGGCAGGGCCCTCTTCGCCTCCCGCCAGCCGTGGCTCAGGCTTTGCACTCGGCGGCGACTGAGAACTGTGGCGGCTACGGAGCCAGCAGTGCAGGCGGAGCAGAGCTGTCCGGCCCGGTGGCGGGCGATGCCCCCGTGAGTCTCTGTCGCTGCCCGTCCCCGCCCCGCGTCCCTACCCCTTCGGAGTCCGAGCCCGCCAGGGGCCGGGCCGCGCCTACCGCCGGGTCCGCGGGGCGGGGTCCCGGGGCAGCACCTGCCTCGCCTTGCGGAGCCACTCTGCCAGCGGAGCCTCGCTCCCTGCGTGGACCCCGGCCCCACCTCGGGGTAAGTCAGCAGGCCTTGTGCGTCTGCGAGTGGGCGTGGGGAGGGGGCTGCGGTCAGGGGACCACGCCGGAGAGGGGGGGTTCCGGCCGGCCGCCGAGCGCTACGTAGGGACGTGTGCCAGGTCTGGGGGGCGGGGGCCCGCGATGCGCACAGCCTGGGATGACTGTGGGGCGGGGGCTGAGCCTGGGGAAGCCTGGAAAATGAGGTAGGAACCCCAGAATCTGGAGTACTTTGCTGACGCTCTGGGCTCACCTGGGGCCCTGGTCTTCAACAACAGCATTGCTTCGCATTGCATTTTTGGAAAGTGCTTAAAATCCCTCCTGGAAAGGCAGCCTGCCTGTACCCTGGTTGGAAGCGGCCACTTTTTCCTCCCAACGTGACACCATTGTACCCAGAGAAACACCCCCCTCCTCAGGAAAGGAGAGAGGTGTTGCTCACGAAGCCTCAGGGTGGGAAGAGGGGGCTTCTGGGAAGCTGGGGGGGAAAGTGGTCAGGGGCATGATGGATTGCCCGGGGCTTCAGGGAAGCTTGGCAAGACCCTTCATGGGCCACTCTGGCATCTTCTGGTTCGTTTGGGAGCATAGGTCCTCCTGGCTGGTCTCCTGGCTGCCTGCATCCAGCCCATGTCACCTTTGGACAACCCAGCCTCGAGGAGTGGGTCTTCTCCTAGTGCCTCAGAAGCTCAGGAATGGTCCATAGCGCTTGTGGTCTCAGGCTGAGGTGGGAAATGCTATGCCTAAGGCCAGAGAAATAAGGGGCTGTAGCTGGCAATGCCACCACGGGCCTTCAAGGCTTGGGCCTGGGGGAATGGCTGTGTCCAGCCCTGTCTTTAAGGGTGAGGTCTGCGAGGGAGAAGGAGGCTGCTGCTTTTCTTATTGCTCTGTTCTCTGCTGGTGATGGTTTTTCACTTGGCCTTGGGGCCTGAGTGTTGAAAAGAAGGTCTCTCACCAAGGGGTTAACAAACCATTTCCACAGCTGCTGCCAGCCATCAATTAGTCCATAATCACAATCACGCAGCTGGCCAACTGTCCCTACAGGCAAGTGAAGAGGGTAGCCTAATGGGACGTTCTCTGGACAGGGGCCTGCTGGAGGGGTCCAGGAAACGGTGTTTAAACCAGGTATTCAGGGATTCTCTAGGGTTCAGCAGACATCTGGCCATTTACAAGGGGTAAAGCCCAGAGCTGATCAAACTTGTCTTCAAACCCTGGCTCTCATACTTTCTGGCTATGTGATATTAAAGAAATCACTTGCCTTCTCAGAGCCTCTTCCAGCAAAACAGACCTACGTCTTAGGAGGAGTAAATACGGAGGTTGGTTTGAGCAGCTTATCCCTGTGTCTATAGACGCCTCATTGGCTCAGGGCATAAATACTGAACTATAATCAACACTGTGCCAAGTACTTGCTGGGGCAGGTGTGCTGAAGCCAGGAGCTGTGGACTCAGCAGGGACCTTGTTCCCTCCTCCAGGGGATGTGGTCAGTGTCACTGTCTTAACTGCTCTCCTCGACACTCCTAGTCTCTACACATTGTACTCTTTTTGGCCCAGGCCTGACGCTGCTGGCTCTCTGGGCCCCTCCTCTCCCTGAGCAGGTGCTGAGCTCTGTGGGGGCTGTCAGGAGTCTGGGTGATGTCTGTCCATAGTTGCAGTAGTAGCTGGCCCTTTAAGGAGTGAAGAAAACAATTACCAGGCTGGGCATTGCATCAGCTGGAGCCTGGAGGGTCCCAGGGGAGGGGCAGGGGAGGCTGGTGGTTGATTTCATTAGTGCCATGTGAGAACTCTCACCTGAGTCTGCCCCACTCCCCAGCTGAAGCCTTACCCCCACCCCAAGCAACAGCCACCCAGAAGCCCTACTTTGGAAGGCTTTTCTGTGTTCCCCAGTCTTGTCACGAGCCCAGGCACAGGGGTGTAGGAAAGTGCCTGTCACACAGTCTTTGCTGACCATAGCAGCTGCTCTGCCTGCTAGCACTCTGCTGACTTGGGGGTACAGAGTGCATCTCCCACAGCAACATTTTGCTGATAATGGGGTGCCTCCCCATTTGTGTTTGGCTGGCATGGGGGTGTTTCTTTCACAGTGGGTACAAATGACTTGGCCACTGGCCTCTTTTCATGATGGGGCTGTGTTCCGCAGAGGTGTCCGTGACCGGACATAGGAGCTCTGTAGTCTGGGATGTGCTTTGTGGGTGAGATGAATTAGTTGTGAGCCACAAGGGTGTAGGGTCAGTGGCAGAGAGGTACTTGGGCATCAGGCAGAGCAAGGTTCAAGTCTTCCACCTGTGATTATTACAGGTGTGGATCTCTTGCCTTCACTGGCTCTGGGAAGCAAGAATGATTGCCAGGCTTGGTGGAACCTGCCTGTATTCCCTGCACTTGGGAAGGCAGAGGCAGGCGGGGTGTTATAAGCCTAGACTAAATAGCAAGTTCCAGGCCAGGCAGAGCTACAGAATGAGACCTTATTTCAAAAACCCAAACCCAAACCAGGTATGCTTTGCATCCGTACTGGCCCACCTCACAAGAAGGTACTGCTGGATTAAGTGTGGTATTGGAATATACAGCCAGCCTAGGGCAGATGGAACCTTCTCTGTTCGATGATTCTCAGCCCTTGCAAGTTTGGGCTTTTCACATTTTGAACTCCAGATAGCTGAATAAGAGCTGAATATGATAGTATACCCTTGTAATCCCAACTGACGGTAAGTAGACCAGGAGAGGAGCTCAAGGCTAACCTGAGCTTATAACAAGTTTGAGGCCAGCCTGGGCTACATGATATCCTGTCTCAAAAACAAAACAAAACAAAAAACTAAGATACTATTCAAGACTATTGCACAAGAAACAAAAGGAGGCAGGGGAGGAGTGGGGGAAGGGAGTGAGGGTCCTCTTGCCCCTGCTGCAGGAGGGCACATCAGTTACTCAGTTCCACCGGTACAGCAAGCCCTGGGAACCATGGAGCCCACGCTCTAGAGCAGGTGATCACATACATGACATGTGTTGAAAGTAATGGCTCATGGACCTTTCACTGCAGGTTGCTTCTTTCGGGGGTTCAGGAAGGGCTTCTAGAGAGGGTGACCTCTTAGTTGAGGCATGGAGGATGCCAAGTGGTCGTGGAGAACCAAGGGTGAACAGGGAGGGGACAGTGTTTAGGGCCCCTGCTGGTATGAGAACATTCTGATGATAGAGTGGAGGGGTGTGTGGCAGGCTAGGGACAGCCAGGCTCCACAACCCTGGGTAGCAGTATACTAGAGACATGGAGGCTTATTGTGAAGCCGTGGCAACCCCTAATGGGATTTAAGGAGCAGAGGCAGCGTCAGACTTCCAGGTATGTGTGCTACGGCCTGTGGGCCGCAAGGGAGCATCCTTGTGAGTGACCTTTTGCCCTCTCTCAGCCCTTCCCTTGAGCAGCAGCCGAGATGGTACCCAGGGAGCCCTTGTTTATGTGACTCTTCCCAGGAGGGAGGCAGTCCTAGTGTCTTCAGATCCTTCTCTGTGGGCTGAGCTACATCTCAGCCTTGTTGACTGAGCTCAGTCCTTGGGGCCAGGTTTTCCCAGGCTCTGGGGAGCCAGAGGGCAAGGTGTAGAGCTTTGATACTATCTGCTCTGTGTTCAAGTCCTAACTCAGCAGTACACGAGCAAAGCATGCCCATGTCTAAACTTGGATGTCATCTACTATAAAGTGCGAAGAAGAAAGTGAAAGTATAGCTGGAAATTGTAAGGTCCTTATGTCAGGTGGCATCTTTACTATCTCAATGGAGGGCTAGCATGGGAGATTGGCTCGAGGTAGGGCAGCTTAGTGGGATTCCACACGTTAGCTTTCTGCTGCCATGGTCTGGAAAGAATGGTTTTGAACAAGGGCCTGGGCTTTCAGAGAGGGGACAGACTTGAAAATAGCTCCTAGCCGGGTGTTGGTGGCGCACACCTTTAATCCCAGCACTCGGGAGGCAGAGACAGGCGGATCTCTGTGAGTTCCAAACCAGCCTGGTCTACAGAGTGAGTTCCAGGACAGCCTCCAAAACAATACAGAGAAACCTTGTCTCTGAAAAAAACAAAACAAAACAAAAAAAGAAAATAGCTCCTGAAGGGAGGCCATCAAAGGTGGGGGGGGGTGGTCTGACTATCTGTCCAAATGTGGGTGGGACATTAGTCACCGTAAAGCTTGCATGGTGTTTACCCTATGGTTTCTCTGCTAAGCCCTTTGCACACTCATTTTTACCAAGGAGGGAAAGATGATCATCATCTCCATGGTATAGATGAGGGAACTGAGGTTATTCGACCACAGTCCCACAGTTATCAAGAGAAAGACAGCCAGCATGCGCTGGGAAGTCTTCTCTTAGGTGAGGGGCTGCCTGAGCTGAACCTGGAAGAACTTGGCATTCATTCATTCATTCATTCATTCACTGACTCTCTCAGTTCACAGGATCTTACTGTGTAGCCCTGGCTTGCCTGGTTGCTACTTAGAACTTGTAGCAATTCTTCTGTCTCAGCTCCTTAAGTACTGGAATTATAGACATGCACTGTCATGTTTGGAAAGGAGAATCTGGCTTTGCCCAAAGGAATGAAGGGATTCAGGGGAAGGAAACACTTTTATCTGGGCACAGTCTAAGCCCAGGGTATGCTCCTTGACTGGGAGAGGGAGATTCAAGGCCAGATGCCTTCAGGGTCTGAAAGAGGATGGATAATCGTTCAGCTTCATGATTCTGACTGTTCAAGCCCAGAATCTCTGGCCACTCTGCCCCCAGGTCCTGCTGTTGCCATGGCTCCTCAGAGTTAAATGGACCCCTCTTCTCCCTGCACCGCCCCCTTGCCTATCCTCATCAGATCATCTGACTTACTATTCTGAATTTCATTATGTCTTCTGGGTTCAGTACCTGTAGGTCTTACGCTTCCTAGACGTAGCCTTAGGATCAAACCCAGGTCCCTAGCTCCACCCACCTGCACCTGCCCTGCTTCCAGGATCCCTGGCTTGTCTCCATCACCGTCACCATCACCCACTCACTTGCTCAAGCTGGAATCTGGAAATTCTCCTGGACACCTCCCTGCCTTCGCCCCCACACCCTACAGCCAAGCCTAGCAAGACTTGTTCTCCAGCATCCCTCTCTTGGGTCAGGTCTAAGACCCCTCTTCTTACCCACACCCCCTACAGAACGTTACTATTTGTCATCTAGACACCATGACAACCTCTTGCCTGGACTTCTTACCCCATCATGCTTGCCCCACTTGCTATCATGTTGTGGATGTAACCAGCACGATCTTCTAAAGATAAATGTTTGATTGTGTCATTTCCCTGCTTTAAACTTCCAGGACTTCTTAGAATAAAATCCAGATTTACTGACGCAGTCTCCGAGGCCCTGTGTGATCTGGTCCTCACTTCCCTATTTACATCGTCCTCTGCCATTCTTTCTTACCTTCCACTGCAGGACATTTACACATATTGTCCCTGATGCACAACCCCTCCTGGGCCCTGCTGACCCCTTCTGTTCCTAGACACCAACCCCAGTGTCATTTCAACAGAGAAGTCTAAAAGCCAAGAGCTACATACCCCATTTCCTTAGAACCCTCTCCTCCACGTCCTCCTCCCGTGTGTGTCTTTCTGTGTGTGGTGTGGTTCATGCACAGGAGTGTGTGGGTACACATATCCATGAGCACAGGGTTTTCCTCTATCTGCCCCTTTCCTTGTTGCCTTGAGATACGGTCTCTCGTTGAACCGGAAGCTTGGTCTTGGCTCTAGGATGGCTGGCCAGCACGATTCTCCCTTTTCTGTCTCCTAATCCTGAACTTAAAACACACTCACAGTCTACCTGGCTTTTACATGGGTGCAGGGATTCAAATGCAGGTCTTTGTGCTTGCACAGGGACCACTTAGATCAAACCCCAGCCCCAGGACGCTTGGCACACTTTCTTTCTTCCCATCATCTCTCTTTGCTGACCTGAGCATTCAGTGGATCTGGAACCTGTGTTGCCTAGCCCTGGCACCTAGTAGGGACACAGTGAGTTGGCTGGTGCATAAAAGAGCAGGAACTTCATCCTGCAGCATCCTCAGTGGCCCCCCTGCCTCCAGGCCTGCCATTTTCAATCTTTTCTCCACACATCCCTAGAGTGATCTTTCCAAAACATAGAACTGACCCTGTCACCCCCCTGCTACTTAAAATACTTCAATAGCTCCCTGTAGCTGGCAGGAAAAGGCCTCAGCTTCTTAGCATGGTATTCAAAGCTCTTTATGATCTGTCCCCAACTCCCCGTCCGTCCCCACCTCTCCTGCTTCCGCAGCACACTTTGAACACCTGGCAGTTCCTCCAGCAGGCCAGGCTGTTTTGTGCCTCTGTGTACCTACACTTGCTGTTCCCACTGCTTGGGATGCCTCACCCACCCCTAGCCTGTTTCTAGAGAACGTGTCTCACTCTTTAAAACCATCTCAGCCACCTACTTTCGCTGTGAAGCTTGTATAGGACCCTTTGCCCACCCAGTATGGCTAACCCACCCTGCCCTTGCCATATCACTGCCAACTCTGCATCTCTACCTCAGGGTGTTCATCTTTATATCTCCAGCCTCCAGCTCCTGTCTTAATCAGGCAAATCCAGGCAAACCTGCAGTAATAAAGGTGTGTTAGGAGGAAGGTTTGTTACAGGGAATGGGGCTTGGGGTGGGAGCCGGTGTAGGGAGGCGGAACCTGGAAGGTCAGAGAGTTTGAGTCTTCATTCTCTGCACCCTGCTGGCAGCCTTTGCCTGTCCGTCCCCTCTAACAGGATTCTGGTATTGTGACCCTGGCTTCCAGCCACATTCAGAACTAGCACCTAGCACTTGGCAGATCTAAGCCCAAATTCCCAGGAGAAGATCTGATTGGTTCTGAGGGAGTCAGGTGCCACCCTGGGCCATATACCCACAACCTGCTGGGAGGAATCACAAAGTCAGACATGAACATGGCTACTGGAACCTACCTGGGGTGTGTGTGGGGTCATTGTTAGCCCTCAGGTGCTTCAGAAGACATCTGTTCAGTACTTAAGGTGCCAGGTGGAGCAGGCAGGTGGGCACAGTGCCAGCCGTCTGTGCAGACAGCACCTGCAAGAAAGGGGCCCTGACTTAAGGGGACTCTCCCCAGGGTAATAGTGGGCAGGGCAGGCACTGAAGACCCTGTCCCATGTCATTCCGGACCCAAGCAGAGCGAAAGAGAGGCGGGATGAGATGATGAATCTCTCCACTTTTCTTTGGAATGGGTTGAGGGGAGGCCAGAGCAGCCTGAACCACATTCCACCATAGGCCCCCTCCAGTGCCAGGGATTAGTTCCGGGACCTTGCATATGCTAAACAAGCACACATCCACCAAGCTACAGCCTCACCATTGAGATGCCGTCTCACCATTAAGATACCGTCTCACCATTTAGTTCAAGTTGGCTTTACGCTCACGTTCCTCCTGCCTCTGCTTCTCCGAATGCTAGGATGACAGGTACTGAAACACCACACCAGCCAGAATTCTCTTCCCTCTCAGATCATACAGAGTGAGTTCCAGAACAGTCAGCATTACACAGAGGAAGCCTGTCAACAAAAAAAAGTCATTTCCTTTCCTCACCAAAGAACCATCTCGTGCCTACCTCACCAGCCATTCCTGGCCTGTGCCTGTGTTCCTCCAGCTGTCCTCCTCCTCCCCCTCCTCCTCCCCCTCCCCCCTCCTCCCCCTTCCCCTCCTTCTTTTTTGTTTTTGGGAAAGGAATCATAAAAAGGGGGAGGGGAAGACTGGCCTCCAGGGACAGGAGCAGCCAGAGAGAGGAAAGAGGGGCATGGGGCAGGGGGAACAGACAGACAGAAAGAGACAGAAAGAGAGAGGGAGGTGGATGGGAGGTGGGCAGGGCCCTTTTAAAAGGTAGTATAGTGAATATGCACAGCTCTTAGTGGCTGAAGCTGAGGACGTATCCTGTCAGAACCCCAAGGACAGGCCAGTACAGATGCCTGGATACTAACAGTATTGACTACTCACTCACCTGCCTGTTTGCTCTTTGGGGTTGTGAGGGCCTAGCAGGCATATGCCAGGTAGCCATTCTTCTGCCTTTCCCACACCCAACCTAGGATCACCCAGAGTAGGGCTCCTGACTGTAGGATACATGTCACCTGTGTGGAAGTCAAATCTCGTGGATCTGCCTTGTAGAGCTATGTCCTCGTGGATCTGCTTTGGAGAGCTACGTGACTGTGGGCAAATCTCATACCTTTCGGGGCTTTTCTCATCTTAAAAATGAAGATTACAATATCTGCCAGAGTGACAAATTGTAAATAAACCCTGAGCAATTTCTTTTTTAAAATGTGTACACATGTGGGCATGACAGAACACACATGGAGAGGTCAAAGGGCAACTTGTGGAAGTTCTATCTGCCTTCCAGCCATGTGGGTCCTGGGGATCAAACTCGGGTCATCATGTTTGATGGCTGGTACCTTTACTGCTGAGCTATCTCCGCAGCTCCAAGTAGAGAAATTCCTATAAAATGGTTCTTCCAGGGAGGGTGACTGCTGTGCTCAGCTCCTTCAGAGTGGAAGGCAGGGTGGGTGGTCTTCCTGGGGGGTGAGCATCCCAGAGGTGGAATGAGACCTTCAGTGGGACCTGAGATGGTGGCAGGGGCTTCCAGATCTGCCATGGCATAACATCAGCATAGTGAGAAACCTTGGCTTCATCTCAGCTGTAGCAAGTCCAGGGTCACCTCATGGAGAATGAGTTTGTATAGTTACGAATGTATTTCAAAACTTCCAAGTCCCTCCCCCCTCCCCCTTTGCAGAGAGATCTCAGACTGGGCTGAGCGCTATGGTTAGTAACTCCGAATAGCTGAACTGGGACTGCAGAACTTTGCTCCTTTAGTTTATTTGGGGGGGGGCATCCCAAGATAAGGTTTCTCCATATAACGGTCCTGTCTGTCCTGGAACTTGCTCTGTAGACCAGGCTCTAACTCACAGAGATCTGCCTGCCTCTGCCTCCTGAGTGCTGGGACTAAAGACATGTGCCATCATCGTCCAGAGGTTTTTGAGTTTTGTTTTGTTTTGTTTTTTTCTGAGACAGGGTCTCACAATATCCTAGGCCGATCTGGAACTTACTATGAAACTCAGGCTGGTCTCAAACATCTGACAGTTATGCTGCCTCAGCCTCTCCCATGCTGGAGTTACAGAGTGAACTTCCATGTCTGTAAAATTACATTTATTTCTTTTGAGTGAGTATGTGGGTGAGTGGGCACACATATTGTGTATGAGTGGAGATCAGAGGACAACTTGTGGGAGTTGATCCTCTACCCTGTAGGTCCCAGACGCTGAACTTCAGTCATCAGGGTTAGAGGCAGGCACCTTCACTCAACGAGCCATCTCACCTGTTTGTAACCTGGTTGTTTTTCCATACTTATTTATTTGTTTATTTATTTTGTTTTTATGAGACAGGGGTTCTCTGTATTGTTTTGGAGGCTGTCGGTCCAGCCTGGCCTCGAACTCACAGAGATCCTCCTGCCTCTGCCTCTCGAGTGCTGGGATTAAAGGCGTGCACCACCACCGCCCGGCTTGCCATACTCATTTTTACAGTCTTTTTCTACTTATTAAAAGTGATGTTGACTTTCTGGTTATAGTAGCTACAGAATTTCTGCTTAAAATAGTTCACTTAAGTTTTCAAAGTGTCAATTTAAAGAAAATAATGTATAGGAGGCTAGGATTTGACAGAAATTATCAGTGTGGTTCACTAATGTGTGGACAATGCAAAATCCTGGCGGGGGAAGGGGGGATGTCAGAGAGGTCAACCTTTGCCCACCTAATCTTAAAATTGTCCCTCCTATCCGTCTACCTAAGAATCTAAAGCTTCTCCCTGTTATGTTGACCTGCTCTCTTCTGTGTATTCTATGCTCAGGCTCTCCTCTTCATCCTCCCCACCTCCCCTTCCTCCCTTTCTTTTTGGTGGGTGCTGGGGGATCAAACATAGGCCTCACACATGATTTTTCACTCAGCCACCAGCCCTGGCTTGGGCTGTTCTTTGTTTTGCTTTGCTCTGCTTTGAGACTCCCGCAGGCAGGGGAATTTGTGTGCAGTCTCCACAACCTGTTTGAAAGGGGCTGTTGGTGTTGAGATGTCTGGATGGAGGCAGGAGATGTTCTCACTCCAGGCTGGGATTTGAGATGTAGTGTGGATGGATGGGAGCTCAGACCTGATAGTCCTGTCTTCGTACACAACACAGACCTCAGAGCTCTCTAGGAGCCTGGAGCCCCAGGGGACAGCGAGGCTTTGGGAGTTGTGGGTAAGGGAAGCAGCCCTTGGAGCTTTGTGTCCCAGAGCTTGGGGCCCAAGAAAAACAGAGCTAAGGGGCTTTTGACTCTCCAGGGTCCCCATTTCCCAACTCCCTCCTCTACCTACCTCTGTGCCTGTTTATCCCTGAGACCCGGACAGCAGCTACTAGGAAGCCTGAGAAACTAGGTTTCTCCACAGGGCTCAAGTCCAGAGCAGAGCCGGGAGAAAGGAAGGAGGAAAAGAGCAAGGTGTGTCTGTCTCCTGCACAGTCACATTCCCAGAGTGAGACACTGCCCTGGACATCAGAGTGTCCGTGGTGAGAGAGGGTCACTGTCAAGGCATCTCTCTCTCTCTCTCTCTCTCTCTCTCTCTCTCTCTCTCTCTCTCTCTCTCTCTCTCTCTCTCTCTCTCTCTGTGTGTGTTGCATGTGCAAGTGCATGAGTTAATATAGTGTGTCTGCAGCTCACTGACCCTCATGTGATATGTCTCAGGTTCTCTGAGGGAGTTTTCATGAAGCATTTGAGTTAGTGTTTTGTGTCTGGTGGGAAGATCTCATGTGTGCAATGTGTCTGTGAGTCTGTGGTCTTTGCATCTCTGTAATGTTTGTCTGTTGTGCAGGCTCACACTTCATGCCTGAGTGCCCTGTTCATGTAGCTTGTGTGCTGGGTGTGGTTTGCTTGAAGTCTCTGAATGTGGCCTTCCTTGTGCAGTGTGCTTCTAGTTCTGGGTGAAGATGTATTACGGGCCTGGAAGAGGCCTGGGGATGAAGGAATAGATGTCATTCCTGTTTGTGTCCAGGACAGCTGACAGGAAGGTCCCCAGGGTGGGCAGTGGGTGCAGCGGCGGCGCCTTCCAGCTTGGTGCAGGGCTGGTAATCGGAGCCCCTTCCCTTCATGAAATATTGATCAGCCTGGAAGGCAGTCTGAGCAGGGGAGGGGCAGACAGGCGAGAGGCCAGCCGCTGTCCTTGGTGCTGCCGATGTTACTGGCTGAGTCTTGGGGCTCAGTGAGAGGGAGCCAGGGAGAGGCTCTGAGCCTAACACTACTAGCAGGCGCCCACTCTCAGGATGAGTTTACCTGTCCCTGCTGCTGACACACTGAGAGTTTCTTCACTCCATCTAGGAAGGGGAAGCAGGGAAACAGGTGGCTTTCTTACTGGGATCTAGTATGTCA
Organism: Mesocricetus auratus; assembly: GCF_017639785.1. Taxonomy (NCBI): domain Eukaryota; kingdom Metazoa; phylum Chordata; class Mammalia; order Rodentia; family Cricetidae; genus Mesocricetus; species Mesocricetus auratus. The sequence continues at coordinate 20,963,961 of NW_024429197.1, read as the reverse complement.
AGTCTGGGTGACCAAAAATCTCTGGGTTTGCCTGGATTGGTCCTAGTTTACACATTTGTCTGTAGTCCTTACAGGATTGTTAGTAGTGCCCCTGCTCACTCTCACAGGGGTCCCGGAGGTAATAAATTGTGTTCTTACCTCCTGCAATACTGACCTAAGACCTAGTGCCCCATATCTCTGTTCTGCCTGGGGGTTCCGTAGTCATGTGGTGTGCTTTATTTACATGTGTTTGGGGGTGCAGTAATTGTTGTTCCTGTGTTGGACTGAACTGGACTAAACATTTGGGAGCCCCATGGCCTTTGAGATCCTACTGCAGCCCCGACCTTCCCCTAGAGTATCCAAACTCTTCTCTACCAATCTAAATTCTGCCTTTCCCACCTGCTGTGGTGGTACACAACTGTAATCCCACAGGGTCAGGTAGGAGAGTTGTGGGTTTGAGGCCAGCCTTTTCTATATAGGAAGATCCTATCCATCCAATCAGTCTGTCACTTGGTGTTTCTTTTTGTCCATTGGCTTCCCCTCTCTGTTGGGTAGGAGAGTTGTGGGTTTGAGGCCAGCCTTTTCTATATAGGAAGATCCTATCCATCCAATCAGTCTGTCACTTAGTGTTTCTTTTTGTTCATTGGCTTCCCCTCTCTGTGGTCCACAATGAGGCAGTATGGAATTGTCCATCTGTATTCTCCTGGCATTCTCTCTAAGTTATTCTACCTTTCTTTCTTTTTTCTTTCTTTCTTTCGACAAGGATTCAAAGCCAGGTGTGGTGGCACACATCTTTAATTCTAGCACTTGTGAGGCAGAGGCAGGCAGATCTCTGAATTCTAAGCCACTCCTGATTTACAGGGCAAATTCCAGGACAGCCAGAGCTACACACAGAAACCCTGTCTCAATAAAACAAAGAACAAGAAAATAACAATAAAAAAGAGACAAGGACTCTGAAGCCCAGACTAGTCTTGAACTCATGGAATGCCTTGTGCCTCAGGCACCCAAATGTTGGAATTATAGGCCTGAACCACCATGCCCAGCTTCTCCCCCTTGGAATTGCCTGTTCTCCTGTCTGTAGTTCCTGTTCTCCTGCCTGTCTCTGTGGGTGTTACACATCTTTCCCTATGCTCTCCTCAGAGCACACCACTTCTTTCTACATCTCTCTTCCTCTCTGGGAACATACCCATTCCTGCTCACTCCTGTGGGTCTCCTGAGCTCAGCAAGTCTGCTTCCTGCCCAGTGTCTCCACCCATAAACTGCAGTATTAGCTTACACTCCTGTGACTAACAAGGGTATTCATTTTCCCCTTTGTCTTCAGGGACCCCTGAGGTTCTGTTGATGCTCCCTATAAATCAGCTTAGATTCTGTTTACCTCTTTCTCCCAAATTTCTCCCTTCATCCCCTCCAGGGACTCCCAAACTCTATCCCTTCCCTTTTCCTACATGCAGGGCGGCCATGCAGCCCTTCCAACTTGTATGGAGTAGCCATTCCCTCCACCAGCGTGTTTCTGATTCTGTGTGTGGTGCCAGATTGATTTCTGGGAAGCATCCCACCTAAACCTTGTTAGATTTCACTCCTACAGGATTAAAGACATGCTTCTTAGCTCCATAGTCAGGGACCCTCATTGACGGCTTGTCGCCTCTCTTTCCAGCCCCCTTTCCAGCTGTACTTACTTACCCTCTGCTCCCCTGCCATACTATGTTCTGGAGCCTCTGAGCATGCCTGCTCTGTAGACCTCCCTAGTGGTTCCCACTGCTCTCCCATACAGTGGCCTCTGCCCCCCCCCTTCCCACCAACCTTCCATTCTGCTCTGCTCCATACTTCTTCCTGATGCCTCCTCTGGTGTCCCATATCCTGTAATGTTCTTTCTCTTTACAGAACACCCAGAGTGTTTCCCTTGGCATCTCAGGGCCATGAGTGGTTCACAGGCCAGCAGTAAGGGCATCATCTGGGAGCTGGTAGAAAAACAAAAAACAGAATCCCAAGCTCCCCCTGTGAGCCCTGGGGTCAGAATTGCATTTTAGCATGATCTCTAGATGATTTGTGTCCACATCTGAGTTTGAGGAGTGCTGGTGCACAGCCTTTCTCCAGGATACAGGGGATAATCTCAGATGACAAGCTTAGCAACATCGGGTGATGGCTGCCATGTTGACCAGATTCTACAGTTTATGGTGGAGGAGTGGACAGTGGAGATGGCCAAGGAGATTGTGTACTCTCCCCACCTACCTGGCCCCAGAGCTCAGACTCTGTAACTCCAACTGCAAGAAGTTCTCTGGGAACCCAAGGAGGGATCAATTAATCTATAGAAAGCAGTCATCAAGCATGTCACAGAGTTTATCCTGCTCACAGAACACACATGGGTGAAAATGTTTGTTATTTTAGCATATGTTTTGGAAAGGAAAATATTTATTGTTTCTTTCCTTTATTATAGCATTAATACAGTTTCTAAAGTAGTAGCTTTAGAAAACACAATATGTCACATGAAGAAAATGAAACTGACTCACGGTTCCTCTCTCCATCAGTGTTCATTTAGTACTTTTGATTGCCATTCATTCTTTTCAATAAATATTTACAAAGGCCTGCTACGTTGTCAGACCCGTTCCAGGTACCAGGGATTTAGCATGAAGAGCACAGCTCCTATTTTTAAGCAGCTCACAGCCTGGGGCTGGGTGTGGGAGACAGGCACTGCACAAGTTCCAAATGGCAGTATGTTCATGTCCCAGAGCTGCTGGGACAAAGCACCATAAATGAGATGGCGCAGAGCAGTCTGGATCTGTTTTCCCACAGCTCTGGAAGTTGGACGTTTGAAATCAAGGTGTCTGGAAGGGTTGATCCCTGTGCAGACTGGGAGAGCCATCTGTCCCATGCCTCTCCCCTGGCTTCTGGTGGCTACTGGCAATCCTCGAAAATCCTCAGTTTGTTGATGCTGCAGTCCGGACTTTCATTCCCTTGTTCCCTTTTCTCTGTTCAGTGCTGTCTTCCTTTAAGGACACTAGTTAGAATGGGAACAACCCGCACTCCCCAACTCCTTTCAGGATGACTTTAATCACATTTGCAAAGGTCACATTTTCAATAAAGACCACATTGGAGGTACAGGGTATTAGAACTTTAACCCCTAACACTCAAGGACAGTACAGAGTTCTGGAGGATTGCTGGGAAATGACCTTCAAAGGGGGACTGAGAAGAGTTGGAATGAGGTAGGCAAGCGTGGACAGATAGACAAGCGTGCAGTCCTTGGAGCATGGCAGTAGGGGCAAGCTGTAGAAGAGTGTTCCAGGTATAGGAGACACAGTGGAGGCCAGGCGAAGGAAAGGAGGTGGCAGGTGGCAGCAGGGGGGTGGGTTTTGTCCTGGGTAAAGACCATCTCCTCCTATGCCTAACCATACTGCAGGATGTGCTGCTCTAAGTCGCTGGTTCTGAGGGAGTACACAGAGCCATGTCCTCAGGAGTCCCTGGCTGGGAGAAGGCACATGTTAGCTCTGTACCCAGAAGAAAGCAGGAGATGGGCCTTGCCTTCCATAAGCCTTCTCTGCTCAGGAGACAGCTCCTCTGGCCCAGAGTCTGCTGGACCTGTGTGTGTGCTGAGCCTAGGACAGAGGCAGGGCTATGATCACAACACCTGCTTTACTGTGAGGCTGTGACTGAGAGACTGTGCCCAGGGCCTGGATGGTGCTCTGAACCCAGAGACCCAGACTGATCTCTCAGGGACATATTTTCAGTGTTCTACTCTCATTGGGAACTGTCAGGGTCCTGGCGCCTTCCTTCATAGAACCCAGCCTAACTGGGTCTCAGCTCATCCCTTACCATACCCTCAGAGGGCTGTTCCTTTTCTGTGTGTGATGGGAGAGGGCCCATCTTACCCAAAGCTGCCTGTAACCACCTCGCCTGGGCTGGGTGGGCCAGCCTGGGTGGAGGAGAAGTGGGTCAGCTGGTAGCCATGGTGACAGCGGCTGCTCCCTGCCAGCCTTCCCATTTCTTCACCACAAACCTCACCAATGAGCTTCTTTGTCCGGTCCAGCAGAGATGGGAGCTAGGAGGATGGGATTGGAGGATGGAGTGTGTGAGTGTGTATGTGTTCCAACTCACACAAGGGTATGCTCCAAACTGGTGTGTGAACCCCAGCCTAGGAAGCCAGGCTTAGGCTAAGACTTATCTCACTTTCTTGCCAATGGGAGCAAGGGGCTTTCCTGGCTGGACAGGGCCAAAGGGAGGAGACACTGCATGTGACTGTATAAAGCTGTGTATACACAAGTCTGAAAGTCTGTGTGGTCGCTTCTGTGTATCTTCATGTGGATGAGCATGTGCGTATCTGTGAACACATGTGCTGTGTCTTTAAAACGTGGGGAGCAGCTTTGTGGGTCTGTATGATGTGATTGCATTTGAAATTATGTGCTTGCTTTCACAGCCTCTGTGTGTGTGTGTGTGTGTGTGTGTGTGTGTGTGTGTGTGTGTGTGTGTGTGTGGAAAGATAAGAGATCTGCACATTAGGAGAATAGATGAGGCATCATGTGCCTCACGCTGGCAGCCTGTGCTTTCTTGACCTAGCCTGTCTGCCCCACCACATTCCAACCCCTGGCACCCTCTCACCTCTCCCTAAGTAGAGGGCCTCTACCAGGGTTTGAGGCAGGGTTCTCAGGTGCCAGACCCAGCATCCAGTAAGGACTCTGGTGGTGCTGATGCAGCGTTCCCAGCTACCGCCAATCACAATTGAGAGGTGCATTCTTATCCTGCACACAGAATGGTGGTGGTGGTGGTAGGTTGTCTTATTAGCCCTTGGGCCTCCCCCTGAACAGGCTGCACATGGTGAATAGGGGCTAACACCTGGAAAAGTGTTTGCCACACACCTGGCTCCATCATTCACAGCAGCTAGTTAACTGCCTGGCTGGGCAGTGAGCATGTACCAAATCTCGTTTTATAATCTTTTGTCTAGTACTCCTAAAGCACATGTGGTCATCCCACTTTAGGGAATAGGAGCCATGTGCTGGGGTTGGGGGAGATGCCCTCTAATCTACTCAGGACTCAGCTCCTGAGCACATGGTTATTTATTTATTGGCCCTCTGTGCATTTGACCCATCTGATTCGTAGTCAGCTGAGGAAGGTGGGTAGGTCCAGGTGGCTATTAGACTCTTTGGGGGGGGTTAGAAACAGGGTTTCTTTGTGTATCCTTGGCTGTCCTGGAACTAGCTTTGTAGACCAGGCTGGCCTCAAACACACAGCGAGCCCCCTGCCTCTGCCTCCCAAGTGCTGGGATTAAAGATGTGTGCCCCCACCACCCGGCTCCATCAGACTCTTCTTAGAGAATAAGAAATGGAAGTTGAGAGACTCTGGGTGACTTTCTCAGAGTTAGTGCCTCCCACTCTGACTACTGGGCAATGGTTCTCAACTTCACAGGGGTCACTGAAGACCATAGGAAAACACAGATATTTACATTACTATTCACAACAGTAGCGAATTTACAGTTATGAAGTGCCAACAAAAATCTTACGGTGGGGGCTCGGTACAACATGAAGAATCATTTTAAAGGGTCACAACATTAGGAAGGTTGAGAACCTCTGGTCTAGGAGGATATGCAGAGAACATCTAGAGGAAGAGAGTTTGGGGTCCAGAGCTCCTGGTCATTCTGGCCTGGGTGAGTCCTTCATGTATTAGAGAGCATTGTTTGTTTTGCTTTAATGCAGGCATAGTGGCATATGCCTGTCATCTGCACTTTGGAGGTAGAGGCAGGAGGATCAGGAGTTCAAGATTATCCTTAACTATGTAATGAATTGGAGGTCAGCCTGTGTTACTTGAGACCATGTCTCTAATTAAGCTTCTTCCACTCCTCAGGTACATATTACCATCCTTTAAAAAAATAAAATCTTAAAACTGCTAGGCTTGAGCAGTTTGACATTGAAGTATCTAAAGGCAGATTAGGGGACCAGGAGTTTTAAAGAAGAAACAGTAGTGCCCACTGTTATGATAATGCACGTGGGGAACCTTGGTGGATCCCACAGCAGGTAAGGATGACAGAGGTGGAGTAGGGGGGAGGTAAAGAGACAGAGACAGAGAGAGGACAGAAGAGAAGAGGGAGACAGGCGAAGTCCTGTCTGCCCTGGGGGAACAGCAGGAAAGAGGGAAAGAGAGTAAGTGGGCGGGGTCTTTTTTTTTTTTTTTTTTTTTTTTTTGGTTTTTTGAGACAGGGTTTCTCTGTAGCTTTGGAGGCTGTCCTGGAACTCACTTTGGAGACCAGGCTGGCCTCGAACTCACAGAGATCCGCCTGCCTCTGCCTCCCAAGTGCTGGGATTAAAGGCGTGCGCCACCAACGCCCGGCTGGGGTCTTTCTTTTAAAGGGTCCTTTGCACCTACATGCTGACCAGGGTACTGCCTGAGTGCATTCTGCCAAGTGACGGGCAGGCCAGCATAGTGCCTGAGTCTTACTCCCACATACCTTTGATTCCAGTCCTCAGGAGGCAGAAGCAGGCAGTTTGAGGCCTTGACAAACAAAAACCAAACGAAAATAAAAGGAGGAAACAAAATCTGAAAATTGGAAGGACTTGAGTCTTAGTGTCCCACAGCCATCCTCCAACAGCTGCTAGAATTCCCTCGGGACAGAGGCCTTAACTCACTGTCTGTTGTGCTCAACTCTTTCTTTGCAGACCCTGTCATCACATTTCCTCCCCCTGGAAGCCTGCCCTGATTGCCTTTACCTCCTTTCCTGAAAATTGCTGTCTCTGCAGAAGTGAAGCTTTGTGCAAATGCCCTAGGGGTGTGCTGTGGAGTGGGCACAGCCCCCTGTGATGCGGAACGCCACACTCAGACTCATCAGCTCCGTGAGCTTGCCTTTCCTTCCAGGTGAGAGGGAGGAGGGATGGCGCCTCTGACCAGTGATGGGAATCTGGGATTTTATAAGACCTGGGTTGCAGTGTGGCCTCGGATGTATCTCCTTTCCATTCCAGGCCTTGGTCTCCGCCTCTGTAGTTGAAAGGCGGGAGTAGGAAGGACATGTCAGTTTGGGCTCAGGAGCTGCTTCTCCTGAGAGGTCTGTCTGGCCTCTGGGAACAAGGTGGACTAGTGGTGTCTGCTATGGTGGTGATGGAGAAAGGCGGACGAACCTCAGTCACTTGCTGTCCTTTCTAGCCTCTCAGTGCAGGCTTTGTAGAGTGAGTGGCTAGCTTCATCTTGGCCTTTTGGAGCTTCATTGACTGCCAGAAAAACCGCTTGGCTTGTCAGTCACATAGTCAAAGGGACAGAAGGCTGCAGGGGGCTTGGCAGAGCCTTAGGACCTGCTCCAGGAACTGTAGCGTCCCTAGGGTAACAAGACCCCCAGGTAGAGGTTCTCTCCAAAGGCAGAAAAGGAAGCAGCAGGCCCATTCCTGAGTGTATCCTAAGGACACATCAGAACTGTTTCCTGTGCTGCTGTGTAGTGGGTGGAGTCAGTGCAGAGCACTGCTAAGGTGTCATGAGCTGCTCAAGCGGGAATGTGACGTGACCCTCACGGAAAGGACATTATGTGTTTATTCGGCAGTCGTTTGGGCTGTCAGCATGTGGCATGCTGTGTTCAAGGGTTCTCTCAGGGCCTCACTGTATCAGGTCTCTGCTACCTCCCCTTCTATGCCCCTGTGATCTGATGGCTCAGGGTTGCTTTACAATGAGCTTCTGTGCTCTGGGACCCAGTGTGATTGAGCCCTGTGCCTCTGGCTTCCCTGAAGGGAAGACTTAGAGACATAGTTCCCATAGTTGTCTGCCCATCACCCCTCCTTGCTTTGAGACAGGGTCCGATAGAACCCAGGCTGGCTCTGAACTCATTAGGTAGCTAAGGAGAACCTTTAACTTTGGTCCTGCTGTCTCTACATCCCAAGTGTTGAGATTATAGGTATGTCAGCCAGACAAGCACTCTACGGATGAGTTATAGCCTCAGCCTCAAGAGTCCAGTTCTGAGCCTTCCACTGAAGCATATGGTCTCAGACTTTTCCAGAGCACCTAATTTGACCCCTCCCATTTAACACAAAGATGAGGAAACCAAGACCTGGAAAAGAGCACAGGAGGAATTTACCTATGTTCTGATCTACATCGTGATGCCCAGCCCTCCCAGGTTTCTGGGCCCAGGACTTCAGACCTGGTGCTTTATGTCTGACTCCTCCTACCTGTTGGGGAGTGACCTGCAGGCTGGGGTCACCTAAGCACTCACTGTTCTTCAGATGATGCTTGAAGATGAGAACATGGCTCTGTATGGTACAAAGTCCTAGATGTCAGTCTGCTTGTCGGTCTGTTTATTATTCATGAGGAAACACGAGCTCCCAGGTTTTTTGGCAGGGTCTGGAATTCTGTCCCTTCTCACCCCTCAAGTGTCCTGGAGGCTCCCCAGGGAACTGTGTGCTTTTCTAGCTACAGTCTAGGGTTTCTGCCCCTTAAATGCTTGCACCAGCTTGGGGAACTTGGACCACAAGGTTTTCTTGTCACTGATACTTACCTTGCCATTTTCCCAAAGAACCCAGAGACTCAGGGAGGCATCTGCCCTGGAGGGGTGGGCTCTCACCTTTGGGTGAGGTCTGGACTCTGAGGGGCAGGAGCTACTGAGCATGTAGGCCTCTTTGTAGATGCAGGAGACCTGGGTTCGAATCCAAGCATTGCCACTTCCTAGCAGAGTAGGACAAGCTGATCTTCTGCTTCCCTGAGACTCACCATTCTCATCTACCCTAAAGAGATAACAAGGCGCCTCTCAGAACTACCGTAGTGGGCAAATTAGACTCACACCGTGGCAGATTCACAGCATCAGATAAGCCCTGGCCCATCTGCCACCAGAAGACTGTACAGACACCCCCAAACCCTCACAGACTGGCACAAGAACTGGAAACTAAACAGAAGAGATCATCACAGGCCACAGGGACGTTCCATTAGCTTTAAGGTTGATGGAGGATGGAGAAACACAAACCCAGGCTGTGTACCGCCATGGGGGGGAAGCAGTCCACAGCCCCAAAGAAGGCAGAAGGAGACCTTGAGTCACCCTCCGTATTCAGTCTTAATTCACTGGTCTATTGGGAGCCATGCTGGCAGGACAGTAGCCATCCTCAGCAGTGTGGGGACTGTCTTCCGGGGCTTCCAGAAAAAAGCCTCCCTCTTCCACTTCCATTTCCCCTCCCCCTCTCCTTTTGAAAAAGGATGTCCTCCCTCAGGCAAAATGTCCTGACCCCTGGGATGCATAGTTGGCTCAGGAAGAGCCTGGAAGCCAGCATAGAACAAAGGTGCTACCAAGAATAAAGGGGCGTTTTCCTTACTCTGCCTGAGCAGAGCCATCTGATTCGGCCTTGGACCTAACAGCCAAATCATAGAATTTTGTAGCTGGAGACCGGAGCTCTGGGCTGGAGAGATGGCTAAGTGGGTAAAGGACTTGCTGTGCAAATGAGGGCCCGGTTTCAGCTCCCCAGCGGGTCTAACCAAGGTATTGAGCTCCGTGTACAGTAAGAGAGCCTGTCTTAGAAAACAAGGTAGAGAGTGATGATTGAGGGTGACGCTGGACATTAGTCTTTGGCCTCCATACATACAGACACAAAGGGACCCCACCTCTGTGTGAGACAGGCCCACAGACGCCTGCCATCCCCTCCCCCAGAGTGTTCTCAGAGCCCTCTGTCCTCCTCTTCCCTGGCTCTTATCGTAACCACCATTAAATATTTAATGTTGCAATTAGTTATTTACTGTCTGTCTCCTCTCCTGGACTGGAGGTCTTGGGAGGGCAGGACCAAGTGGACCTGGCTCACTGCTGTACCCCTGGCACTCAGCCTTGGCCTTGGAATTTTAGGAAATTAAACATTTGTTGAATGCAGTTAATGAGGACAGTAAATTTTTATACTTTGGAGAGGGACTTGGCAATATAATCCAAGAATTTTTTTTAAAGCCCTAATATCAGGCAGGATGCTTTTGGCTGTAATGAAGAACACTGGTTCACACTGCCTTAAGCAATAGAAAACACACCCTTTCTGAACTGAGTACCGGAGAAAAGTGTGGCCTGATGTTCTCCGTGCCGTGGCCGTTAGCAGTATTGGCCTCTGCCTGCATTTGGGCAGTAGCAGGAGGTGCATGGGTTGGGAGGAGGCAGACCTCTACCACTCCTAAGGAGATTGTTTGAGCAATGGTTAGGTGCCCACTCCTGAATAAATGACTGCTGAGAGAAAGCCGTTCCCCAGTAACCTTAAGCTAATCAGTGTCTGCCTCGGAAACAAGACAGGGTAGCACCTGGCTAAAACCATTGTCTGCCAGCAGCCATCAGGGAGGGGGTTGGGGTCTCCACACCCTCGACACCTGCCAGGAAATCAGAACCAGCTCAGAAAGATGTCCATCTCAGTGTTTGCTTGTTTTGTTTGAGACGGCGGTGACCTTGAACTTCTGACCCTCCTGCCTCCACCTCCCAAGTGCTGGAATCACGCTTCAGCGTTTATTTAAGAGAGAGGAGAGAAAAACTTGGATCAGATTCAGGAGGTAACTGCATTGAAATATTTAAGTCAATTATGTGCCGTCTGTACGAGGGACAATTACAGTGGCATTGAAACATTTATCCAAAGTGTTAATGACATTGGGCAATGCTACAATATGATGTTAGATGAAAAATACCAGGATTTAAAATTGTATTTACAATGAGAGTCCAGTTATTTTTTAAGAGCACAGAACAGTGCTGGGTTAAATGTTGACGGTAAGGCCTCTCTGACCTATAGGGGACTGTGATTTTTGACTCCACTTTAGGCTTTTCTGGCCAGCCCCTTCTGTTCCTCTCTGCACAGACTTTTGTTCCTACTCTGGTCACTCTACCAGACTTGGGACTGTCCTCTGCGTTTTATGCACAGTCCCTATTTAATCCTTATAGCCATCCTGTGAAGTAAAAGGGTTTTGATGTTTTTGTTGTTGCTTTGCTGAGGCATTTACAGAAGTTCCAACATATTTAGTCACAAAGTCACCTAGACAGTGTATATGGAAGCCTTTGGAGTTCCAGCCTGTCTCTACTGCCAAATGAGGTTGTCTGCTGCTTGTCCATAACCAGGCACTAAAAATCCCATTTTTGTTCTCTAGGGGCTTGTTTTATTTGGTATATTAAATTTTTAAAATTACATTTATTTAGTGGGGGTGGGGGTGGGGTGTGCATGTGCCACAGTTTGTATGGCAAGATTAGAGGTCAAGTTTTGGGAGTTGGGATCCCTAGGACTATGTGAGTTCTGGGGGTGAGGCCAGGCTTGGCAGCAAACGCCTCCCTGTCCCTGGCCTTGATGCTGATTGTTGCAATGCTAGGAGGTAGGGGGTGGGGTGAGGTCATACCTCAGGTCTCAGACACACTAGACAACTCACAGTGCCTCCATTCATTGAGTCAGACTTGGAAATTCATTTGTTCGTTTCATCCTTACCACCTCAGAGAGACCAAGCGAATGATCCAAAATCACATAGCTAGGAAGTGGTGTGGTCATAGGAGAGTCACATGGTTGTGATAAGGAATCCCTTTTCCTCCCACCAACCTTTAGAGTTGCCTGAAGCCCTGCTGCCCTGCGGACCATGTTTAACGGGGAGCCTGGTCCAGCCTCAGCTGGGGCCTCCAGGAACGTGGTACGGAGCTCCAGCATCAGCGGCGAGATCTGTGGATCCCAGCAAGCAGGGGGTGTGGCCGGGACCACCACAGCCAAGAAACGGCGAAGCAGCCTGGGTGCCAAGATGGTGGCTATCGTCGGCTTGACCCAGTGGAGCAAAAGCTCACTGCAGCTCCCCCAGCCGGGTGAGGGGTGTGGACACCAAGGGATGGGGAGGTGGAGGGAGAGTGTGGAGAGAGGGAGGGAGGAAGTGTACTGCTGTTGAGTCCCCAGCAACTGAGGGTAGGTGCACACTTTGTGGGTGCTATATATGGGCCCGAGTGTGTGATATTCTGTAGTCCTCAGGGAAAGTCAGGTACTCCAGACTGCACAGCATAGGATGGTGGAGTCCAGACTCGAACCCCAGTGTGTCTCCTAGTTCCTGCTCTTTCCATGCTTCGGCTTCCAAATACTGACTTACGCGTTTATAAGAAGTTACTTGAAATAGTCACACTAAGGGACCCCCACACTTTTATAGACATACATGCTCATGGTCCTGTCCTATTTGTCATTTCTCAGTCCCCCAAAGACAAACAGCCCCACAAATATAGTTACACAGTCACACGTAGGTGTTGCAAAGTCACAAGAGAGAGACACAAATACATGGCCCCTGCAGTGACATACCCAGAGTGCTCATTTGTGCAGGCAAGCCACTTCTGCTACCAGGAAAGCAGGGTCCAGTTATTCTCATTACACTGTCCATGGTCACAAATAACTCTAAACACAGTTCTCTGAACACAGACAAAAAGAGCCACATCACTTAGATGCACATGTGACTCACAAAGCCATACGTATACCTCATATATAGGGTGTGCGTTTTCAGGCATCTGGCTACAGAATTGAGGTTATGTTCAGACTTGGGGGTACCAACCTTGTCTCACACAGCCACCTGTGGCCCCCAATCACAGAGGAGCTGGTTCTCCCCACCCAGACCTCTGTTTGTGGCATTGGTCCAGACACCAGCTGGCTTTGTTTTAAATCTCTTCCTGCTTATTTTGCTCAGAGTAACAACTTCCCCCCAAAAACCTTCAAGTAGGCAGCTGGACGGGGGTGGGGAAGGGTAGAATGCCGGAGCATCCAGGGAGGATGCTCATCAAGATGCCCCATTGGGGCTGGTATTTGGGGGTGCTTTTCCAGACCTTAAAATAGATTTTTGCAAAGCTGTCTACAGGAACACTAATGATGGTCTTTTCCAGCACTCTGGCTCCCATGTGCTTTCTGCTCAGGGAGAGACAAGATGGGGAGGGTCTTGAAGTTAATAGATTTCAAATTAGGGAGCAGGGAGGTGGGGAGCTGGACTGGGACAAGGAAGGCTGGGATAAAACCAACTTGGGGGATTAAGGTTAGAAGGTCCTGGAGCATCGGGCGGTGGTGGCGCATGCCTTTAATCCCAGCAATCGGGAGGCAGAGGCAGGCGGATCTCTGTGAGTTCGAGGCCAGCCTGGTCTACAGAGCGAGTTCCAGGACAGCCTCCAAAGCCACAGAGAAACCCTATCTCATAAAAAAAAAGTCCTGGAGCTGTTGGAATCCAGATCCAGACCCAAAGATGTCTTGCATGCAAAGTGATTGGGAGAGACAGTCTCCAAGGCCAAGGCAAGACCTGAGTCACTGGGAGTCATTGCAGGGATCTACCATGGCTTCAGACAGCAGCAGTCTGGGGTGGGAGCAGATTCCAGGAAGACCTGCCTTGGGAGATACGAATGATGCTGGGGCCTCTGGATGCCTTGTCTTCGTGGTATGTGAGGGCATGACTAAAGACCCAGGGTCTGGGGCCAGGGGATTTGCCCAGATGCCTTTCCAAGTGCAGGTCCCTGTGAATCATCTAATCACTGAATGTCATAGCAGGAAGGGCCCTCGAGGTCATCCAGTCTGATGTACTCATTTATCTGTGAGACTTCCAGAGCCTGAGGAGAAGGCACTTCTCTGGGGAATAACCTCAGGCTGGCCTTTGCAGCCACACTACATCAGTTACTCGCTGGACAGTTCAGGCAAGCTGCTTCACCTCTCTGAGCCTGCTGTTTGTTTGTTGAAGACAAAATATATGCTTTATAGAGCTATTCAGGGATTAAATAAGATAGATGTGCAAAGGTACCCAGCCTCTCATGAATGGCATATAGGAAACATTCAGAAAAGTGTTGAGCCTTTTTAAAAGATGTAATTTGTATTACTTTTAATTGTGTGTGTGTTCCCATGCGCATAAGCGTGTGTGTATGTGTTCCCATGCGCATAAGCGTGTGTGCATGCATGCATATATACATGCAAGCTTTGAGTATGCCCATGCCTCAGCTTGGAGCATCATCCTGGCTGGGAGACTCTGGCACTACAGGTCAGTATGTAGTCATCTCACCAGGGATTGCTGCTCTGAGAAAAGATCCCAGAAGGGCGCCCCTGTTGCCCCAAGTGGAATGGCTTGATTCTCTGTAGAGCTGGGCTATAGGGAATCAGGAAGAATTCCTCTCCTAGACCTAGCTTCTTGCAAGAACCCCGTCCTCTTTGTTCCTTTGCCTCAGTTCATATAGTACAATGTCTAGTCTGTAACATCAGTGGCCCTCAAGTCCCCTGACTGACTGTCCTCTTCCAGTGTGTCAATATGATGCACTATTGCAGACCTCCAAAATCTCATCCTGTGCTTTAGAGGGCTAGTTCTGGATTCATAGCTCTCCGTGGAACTGTTGTAAAGTCACTTTTGGGTCGGGACTCAGTTTCCTCTTCTGTAAATTGAAGCTAAAGATGCTCTCTCCCTACTTCCTTTGAGATCTGTCAGTTCTCTAAATTGTGGGCGCAAAGAAGAGTGAGATCAGAGTTTTGGGGTCCTAGGACCTGAGTAAAATCTGGCCTGGCCTTAATTAGGCTGAGCCCACAGGGGCTCATGCTGGGTGGAAGCAACTGCCTTCTAAATGTCCAGTACCAAGGACAGAGTCCTTCTCTCCTGAGCCAAAGAATGTTGCTGCAGGCCATGACTGCCCCTCTTTTGTATGGGATAGGACAGATAGAATGGCTCCTGGAATTTTTTCTCCAAGGAACACTGAATTATTGCAACCACTTGAATCGGTTCTCTAGAAAGAACCACCATAAAGTTATTCCCTGGATCAGCAGGGGCCAAAGCTGGACAGGAATGAAGCCAGTGGGAGGATTTCGCTCTTGAGTTTGCGAGACCTTTCCCCTAGCACTGAAGACACAGGAGTTTAATCTCTGCTGAGTCACACCTCCAAGAGGGGAAACACTGGGGAGGGGAGGTGGCATCTCAGCAGGCAGGGAGTCTGAGGGCCTGGTGACTAGCCCCAGCTCTTTGGCATCAGAACCACAGACCCCTCATCTGGGAAGTGGTGGAGGGGCCTGGAGAAGCATCTCTGACCTTTCAGGATTCTATGAGTTCCCCACTCACGGGCACTCACGCTGAGTTGGGCAGGTCTTATCTAAGAAGGTAATTTCACTTCCAAATGGGCCAGAGCTTTCCCAGCCTCTAAAAGAGCGTGTGTTGAGGGGGTGAGGATGTGAGGGGGAGGCAGGGTGACTTGAAGCACCCCCCCATGGCCATCTGTCTTCTAACTGGGTTAGAGGGGATGAGGCAGTTAGGAGCCAGGGACAGAGAGAGTCCCATGGTAGGTCACATGCCATGTGTGGGAGGACATTGTGTGTGGTGAATAGATGGGCTCAATTCTAGGTATTAAAGATCACACACACATATATATAGCCTGTTTGACAGTGTACACTGTATCCATGTAAGACCTGGAGGGCCTGTGTGACTTTGTATAAACAGTAAATAGACACATGATATCATACATGAGGTTATTGTATTCATAAATGTGATAGTCAGCACTCCTGTGTGTCTGTCTTATCCATGTGTAAGAGAAATGTGCCTGAGCTAAAATGACTTTGAGAGAGACAGAGACAGACAGACAGACAGACAATGATCCCTGGATATGCTAGCTATTCTGACAGCTGGCGCTGAGTTTAGAGAGCATCTGCTTCTGCACATTGTCCCCTGGTCTCATCACCTCCCCTCCACCACCCTATGTTAGTATTTGTCCCCCTGGCTGTCTCTCATCTAGTGGGGACTTCCTGAAAGGTAAGTGGGGTAAAATAGGAGGAGTAGGGACCTACCTTTCCCAAGCTGTGGACTTGAGCATTCTCTCCCCAGCCCACTGTTGGCTGCCTTTGGGATAAATGTGCTGTTACCCTGCCCTAGGCACCCTTGCAGACCATTCAACTAACAATTTTCTTGGGCTTATAACTAGTGGCAGCAAATGGCTCCTTTGGTATACAGTCTCTGTCTGAGTGCCACTTCCCTCATCAAGTTGCTCAGCAATCAAGCTTTAGCAGGGGAGTCCCAACCCCAGCCTGTCTCCCCTACCCCTCCCCACCCAGGAGGAGAGCTGTCTAGAGGGACCACATTGCAATGCTAAGGAGGTTGCCATGGAAACCCAGGCAGGCTGGTGTGCTACTCAGAGGGAAAGTGCCCTGTGTTTCCTGTCAGGCTGACGAAGGGCCTGGAGGCCCCTGAATAGAAGGCACAGAGGCAGGGGAAGGGGGCTTTGCTGTGGGCCTTCTCAAATCCAGCATCAGTCCAGGACAAGCTAGCCACCCCACTCCTCCTGCGGTTTTACCTTCCAAGGTCCAACTTGCCATTCGTGATGCTCTCCTTTAGACTTACATTGAAAAGGCAAATTTCAAACGGTCAGACTTCCAATAGGGGATTTTTCTGGGGCAGCAGAGAGGTGGGCTTTGGGGTCTGGTAGGATATGCAAAAGAGGCAAAGTAACCCTGGAAATCCTAGAGCAGACAAGCTTTCCAGAAGTGAGAGGAAAGGGCAACTCTTAACAGAATAGGAAGGGCAGAGTCAAGAACCTAGTGGAGCAGGAGGGTCCTCTGGCTGCAGAACTCCCAGCCCACAGCTGCATTTTTTTTTTGTTTTGTTTTATGAGACAGGGTTTCTCTGTATTGTTTTGGAGGCTGTCGGTCCAGCCCGGCCTCGAACTCACAGAGATCCGCCTGCCTCTGCCTCCCGAGTGCTGGGATTAAAGGCATGCGCCACCACCGCACGGCCCACAGCTGCATTTCTATCTGAGTACATAGCTTGTCCCTGGGCATCTTTCTCTATCATTACCCTGGGCTGGGTCAGTTTAGGGTCAGCTCAGTGGTGTTCCAACCTTGGCAGATCCCCACTTGCTTCTGTTTAGGGGATTGATTTGACAGTTCCCCTCGAGAAGCCTGGGCCATGTTTTGACCTTGTTCCCTCTCTCTTATTGGGTTGGGGACCCCAGAAGGGGCCACTAAGAAGCTGCGCAGCAATATCCGACGGAGCACAGAGACTGGCATTGCGGTGGAGATGCGAAGCCGAGTCACGCGTCAGGGCAGCCGGGAGTCAACGGATGGAAGCACCAACAGCAACAGCTCCGAGGGCACGTGCGTGCACCTGACAATTTCATTTCCAGACAAGATGTCTACATACCCCCTGCCCCAGCCTCCCTCTCCCCTCTCCTAGATATCTGGTCCCTGGGCCCCAGGTCTCCCTATGGCTCCCAACAGAACACCTCAGTGGGCCTGGAGAATATCATTTGTTCTTTTACTTCAAGAAGGATCTTGGGCTTCCTGCCTCCTATCACCCTGCTCCAGGGGAGACGAGCAGAAAGGAAAATGTGACCCTAAATTCCTTTCAAGCCTAAACTCATTTTCATGGCTTAGTTGTGTGAAATCTTTATAAATCACCTTGCTTGGAGATTAAGGAAGAAAATTGGACTAGATCCATGTTTTTAGAACTGTCACATCTTACCTTGTGACTCATAGGCAGGAAGTAAAATAGCTGTAGTGGGTCAAAAGCAGCATTAGAGAAAGAAATAGAAAACGCAGATGTAGCCTGTGTAGCGGGGAGAACCGCCTGGAGACCTTGAATTCTTCATCCAGGATGCACATAGGTCAACAGTGGGCTGCGGTGCTGGCAAACCCTTTCTTTTTTGCATGTGAGTTGGAGTAAGCATTTTAAAGTCACTGCTTTCGATAGTCTACAGGTCTGTTCTAAATCAGACTTTGTAGACTTTCTGCCTCTGTTTCATCAGGGCCCTGTAATTTTCAGTCTCAGGATCCTGTAGCTTATTTAATGTTTAGTTATTGTCTCTCACTCTACTGTACAGTGAGCCCGTGGCATCCCTGTGGGATTGGTTCCAAGACCTCCCATGGATCTAAAACCCTGAGCTTCTTGAATCTCTCGAATAAACTGGATAGTGTTTGTATACTACCTGCACACATCCTCCTGTGTCCATCAGATCCTCTCTTGATCACTTGTAACACCCAGTCTAAGCTAAATGCAATAGAGATGCTTGTTATACAGGTCTTAAAGTTCAGGCTGGCCTTGAATTCAGAATCCTCCTGCCTCAGCCTCCTGAGCACTGGTATTAAAGGTGTACACACCAATTCCCAGCCTAGACTGGGAATAATGATAAGAAAAAATTCTGTTTATATGCAGTACCACTTTTTTCTTCATACGTTCAATCTGTGGTTGATTGAATCCACACATGCCAAACCTGTAGATATAAATGGGGCATGGAAACAAGTAGACATTGTCATTTACTACCTCCTACCTTGTCCAGAGCATTGATGGGTACTTCAGGCTAGTGACTCTCTCTGGAAGCCATGTGCTATGATTATTTAACACTTGTGCCCACCCTGAGTGAACGTGGAAAACCTCAGTGTCTCCGTGTACAAGTGAGGGAACTGAGGCTCCTGAACGGCAGAGGCTCTTTACCCACAGGCACAATTCTTAAGACACAAGTCATTGTTTACACTAAGGTCACTTGATCCCATAACCTTTATTCATCGTCTCCGCACTGTATACTAGTCACCACGCCCACCCCTGCCCAGTTCTGAGACTTTGAGTCTACATCTCTTTATTTCTTCTGAGGTCTCATTGTCATAGGAATGTGACACTAGGACTGGGTGTGGTGCTGCACACCTATAAGTCCAGCATTTGGTAGGTGGAGGTAGGACCAAGTGTTTAAGGTCAGAGACTTAACTACATAGTGAGTTCCAAACCGGCCTGGGCTACAAGAGACATTAAGTTAATAAAAGAGGGTGGATGGAGAGAGGAGGAGGAAAACCGAAAACTGAGAGGGCTGGGCTCAGTCAGTAAAGTGCTTGCTATACAAGAACAAGAGCCTGAGGGGGGGGGCGGGTCTCCAGCATCCATGTGAAAAGACTGGATGCAATTGTACACATGCCTAGAATCCCGTTATTGAGGAGGCAGAGACAGGAGGATCCCTAGGGCTTGCTAGCAGCCCATCTCTTCAAATCTACAAACTCTAGGTTCAATGAAAGACTGTCTAAACAATTAAGGTAGAAAGTGATTGAGAAGACACCCAATGATGACCTCTGACTCTGCGCGTGCGCGCGCGCACACACACACACACACACACACACACACACACACACACAGAGCACACATATGTACCCACCTTAATACACAAAAAGAATAACACTAGGCTATTGCTGATCATAGTTAATAAAAGTAGATGCCTTAAAGCCTCTTCCTGGGGGTGGCCTTGTAAGAGAAAAGCTGCTTCTGCCCCCCACAAACCTATTGCTCCCTGCCTGTCACTGACCACTGGAGTCCCTATTCCAAACTGTCCAACGAGATTCTTCTCTGACCCACCTTTCATGGCTGCCTGCCACTAAGAGATCTGCATATTCTAGTTCATCGGCCCGTGAGCAAGCTGTCCCTGTTGGCCGTACCCAGAACATCTGGGCCTGAGGACACACTGGCAGCAGCAGAGGCAGCAGCAAAATTTACTGCCATTTTTTCGTATCTCATGTGTCTAGAACTTTTTCCCCACACCATCCCCCAGTGAGCGAGGTGTCATCCCTGCTGCAGACAAGGCCAGTCTCTTACCTCTTGGAAAGGTCTGTTTCATCTGTAAGATTGGATAATGACTCCTACCACACAGCCATAAGGATTAATGATACAAGGCACGTGGAACATTCGATGCGTTGCTGGCAGCTGGCCTGCTTTCAATCACTGTCAGTTTTTCTTGTTACTATTTCCAGCCCCCTCCCCTCCAGTCATGGACCACCCACAATCACCTGCCATTCATCTCAACCTCATCGTTAGGTTATTTTGGTCTTTGCTGCCGTTTTGAGAACCCTCTCACCTTATTGACTTGGATTTTAAGTTTCTGGTTAAAAAAAAAAATCAAACCTCAGTTCTTGGAACTCATTCCAGGCAGTAAGAGTCCATCCAGCTTGTCTCTCATTCTTGGCATTGGCATGCTCTCAGGATGCCTGTGTCCAGCAAGCCCTGCCCTCTAATGCTCACTTAAGAAATCTCTGGGGCTTGGACTGGGATGCAGCTTAGTTGGTAGCATGTTCATCCAGCATGCGTGAAGCTTTGGTGTCTGTCCCTAGCGCTGCATAAACTGGACTTGCTGGTACATGCCTGTCATCCCAGAAGGCAGACGTATGATGATCAGGAATTTCAAGGTCAACCTGGCTACATCATGAATCTGAGGCCAGCTTGGGGTGCACGAGACCTTGTCTCAAAGAATAATTAAACATAAGGATTTGATGTCTTACATATCTTCATTGGTCTCTCTAATGATATCAAAGTGTCTTTCTCCAAGCCAGACACTGTGGTACCTGCTTGTTACCACTTGGGAGGCTAAGGCAGGAGGATTGTCGTGAATCTGAGGCCAGCCGGGGCTACCCAGTGAATTCTAGGTTGGCCAGAGGTACACAGTCTGAAACACAAAGCCTGACATATTTTTCCTCAATGTGCAAGAGTGAATAAGTGTTCACTCCCAGTTAGAGTATTATAGTCACACTGTATAGGTAAGAAATGGAGGCCCAGCTCCCGGGTGCAAGACCTCTGCGTCTGTCCCCGTGGCTAGCCCACTGGCTACCCTCACATGTCCTCTGCTTCCTTCTGCAGCTTTATTTTTCCCACGAGACTTGGAGCTGAAAGTCAGTTCAGCGATTTTCTGGATGGCCTGGGACCAGCCCAGATTGTGGGGCGACAAACATTGGCAACGCCCCCCATGGGTAAGTCTTGCAGAAGAAGGACAAGCAGGGTGTGTGGGGGGCACAGCAGAAGGTGCTCAAGAGGGTCCTTGCATGGTAGGGCAGACAGCAGGAGGGACAGGAGTCCCAGCCTCCCTCTCCTCACTGCTCAGCCCCAGCTTTCCAGACTGCCCCGCCTCCCTGCTGTGTAAACTGAGTCACAGTGTTGGCTCCAGTCGATTTAGCTTCTCTGACCTTGGACAAGTCAGTCACTCCCCTTCTTTGAGCCTTGGGGAACAAAACGGTATCAGTAATCCCTGCTCTGGTTCTCCAATCTCTCAGCCCTTTTCTGACTCCTCTGAGATACGTTCTGTAAAGCATTTTAATGTTCTCCTTAGAAGCTGTGGCTAATTGGACTTGTGACTCCCAACAGCGTCGGGCACCGAGGGACCTTTAGTCATGTTCTCATCTCTCTTCCTAGAAGCTGGGAAGCTTTCTCAAAGCCCACATCTTAGCTGCTCTCCAGCCTTCCCCTCCCCGTGTCCAGGCAGGCTACCCCATTAGTCTGACCTGAGCTTTGTCTGAACCAGATGTCTCTACTCAGCCCCAGCCTGATGGCTCTTGACCTTTGACCCCCACAGCAAATGAGGGAAGTGAGTGCAGAGAGTGGAGCTGGGATTCCGTGCCAGTTTAGGACTCTGTATGTGGCACTGTCCTTCCTTCCTTACAAGAGGAGTCCACAAGACCCTCAGTCCACTCTTCTGTCCCTGGGTATTGGATTTGTTAATTCCAAGATTTTGATTGGTACTGTTCAGTATCCCAACCCTGTCTCCCTACACACAATGAGAAGTGCCAGCCACTGCTATAGTATTTAATGACCCATCAGAACCTAGACTATTTTGTGTGTGGTGCCCCCTTGTGTCTCAAACCAGGAAAGACAAGTGTACATTCATGGTTAAGCATGTTGCCATAGAGATTGAGACCTTTTCTTCTCCTTGTTGAGGTCAGAAACCACTGGAGGGAGAAGGATGGACTTCAGGGTGTCTCTGACTGTGGTGAATCCCTGCCCCTGAAGTATGCCAATACCAGCAATAACAGGCTAGCCATGGTGCTTGACTGAATTCAATCTCACCCATTTGATTTTTTGGTGAGGTGGAGATCAAGTTTATAATTCTTCACCCATTTGAAGAGTGTTCCAAACAACTACTGTGTAATTCTAAACTTAGCTCATGCACGATGAGCAAAGCTTAGAGTTCCTTCAAGTCAGCATGACAGAGACCCTTACCTTTTTGGACAGAGTTATGAGCTCTCAGTTTTCAGCACACAGAGGATCTGCTCCCTTTGTCCAGGGTCCAACAAGGCCTGGGCAGGCTCATAGCTTAGCATCTCTTTGTGTGGCTACTCTCTTGGTATCTGACATATACTAAAGAGACTGGCTGAGGGCTGCTGTGTAGGCTCTGGCCCCTAGAACTGCCTGTCCTATGTAGTGGAGTAGAAGCCCCCAGTCCGCCAGACATTAGTTATGGCCTAAGCATGTGCCTCTTGCGGGTCAGGCCCCCATAGTCTATCACAGTGTTTCTCAGTTCCTTTGAAGTGATCTCCTGAGACCAGTTTGAACAGTGCCATTTGCTCTGTCCTGCTCCTTTCCAGAGATATCGAGCATCCCCTGCAGGGCCATTTCACCTGGACCTCATCTTTTCCCTTGCAGGAGACGTGCACATTGCCATCATGGACCGGAGCGGGCAGCTGGAGGTGGAAGTGATCGAAGCTCGGGGCCTGACCCCCAAACCAGGCTCCAAATCCTTCCCAGGTGAGTGAGGGTAAGCAGCTGGGAGGTTTGAGGAGGGATCCTGGCAAGGATGGGGTACTAGCAAGTCCTCAGCTCACCGGTGCCCTGAAGTGGTGCTGTTGGCAGTGATTCATACCTTGCCTGGAAGACCAGTGAGCAAGATGGGCCAGCTCATCCCACCTTACCCCCATCCCCACCAGAACCACCTGGAGGGTGGAGACTAGACAAGCCATGGCATCTCTCCCAACTGTGCTCCTTCATTTCAGCCACCTACATCAAGGCTTACCTGCTGGAGAACGGGGCTTGTGTAGCCAAGAAAAAAACAAAGGTGGCCAAGAAGACTTGTGATCCCTTGTACCAGCAGGCTCTGCTATTTGACGAGGGGCCCCAAGGCAAGGTTCTGCAGGTTAGTGTTTACAGGGTAGACACTCAAGTTCAGGTCAAACGTTGAAGCAGGTGCATTCATTTACATCACCTCTTCTTTACCACTGTGTGGGGTACACATTATGGGGCAGGGCACACGTGTAGAGTGGAGTCCATTCTCTTTCACCTTGTCGTGCCTTCCAGGGATTGGTTTTTTGTTTTGTTTTGTTTTTACGAGACAGGGTTTCTCTGTATTGTTTTGGAGGCTGTCGGTCCAGCCCGGCCTCGAAGTCACAGAGATCCGCCTGCCTCTGCCTCCCGAGTGCTGGGATTAAAGGCGTGCGCCACCACTGCCCGGCTCCTTCCAGGGATTGAACTGAGGTCCTTCAGCTTCTATGGAAAGCATGTCACCTGCTGAGCCATCTTGCTAGCCCCCTTTTTTCTTTCTCTCCCCTCCCCTTCTTCCCCTGTATTTTATTTTCACAGCCCATGCTTTTGTTCCCCATCAATTCAGAGGGTTCAGAGCATAGCAAAATAGCTTCCCTGTTCTCCTGGCTGGCTTCCTCCACTTCCTACCTGTGCTGGGTGTTGCTAGGCAAATGATTTATATCTTCCTCAGAGCTGGTCCTGGGGAGGAGGTGTGGCTTCCCCATTTTGCAAATGAGGACACCGGGTCTCAGAAAGATGATGGGGACTGCTCAGTTAAGTGACGAGCAGAACTGAGCCCAAGTCTGGGTGGCTCTTCCTGATGAGCGTGGGGGAGGAGGTGTTGCTTCATTGTGCCCCTTCAATAGATAAAACTGAGTTCACGTGGGCCTGCGTGGTTTTCTTCTCTCAGTCCCGAGATCACATTCCTGCTTGGCACTCACTGTGGTCAGGTGTGTGGAGAAGAAATGGCCCAGGGGTTAAGACCATATACTGCTGTTGTAGAGGACAGTCTGTCAGGTCCAGGAGGTCCCAGTGCCTCTGTGGGTACCTTCGCTGATGTTTTTGCATGCACATACACATTTTTTAAAAGATTTATTTTGTATACAGTGTTCTGTCTGCATGTAAGCCAGAAGAGGGCGCCAGATCTCACTACAGATGGTTGTGAGCCACTATGTGGTTGCTGGGAATTGAACTTGGGACCTCTGGAAGAGCAGCCAGGGCTTTTAGCCACTGAGCCATCTCTCCAGCACATACCCATTTTTAAAACATTAAAGAGTTTGCACATAGGCAGTCATTCACTAAGTTAAAAGTGGTGGTGGCTTGCCTTGCCTGAAGCTTGTCTTGCTTTTTATAACAAGCACCTGAGATTCATTTTAAAAGAGAAAAGATTATTCTGACTGAGTTTTAAAGACTCAAGTCCACTGCCAGTTGGGGTCGTGGAGGCAGCTGCTCACCTCGGGGCACTCGGAAAGCCGAGGAAAAGCCTGGAATCCCATAATCTCCTTCAGGAATCCACCTCGGATGTTTTTAATCCTCCAGCTAGTCCAACTGATAGCAGGCTGTTCCTCCCAGCTGTGGTGGTTCTGTCGCAAGGGCCCATGGGGTTACAAACCAAAGAACGGCAGAACTGTAGGATTCTGGGCTAGAGATCCAATATCAGATGTCTGTTTTTAAAGATGTTTGAAAAATCATTGAGCCTAATCTCTTCCTCCTCGAGTTCCAGATGGAGACAGGGCAAGGGGCTTATTCGGGTCTATAGCAGCCAGCAGCTTCGACCCTGGACTCTGCTTCTTTGTGGAGAGAGTTGCTGCCTTAGGCGCTGGGAGGCCTGGAACCAGATCCATCCAGGATCTAAGCCGGGATCACTCTGGGGCTTTGTGTTGGTTAATTAAGTCTCTGAACCACAGGGGCAAAAATACTTGTTACAACAGTTGAGATGATGCGTGACCCAGGTGCTCAGAAAGTCCAGACCCATGTCACTCTTTAATTCTGACTCTCCCATCTGTGCCCTGGGGAAGCTGGTAGGTTCCTGGGCTCACTGCCCAGTCCTGGAGGTTCAGTGCCTCACTCTTCCTCTCCCTGCTGCCAGGTGATCGTCTGGGGAGACTATGGCCGTATGGACCACAAATGCTTCATGGGTATGGCCCAGATCATGTTGGATGAGCTGGACCTGAATGCCGCTGTCACCGGCTGGTACAAACTCTTCCCCACGTCCTCTGTGGCTGACTCCACGCTCGGATCCCTTACCAGGCGCCTGTCCCAGTCCTCTTTGGAAAGTGCCACCAGCCCCTCCCCCTCGTGCTCCTAAGGACATCACTGAGGACAAGAGGCCAGGGGCTGATGGGTGAAGGGAGCCCGCTGGCACACCACCCCCTGTACATAGTCTCCGTGTCTTTCTGGACCCCTGACCCTGCTGCATGCCTGTTGGCCACTGGGCTTGTCCCAGCTGGCAGTGGAGACTGTAGTGTGTCTGTGTGTATGTGTGACCACATTATATCCATTTGTCTGGATACAGTCAGTCCTGGTGACACATGGAATGCAATCCATGTCTCTATCTTGCTGGAAAGAATCTAAAGGTACACCATGTGGACACGTCTTGCCCCTGGAGTCTCAAGGGGCGGAAGTAGAGGGTGTGGCCACTGGTGGGCCTGGTTGTCTTATGGTCTCCGCTTGATTTTCTGTCCTGTCTTTTGTTTCTTTGCCTCTCCCATCATTGCTGCTCTTTTCTGAGGAATGTAGCATCCATTGCAGCTGACCATACCTGGTTCCCTCTAGAAATCCAATCCCTTCTCCCTACCCAGCCACGCTGGTGGTCATCCCATTGAATGCATTCCACAGCATGGGGCATGCTCACTCAGTGCCCTGACCCAGCCCTCAGGAAAGCCAGAGGATGTCTGGGGAAGAGAGGCCTTGAGAATGTTTCTCTCCCTGGAGCTGACACCTTCTTACAGGCCAGGTACAGGAGAGCTGAGTTCCAGGGTGCTGACCAGACACCTAGAGGACATGCTAGGGCCTCTCCTCCTCTGGAGTGTGCTCTCACATGCCAAAGGAGCTCCCCCAGTGGACCCAGGGGTTTGCCTGTCAAAGCAGATGGCCTTCTCAGGCATCAAGGATGGGCCTGTCCCCTTTTGTGATATCTCTGAAGGAGCATGGCTTGGTAAGAGGTGTCATGAGTAGGGCTGCTTGCTGGAGTAAGGAGAGCTAAGGCTGAATTGTCTTGAGCTACCGTCAAGAATCCTGTCTGACCTGGGGTTAGCTGCATGAAGCTGTTCTTCCAGGGCTCTGCTTCCTTTGCTCATCTGTAGACACCAGTCCCCAGCTGGGGTTCTGACACACCAGGGCTCCAGCCTGGCTCTGCACTCGGGTGCCTCTGTCACCAGCTCTGTACCAGCAATACTCACCCCTCCACCTCCCAGCCTTTGAGTGGTCCCCTGCTCCTTTGGGCAGTGGCCTGCACTAGGCACCTACTGCCTCTGCTTTACCACCCCTCCCCCTGTCTGGTTGGGGCTCCTCCCAACCACTGAGAACCCTGTCGGAGGGACTAGTGCCTGGGCTCCCGCCTGAGGCAGCTGTTGTTAATACTAAAGGCTAGCTCCGGAATGCCGTATCTGTTCCTCCTCTCTTTAGCTATAGGGTGGAATTGGAGGCTGTCTGGGAGATGGCAAAGCAGCCCTGGTCCATGTCCAAGAGGAAGGAGGAGGTGGGGATAGAGGCAGGCTTTTTCTGTCTCTTCTAGCCCAAGTACCTGGGCAGGGACAGCTACCAGGGTGACTGTGAAAAGCCCTTGGCCCTTGTGTGAATTCCATTTGTACCAAAGCTGGGGTGCATCAAACCAGGCCAGCCCAAAAGGCCTCCCTGTAGTCAGAGTTCAAGGTAGTGAAGAAGCCCCCACACAAACTGGGGGTGAGGGGGAGGATGGTGAACAGGACCGAGGGCATCTGTGCAGGCGGGGTAGTGAGGTAGTAGCCAGTGAGGTTCTCTTGCTGGCTGGGGAGTATATGTATCTCCTGTATCACTAGTCACGGGACAGAGCACGCTGGCCTCTGACCTTAGTGGGTTGGGGCAAGAAAGAAGCTGGCTTGGAAAAGGCTGTTTTCATCTTGCTTGTAGTGTGTTCGCCTGTAAAGCTGTTATCCTCTGGATGGTGTGAAAACCATCGGGAGTGGAGGAGGGCCAGTGACCTCTGCGGGTGTGGCACTAAGTCACCTCCAGGAGTGGGAGCGGCCAGCAGAGGGTCAGCATGGGGGTGTGCTAGAGCCAGAGGAAGGGGTGATGTGCTGGGAACTCATGCTAACCTGCCTGCCTACAGTCAGTGGCTGTAAACTGCCTAGGAGTTGGGCACTTAGCTGTCCCACCCCTCTCGTGGAAGGTAACCCCCTCCCCCAGTTGATCTTGGGGAATTCACTCTTTTTAATAAATAATCCCGCCTAGATTCTTGCCCATTGTGTAAGGCTAGTGTGTACATGTGATAGAGAGGCTGGATTTAAAGCTGTTTCTCAGCACCCTGGATTCAGGGCTTTACCAGGATGCCGTTCTAGAGATAGCCCTGTCCCAGAAGAGGAGTGTGACTCCTGCCTGGGCTGGGAGCCAGCTGCCCTTTGAGGAAAGGACAATGAGTCAAGAAGTAACTGGGTCTTTGTGAGGTCCTTTACCAACAGGCCACCTCATCCCCCGCCCCGGTGGCAGTCATCCCGTCTCCTCTACGCAGGCCAGATTCATCGGCCCTGTAGTTAGGCAGGAGCAGCCCTGCCACGATGCTGGGCTGTGGCAGTGATGAGGGACTCAGAGCACATGGCTCTGTATTTCTGCCCTGCTCAGCCTGTCCCACTTTCCCACAGATTCCTTCCCTACAAGGAAGTCAGAGATGGGACTCTGTGATAGGAAACATTCTCCAGGAAATGGGCCAGGTCTTGGTTTGACAAGGAAGGGGACATTTGGTCCTTTGGGGAAGAACCAGTCGCAAAGGAGCTTTCACCCAGTCTCTCCTCCCACCCAGCTCTACTGAGGAGCACCTACTCAGGTGGTCCTGGCAATGCCAGCATGCCACAAGGTAGAGGCAGAACCAAGGAAAGCTCTAGAGAAGCAGGGGTGGTGGTGCCGGGGTGATCCTGCACTGGGGTCAAGCTAACTCTCCCAGGGGCTCGACCCCCCAACCAGGGAAGCATGCCAGCACTTCCTTTACTGCCAGCCTGGGGGAGACCAGCAGCCTCGTTTTTTTTTTTGTTTTGTTTTTTGTTTTTTAAAAGACAATTGAACCCTCCCGGGCATTTCTTTGGAAATGAAATGTAGCACAATCCTCGACTGTGTTCCCAGGAGCCCTGTCATACCCAGGGGCCTCACACCGCAGGTTCTGCTTCCCCCGGGGACCCAGAGCTCCTGATACCTCATGTTCTCCACCACCCTTGGCCTAGGAAGCAGTGGCACCCAGCAAGGCTGCTCTTCTGTGTTTCTCCGATTGCGTCCAGCACTGTGCAAACTCTTTAAGAAGTCGCTGCCTTTGACCGAGGCTGCTGTCTTCTGCGTGGGGAGATGTGGTACTTCCTGCAGGGCCGGAAGCTTGTCCAGCAGCATTTCTGTCGTGGCCACAGGGAGGTGGACGAGAAGAGGCTTGCTTCCCTACCACCTCCTACTCTCCTGCTCCTCAGTTGTCTCCACTGTCCTGACACATAAAGACGTTCTTTTGAATACGCCGCCTCTCCTGCATCGTCTTCCTCGGGATGATCAGAGAGGAGCTGGAAACATAGACTCCTTCCCTGCCTTCTCCCTCCAGTCTGCTTCTAGCCCAGGTCCTAAGAGGCTGGGGAGATCAGCCACCATCAGAGAGCAGGGGAGCCCTGTCCAATCAGGTGTGGCTTGATGGTGGCAGGATCAGCCTGGCCTGGCTGGGAAAGGGTCATTTTGAGAGTGCCTGAGCATCTCAGAGCAATGTCAGTGATGCCAAAGAGAGCGACTTGGCCTCCTTGGGTACCAGCTCTGTCGGTGGAGCTGGACAAACACGGATCAGAAGTTGGCATCCCAAGGGAAGGTCCTTGTTCTCTGACAAAGGGCTTAATCTTTCCATGTAGCAAAGCAACTCCCCTCCCCCAACCCTGAGTTTGGGCTTCTGTGGGCCCAGCATGGCTGTGCCTGTACGGAAAAACCAAGCCGTGTGAGTGACAGACCTGTTTTCTCCCTAGGGCCTAGTCTGTCTCAGCAGGTGCTCCTTGAAAAGCGTGAGTGTTGCTTTGGAGAAACTGGTTCTGGCTGGACACTTGCCCGCAGGGACAGGCTCTTGGACCTGCCAGGAAGTTCATACTGATGATGCCAGGAAGGGTCCCTGGATCTGAGAATCCCAGGGACAACTGAGCATCTGCCCCATTAGCCAATGACCTGGACAGGGATGGCTGTTCTGTACCCCTCCCCCCTCTTTTTGCCAGAAACTGTGACCTGTGCGAGACTCCTCACCGGGATTTGGTGCCCTCATCTGTAACATCAGAGCATTAGCTGTTTGCTCCATGGCTCCCTCCAGGCTTCAGAAGTCTATAGCTTGCTTGGGTGGTGAGGGCGGTAAGGGCCAGGTTCTTGTGCTTGGAGCAGGTCCTCATTTGATCATACTGCTCCTGGCAAAAGAACCCCAGAGCCCACAAACATGGCTTCACCTCTTTGTAGCCCCCCCCCCCACCTCTCTGGTCTTGGTGAGAAATGACTGATTCCAAGGTGCCATAATGTCACCATCTCTGCTGTATCCTGAGTAAGGCCATTTCTCATTCTGCTTCTAGATGGCAGCCCGGGAAGAGGGGGCACTTGGAGCCTTTAAAAGGAATTCTCTCTGGTGGGATGAGAGAAGGAAATTCCAAGTATTTGGCTTTTTAAAACCACTTCTCCTTCCCAAATATCTTCTCCCAAACGTTATCTAAGAAGGCAGAGTGGCTTCTTCCTCAGGGAAAGCAGACCTGAGACTTCTAGCAACTCCTGTAGCATGGAAACTCACAGAAGGCAGGAACCCCTTTTTTAGAATTTCCAAATGCATCCTGCAAAGAAAGAGAGCGAGAGCTGTTAGGGACTGACAAGCACACTGTTTAGATAAGAAGTAATTAGCCTTTTATATCTGAGCTCTCTGCAGTTTCTGTGTGCAGCGTCTTTCCAAACTGCGGCTCCTGGATGGCAGGTGGACAGCTGGGAGGGAATGCCGGCTGTCTCATGTGACAACGTCCTTGCCAATCCCCTTGAGGAGAAAATTCTTCACATGGCTTCTGCATGTACAGTATTTGGGCAGCAAAAAAAAAATTAAAGTTCATTTGAAATTGGTTTCGTGTGTGACTTTCTGAGGCTGGTGGGGTTTGTTTTGTTTTTGGTTGTTTTGAGACAGGGTTTGTCTGTGTGGCTTTGGAGTCTGTCCTGGCACTGGCTCTGTAGATCAGGCTGGCATCGAACTCACAGAGATCTGCCTGCCCCTGCCTCCCGAGTGCTGAGATTAAAGGCATGCACCACTGCCACCAAGCTTGAGGCTGGTCTTCAGGAAAGAAAATGGTTCTGGGTAATTAAAGAGAAGGGGGATGCTGCCTTGGCTGAGAGGCAGAAGAGAGCTACAGCTCAGAAAAAGGCATGAACTTGGGTCTCTGACCCCTGCCTGGGAACTTAGTTGCACAGCAATACTCCTGCACCAAGGAAACATACTGGTCAGTTGGCTTTCCAGTATGTTCTCCCAGGGGCCCTTGCTTACTGGCCTTCAAAGCTTTCTGTCTGCCCAGACTCTACAGAACACACCCAAATAGAGAGGACAGGAGGGATAGGGCTAAGGTCACTCAGGCATAAAGCTGACTCCGCCACACCTGACAGAAACAACAAACAGTAGTCAAGTTCTACTGGGCATGCAATAGTCACTAACCTCAGCTGCACTCTTTGCCCTCCCTGCCTCTAAAAGATGTGAAAATCCTAAATACGAACTGTGAATTCCAACAATTACTAAAGCGGTGTATAACCGAAAAGTGTTTACCCTGGCATGCAAGATGTTTCATTATTATTACAAAGATTCATCTCTGTAATTTACTACATTAATAGATTAAAGGAGAAAATGTGTTTATCCTAATGCAGAAAAGACATAAGGGTTTATCCTACTTATAATAAAATCCTCCTAGGTAACTCTCTTAATTTGATAATCATCATATATCAAAAAACAAAAGCTTGAGAGATGGCTCACTGGTTAAGAGTACCTAGTGCTCTTCCAGAGGGTTCCAGGGTTCTGTTCCCAGCACTCACGCCAGGCAACTCACAACTCCAGTTCCTGGGGTTCTGATGCCCTCTTTTGGCTCTCACCAGCTCATGTGCACACACAGAGTACTCATATAATGTATATAAATGTATATAAAACCATACATTTGCTGTGTGGTGTGGCATGTGCCTGTAATCCCAGCACTGGAGAGGCAGAAGCAAGTGGATCTCTGAGCTTGAGGCCAGCCTGTTTCATATGGGAAATTCTAGGTCATCCAGGGAAACATACTCTATTTCAAGAAGGAAATAAGTTCCATTTTAAGGGGGTACATATGTGGTTGCAGTTGTGGTTGGAAGGGTTATATCCTGTGCATGCCAGTCCCTAAGTTTGATCTTCACCATTAAAAAAAAAGCAAAAAGCAAAGCTGAGAAACAACTATAAAGCAGAAAACTTCTGTAGAAGTAAAATAGATGACAATCACAGAACAAAGAATAGGACCAGGAAATGGAAGTGTGTAAACTTTGTGTGTTAGATTTGATGTAGGATAGCACTGGAAGGTAGACCACGGTTAAAGATGCATAAACACTGGTTTTAAAAAGAAAACAGTGAAACATTAAACAACCAGGTAATAAATATAAAAGAAATCATGGAGACAGGGTCTATACTGTACTGGTTGGTTTTGTGTGTCAACTTAACACAAGCTAGAATCATCAGAGAGTCAGGAGCCTCAGTTGAGGAAATGCCTCCATAAGATCCAGCTGTAAGGCATTTTCTCAATTAGTGATCAATTGAGGGAGGGCTCAGCCCATGGTTGGTGGTGCCATTCCTGGACTGCTGGTCCTGGGTTCTATAAGAAAGCAGGTTGAACCAGCCTACAACCCACATCGCCAGAGAAGCTAGGAAACAAGGACCACCTTAAGAGAGACATACATGATACCCTGGAGAAGAGGAAAGGGACAAGATCTCCTGAGCTACTTGGGAGCATGGGGAAGGGGAGAGAGAGTTAGGGGAAAGAGAAGGGGAAAAGAGGAGGGGAGGACAGGACATGAGAGACCAAGATTGAGTTGGGGAGAATAGAGGAGAGCAAGAAAAGAGATACCATAATAGAGGGAGCCATTATAGGTTTAAAGAGAAATCTGGCACTAGGGAAATGTCCAGAGATCTACAAGGTTGACCCCAACTAACAATCTAAGCAAGAGCGGAAAGGCTACCTTAAATGCCCTTCTCCGACAATGAGATTGATGACTATCTTATACACCATCCTAGAGCCTTCATCCAGTAGCTGATGGAGGCAGAACTCTGGAATCCAATTGCAAAAAGGGAGGAGTAATGAGCAAAGGGGTCAAAACCAGGCTGGAGAAACCCACAGAAACAGCTGACCTGAACAAGAGGGAGCTCATGGACCCAAGACTGATTGCTGGGAAACCAGCATAAGACTGTCTGAGACCCCCTGAATGTGGATGTCAGATTGGAGGTCTGGTTAATCTATGGGGCCTCTAGCAGTGGATTAATATTTATCCCTAGTACACGAATGGACTTTGGGAGCCCACTCCACATAGAGGAATATTCTGTCAGCCTAGACACAAGGGGGAGGGTTTAGGCCCTGCTCCAAATGATATGACAAACTTTGAAGATTTCCCATGGAAGGCCTCACCCTCCCTGGGGAACAGAAAGGGGATGGGATAGGGGATCAGTGAGGGACAGGGGGGAGGGAACCGGGATTGACATATAAAACAAGCTTGTTTCATGTATGTATGTATGTATGTATGTATGTATGTATGTATGTATATGTATCAGGCTGAGCAAATCATGGAGAGCAAGCCACACCCACCCATGGCCTCTCCCTCAGCTCCTGCCTTTGGAATCCTGCACTATTTGAGTTCCTGTCCTGACTTCCTTCAATGATGGACTATGATGTGGAAGTGTAAGGAAAATAAACCCTTTCCTCTCCGACTTGCTTTTTGATTATGGTGTTGCATTGCAGCAGTAGAAACCCTAACTAAGACAATTACTAGCAGTACACAATTCAAAAGAAGTGGGGGGGGGGAAGCGACAAAAAATCGCTAGGTAAATGAGAGAAAACCATGTATCATTTCAGTAGATATATAAGAAGAATTTGGGGTTGCAGAGATGGCTGAACACCCATGTACAAAGCCCTGTGTGGTGGTGTGTGCCTGTAACCTCAGGGTTGGGGGAAGGAAACAAGAGAACCCCTGAGGCTCTATGGACTTATTGTATATAGTTTTTATGTTAGTTGTAGCCTTACTTTTTGTGTTAGACAAAAAGGGGAATTGTGGTGATATATTGTTTATGATCTAATAAAGCTTGTCTGGGCATCAGAATGCAAAGCCAGCCATACTAGTTAGCCATAGAAGCTGGGCAATGGTGACACACACTTTTAATCCCAGGACCCAAGAGACACAGGCAGATGGATCTCTCTGAGTTCAAGGCCACCTAGGACTATACAAGAGTGAATCAGTCTAAGAAAAACAGAGCACATGCCTTTATTCCGAGCATTAGAGAGAATATAAGGAACTCAGTGAAGTCTCAGAGTGCAGTCTAGGATTCTGAGGCTTGGTGGAGAGCAGTGCAGTCTGGAGATGCAATCTGAGGTTTGGTGGATCACCCCTTCGGTCTGAGCATTGGTAGAGGTGAAAACTCTCTAGTAGCTGGCTGCTTTGCTTCTCTGATTTTCAGACAAGCTTTATTAAATCATGAACAATATATCACCACAAGTGGTTCTAGGCCAGCTCAAGCTACAAAGTGAGACTCTATCCTGCCTCAAAGCACCAAACTAGGGCCAACAAGATGGCTCAGTGAGCTAGGGTGCTTGCTGCTAAGCCTGAGGATTCAAGTTCAATCCCTGGGATCCAAGGATAAAACATCGTAAATTGTCACCTGACTTCCACATGTGTATGACACATGCCCCCTCCCCAGTAAATAAGCACTGTGGTGGTTTGAATAGGAATGACCCCCATAGGCTCATATATTTGAATAAGAATGACCCCCATAGGCTCATATATTTGAATAAGAATGACCCATAGGCTCATATATTTGAATAAGAATGACCCATAGGTTCATATATTTGAATAAGAATGACCCATAGGTTCATATATTTGAATAAGAATGACCCCATAGGCTCATATATTTGAATAAGAATGACCCCATAGGCTCATATATTTGAATGCTTACCCCCATTTAGTGAACTGTTTAGGAAGGATTAGGAGGTGTGAATTTGTTGTTGGAGGTGTGTTACTGGAGGTGGGATTAGAGTTTTCAAACACCTGCACCAACCCTGCCCCCCCAGTGTGTGTGTGTGTGTGTGTGTGTGTGTGTGTGTGTGTATGTATACAGTGTCTGTATGTGTGTGTACAGTGTCTGTGTGTGTGTGCACAGTGTCTGTGTGTGTGTATACAGTGTGTGTATACAGTGTCTGTGTGTGTGTATACAGTGTCTGTGTGTATACAGTGTCTGTGTATGTATATACAGTGTCTGTGTGTGTATACAGTGTCTGTGTGTGTATACAGTGTCTGTGTGTGTATACAGTGTCTGTGTGTGTATACAGTGTTGTGTGTATATACAGTGTCTGTGTGTGTATATACAGTGTCTGTGGGTGTATACAGTGTTGTGTGTGTATCTCTGTGTCTGTGCCAACTCTGTCTCTGCGTGTGTATCTTCCAGACTCTGTCTCTCCCAGTACCCCTCTCCTTCTCTGTCTCCCCTTCTCTCTGTCCCTCAATTGACTCTCTCTCCGAGTCTCTCTCCCCTTCTCTCCCTCCCTCCCCTCTTTCTCTGTCTCTACACCTTGTGCTGAGTCAGCTGTGAGCTCTCAGCTGCAGTCAATGCCTACTCTGTGAGTTGCTTTGGTCATGGTCTCCTCATAGCCATAGAGCAGTAATGAAGACAAATACCAAAACAGAACAAGCCTGCCACAGTAGAGGAAACACGGTACATAATGGTGAAAATGGATGCCTCTCCCAGAAGACAAGAAAAGAAATAAAAAGATGTTCGTGCCGGGCGTTGGTGGCGCACGCCTTTAATCCCAGCACTTGGGAGGCAGAGGCAGGCGGATCTCTGAGAGTTTGAGGCCAGGCTGGACTGACAGCCTCCAAAACAGAGAAACCCTGTCTCTTAAAACCAAAAAAAAAAAACAAAAAAACAAAAAAAACTTCGTGTCAGGCGGTGGTGGCGCACGCCTTTAATCCCAGCACTCGGACAGAGGCAGCGGATCTCTGTGAGTTCAAGGCCAGCCTGGTCTACAGAGTGAGTTCCAGGACAGCCTCCAAAGCAATACAGAGAAACCCTGTCTCAAACCCCCCCCAAAAAAAGGCAAAGTTGTGCTCCGACCTCCCCATATGCACCATGGCACGTGTGTGCCCACAGATGCACACACATACACAATAATCACAAAATGTTTGTAAGAAAAGAACCATACACTGAAATAAAACGCTTCTGAGAGAAATTAAACATGGACAGAAGGACACGGTACCATCAAGAAGTCAATTCTCACCACTGGAGGCTCAGCCTAAGAGCACTTACTGCTCCACCAGAGGTCCTGGGTTTGATTCCCAGCACCCACATGGCAGCTCACAACCATCTGTAACTCCAATCCTTGTGGATCAGATGACCTCTTCTGACCCCTGTGAACATTGCGCACACACAGCGCACAGACATACATGCGGTTAAAACACCCGTGTATGTATGAGCCAGATCATCAGACCTGGGCGGCATCTGAGAAGTTAGCTTTGGATGGGATACTTGGTCCTCAGCTGATGGTCACGTGTGGGAGTTGTGTAGGTAGAGCCTTGCTGGAGAAAAGTGGTAAGCTTATGGTCAAAGCCCACCCAGTTTCTGTTGAACTCTATTTCTGACCAAAACTATATAACAACCAGTTGTCAACTCCCTTCCCCACACTCCCACCACGATGTGCCCACCCCCTGCTGTGCCAATTGCTGTTATGGACTATATAGGTGCTCCACCAGAAACCAAGGTAAATCCTTCCTGATTGAAGTGTGCTTTTTGCAATTGGTTTTCTTTTTAAATGTGTATGTGTGTTTTACCTGGTTATATTTCTGGGTGTCACGTGCTTACAGTACTCAAGGAGGCCAGAAGAGGGTATCAGATCTGCAGGATTGGAGTGGCAGAGGTTGTGAATCACTGTGTGGATGCTGTGATAGGAAGCCATGTCTATCCTCTGGAAGACTAACCAGTGTTTTTTTGTTTTGCTTTGTTTTGATTTTCAAGACAGGGTTTCTCTGTGTAACAGCCCTAGCTGTCCTGGAACTAGCTCTGTAGACCAGTCTGACCTTGAACTCACAGAGATCCTAACCAGTGTTTTTAACCACTGAGCTATCTCTCAACCCTCCTACAGTGTTTTATCACAGTGGAAGAATAGTAACTAACAGGGTACTCATGCTGCCAGGTAGAGTCTTTGTTCTAGAAATAGATACAGGGTTAGGGAAAGAGTGAAGAAATGTATACAAGATGAATTTTTAAAATTGATACAAGAAACATATTCAAGATTCATTTTTAACGGCTACCAAGTAACTCAAGTTTTTGTTTGTTTCTCAACAAGTGGTGCTGCAAATGTGAGGAGTTGGCCCACTGAATTTGTGGTTTCTTCATCCACAGAGTTAGTCAATCATGGGTGAGAAGTATTTTTTAACTTCTATGTCCACCAGGTGGCGGTGTTCCACTCCTTTAATCCCAGCACTCGGGAGGCAGAGGCAAGCAGATCTCTGTAGTGTGAGTTCCAGGACAGCCAGGGCTGTTACACAGAGAAACCCTGTCTCAACACAAACAAACAAACAAAAAAACCCACAAAACAACAACAACAAAAAAGCAAAAACCAAAGCAAAACAAAAAACCCCAAAACACTTCTATCTCCACTCTACATGGAAAGACTTTTACTCCTAGTCATTTCCCTATAAACAATACAGTATAGCTACTCTTCATCTAGCATCCCGTTGTACAAGGTATTACAAAGATAACAGGGAGATGTGTGTAGGGTACATGCAAATACTATGTTTTCATATAAAAGACTTCTGAATCTTCAGATTTGGGTGTCTGTGGGATATCCTGGAAGTAACTACCCAAATAATTAGAAGATTCTGGGAATGATTGCATTTGAGTAGAAAACTATAAGCCTTTCATTATTAACACTGTGTAGAAAAGTTAACCATGCTCACTTTAGCAGTACCTGCACTAAAATTGGAATGATACAGAGAAGGTTAGCATGGCCTCTGTGCAAAAAAATGACACACAAATTCATGAAGCGTTCCAGAGGGAGAAGGAGAGAGAAAGAAAAGCTAAATGTTGTGTGGAATCTTATTTTAAGATGTGTTACATTTGTTTATGTTGTAGAACATTTGTTTAATGATACAAAGATGTTTTGTTGTTACATTTGTTTAACTCTGTGAAGCTGTCTAAAACACCTGATTGGTCTAATAAAGAGCTGGAAGCCAATAGCAAGGCAGGAAAAAAGGATAGGTGGGGTTAGCAGTCAGAGAGACTAAATAGAAGAAATCTAGGAGGAGGGATTGAGTTGCAGGATAAGGAGGAGGACTCCAGGGGCTGGCCACTCAGCTACACAGCAAGCCACTGAATAAGAAGTAAAGAAAGGTATAGAGAATAGAGAAAAATAAAAGCCCAGAGGCAAAAGATAGATAGGGTAATTTAAGAAAAGCTGTCAAGAAACAAGCCAAGCCAGGCATTGGTGGCAGATGCCTTTAATCCCAGCACTCAGGAGGCAGAGGCAGGTAGATCTTGTGAGTTCGAGGCCAGCCTGGTCTACAAGAGCTAGTTCCAGGACAGCCTCCAAAGCTGCACAGAGAAACCCTGTCTTGAAAAAGAAAGAAAGAAGCAAGCCAAGCTAATGAGCATCTGTGTGATTTATTTGGGAGGTAAGTAGTGGACCCCCAAAGAGCCAAAAGAGTAAAAAACAACCAACTACAGTTAACTCCAAGTAAATCACAGACATCAATCAAGAAAACCACTAAAATGAGAAATGGAGGTGGTTTCTTACAACTTTATGATAGACAGCATTTTAAAACAAAAGAAAGAAGACAACTTGGGTTTAACAAAAGCCATATTTCTCCTTTTCTGAGACACCATTAAGATTCCCAAGAAGTCAGGCACAGTGGCTCCAAGTTCTGTCATCCTAGCCCTTGGGAGGTTGAAGCAGGATGATTGCCATGAAATTTGAGGCCAGCCTGGGTTTCATAGTGAGTTCAAGCCAACCTGGGCTATTGGGCAAGACCCTGTCTCAGAAAAAAAGAAAATCATTCATTACAAGATGAGTCAAAGCTGGGCATGGTGGTGCACACATTTAGCCCCAGCACTCAGGAGGCAGAGGCAGGTGATCTCTGAGTTCAAGACTAGCCTGGTCTACATAATGAGTTCTAGGACTGCTAAGGGTAGGCATAGAAACTATGATTTGAAAATCTAAATAAACAAGATAAGTCAAAACAGGTTAAAAGATTTAAACAGACATGTTACAAAACTACACAGATAATCAGCGGGCACAGGAGAAGATTCATAGCATTAGTCATCAAGGAACTACCGGCCCTCATCTCTGCGTAGAAGAAATGATTGATAGTGTGGAGCTTTGGAAGGACGCAGAACAGCATTTCTGAGAGAAGTATAAGAGGGTGCAACCCCTTGGGAAAACAGCTTGGCAGTCAAACAGAGGTGGGCATGCTTATCATAGGATTCAGCAACTCCATTCGTTGGTGTTTATCAGGAATAATGAAAACTTACATCATCCCAAGATAGGACATTCATGACAGCTTCCTTCATTAAAGCCCCAACTGGCACAATACTAATTTCTAAATGGTTGGGGTTCAGTCCAAACATTGAAACCACATAGTAATTTTTTTTTGAGACAGGATTTCTCTGTGGCTTTGGAGGCTGACCTAGAACTAGCTCTTGTAGACCAGGCTGGTCTCCAACTCACAGAGATCAGCCTGCTTCTGCCTCCCAAGTGCTGGGATTAAAGGCGTGGGCCACCACCATCAAGCTCACAGTAATTTGAAAGAGGGAATGTAGTAGTAGTAATAATAGTAAGTTGTAAGTAGTAAGCAGTAAGTAGTAAGTAGTAAGTAGTAGTAGTAGTAGGTTTTTTACTCTTAGCTCTTGAGGGACCCACCACCCAGCTCCCAAATAAATCATACACAGAGGCTTATTCTAACTTAAGAATGCCCAGTCTTAGCTTGACTTGTTTTTTGCCAGCTTTTCTTAAATTATCCCATATACCTTTTCCCTCTGAGCTTTTATCTTTCTTATTTCTGTATACCTTACTTTCCTTCTTACTGTGTGGCTGGCTGTGTGGCTGTGTGGCTGACCCCTGACATCCTCCTCTCTTGTTCTTGCCTAGCTGCTCCCTTTCCAGGTTTCTCCTTCTATTTATACCCTCTGCCTGCCAACCCCACCTATCCTTGCTCCTGCCTCACTATTGGCTGTTCAGTTTTAGACACGCAAAGAATCATAGCTTCACTGACTTAAAAAATGCAACATAAACACAAGTCATACACCTTAAAATATTATTTTACCACAAGGGAATTCCTCTATATAATTATTTGTTTGTTCTGGTTTGTTTTGGCTTTTTGAGACAGGGTTTCTCTGTGTAACAGCCCTGGCTGTCCTGGTACTCACTTTGTAGACCAGGCTGACCTGGAACTTACAGAGATCCACCTGCCTCTGCCACCCAACTGCATGTGCCACCTGTTAACTCCGTCTTCAACTACCCAGCAAGGTTTTTGTTTGTTTTTGTTTTTAAGGAATGTTTTCACTATGTGATCCAAGCTAGCTTGGAACTCAATATGTAACTTAACCTGAGGCCAGGGTTACCTCATCATGTCCAGCTTAACAAGGACATTTTAATGTAAAAAACAAAAAGTAGTTTAGTCAGGTGTGGTGGCTCATGCCTGTAATCCAAAAATTGGAGATGGAGGCAGGAGAATCATGGTAAATTCAAGGCTAGCCTGGGCTACATGGTGAGCCCCCCCTCTTGGTTTTTTCGAGACAGGGTTTCTCTAGATTGCTTTGGAGGCTGTCCTGGAACTAGCTCTTGTAGACCAGGCTGGCCTTGAACTCACAGAGATTGTCTTGCCTCTGCCTCCTGAATGCTGGGATTAAAGGCGTGTGCCACCAACACCCAGCCTTTGTCTCTAGAAAGATAAATAACCAAAGAAAAAGAAGCAATTTGGCAGTAGAACAGCTATGAAGGTGCAAAAGGAACTGGAAAAGCCTGATGTAGCTCAGGGGTAGAGTGCTTGCCTCGCATAGACAAGGCCCTGAGTTCAATTCCCAGTGCTTTACACAAACAATCTAAAGTCTACCCTAAAGCTGAGGGAAGGGACCCAAGGAACAAACTGGAAGAAGAAACTCTTCCGGAAGCTGGGATTTAAACTTGTGGGGAAACACGTATGATGATATAAGAAATATGCTGCAAGCCTGGTGATTGTAAGAGACTGATATTGGGGTCAAGCTTCAAGCTGAAGATCAGAAAATCAAAGCAGCTGACCACGATTTCTTACCACTACCTCAGCTCAGACCAAAGAGACGAATCTAAGACTGCTCCCGGCTTCACTGCTCCTCAGATTCACTCAGACTGCCATGCTTTCCTTGACGTGGCTGGGGAATCCCGAGACTTCAATGTCTCTCTGTCCTCAGTGTGGCTGGAGAGTGAATGCCAGCTCTGACACCCTGGTCCTGTCTTATACACCTCCCTAATGCTGGGATTAAAGATGTGTGATCCTGGGTGCTGAGATTATCTTTGTGTGAGCTGCTTCTCTGTAGGATTGGATCAATTTCGTGTAGTCAGTGTGGCCTTGAACTAATAGAGATCTGTCTACCTCTTATTCCTAAATCCTGGGATTAAAGGTGTGTGCCTGGCTTCTAGGATCTGTGGCTGATTTTGCTTTCTGAATCCTCAGGCAAGCTTTAATAAATCATAAATAATATATCACCTTTAATCCCAGCCCTCAGGAGACAGAGGAATGTGGATCGCTGTGAGTTCAAGGCCAGCCTGGTCTACAGAGTGAGTTCCAGGACATCCAGGGCTACACAGAGAAACCCTATATTGAAAAAACAAACAAGTAGTAGTGGTATTCTCGGTCACCCAGGCTGGACTTGGTAGCAGAAACATGCCAGTACAGGCAGGTGACAACTAGCAGAAGTGCCTAGAGAGTCATGAATCTACTTGCAGACGGAATGGTGCAATGCCTGGTGTTCACACAGGAAGGATGCTGGAAACACCCTTCACGGAGCTAGTGAGCAGAAGCTGGGAGTTGGTGCACAGGAGTCAGGAATGTCAGGGCCAGCTGGGCTGAGCTAGACCTGAGGCGGGCAGTGTCCTCAATGGGAACACTGTTCAAGGTGGCTCTGGCCTAGGGATATATTTTTGTAAGTGTTAATGTGATGGGGATACACAGCCAGGACAAGACACTAACAGATATATCCCATGCATGTGCCTCTGGCAGTAGAGAAAGGAGGATAAAACAAACTCACTGGAACCAGGACTGCAAATTCAAGGTCCTGCCTGCTGCAATGGCTCTGCAGCGCCATCTACTGACAAAACCTCATGCTCTCACTGAAAGAACCCCTTAAAGCAGAGGTTCTCAACCTGCGGGTTCTGACCCCTTTGGGGGTTGAACAACCCTTTCACAGGAATCACCTAAAACAGTCAGAAAACACAGATACTTGCACCATGATTTGTAACAGTAGCAAAATTACAGTTATGAAGCAGCAACAAAATAGTTTTATGGTTGGAGTCACTACAACCTGAGGAAGGATATTAAGGGGTCATAGCAACCACTGCCTTAAAGGCACTGTGCCACCAATGGAGGAACAGGTAATGGAGGGTAGATTGGAAGATGTGTGTCTACCTGCAGGAGCAATGGGAAAAGCCGCCTGTATGTGGCATATTGACTGGGGCAACTGTTTAACACTACTGCTTACAAGCAACAGCAAAGATGACCTGCCAAAACAAAAGTGACAACAGCAGCAACAAAAAACCCACAGGAAAGAAAAGACACAACAGGTAAATACCGTTTCATTAAATTCTAGAACAATCAAGGCTAGTCTTCAGGGAGAAAATATCAATTAGTAAATTAAGTGTATTGGCTTAGGCTTGCAATTCCAGCACTCAGGGAGCTGAGGCAGTAGGATCAAGGGCTGAAGGAATAGCCTGGGTTCCATAGCCACACCCTGTCCCCCAAATACATTGACGAAAAAGAATGTGTGTGTCTTCTGTAATGATACCTCCATAATGCCGTTTTTGTTGTTTTTTTTTTTGTTTTGTTTTGTTTTGTTTTTCGAGACAGGGTTTCTCTGTATTGTTTTGGAGCCTGTCCTGGAACTCACTTGGTAGACCAGGCTGGTCTCGAACTCACAGTGATCTGCCTGTCTCTGCCTCCCCAGTGCTGGGATTAAAGGCGTGCGCCACCAACGCCTGGCTTAAAATGGCATCCTTTTATGCTGTCCAAACCTTACTCCCAGGGAATTCCTGGTCAGGAGCCATTTGAAAGGACTGGAGCTTTGGAATTTATCTTCCTCCAGGGGGTGGATGTAAAGGCAGGAATGTCTTCATGGCCAGAGTCACTTAGTCTAGATTATTCCCAGGGTACAACTGAGATGG
This sequence comes from Mesocricetus auratus, assembly GCF_017639785.1. Classification (NCBI taxonomy): domain Eukaryota; kingdom Metazoa; phylum Chordata; class Mammalia; order Rodentia; family Cricetidae; genus Mesocricetus; species Mesocricetus auratus. The sequence continues at coordinate 20,921,503 of NW_024429197.1, read as the reverse complement.
TGTACCTGCTCGGGAAACTTAAGCCAGGGTTGGGCATAGCACGTGGGAGCCTGCGTTCTTCTCATCTAGTGGATTAGTTTGCTTTCCACAGCTGTGATAAACACTATGGCCAAGAGCAACTTGGGAGGAAAGGGTTTGCTTCCTCTTACAGTTTGTAGTTCATCATACAGGAAGTCAAGGCGGCAACCTGGGGACCAGAACTGAAGCAGAGGCCCGGCAAGAACACTGCTTACTGGCTTGCTCTCCAAGGCTTGCTCAGCCTGCTTCCTTATACACTCCAGGACCACCTGCCCGGGCGTGGCACTGCCAAAGTGGGTTAGGCCCTCCCACACCAATCAGCCATCAAGAAAGTGTACTACAGGCTAATCTGATGGAGGCATTTTCTCAGTTGAGGTTCCCTCTTCCCAGATGACTCTAGCTTGTGTTGAGCTGACAAAAAACAAAACCAAAACAACAACAATGAAAAACCTTGCCAGCACATTTAGCCATCACCAGTCAACAGTTTCCATAGTTTGGTCACAGACCCAGGTTGTGTGGGGAAGACAGCGACAAAAGACTGTCTGATCAAGGCTAGATGTCCTTTAATCCCAGCACTCAGGCGCTTGAGGTCAGCTTGGTTTACATAGGGAGTTTAGTCACCCAGGACTACATACTGAGACTGTTTCAAAACCACCTGGCTGATCAAGCATGAGGGAGGGCTCCGTTGGGTAGGGAGAAGCAACCTGCCAAAGAAAAGGAATCATTGAAGAATCCTCTGAGGATTCTGAGTCACTGAGGACTGGCACATAAGGACAATGCCTGTGCCAATAATAACTATGTGAGAGAGGTTGAGAAGTGTGGCCAGCGACCCCTTTATAAATGAGGCAAACAATGGCTCACTAGCTAATGCCTCTTGTATGGGTGGTAGAGTTGAGGTCCACAGTCTTGATCTTTTCTATGTCTGTACCTTTGCCTCAAAACTTCCTAGGTTGCTAAAGAATATCTTCCAGGATCCAGGAATGAAAATGTAGGCTAGTTCTAACAATATCAGCCAGGTGTGGTGGGATATGTCTTTAATCCCAACACTCTGGAGAGAGGGGCAGTCTCTTTGAGTTCAAGGTCATCCAGGGCCACATAGTGAGATCATGTATCAAAAAAATAGATAATAGTAATAATAATATCATCCCCTTGATTGCACATGGTAGGACACACCTGTAATCCCAGCACTCTGGAAGATCGGAGTTCATTGCTATATATTCAGCTGCATAGAAAGTTCAACCTCGTCTGAAGACCCTGTTTTCTCAAAAAGAAATCATACCCTCAAAAAAAAATCTGTTTCTTTTAGGAGTCTTATAAAATTGTCTCTTGTGGTTCAGGATGTAGGTCAATGGTAGAATGCTTGCCTAGCATATACAAGGCCTTGGGTTCGATCCCAGCCCTGCAAAATGAGTGCATGAATGAATGACACTAATAAACAAATACTATTGATAAAAAGTCCCTTCCTTTCCTAGGTCTGAGATATGTCAATGATCCAGAGGGCTCTCACTGATGTTAGAGTGAATATGCATCAAATGGATTTTCACCCCAGTGAGAATGCTTTTATTTTGTATTATGGAAGATTAGACTGACAACCCATAATCTCATGCTCCCAGTGCTGGATACTCTCTTGGAGACTTTTTTTAATTATGTATGAGTATTTTGGCTACATCTGCATCTGGGCACCACATGCTTTACTGGCACCCTTGGAGCCTGAAGAGGGTAATGGACCCAGGGGAACTGGAGTTTAAGGCAGTTGTGAGCTGCCATGTGGGTGCTGGGAATCAAACCTGTGCTCTCTAGAAGAGCAGCCAGTCTCTTAATTGCTGAGCCATCTCTCCAGCCCCTTGGAGATCTTTTTAAAAACTTTACATTTATGTATTTATTTGGGGGGGCAGCACATGTGCCATAGTGTGGAGGGTGGAGCTTGCTGGTGAGCTAGTGAGTTCCAGGTTCAGTGAGAGACCCTGTCTCAAGAGAATAAAATGGAGTTGGGTGTGGTTGTGCACACCTTTAATCCCAGAACTCAGGAAGCAGAAGCAGGTGGATCTCTGTGAGTTTAAGGCTAGCCTGGTCTACAGAATAAGTTCCTTGTCAGCCAGGGCTAAATAGTGAAACTGTCTCAAATAAATAGCAAGGTCTTGCCTCAAAAAAAAAAAAAAAGCAAAAAACAACGGTACCAATGCAAAGGTGTCCAGCATCACAGATTTTTAGGGCAATGTAAATCAAAACTACAGTGAGATACTACCTATTACGATGTCTACTAGAGATGCAGAGGAGATAATAAACAGTCCAAGGCCTGAAAGGAATTGGAACTCTGATGCCTTCTGGGTGGGAATTATTAAAAGGAAAAGAGTATGGCAGTTGGGTTCTCAGAATATTAAAAGTGGTATTACTAGAGAGTCCAGCAATTCTTTTTCTGAGCATAAACTCAAAAGAATTGAAAGTGCTGCCTGAAGGAGATATTTGCATACCCAAGTTCTACAGTAGAGTCATTCACAATATATAGAACATGGACAAAATCCAAGGGTCTGTTGATGGGTGAATGGATAAACCAGATGTGGGATGTCCACAGAATAGATTACTGTTCAGTTGTGAAACAGGAAGTTCTGACACACTTGATTGTGCAAATGAGACATACAGATACTCTGCAAAGCGAAAAAAAGCAGTAACAAAAAGCCAAGCACAATGTGACTGCACGACGTGAGATATTTAGAGTAAGGGGTTGCTAGGAGCTGTGAGGAGAGGGAAGAGGGAATGATGCTGCGGTGAGAGCTTCGGCTTTTGTGAGGCGAAAAGGTTACAGACAGAGGAAGCCGCACACCAAAGAACTGCACCCTGAAAATGATTGAGATGGCAGATTTGGCCATGCTATGGTGTGCACTTGGAAGGCAGAGACAGGAAAAAAATGGCAGATTTTACACTGTGTGAATTCCAACCATAAGAGAAATAGTTGTAAAATGAGGAATGCAAGTAAAATAAACAATCCTTTGCATTTATAGCCACATGGTGGTGAGAGCAGCGGCAGTGGATGGTGGAAGTGGTTAATCTGGAGCTAGGATTTACATGTCAAATAATTCTTTGGATAGTTTTGCATTCTGTGACTTGTTTTATTTTGCTTTGGTTTTTTGTTTGTTTGTTTGTTGTTTGTTTTGTTTTGTTTTTGAGCCAGGGTCTTATGGGCTACAACTCATTTTGAAGCCAACAATGACCTTGCATTTCTGGTCCTCCTGCCTCTGCCTCCCCAGTACTGACACCACAGTGCTTGGTTTTCCCATTATGTTGGGAACTGAATCCAGGGCTTCATGCATATGAAGCTGCATCCCCAGTCCCTCCAGTGGCCTCTCTAAAGAGAGCAGAGATAAGCTGTTTTCTATCCTGTTCCAGACAATTACACTGAGCTCCTGACTGCTTTAGGTGGCTTTCTGTAGCTGTGATAAAACCCTGAGATCACCAGTTTTATTTTTTTAACTTGGTATTTTATTTTTACCTGAATCTTTTTTTATTTATTACATTTTTAAAATTAGAAACAAGCTTGCTTCATATGTCAATCCCAGCTCCCTCTCCCTCCTCTCCTCCCGCATCCTCCCCACCAGCCCCTCACCCTACATCCCCACTCCCTTCCCCATAGGGGATCTCCAGATTGTCATTTCGTTCAGGGCAGGGCCTAGGCCCTCCCCCAAGAGTCCAGGCTGAGAGAGCATCCCTCTTTGTGGTATGGACACACAAAGTCCATTTATATGCCAGGGATAAATACTGGAGATCACCAATTTTAAAGGAGGAATGCTTTGTTTTGGCCCTCTGTGTCAGAGGTCCCAGATCTCTTGGCTCTGCTGCTTTTGAACCCCGGGTTAGGCAGCATAACTGTCAGAAAGCCCATGGCAGTCAGTAAACAAACTTAGAGGAAAGGGCTGTTGTCCCTCACATCTCCTTAAGGAAACCAGAATGTTCAGGCAAGGTAAAATTCTCTTACCCCCACGGGAACCAGGCGAGTAGCGCCATCAGAAGAGAGGCTGACTTCCCACATAGGCTAAGTCAGCTCTTTCTTGGAATGCTGGTCATCCGAGGACAAAGCAGGCTGGCAAGCTAATGGTGCCACTGATTATGAAGTCTAACACAGCGCCCGTCCTCCTGTGGCAAGCAGTGCTATCGAAAAGGAGCACCGAGGAACAAAGGACTCCTGATCAGTGCACCACAGTCTTCTCTCTCCCACTTCTGCTCCCCCCCTCCTAAGTTCCAATAAACCTTGCGTCTGGCATGAAGCCTTTGGGTGTCTTTAGTGTCTCAGCAATCTATCCCATTCTGTCCTACATCCTAGTTTAGCTGCATGGTGGACACCACTGTCCCCAATCCCCCACTCACAGTCAGAGGGTCTCACTTCCCAGTAGTGCCACAGACTGGCCACCAAGTTTTTCACATAAGAGCCTTTGGGAAACATTTAAGGTCCAACCCATCAATGTGCACACACACCCCTTTGTGGGTATGTTTTAGGAGACTGACGCTTGTTGGAAAACACACATGGGGGAACCAAGTGTTTGATTCTCAGGTCAGCGCTATCCTGATCTGCTTAAGGAACTATCTGAAGGCTGTACAGACCTGGACACAGCGTGCTCTGACTTTGAATAGAAACAGCTTTCGGAAGCCAGTGAGTCCTTGCCTGTGGTGACTCCCCTTGTCTGCAAGCACAGTTGCCCTTAGGCAGATGAGGGCACCTTGGGAGGTCTCCTGAAGTACAATTTCTTAGTTCCTCCTGGCCTGTGCTATGATGGTTGCATGTTTCTCTGCTTAGGTAGGAGAAAATGCTGCAGGCAAGAGGTCACTGGGAAGGGGAGCCCAAGTAGTAGGAGAGTCAGTGGGCCAACCTCATACCTGACCTGGGCTCTCTAGCCTCTTGTTTTGTATTAAGGACATTTTTTTTCTGGTTAATAGGGCACAGAGGACTGGACTGGATATGTGAGCATCAGGTTGTAGTACCCAAGAACCAGGCAGAGTGGGGAGCCAGGGGGACCTGGTCAGACCAAGAAACCCACCCCAACCCCAGCCCCAACCCACTCCAGCCCATTTCTCCACACATGCAATTCATTTATCTACTCAAAAAATGAAAGGAAAGGCCAGTGAGATGGTTCAGCCACCAAGTCTGTCAACCTGAGTTCAATGCCCAGGACCCACATGGTGGAAGGAGAGAACCAGTTCCTACCAGTTATCCTCTGGCCTACACACACACACACACACACACACACACACACACACACACACACACACACACACACACACACACACACACACACACACACACACACACACACACACACACACCACACACACACCACACACACACCACACACACACCACACACACACACACACACACACACACACACACACACCACACACACACACCACACACACACACCACACACACACACCACACACACACACCACACACACACCACACACACACCACACACACACCACACACACACCACACACACACCACACACACACACCACACACACACACCACACACACACACCACACACACACACCACACACACACACCACACACTCACTCACACACACCACACACACTCACTCACACACTCACACACACACCACACACACACCACACACACACCACACACACACACCACACACACACACCACACACACACACCACACACACACACCACACACACACACAAAACACACACACACTATGGCACATGCTTGCGGATACTTGACTGGATAAATAAATGCAAAAATAAAATCATGTCTATATTGTAATGGTTACTAAACACAAACTCTACCCTGACAGTTCCTACTAATGAAAAGACAAAATAATAAGCAATTGAATCATATCCATAGTGCATGTTGCTTGGAACTCGAGAAAATAAAGCTGGGAATTGGAGAGAAGTAGGCAGCCAAGGCAGGAACCTACAAAAGGAACATTTGGTTGTGGCAGGTTGGCAGGGTCTTAGAAAGTATTTCATGCCAGATACAAGATACTGGGTCCAGTCTACCTCTGGAGATTTCTAGAGCCAGCCTGAGGCTGATTCCAGGCAACTGAAACCCACCTGGCCATGTCGTACCTCTTTCCCCTTTAATTGCAGCTTTAGCTCAGATGCACAGGGTCCCTGGGGGCAGCAGACCCAAGACAGAGCATGCAACTCTCTTTGGGAAGAATCCATCCTAACAGCTGGTCATGGCTAGGGAAGATTCCTAAATATCATCACAGGACCTGAAGCATCCCAAAACAGTGAAAGAGGGAAGCCGTGGATTGCTAAGAACTGAAGTCCAAGCTGCCTTGACTTGAATGAGGAACTTACATTAGCCACATTGGGGGTGGGGTGGAGTGGGGAGAGAGGTCAGTGCCTCAAGAGAGCAAGGGTTTTCCTGGCAGAGTAAGAGGGCAGCCCCTCCCAGTGGTGACAGAGTGTACTGAGTGCTCATTGGAGGAACAAGGGGAGAGCAGGTGGATTTTAAACCCACTGCAAGCAAAGCCACAGGAGCCTGAAGAAGGTGCAGATTCAGGGCTCTTCCAAACCCTCCTGAGACTTGTAGACACCGGAATGGGCTAGTATAACCAAGTACAGGCCTGCTGTTCAGAGCCAGCCCCCACACAGCAAGACTTCAGCTACACTGCAGCAAGAACCTCTGGGCAGCTGTAAGCTGTGGAGGCCAGAGGACAACCATGGGTGTCTCTCTGTTGCTCAGAAGTCACCAAGAAGGCTAGAGTAGCCAGCCAGTAAACTTGTCTCTGCCTGCCTAAGGCTGACTGTACCATTTTTTTTAACAAGGAAAAACATTTGCACACTTTTAATACAGATTAGAACCCAGAAATTTAAGTCAGTACAGAAGGCTGGTGGTGTAGTTCACAACAGACTAGATTTAATTTATGCTTTAAATTATGAGAAAAAACGCTCCTTGGTTTCCAAAGCATCACTGTGAGGAAACTTCTTTCCGGTTCTCTAAAGTTTAGTTAGGCACTTTCTGCAAATTAGGAGACTGAGTTGCTTGAACAAAGGAATTTTTGTTATAAGACATCTTTGCACGGGGTGGTGGTGGCACATGCCTTTAGTTCCAGCACTCAGGAGGCAGAAGCAGGCGACCTCTAAGTTGGAGGTCAGCCTGGTCTACAAGAACTAGTTCCAGGACAGCCTCCAAAGCCACAGAGAAACCCTGTCTCAAAGGAAAAAAAAAGGACATTTTTGAGTCCAAATTGTTCTCTGGACCCCATGAACAAGATAACATTGAGCAAGTCCAATGCAGGGATGGATGTTTGGTTCCAAAACCTTGACATTGGTCTAAGGTGGCATTGGAGGTAGAATTTTGTATTCCCTTGTAGAGTATTTGTCTCTATTAAAATTCCTCATCGTCCTCCTATTTCTTTGAACTCATGCAGCACACAGCAAGTTATCTTCGACTCCCAGGTTGGTGAAAACATAGGCTGGTAATAGAAAGAGGGGGATCATCCTTTAGGGACTGTCTGGAATCCAGGAATGACCAATGTTCATCTGCAGGCAAACCCAGCCTGTCTCATCTGTGGGGAGCAGTCTGCCATGGACCGAGTCCAAGGCCTGGTAGCAGAAAGATCTTTCCATTGGAAGGAAGAGGTTGTCCATTCGAAGCCATGGGCAGACCAGCTCTTTGACAATTCTTCCCCAGGAGGCAAAGACAGACTCCTTTTCTGAGGCTAAAACTTCCACAATGCCATTATCCTCCTCTCTTTCTCTTGAAATTTTGAGGTGTAGGTTGTTTTTTGGCCTTCTTGGATTTTGTCTTCATTTTAGTCTCAAGGGGTGTTTGTGGAATATGACATTCTTGTTCTGAATATGTATTCTGCTGAAGTCTCATATAGACTTCAACTTTCTTGCCATTGGTATTCAAGTTATGAAAGCAATACCATTCCCGAAGAGTGTTCCGGGACACCTCGGTAATAGGAGGAAGGATGTCTGGCAGGGATGGGTGGGGCCTTATCTTCAGTGCTGAGGGTTTGATATCCTCAGAAGGTACCACAGGGAGAACTGGTGGCCTGTGGTCTACAGTTGACGAAACAGATTCTGATGGTAGTTGTGCGGTGATCTCCTCAGTAAATGGGACCAGTGTTAAACTTATTTTGCATATTTCTGCAGAGGTTTCTTATGTTTATGTCCAGGGAAGAAGTAGACACTCCCCCTCTCAGAGCCGGGTCCCTGAGTCCTCAGCAGCAGTATGTTACTGAGGACCAAAGATGTTGGGATCATGAAGGGTCAAACTAGTCACCAGTTGTTCAAAGTTACCCAGGCTCCAAGGTGAACATGATAGATTTTCAGGGCCATGAGACCTGGGGGGCTGACTGAAGGTGAGCAGAGATCAGTCTGGTACTGGGGCAGCCGAAGCCTGGCCTGATGTAGTGTGACAGCCTTTGTTACCTGCTGGTTTTCTTTAGCTACCTGCTGCTCGCCAGAAAGGAACCAGGCATCTTGACAGCAGCCCCTCAGAGATAAGTTCTCCTAACAGAGAGGCTGCACAGATAATGCGTGCACCGCCCTAGCCCCCTGCACCGCGCCAACGTCCTCAAAGTGGCACCGCGCAGCTGCTTCACCCCGCACGGGGGCCTGCAGCTCCAGAAGTTCCATGATCAGTCTCTGGTAGGTCACAGGATGGCAGAAAACTTCTTGGTTGTCCAGGGCGGCTCACATGGCTCACATCAATGGTCCCAGAGGGGAGGATGGTGGAGAAGGAGCCTCCGAATAGTGGAAAGTTTCTGGTGGGCTCCATAGATCTGAGACTTGAGTCTGGACATTAGCGAGGTTTAAAAGAAACCTACATGGGCCTTTGAGGCATCACTTCCTTAGGGCTCCTGGAGCACCCACCATCTCCTCCAGGCCTCCATCAAATTCTTCCCTGAAACACGCATTTTCGTGCAGGCTTTAGAGAAGACAACAGCAACAGAAGTAAGGATTTCTGTAGCTCACTCTGCTAACCTGAACGTTCATTTATAGGTAAATGCCCCCTCCTACTTCCTGTCGCTCAAATGGGCTCTTTCCCCATCTCCCACTCCTCTTTTTTTTTTTTTTTGGCAATCCCATCTCCCCCCCCTTTTTTTTTTTTTTTTTTTTGCAATTCTACTGATCTGAGTGGAGCTGATAGTACAGCTGAATTCAGACATGTTTTGTTTTGTTTTAAACACAGATTTGGGCACTGAGCTCAGATCCTTGTGTTTGCCAGGCAAACGCTTTACCGACTGCGCCATTTCCTTAGCTCCTCCCATCTTGAGATAGGGTCTTACAGTGTAGCCCAGACTGGCCCTGAACTCTAGATCCTCCTGAATTGCCTCTCCAAGTGTGACACCCCGCCTGGCACTGTCATCGTCACTTGTAGCAGAAATCGATAGTGTCTGTCATGTGTGTGGAAAAGAACTAAGCCTGATTTTCACCTCCAGTGCCTCTCTAACATGAGAAGAATAGGGAGAGTGTGGGATGGAGACCAGCCGGCCGTCAGTGTTTCCATTTGCTGCCTTTAAGAAACTCTGGATTGGGCAGGCCGGTAACTCAAGCTCAGCTGGTGGGCTGCTTCCCCAGCCTAGATACCACCACGATACAGATGTGGTCGTGCACACCTGGAATCCTAGCACCCAAGGTAGTTGCAGTAGGATCAGAAGTTCAAGGTCATCCTGGGCTACATAGAAAGTTTGAGGACAGGCTGGGATACTCAGAGAACAAAAACTGGGGTCTGGAGAGACTGCTCAGCAGGTAAGAGCACTTGTTCTTGAAGAGGACACGGGTTTAGTTCCCAGCATGTGGTGGTGGCTCAGAAACATCAGTAGCTCTGGCTTCAGAGAATCTGATGGCCTTGCCCCTTTCTGAGCACTGCAGGCATCAGGCATGTGCAGGATGTACAGGCATACATGCAGGCAAAACACCCAATCATATAAAACAAATAAGTCTTATAAAGTGTTAAAAGCAACATAAAAGCAGCCAAGTCCTGATTCCTTGTGACAGCTTCAAACTATTCCATTGTTGGGCATAAAGTTTATTAAACCTAGTTCCACTAATGGGTATGTTTTGTATTTTTCACTGCTGAAGGCAATGCCAAAATATTTTCATGTTCAATTAAGATGTGCAAATCTACCCACAAGATAGATTCCCAGGAACAAAATGTAGTTCAAAAGGCAAACATATCTACAGTCTCGGTGGATAGTATCAAGTTCCCTTCCATAGCAATTGCTCTATTTGTTGCTCTCCCCTTCCAGCAACATAGGAGAATACCTGTGTCTCTGGAGCCTTGCTAACAGTGGATTTTTAAACTGCTCAAGGTTTTGCTTCCCTGACAGGTAGGAAAGATAGCTTGGTATGTCCCTCAAACCCCCTTTGTTTCCTTGGGTTTTTGAGACCAGGTCTCACTGTGCATTCCTCCCTGACTGGCCTGGAACTTGCTATGTGGACTAGACTGGCCTCTATTTCGATCATAGCACGAAGGTCCCTGTACCCACAGATCTCCAGAGAAACCAGGAATGTTACCCACATAGGACTGTCTTTCCAATGGGAAAGCTGAAAAACCTGTTCTTCCATCAGAAAGCTGAGGATGACATAATAAACCACCTGGTGGTCTGTGTTATCTGCTGGGCCAGGCCTCATCAAGCTCTGACAACCAAGACCTGAGATGGCTGGTAATCTAATGACCCTGATAGCCAGAGGCTCCCCCAAGTTCCCCCAACCAGGACCAGAGATGGCTATCAGCCCAAATGGCCTCTCTGCTATCTGTATAACTGAGACCAGGACAGACCCTTAGGTCCTTAAAGTATCCTATCTTTAGATCCCATCTTCTTGGAAGAAATGACATGTACCCTGAGTTGAGTTTCAATTACAATTTCTTGTGCAAGGGGGATTGTATTACACCAGGAAACGTTTTTCAAATTGTTCTGGGCTTAAATACATCGGGAATAAACCACCTGGCATTAGACTCCCCAAAGTCTGATCCAGGTTGACTAGGTCAATTTGCACTGGGTTTTCTTTCTTATCTCTTCTTGGGGTTTGCTCCCTGTATGACACTGCAGGGACCCCCTCAGGCCTCGAACTCAGATCACCAGGGCTTGGCTACAATTAAAAGCACACACTACCACACCTGGCCTTGGTTTCCTTTTGATTGCCCTTTCTTATTATGAGACAGGTTGAACACCTGTCCATACATTTAAAAGTCATTTGTTTACCAGTGAAATCTCTCCACATTTTCTGTGATTGTCTTCTATGTGCATAGCCATGCACCCACACACGCACATATGCATAACTCTGTAGCTAAATCCCTTCCCTCGGTGAGACAGATGTAAGCAAAGTCTACCGTTTCTCCTAGGGCCCCAAGGACAAACTGAGGCACAGTTCTACCAAAGTTCACTCTGGGGGAACATATGAGTTTATATGGGTCTTAATTACAGAGTAGAGGTGAGGGGATACTTACAGAAATGTGGGTGCTCTTCCCCCAAAGGGCTGCACTGGAAAGCCTTTACCTAGCAGAGATGAGGGCCTCCCTGCAGCTACATGGAGCCCTCTCCCCCAGGCTTCCAGCCTATATTAGCTCTAGCCCTTCCCTGGGGCCAGGAGCAATTAAGGCACAGTTGCTTCAAACAGGTGGTAGGGAGCTGACAGGCTACTCAGGTGAGGGTCCTGTGGCCCTCCCTACTCTACGTGGGAATGTGAGCAGTCATCGAACCCAGCTGCCATAATCTTTATGCAAGTGTAAGAAGCTGAGCTCCCCAAGATTTTGGGTTGTTTGGCCCAGAATAGTCGCTCACACATAAACACACAAAAAGAATCAGATAAAAAATTATTCTTTTTTTTTAAAGGTGGGGTCTCACTCTGTTCCCCCAGACTGTTCTCCAATTGCTGGGCTCAGGCAATCCTTCCATCTTTACCTTCCAAGAGCTGGAGTGACAGACATGTCACCACCTCTAGCTTCCATGTCATGATCTTAGATACTCCTACTCCACTGAGTTGACACTTTATAGTAGACTAGTTTCATCTAGCTCTGCTTCAGAATATTTTGATTATTTTTTTGAAACTGGGTCTCACATTGGAGGTAGGCTGGTCTTGAACTTTTGACAACCTTCCTGCCTCAGCCTCCCTAGTTCTAGGATTACAGTCAAGCGCCACCATACCCAGCTCAGTATGCTAATATTCATGAGTGGACATACATAATTGTGTATTTGGAAGCACAAAAACCATTGTTTTGTATGTATGTGCACGCCTAGGCACAGGGTGTGCATGCGGGCCTCAGAGGATAATTTTCTCGGGTCTTTCCTCTCCTACCACAGGAGTCCCCAAGAATCGAACTCAGACTAGCAGTCTTGATGGTAAGTGCCTTTACCCACTGAGTCATCTCACCAGCTCCCAATACTTTTGTTAATGGGGAAGGGAAATCACTAGGAATTACAAAATCCTGAAAAGCATAAAACAGAAAATCACCAACTAACACTATGGACATGACTGCATTTCTTCCAGTTTTTTCTAAATGCGACTGTATTGCTATTAGACTATTCACATTACTAAAGTTGTTAAAAAGTATTCCAAAAGCATACTTACTCTTGCTGGAGTATTCTTATACTGCATCATGTGATTTAGAAAAAATATTTCTCTGTTCCTGTAAACTAATGCTTTTTTTTTTTTTTTTTTTGAGGCAGGATTTTCTTGTGTAGCCCTGACTGTACTGGAACTCATTCTGTAGATCACCTTGGCCTTGAGCTCAGATATCTGCCTGCTTCTGCTTCCTAAGTGTTGGGATTAAAGGTGTCCTCTGCTGCCTCTGCCACTGCTGCCACCACCACCTGGTTACTTTAAGAATAATACAAGTCAGGTGTGGTGGTGCACGCTTCTAATCCCAGCACTCAGGAGGCAGGTGAATCTCTGTGAGTTTGAGGCCAGCTTGGTCTACATAACCAGTGCTAGAACAGGCTCCAAAGCTACACAGAGAAACTCTGCCTTGAAAAACAAAAAAAAAAAAAACAAAACAAAAGAATAATATAAATAACATGATAATGTATACTGTTTATCTGTAATTAATCTGATTATTTGTTTAATATACGTTATTTGGTGATGGGAGATGTCATTCTGAAATCTGTCTCTTATTGGTTGTTGAATAAAGCACTGTTGGCCAATAGGGAAGCAAGATAGGTGGGACTAGGAGTCGAGGAGGATTCTGGGAAAGAGAAACACAGAGAGTCACCATGGAGCTGTCATAGGGGTAAGAAGTTCGGACCATTTCTCCAGTAAGAGAAATACTTAGATTAACAATTATGGAGTAAATACTTAAGTCAAAGATAGCCAGCAAGAAATCAAGCAAACGGCCAACAGCTTCATAATTAATATAGTGTCTTGTGTGTTATTTGGGGACTGCAACTGTGGCAGAGCCCAAGCGGCTGGCAGGGGAAAACCCAAAGCTGCTGGCGGAGGAAAAGGCTTCACTCTACAATTTGGCACAAATTTCCTGAGTCAAATGGCATAACTATTCTATAGGTTTTGTGTCATGGTTTTTTTTTTTTATTGTTGTTGTTGTTTTGTTTTTTTCGACTCTTACCGCTCAGGCTGACCTCAAACTCTTCATGTAGCCTTAATCATCTTAACTGATGATTGATGTGGGAGTGTCCAGCTCACCGTGGACTGCGTCATCCCTGGAGAGGTGAGCAAGCCTTGAGAACAGGCCAGTAAGCAGCTCCCTCGGGCTCTGCTTCAGGTCCCATCTCCAGGTTTGGGCTTTGAGTTCCTGCCCTTACTTCCTTGGATGACGAACTGCAAGCTATGAAATGAAATAAATCATTTCCTCCCCAAGTTGTTTTTGGTCACAGTAATAGAGAGCCTAACTAAGACAAAGAGTAAAGGAGAAATTGATTTTAAAAGTCAGGCGCGGTGGCACAGGAGGCCTCAGGAGGCTGAGGCAAGAAGTGATCTGGAAAATATAGAAAACCATGTTAGTCATTGTGTTGGTTTGAAAGAAAACGGCCCCCAAAGGGAGAGGCACTGTTAGGAGGTATGGCCTTGTTGGAGGAAGTGTGTCGCTGTGGGGACCGGCTTTGAGGTCTTTTTCTCAAGCTTCCTTCAGAGTAACAGTCAGCTGACTTCCTGCTGTCTTCGGGTCAAGACGTAGCAGTCTCAGCTCTAGCGCCACATCTGACCGTGTGTGCCGACATGCTCCCTGTCGTGATGACAATGGACTGAGCTCTGAAGCTGAAACCCAGCCAGCCCAATCAGATGTTTAAAGAGTTGCTGTGGTCATGGTGTCCCCTCACAGCAATAAAAACCCTAAGACAATCATCTAGATCAGTTTGAGGCTGGCTAGGTGGCTCGGCAGATAAAAGCGCTTGTCATCAAGTCTGAGGGCCTGAGTTCAATCCTCGAAGCCCACAATGTAGAAGAATCTCTCCCCGGTTGTCTTCTGACCACCACACAAGCTCGCCTGTGTGCACACCCCAGCACTCCCACATATCTGGCCTCTAACAGCAGCTTATCAGGCTGCAAGCTGTCTTCCTGGTAATGTCACCCTGGGAAACGTACTTCAATACTCTGTACCTCAGTTTTGTTAGCTGAAAAATGGTGACAATTGTAGTATACACAACATAGGATATCTATGAGACTTCAACTTAAGTAAGCTGGGAGTACACTTGTAACCCTAGGACTGTTAAGGCAGAAGAATTATAAATGTGAGGCTAGCCTGGGCTACATAGCAAGTTCCAGGTCAACCTGAACTACATAGGGAGACTGCATCTCAAAAGAACCAAAAGAAAAGATAACCCACAAAAAATTAAAACAATAAATGGCACATGGTAAACAAATGGTAAAACAATTATTTTAAACAAGGAAGGGGATTGCAGCAAAAGGAATGCTTTCCAGGGCTGTTTCTTTTAAGCCTTTGAACAACAAAACACCTTGAAAATGCCCTCACATCATTACTTCTGCCTTAGTGTTTCTATTGTGAAGAAACACCATGACCACAGCAACTCTTATAAAGGAAAACGTTTGTGACGGCGTACAGTTCAGAGATTTAGTCCATTATCATCATAGTTGGACATGGCGGGGTGCAGGCAGACACGGTGCTGGAGAGGTAGCAGAGAGTTCTGCATCTTGTGGAGGCAACAGGAAGTGGCTGTCTGGCCCACCAGTGTCCATGGATTCTCTGTCACACCTCCCATTCATTGGAGGAGCACTGGTTAGAGATGTACTAAGCACTGTGTATCAGTTTTCCACAGTGTAGAACTTGAGGCTTTAAATGGTTAAGTTACTCCTCCAAGCTCCTGGTGTTTGAAAGCAGCAGATTCCAGCCCACAGATGTCTGGTAGCAATGCTTATGCTCTCAAACATTAAGCCCTAGTTTCTCTTACTATTACTAAGTCTTTGGGGTTGTAGAGATTATGATGACACCAGAATTGCTTGGCATTTCTGATTTTGTCAGAATTTGACTTACCTTGATCTATGAAGATACACTGAGGATGGGGCCAATGTCTAAACATAAAATAATCCATTTATGTTTCATGTGTACTTATACAGGTAACCTGAATGGTTTTTTGGTGTGTTTTTGTTTTTGTTTTTAAGACAGAGTTTCACTATGTAGTGCTTGCTGGCCTGGAACTCACTCTGTAGACTAGGTTGGCCTTGAACTCCCAGAGCTCCACCTGCCTCTGCCTCCCCTAGTGCTGAGATTAAAGACACATACCACCACATCCTGCCCTAATGAGAGAATTCTTGATTCAAGCATGTTCAGCTGTTTGACATTGCAAAATGACATTGCCATCCACAGTGTTCACACTTGAGAATTGCACAACTTACAAAAATCTTTTTTAAAGATACATTTATAATATATACAGCGCTCTGTCCTGCACGCCGGAATAGGACACCAGCTCTCATAGACGGTTGTGAGCCATCATGTGGTTGCTGGAAATTGAACTCAGGACCTCTGGAAGAGCAGCCAGTGCTCTTAACCACCGAGCCATCTCTTCAGCCCCAAGTTACAAAACCCTTGAGTAACAGATCTCATAACATTTTAAGTAAGTTTGAGTTTGTTTTTGGTTGTATTCACAGCTATCTGTAGGTACAAGCAACCCTTGGGCAGCAGGTTGGACAGACCCAAACATATACAATATCTTTTTTTTTTTTTTTTTGGGTTTTCGAGACAAGGTTTCTCTGTGGCTTTGGAGACTGTCCTGGAACTCACTCTGTAGACCAGGCTGGCCTCGAACTCACAGAGATCCGCCTGCCTCTGCCTCCCGAGTGCTGGGATTAAAGGCGTGCGCCACCAAAGCCCGGCACAATATCTTATTTTACTATTATTTTGTGCATGTCACAGCATGTGTGTGGAGGTCAAAACAGCTTTGTGGAGTTAGTTCGGAAGAGCTATCAGTACTTTCCCAGTCTCCAAGTTTGTGTGTGTTCATGTACAGCTCAAAAGGGTGTCTAGAGGTAATATATTTTACTTCTGTGTGTGCATGTGACATATACATACATACATAATACATACATACATACATATGTACATACACCCACCCGTCTATAGGTGTACAAGTGTGAGGAGGCCAGAGGTTAATATCAGGTGTCTTTCTCTATTGCTTTATTTTTTGAAACAGGGTCTCTTGACAAACCCAGAACTTGACAATTAGGCTAGAACAATTGACCAATAAGCTTCAGGAATCTTCCTGTCTCTCTACCTGTTTAGTACCAGTCAGTCTCCAATCCACTGCGCCCACTTTTAAATGAACTTGGGATTGAACTCAGGTTCTCATGCTTCATAGCAGGCACTTGACCAAGTAAACCATCCCCCCAACTCCAAGATTACCTATTTTATCTCCTACTGTAATGGTTAATCTTTTTTTTTAATTACATTTATCTAGTGTGTTTGTAGATCAAGAGAACATTTGGTTCTTTCCACTCCGTAGGTATGAGGAATTGAACTCACCCCCCCACACACACACACCCTCCATCAACTTTTACAAATTCTCCAACATTGTCACTATCATGTCCTCAATTTCCTAGTGATAGTCATCTGGTTTGTTTTTCCTGCTTCTTTGGTGATGTTTGAGGGTTCCTCTGCTTTCTGGTGCACTGAAAATGTGCACCATTAAATAGACAAATGGTGTTCAAGGCATTTTGGAGAAAAGAGCTGGTTCTATAGACAAGTGATAGGCAAATTCCAGGTGAAAACAGCTTTATTCTGGCCACCAGGGCCACAGGAAGGGGAGTGGGTGTGTATTTCCAGGGAACAAAGACAGAGCTTATGTTTATACCTTTTTCCTAGTGGGTGAAGGCTATAAGGTAACATATGTCTTTGCTACGGAAACTATGTAGCTTGAATTTTTCTGGAGCCAGACCATAATTTAGAGTCAGGGAAAGCATAGCAAGTTTTCCTTTGTCTAGCTAGGGTTTGCTCTCTTCACCCCAACCTGTGTTTTAATCCTTTCAGCAGTGGCCTGTCAACTCTAGGAGGGGGGGGGATGAGGTCTCATGCCTTCAGGCTAAGATCTGGCATTCTAGAGTGACTAGTGTCTTAGTAAGACAGGCTATACTCTACCTCTCCCATTACATTTTCCTTAAAATGTTTGTTTTCTACTTTATGAAAAAGGATGTCCTGCTGCATGTGATCTTTTTAGACTTACCCTTTTCACCCAATGCGTTGCTAAGATTCATGCATATTGTTACATATCATTGCGGCTCATGTTTTGGTTGTCATATCTCTTCACGCACCTGATGATGGGATAGTTTCTAGAGTTTTGTATTTGTGAAAGTATATTTTTTCATATTTCCTGTTGCATCCATATGAACTTCCCTTGACATATGCTCAGGAGTGGTATTGCTGGATTGTATAATGTGTGAATACTGTTATTTCATATATAATTTTCATCTAATATTTTTACTTCTATGACTTCTTGCATCATCTCTTTGAGAATATTTATTATAGTTATTTTAAATTCTTGATCTGCTTATTCTATTAGCTCTGTTTCTAAAATGTTTATGCACGAACTTAAAGGATTCTGAAACTGTACAATTATGTATAGTATAGTGGTCATCTTTTTTTTTTTAAAGATTTATTTATTTATTACAGATACAGTTTGTCTACATGCCAGAAGAGGGCGTGCACCAGATTGAATTGTAGATGGTTGTGAGCCACCATGTGGTTGCTGGGAATTGAACTCAGGTCCTCTGGAAGAGCAGTCAGTGCTCTTAACCTCTGAGCCATCTCTCCAGCCCCCAGTGGTCATCTTTAAAGGACTGAGATTGGCATATTCACAAACATCAATTCAACATCAATTGGACAGTTCTAGAGAGCATTTCATTTTTATTATAAAAAATGTAAAAGAAAATCCATCAAAAATAAAAAACATCAAAAGTCAAATAATTTTCTTGAGAAAACAGTGATGACTGAGGGAGCCCTTTGCTGCAGACACGATGTACATCTGTCTTCTTTGCATTTCATCTCAAAGCTCCAATCCCAAATCTCTCCATTCCTGATCCACGAACGCCAAGCTGAGACTGACCCTTTAACACAAGTATATTTCAAACATCTCTCAAAGTGCAACTTCCATTCATTTCAACTTCTTGGCTTTGGGCCCCTCCTCCACTCACAGATGTCTGCATAGTCACAGGTGCGACACTTCCATGCCTCTTCTACATCAACACCTCGAGGATCTCGGTGGCCCATCCAGTAGGCCACATAATGGCGCACCGTGCTTTTCACTTCTTCCTCTTCAAAGGCTACAATCTCTGTGCCCAATACAGAGGCAGTCTCTTGATGGACATACTCGAGTTTTAGGCTATCAATAGCTGGGAGATCAGACAGTGTAAGAGACAAGAAAACCAGTTCCATGAGGTCACTCAAAGATCTCACAGAGAACCCTCCTTGTCGGGCATGCCTCAGCACTGGAGGCCCCAGTGGCTGGTCTAGACACAACTGTGTATGATGGATTAGGCTTGCAGGAGTCACTTTCCCTTGCACCATGGCATCAAAGATATATTTATATAGACTAACTTGGAAATAGTCTTTCTTTTTCTGAGCCGACAGAGGAAGCACTGGGCGCCTTCGTGTCTTGAGTTCGGCCAGCTCCAGTTCCCCCTTGGATGTGTAGTGCAACTCATCAATCACTCCAACAAGAAATATGCCCTCTACTTCCCCAAACACAGGAAACTCTCTGATGCGCCCTTCTGACTGCAGGGTAGGAATCATTGATAGTATGTTCAGAAACTTAACTGCCCAAGCATCTTCTTTAGTGGCTATGGGGACAGTCACAAGATCATGAAGTTCTAGTTCTTTTGCTAGATGGATGCTAGCACCAGTGTCCAAAACGGATGCCTTCTCAGGTGTCAAAAAACCAGGAAGTTCCTTTCCATACACCATTTGCAATTCACACCAGTTCTGAGTACACAGGTCAGTGACATATAAGTATTTCAAATGGAATCTCTCCATGGGCGACAAGACATCCGATCCATTTTTCCAATTCTGCAAGCTAATAGGTTTGCCATCCTTCCCATGGAGTTCAGAAGAAGGGCCAGGCTTGCTAAGTGAAGCGGTTGATTCTTTGGCATCTTCCAGGTCCAGAAACTCTACCAACTCTGAGTCACTCAAGTCTGAGAACCCCGAGGCTTCTGCTGATGCTGTCTCCTCTTCCCCAGTCTCAGCCATGGTACGTTCTAGACTGAACAAGGAGGAACCTAGATAATGTACCAAACATTATCAAAGACTTGCAAATTCCCGAGACCAACAGAATCATAGCTGCTGACTGAATTCAGGGCCTCATACATGCTGGGCAAGTGTACTACTCCTAAACTACAACCCCAGCCCTAAGAATCCAATTCACTTATGACTAATTAGTAGTTACAAAGAGTTACACACGGGTACGCTTTAGAAAATGGCTCTTTGTATTTACTGTCCGTCTATCCATGTCTATTTTTTGTTTTCACTTCTACAGAGAGAGTCCTGGTCATTGCACAAGTTAATTAAATGAGGTGCCATTGAGAGTAGAACTATTTTAGTTTTATTTATGGATCTGCCGCTAACATACCGTGCATGGCTTTAGGCAAATCTTACTTTTCTTGGCCTTGATTCCATTAAGGTTTCCCTATTTTACTTTGAAACTCTACAGATGTGGAATATTATTTCACTACCTTTAATAACTATAGGTCTTGAGATATATTAATGATGAAGAAAATCTCTTAGTGAGTTTTATCTTATCCTTACTAGCCATTTGTGGCAGGGCATGCCCATATTCCCTGCACTTGGGAGATTGGAAGAAGGAGGCATCAGAGTTCAAGGTCTCATAGCTACATAGCTGAGCTGTATCTGAGTCCTGCTTGGGCTACATTAGACCATATCTCAAAACAATAGCAAAAAAGAAAACACACACATAAAAAATACCCGATGACCTTATAAATAATCTTCTTTATACAGACTTCTGTTAGCCACTACACTGGTGCTTGTCACTAACATTTTTCCCCCTCTCAGTAAGGAATTAGCTTATGATGAAAGGGCCTATTAGCACAATTAAAAATATAAAAATTAGTATACTTAGACAGACATGAGCTTCACATTCACTTAAAAGAAAACAATTCACACTGATGATTCACATTGAAGTACAATTTATACTCAACTGTACAGCCTAGGCATCCCCCCACCCCCACAGGGTTTCTCTGTAGGCCTGGCTATCCTGGAATTCACTCTGTAGACCAGACTGGCCACAAACCCGCAAGAGATCCGCCTGCCTCTGCCTCCTCAGTGCTGGGACTACAGGAGTGCACCACCACCACCCAGCCAGCCTAGACATTCTTATGCTGCTAAAAAAAAGGTCAGAAAGGAATATGACAATGTACTGCTGACACATGGTGACTGTCAACATCATCTGATGCCTAGCATTTTCAGATATACCATAGATTTGTTACAAAGCTACTATAGCATCCATCAAATGCCTCATTTTATTGACTTTCTTTTTGGACTTCTGACTTCTTTTTGAGGTGAGAATTGAGACAGTGTTTATAGTCCTGGCTGTCCTAGAACTCGCTCTGTGGAACAGGTTGACCGCAAACTCAGGAATCCTCCTGCCTGTCTTTATGAGATTAACAGCATGTGCCACTACTGCCCGGCTTACTTCTGACTTTTTAAAAAAATACATAAATGTCTATTAATATCTACATTAAATATTTATATGGGAACATATATGTTTTAAAAGTGCATATGTATAGCTAAAAAATTAATAGGTGAAAAAGAATGAGATGTTCAGAAAATACCAGGTCAGTATCAAGAGACCACAGGTTTTTAATCTAATCCTGAAAAATCCAGTAGAATTTGCTAGCATGCTGTTTGTTTCTTGAATAATCTTGGGCACATTAGAAAAAAGAATTCTGATGCTACTGGCACGTCTTTAAAATGTAGAATTCGTAGCATAATCCTTCTATGTTTGCTCAGCTAAAGTACAGTACACATAAATGTGGCTTTCCTTCCCCTTTCACATGAATCGGTTAGTCTTTGTATCTATTCGCTCAGGTAAATGGCAACTTTAGGAGAACAGGATCTCACACTCACCTGGGCTTTGGCTGATTTCCCTCGTCAGGAAAGGGCGTGAATTAAAATGGCAAAGAGAGTGAAGATGAGTATGGCCTTGCTATGATTAAAGGGGAACTTCTGTTCCTTTTTACCTGGCCACGCCCTCACATTACGATGTTACACTGGAGAGGCAGCTGTCTATCATAACTCCTCCCAGCACAGGCCTCTTCAGGGCAAGGTCTCCATAACTTCTCATTCCGCAGAAGGGCTACTTGATGCAATCCCCGAACTTGGCGCTCAGTTCCGCCCTCCAGGTTCCCAGCTGCAGCCCGAAGTCAGAGGCCGTACCTGGCTGATGGGTTGCGGCCGCCTGCCACTGCCTTTATCCTCCGCGTCCTGACTCGTTCCAGTGCTTTCCACTCAGCCCCCAGCCCCCCCCCCCCGGTCCTCCTGGTGTGCTACATGCAAGCTCAAGTGTACTGAGCCCACGCGCCAGCACTCGGATCGGCCCGGGATCAAAATGCGCAAAACACCTACAGACCTGTACCTCAGCAATGGACCACGGTCCCAGAACTCCTGGTAGCGGTTCGAGGACCGCCCCTTTCCAGAGACCCCGCCCCCGATCTCGCGAGACTAGGGCTGAGCGGGCATCTAAACCCTGGTGCACTTATACATGCTTTAGTGCCTAGTGTTATTTAGCCCGGAAGAATCTAGTTGTACCGTCCGAGTCTCTTGCGACCACCAGCCCGATGAGGGGAAGGTCTCGGCGGTCACCTTGCTGGCTGTCCCCAGTACAGCTGGTTTCTTGGATCCCGGATCCGGATCTTAGCATCTGGCACCAGCTTTCCCAGCTTAAGGAAGAATTACAAACCCAAGCTTCACAGACGCTGGCACTCCTCTTGGATTTCTTTCATCCTTTTTTGGCCTCCAATTGGGATACTGCAGCCTCTGCTTTTTCGGTGCTGGGATTACAGGCATTGTGCATCTATGCCCAGATTCTTTCTTTCTCAAGTTTTTTTTTTTTTTTTTTTTTTAATGTCTGGTTTGTGTGTATGGATGTTTTGCCCGCAGTTTGCGCCACGTGCCTGCTTGGTGCCCATAGAAGCCAGAAAAGGGGGTCAGGTCTCCTGGAACTAGAGTTGGAGAAGGTTTGAGAGCCAGAAACAAACTCAGGCCCTCTGCAAGAGCAGCTAGTGCTGTTAACCTCTGAGCCATCTCCAGCCTCGGTTTATATTTTTGAGAAATACTTTCCAGCCCATGGTGACCCACACCTAAAATCTCAGCACTGGGATTTTAGACTTGACTGTAACTCCAAAAGGATAAGGCCTGGCTGTTTAGTTCTTTTAGTAAATTCAGTCAAGAAGTCAAGGGTTCATCAGAAACACAGGTTTGTTTTTTGTTTCAATTTAAATATCACCACAGAGGCCACAAGAGGGTATTGATCCACTGGAACTGGAGTTACAGACAGTTGTGAGCTGCCATGTGGGTGCTTGGAATTGAACCTGGGTACTCAGGAAGAGCAGCCAGTGCTCTTAACCGCTGAGCCATCTCTTCAGCCCCAAAAGTGTTTTTTTGTTTTGTTTTGTTTGTTTTTTAACAGGGTTTCTCTGTA
This sequence comes from Mesocricetus auratus, assembly GCF_017639785.1. Lineage (NCBI taxonomy): Eukaryota > Metazoa > Chordata > Mammalia > Rodentia > Cricetidae > Mesocricetus > Mesocricetus auratus. The sequence goes on along the minus strand of NW_024429197.1, from coordinate 20,898,391 downwards.
GCTTTGGAGCCTGCCCTGGAACTCACTCTGTAGACCAGGCTGGTCTCAAGCTCACAGAGATCCATCTGCCTCTGCCTCCTGTGTGTCACCACTGCCCAGTAGGATGGATATATATATTATTTTCTGATCTGTGGAAGGATGAATGGATGCCAAAGAACTTGGGCAGAAAGAAAAAAAAGAGGAAATTGCACAGATGGGGACTAAAACCAACGATATTGGGCAGTTGGCAATCATTCAATGAAACACTACACTCAGTGTGGCAGGAGCAAAGATAAAAGAGGGACAGTTTTGTGCCTTTTCCTTTGGCACTGTTGGAGCAGTGGATCCAGAGAAATTAATTTTCTGGAATCTCGTGCTAGAGGAAAGGAAATGCGGAAGCACCATGCTATCCAGAGGACTTGTCTCCCAGGAGACTTCACATGCTCCTTACAACTTGTCAGACCACTCCGCAGCAAACGCAGCTGCATAAACAACATGTGGTAGCCCACATTTGTAATCCCTGACCATTCTTAACTACATAAGTTTGAGGCCAGCCTCAGGGAAGAAAGACTGTTTCAAAAAGGGAAATAAGAGTTGATGATGTTGCTTAGTAGGTATTATGCATTATGTCCTAGATTTAATTCAGTATTGTAAATCAATAAATTCTTCAAAGGAGCACAGGTGTTTTAAAAAGCTGGTATAAGAAGTTTGGAGAAAAGATACTCAAAACTGTGACTGGAGTAAAATGACATGGGCAATACTTTTAAATTAGTGTGTGCGCATTAGCACGCATGGAGATCAAAGAATAGCATGTGAATGGTAGCTCTCTCCTACCTCATGTATCCCAAGGGTCAAAATCAGGTAGGTTACCATGCTTCATGGAAAGTGCCTTTACCTACGGAGGCGCCTCCCCAGCCCAGGTAGTCCCCAAATACTAATCTGTAAACCAATGAGTCCATCAAGAAATAATTTATTAATCTACCATGAAATGAGAAAAAATAATTGTGAATTTTTCATAATGCTGAATTTATCATTTTGCAAAAAATGTCAGACAATAGTAATCAATGTAGTGTTTTTTTTTTACACTATTGGCAAAATCAAAAGTTGCCATTGTTACCAGTTTCTCAAATTTGAGTCCTGAAATTTTAAAGCTTAGAATCACCAATTTGTCTTTTGTTCTCATGCCCTGTATCATTTTTTTAAACATTATCTTGAAAAGAGTTCCTCTTGTGTATTTTATAGTGTCGGCTCAGAGATGAATTATAGCTGAAGGACTTTCCACATTCATTACATTCATAAGGTTTTTCCCCTGTGTGATGTCTCTGGTGTTTCTTAAAGGATGAGTCGTGTCTGTAGGCTTTCCCACAGCGGCTACATTCATACGCTCTCACTCCCGTATGGACAGTTTTATGGTTGCTTAGGTGTATCCTCTGCCTAAAGGCTTTCCCACATTCCTTACATTTGTAGGGTCTCTCCCCAGTGTGGATTCGCTGGTGATGTGTGAGATATGCCCTGTGACTAAACGTTTTACAGCACGACGTGCACGCATAGGGCTTCTCCCCGGTGTGTATTCTTACGTGTTCACTAAGGTGCCTAATCTGTCGGAAAGTTTTCCCACACTCATTGCAGCTAAAGGGTTTCTCTCCAGAATGCGTCCTCAAATGTTGGACCAAGCTGATGTTCTGGCTGAAGGCTTTCTGACATTTGTCACAGACGAATGGTTTCTCTCCAGTGTGAATCCTATGATGCTGGTTGAGCGATGAGCGATGCCGGAAGGCTTTGCCGCACTCCTCACATTCGAAGGGTTTCTCACCAGTGTGGATTCTCTGGTGTGTGTTAAGCGATGCGCTCTGACTAAAGGCCCTTCCACACTCCTTACATCGGAAGGGCTTCTCCCCAGTGTGAATTCTCATGTGCTCTGTAAGGTGAATGGGCTGTTTGAACATTTTTTCACATATATTACATCCATACATTCTGGCTCCTATGCAGCTCATTGGATCATCAGTTGAATCTAACTTATATTTGTTCCTCCTCCTACCTGGGTTGTATCTATGGTGCCTCTGTTCTAAAATAACATTGGAACCCTCAAGGTTTTCCCCAAATTTGTTTGCTTCTTGGCATCCCTTTTTGTGGGTCAAAACAGCTTGCCTCCCACCTTTTCCACGGGTTTCCTGGTGCCCTTCTAGTGTATCACCATAGCTGGAGGCTTTCTTCAATGTAGAACAAATGATGTCATCCTCTATGAACCTTTCCATCACGATGCCATGACAGAACTTAGGGGGAATGGCACTCTCTGCAGTTGTCTCCTTGGTTTCTGAAAGACATGAAGAAAAAAAAAGGAATATGAATAACTCATTCATTAAGCTTTGCAAAACAAACAAACAAAAAAACAACTGGGGCTGAGAGATGACTGCTCTTTCAGAGGTTCTAAGTTCAATTCCCAGCAACCACATGGTGGCTCACAATCATCTGTAATGAGCTCAGTTTCCTTCTGGTGTGCATGAAAACAGAACACTCATATACATGAAATATATGAATAAATAAATATTTTTAAAAGGCAACCACTGTGCTACAGAATAGAGATTTAGGTAACAGTACAGAAAACAGCATGGGATTTTTACTCTATAGTTATACAGCCTGGCCAGGCAATAAGAAACGAAATTAAGAAATAGAGAACAGGGCATGTAAACTAGTGCTTGTCTAGTTTACATGAAACTCTGGGTTACAGTAAAAACTAGACGAGATAGCAATATGTCTGAAATCCCGTCACTTGAGAAGTGGAAGTAGAAGCAGAAGTCCAAAACTAACTTGAGATACATGAGACCCTATCTCAAAAATAAACAATAAATTAAAAATAAACAGAGAATAGGTTGTTTACATCTATTTTTTTGTTTTGTTTTTTGACACAGGGTTTCTCTGTGGCTTTGTAGGCTATCCTGGGACTAGCTCTTGTAGACCAGGCTGGTCTCGAACTCACAGATATCCACTTGCCTCTGTCCTTTGTGTGCCTCTCTGTTTTAGCCTTTTTTTTTTTTTTTTTGAGACAGGGCCTAACACAGCCAAAGATGCATCTGAACTCCTGCTTCTCCTGCCTCTACATGTCAAATGCTAGCCATGCATCACATATATGGCTTAGTTGTGTTCTAAGAACACTAAAAAATGGCATTGAAGGACCATGCCTTCTGGGATATGGCTTTAAACTGACAGCTGCTTTTGAAAACAGGTTAAAAAGATGTTACACACACACCAGCAGCAGCACAGAGTCACCGGTTCAGAACACAGGGTCTTAAGGGAGAGTACTCACAAGAACAGGATGCTACCATTAACTAATAGTCAGAGTTCCTATGTCCTTGGGTTTAGTTCTGTTCTTACAAGAAACCCGGAATGGCTGTTGCTGCTGTGTCTGAGGTAAATGTCCCTTAAAATTCTGACTAGTTGTTTTAGTTTTTAAATATTATTTAATTTTTTTGAGACTCAAAATACAGGTGGGAAGATTAATTATAATAATTATAATGCATACAATACATGTATGAGTCAAAAAACTCAATTTTTTTCCAAAAAATTCTGGCTAGTTTTCCTACTTAGTAATCTACTACCCCATTACTAATATTTCAGGTGGCATGTTTGTATTCATAGAAGGTTTAATTTCCTGTAAGTTGTTTTTTGTTTTTGTTTTTCAAAACAGGGCTTCTCTGTGTAGCTCTGACTGTCCTGGAACTCACTCTGTAGATTAGGCTGGCCTGGAACTCAGAGTTCTGCCTGCTTCTGCCTCCCAAGCACTGGCATTAAAGGTGTGTGCCACCATAGAGACAGTAACACAGTCTAAGTTTACCAGGACCTTGGCTCTGGTTCTGAGGACATGACAGGGAGCGGGCATCTGTGTACCCCACTCCAAAGCTGAGGGAAGAGAAAGCAAGGCTGAACTTTGAATTTGGAAGTTTGCTTGCTATTTCACTGAATTAAATACTTGGATTTTTGTTTGTTTGTTTGTTTGTTTGTTTGTTTTTAAAGGCAGGTCTCAAGTACCCCAGGCTGGCCTCATTCCTCCTATACACGCACGAGTATGACCTTAGGACCTGGTCCTCCTGCCCCCACTCTAGGACTGCAGTTATGTACCATGGTGGCTGGCTAATGATTATTTAAAAACCCTTACAGGGTCACCTCTAAGAGTCCATCAAGAAACTAACAACACTCACAGCAGCTTCCCTCTTTTTCTCTGGTTGCTTGCTTTGTGATCCTGGCATGTGCCGGCAGCCTCCTGCCCCCGCAGCCTGGATTAGTCTCATCATCGTCAATGTGGATGATAAAACCCAGGAGAATGTGCAATTATCATTTATAACAGGGTAAAATAAAGTGCCTGACTACTTTAGATCACTATGAATATTAATTCTGAAACAGGCTGTGATGGCTCTTGCCTAGAATCTCAAAACTCAGCAAACTGAGGCAGAAGGATCACCTTGAGTTTGAGGCCAGCCTGGGCTACATAGTAATAATATACTATTCCAAATTGTCCAAAACATTGAATATAAGTTTTAAAATGTCAAAATAGAAATGTTCAAAGTAGCCAGGCGGTGGTGGTGCAGCACATCTTTAATCCCGGTACTTGGGAGGCAGAGGCAGGTGGATCTCTGTGAGTTCAAGGCCAGTCTAGTCTTCAAAGAGAGTTCCAGGAGAGTCTCCAAAAACTACAGAAAAACCCTGTCTAGAAAAACCAAAAAAAAAAAAAAAAAAAAAAAAAAAAAAGAAGAAGAAAAGAAATGTTAAAGTGTTACTACTTAGCAGCAATAAACAAGATATAATTCTAAAAATATATCATCTACAGTAGCAAGTGCAGGATCTCATGATATATCTGACACAGGACATGTAATGTGTCTATGACCTTTATTTTTTGAGGCAGTCTCACATAAACCAGGCTGGCTTTGAATTCCTGACCCTTCTGCCACTACCTCCTAAATTTCACATTGGCAGTTAAACAGATGCTGAGGTCAACATACACATGCACATCTCTCTCTCCGTACATAGGCAAGTAACCTCTAAGACAGCTGGTTGAGGCAGCACTGCTGGGTCACGGGGTAGGTACGCCTTCCTTTGACTAGGGCACACCAACTGGCCTTCCAATCAATTCCACTGTTTTGCATTCCAGTCAGCTTCGGAGTTCTCAGAACTCAGCATTTTTGCCAACACTTTAACATTACTGTATGGTTTCTTTAACTCTCCTGATTATGTGTGAGAGAAAGAGGTCAGAGGACAGCATTCAGGAAGTCAGTTCTCTCCTTTCCCATTGTGGCTTCCAGGGGTCACATTCAGGGTTTTAGTCATGGCAGCAAGGACCTTTGCCTGCCGCGCTGTCTGGTCAGCCCTCTTATGAAGTTGTTTTGAAGAAAATTATATACGTGAGTTGAAAGAGAAACTGCAGCTGAGACCATAAAGCAATAGTGGGAAAGGGGAAAATAAAAGCAAAAGAGAAAAGGATTTGTAGAACATAATGTGGCACTGGAAAAAGACCCGTTTTCGAGAGACAGCAAACGTTTACCACCCATTTCATGTCAGCGACTTTCCTGTTCTGTGAGGGGATCAGATTTAACTCTAGTGCAGGCAAGACTTCTCTCCCTTCTAACTGCAGAGACTCCCACAAAGGCTTGGAGAGGAAAGGAATGATGGGGGAGGGGTGAAACGAGACTGAGTACAGGTCCTGCCAGTGCCCTGAGCCTTCCCCACAGCCTAGGAAGACCTGCACTCTGGCCTACCTACCCACAGGGCTCATCTACCCTGGTCTCACCGAGCATGGGGTCCTCTGGGCCTTGACTCTCTGCCATCCACGGTCCTTCTCCTTTCTCCAACTGGGAGATCACACTAGGCTTGGAAAGTTGATATCCTGCTCAGAGTTAGAGAAGAATTATGATGTTGATGTGCTGTTTGAGAACCGCCCCAGAGTTCAGGTCTAGCATTTGCTACTCAGGGTTCTGATACCCAACAGGGTCACAGTTCTCTTTTCTAGCTCTACCAAATAAAGCTGTCCCTTAAAGAAGTCATATCAGATATGCCCTAGCATGGTCTTCAAAGGAACAAGTGATCTCTAATACAGAACCCACAGCCAAAACCCAGTGAACCCATGACATCAACAGTTTAGCAGCCTTGGCTCTCTTATAACGGGCAGGTTTGTGGAGGCCAGCTGGCATGATGGCTAATTTTTAATTGTTCACTTGACACAAACTTTAACCACCTGAGAGGATTCTTTTTTTTTTTAATTTTTTGATGTGTAATTTTTAAAGCTTGTTTTATGGATCCTTTTGTGGATTTCCTGAGAAGGCTCTTAATTGAAGAACTGTTTAAATCACGCTGGTGTGGAAAGCTGCCTTAATTGAGGAGAGAAGACCTCGATCCGCTGTGGGGGCACCCTTCCCCAGTCTGGAGATTTGGACTATGTTAGCATAGAGACAGCTGGCTGAGAGCAAGCAAACAAAGCTGTATTCTAGCCTTTGCTCTTTATTGTAGATGCGATGCTTAAGTTTGTGCCTCAGCTTCCCCAAAACAGTGGACTGGAGCTAAAACTATGAGACAAATAAACCTTTGCTTTTTGTGGGGGGATTTTTATCACAGCGACAGAAAGGAAAGGAGAACGGCTGATTGGTCCTTACCTACTGACACCAGGTTTCTGTAATTCTCCAGCATCACCTCCCGGTACAAATCCCGGAATGCAGGAGCCAGTTGCCCCCACTCCTCCGGGGATAAGTCCACAGCTACGTCCTTGAAAGTCAACGGTTCCTAGAATATCAAACAGGCAGTGCGAGTCAGTCCACCCCAGTCAAAACCTAAGGAGCTCCAGCACTATCCTAAGTTCAGAGAGAACACACCAGTTTCCCCAGGAGCAGCCAGTGGGTCTGTCTAGATTTTCTAGAGACTGCTATAGATGACTAAGTATACGGGACAGAAAAAAAATCGGAAAAAGTGAGAAAGCCAGCGGAGAGTCGAGGTGATCTTTTCTCTGGGGTGCGGTGAAAGCAGTGGACGTATTGTTTGGCAGGAGGCACTGACACAGGGGGGGGGGGCTTGTGGGAGTGTGAGGGGAGAGTACTCTAGAATAGGCCTCAGAACCAGGACAGCATGGGCGAGGCGGCTTTGTGACAAGGGGGAAGAGAAGAGCAGGGCGGGGGGGGGGGGGGCAAGGAAGGAGGTGCTTTTGCCTTAGCACGCACTGCCCCTAACACCCACACATTCTTTTATTTCTCTTATGTGAGTCACCCATCCGCAGGCTGAAGGGCATCTGGGCATCTTCTTGCTATGAGTGCAGCAATAAGCACGGATGTGCAGGTGTCTCTGCAGCGGAACAGAGTCCTCTGAGTGTGTCCCCAGAAGGGATATGAGGCGGTCACATGGAAGTATTTTGTTGACTGTTTGAGAAACCTCCACACTGACTTCCATAATAGCTGTACTCACTGACAGCCCACAGGCAGTGAGTAAGGGTTCCTTTCCCTGCATCCTCACCCGCATCTGCTGCCTCTTTTCTTGATGACAGCCATTCTGACTGCGGTGAGATGGAATCTCAAAGTCGCTTGTCTGTCTTGTTTTGGCTTTTAAGATTTACTTATGTGTATGAGTCTTTTGCTCACATGTGTGCCTGGTGCACGGGGTGGCTAGAATAGAGCATTGGATCCCAGGACCTGGAGATACAGATGGTTATGAGCCACTATGTGGGCACTGGGGACTGAACCCAGGCCTTTTGCAAGAGCAGCAAATGCCACTGTCATTTAAGGCTGACTGGACTGACAAAAACAAGGTCAGGCTAGCTGGGTTTCCAGGAATGCATCACCATGGGACTTTTAAAAAAAGAAGCCAAAAGTCATTATAAGACAAAAATGGAACAACAAGAAAGTATTCAGTCCAAAAGAAGGTGATAGAAGATGAACCAAGTAACAAACACAAACAGGACAAAGGACGAAATACGGCAGAAGCAACCACGTCAATGACAAGCTGTGTAAGCGGACTAAATATATGAGGTCACACTGTAGTCCATGTAGGAAATACGGGAAAGCGGCTCTGTGCAAACCACGGTGGAGAAACTGGAGAGCCAGTTAACCAAAATGAACTGCAGGCAAAGGCTCACTGCTACACTAGAGCAGCGCTCTAAACCTGCGGGTCTCCACCCTTTCTAGCGGGCCGCAAAGCAGATTTCTCACATGTCAGATATTTACATTATGATTCTAACAGCAGCAAAATTACAGGTGTGAAGTAGGGTTGGGGTCACTACAACATGAGGAAGTGTATTAAAGGGTCGCAGCATTAGGAAGGTTGAGAACCACTGGTTTAGAAGGATACTTCACACAAGACTGAGTAGGTTTGGGCTGGGATGGCTATAAATCAGTATGCTATTTCATAATGCTAAGAAGGTCTGTTTAAGGAAACAGCCCAAGGCCAGGCATAGTGGTGCACGCCTTTAATTCTAGCACTCAGGAGGCAGAGGCAGGCAGTCTCTGTGAGTTTGAGGCCAGCCTGATCTACATAGTGAGTTCTACGACACCGAGGGAAGTGTACAGAGACCCTGTCTCAAAATACAACAACAGAAAAGACAATGCGTTTCTGATCAGAGAAACTTCAAAGAAAGCAAAACTGATTTCCCTCAAGCCCAAACTTCAATAGAACCTATTTTCTTTCAAATAAATACTAATTGCTAGTAAACAAAACTGTCAGAACTAAAGAGACAGACAGACAAAACAAAACAAAACAAAAATCCAAAACCAACAGACTCAATATCTTCTTCTAAAGGGCCAGTAAATAAAAATGCATCAAGGAGAGGGGCTGGACGATAGCTCAGCTGGTGAAATGCTTGCCTGGCATGCTCGAAGCCCTGGGTTCAATTCTCAGATATGTATAAACTGAATGACAGCACACACCTATAACACTAGGGCTTGGGAGGTGAAGGCAGGAGGGTCAGAAATAAAGGTTATAAAGAGTTCTACACAGTGAGTTTAAGGCCAGCTTGGGCTACATGAGACCCTATCTCAAAAAGAAAACTAAAAACATGAAGGATACAAAAGGTTTGAATCACACTATAAGTGGTTTAAGCTAACGCTTCACAACTACAAAATTCACCTTTTAAAACTTAAAAAGAAAAAAGTCTAGAAATAAACTTTTTTGAGGGAGGTTCTAGACAGGGTTTCTCTGTAACTTTGGAGTCTGTCCTGGAACTTGCTCTGTAGACGAAGCTGGCCTCAAACTCAGAGATCTGCCCGATTCTGCTTCCTGAGTGCTGGGATTAAAGGCATGCATCACCACAACCGGGCCTAGAAATAAACTTTTAAAAACACTTGTAGAGTTGAATGCAGTTGTAAGACAGAATATGTAAATTTCCTGTACTCTCTTCAGGGGGTGAAACTGAGCACGGGGTGGAAAGGGGCTGGGGCCGGAGGAAACTTCCTTCCACAATGGAATGTTCTATTTATTAGTTTGCTTTCACAGTTTGAGAATGTCAAAATAGGAGCACTTTTTAATATCATCCATTTTACTACTTAAATGTCTGTTTTATAGTATGTGTATGAATGTTTTGTCTGAATACACACGTGTACAAAGAAACCCTGCAGAAGCCAGAAGAGGATCCCCTGGAACTGGAGTTATAGACAGTTGCCACTCACCCAAAGGGTGCTGGGAATCCAACCCAGATCCTCTGGAAGAGCAGCAAATGCTCTGAATGGCTGAGCCATCGCTCTAGCCCTTGTCTGTCTGTCTGTCTGTCTGAGACATGGTCCTACTATGTAGCCAAGGCTATTTTCAAACTTTAATCATACATGCATCTATATTTTCTTACAGGTCACTTGTACTTCAAATCTTAATAAAAATGCAACCCATTCCCGGTGTTGAGAACCTAGGCTTTTAAGTTTTTTTATTTCATTTATTATTTATATATATTAGGGAAGTGCCACAAAATGCTTGTGGAGGTGTTTGCCTTCCATCACATAGATCCCCGGGACAGAACTCACATTATCTGTCAGGTTTTCCACCAAGCACCTATATTTGATAAGCCATCTTGTGGGCCCATTGAGGATGCAATTTTTGATAATTGTAAAGCGATTCCAAGTACGTGGAACATAAAGCTAAGCTAATACTAGGCAACTGAACCATTAGTGCTGCTGCTCCTGGGACACTAACTGTCTTCCAATGAAAGATGCCTTTCAACCCTAGAACAAAGATAACAGCAGTTAAGCTGCTTGGTTGAGAAAATTGAGTTATAAAACACTCAACTTTTTAAAGTGCCCTAGAGTACTGAACAAGACAAAATAAGTCTGAGCCACTGAATTTTGCATCTCATATTATTTTCATTTAAAATTCTTCTGTTTCCAAAAAACTCTCTTTAAAAAAAAAGGTTTGGGTTTTTTTGTTTGTTTGTTTGTTGTTTTTTTTTCAGACAGGGTTTCTCTGTGTATCCCCAGCTGTCCTGGAGCTCGCTCTGTAGACCAGGCTGTTCTTGAACTCAATTATCTGCCTGCCCCTGCCTCCCTAGTGCTGGAATTAAGGCATGCACCACCATGCTCAGATTACAGGCAATCTTGAGGGGCCCAACATGCAAGGCTCATACTCAGGTCCTCTGCAAGAGCATGCATAGTCTTAATCACTAAGCCATCCCTCTAGCCTCCAACAATCTCCCAGTAATTATTTCTGTTTTTTTTTTTAAGATTTGTTTGTCTACTGTGTGTGTGTGTGGGTGTGTGCGCGCACCTTAGTGTGTGTGTGTGTGTGTGTGTGTGTGTGTGTGTGTGTGTGTATGTATGTATGTATGTATGTATGTATGTATGTATACTATGTACATGCAGGTGCCCATGAGGCCAGAGGTGTTGGATCCCCCTGGAGCTGAAGTTATAGGAGGTTAGGAGCTTTGTGATGTGGGTTCTAGGAATCAAACCTGGGTCCTCTGTAGGAGCAGCAAATGCCTGACCACTAAGTCATCTTTCCAGCCCCTGTATTTCTTTGTACCTATTCTAGATTTTCCTTCTGTCTCAACCAAATTTCTACCAGGCAGTGATAACATACTTCTGACACAATTCCCTAAAAGGTTCTGGATTCTCTCTCCTTTGCTACCTACCTGTAAAAGGTGTGGGCTGTGTGGCCTGACCACTTTTTTTTTCTATTCACCTTTCCTGTGGCTGTTTTTAATGCTATAACAGTGGCCACAGTCATATACACAGATCACCTTGGGCCACAGTCATATACACAGATCACCTTGGGACGTCATTCTCACTCACACATTATTTATGTTAGAAACTGCTTTTCTAATCTGTTGTTGCATGTATGTACGCGTGTGTAGTATATGTTCATACATGCAGTGTGTGCACCTGTGTTTGCCCAGGTAGAACATGAGGGTGTCGGGCGGCCTCCTCCATTACTCTTTGCCGTATTCAAACCTCAAACTTGTGTTTATTTAGTTGGGCTGGCAAACGGCAAGCCCCAGGGATCCCCTTATCTCTACCCCCGCAACACTGGGGTTACAAGCACACCCAGATTGTCATACCGAGGCTGGGATCTGAACTCAGGTCTTCACCATGTGCAGCAAGCACTCCTGTCCAACAAGCCCTTTCTCCAATACACTGATTATTTTACTGATGTTTATCTTAGATGCCAGTGATTCTGTCAATTTGGAACTGGAAATGGAACAGTATTGCCTCCTTTGCTTTCTACCCTGAAATTAGGACAATGTTGATTTCTGACACTGCCACCACAGAAGTCTAATTTTTTTATGTATCAGTACCTTGTATGTAACTCCCCAGATTGAATTATTGGTCTCAACCGGCTTCCACTTCTCAAAAAGGCAGTTCAGATCCCTAAAAACTAAGAATGAATGTCAAGCAAATGAGAGGAAACTTCAACACACCTGGGATTCTGTGGCAAGGATGCTAGGAGTCACACCTTCTGATAAGCTTTCTTGTTGGCTCCCATCAGTATCATGGGATATTGGAGCTGTAGAAGGAGAAAAATCATGAGGTGTATAACTTCCCACATCACCAAATAGAAAAACTGACCCCTGCCCCACTGGCCGGGACTCCTTCCCCACACACTCACAAAGCATGCAGCCCTGGCTGGCCTGGAACTCAGAGGCCTGCCTACCTCTGCCTCCTGAGCACTGGGGCTTAGGCTTTCCACACCACACTGGCTTTTCTTTTTAGACGGGGTCTCACTCTGTCACTCAGGCTGGCCTCAGCCACACACTCAGCTTGGCACCACATTCTTAACCTTGATTAGACTGAACATTCCACACTATTATAGTTCACTCTGTGACTCACTCCTTAAGGAACAAATTTTTTCTATCCTTTCTCCAAAGCAAAAAACAAAAAAAATAAAAAAATAAAAAAATAAAAACAAACACTAATACACTCTTCTAGACCTGATTCAGTGGTATCTCCTTTGGGGAAATGTTTCTTTGTTTGTTTGTTTTTTGTTTTTTTGAGATAGGGTTTCTCTGTAGTTTTGGAGCCTGTACTAGAACTCACTTTGAAGACCAGGCTGGCCTTGAACTCACAGAGATCCACCTGTCTCTGCCTCCTGAGTGCTGGGATTAAACGTGTGTGCCACCACTGTCCAGCAAGGAATGTCTTAGCACATGCCATCAGAAGACAACTTCCTGACCATTGTCTGCCAAAGAACTTTTTAAAGGCTATTAATTTTATCTCTATGAATCTACCTCACCGATTAATAATAAGCATTCAAGAAAGTTATTCGACGGGCGGTGGTGGTGCACGCCTTTAATCCCAGCACTTGAGAGGCAGAGGCAGGCGGATCTCTGTGAGTTCGAGGCCGGGCTGGACCCACAGCCTCCAAAACAATACAGAGAAACCCTGTCTTGTAAAAACCAAAAGAAAAAGAAAAAAAAAAAAGAAAGTTATTCATGCCAGGCATGAATAATTAGAAGTGGCACACACCTCCAATCCCTGCACTCAGGAGGTGGAAGCAGTAGGGTACAGAGTTCAAGATCAGCCTCTGCTACAGAGCAAGTTGGAGGCCAGGCTGGGCTACTCATAAGACACTGACAAAACACCACTACCCACAACAAAGAGAGGTAATTATTCATTTTTCCCCCCATCCCTCAGCTAGGACATTACAAACAAAAGAACCAAGGGTGTCAGTTAGGAGGCCTGGGCAGTCTTTGGGGCCTCTGGTAGTGGAACAGTATTTATCTCTAGTGTATGAATGGACTTTGGGAGCCCGCTCCACATAGAGGGATACTCTCAGCCTAGACACAAGGGGGAGGGCCTAGGTCCTGCTCCAAATGATGTGACAGACTTTGATGACCCCCCCCATGGAAGGCCTCACCCTCCTTGGGGAGTTGGTGGGGGAGGGGAATGGGAAGATGGGAGCGAGAGGGAACTAGGATTGATATGTAAAATAAGATTGTTTCTAATTTAAATAAAAAACCCTGGGGGGGGAACAAAAATAAACAAAATAAAACACTTAAAAGATTAAAAAAAAACCAACCCCATCCCCCAAAAACAACAAAACATTTGGCTGGACACCAAGCATTATGGCTATGAATGAAGAGATCACTGGGGTGGGAGGATCCTGTGGCCGATCTTCCTGCTGTATATTGTATTTGGGAAATGTAAGTGGTGCATAGTAAAAGTCACTAGGAACTAGAGGGCAGCTCAGCATTTCCTTCACAAATATCCTTTGGCCCAAAACCAAGCACAAACCCCAAACAGAGCTTCTCATCCTCAAAGGACTACCCCTTCCTTCTCCCACCTTCATCCCAGGTCTCACCGTCTCCTTCAAGCATTTTCGTCACATCCTCCCACGGGGATGCCCCCGCCTTGGACTTCACGCAGGTGCTGGCCTCACTGGACAGGGTGATCAGGAGCTGCTGAGGCATGATGGCGCCACAGTTTGTAGAGAGCCTGTAACACCAGAGACCATCATGACCTGAGGAGAGCCCTCTGTCTCTCTCCCTCTCTCTCCCTCCCTCCCTCCCCCCTCTCCTTTTCTTTTTGGTTTTTGAGACAGGGTTTCTTTGTGTAGCTCTGGCTGCCCTGGAATTCATTCTATAGATCAGGTGGGCCTCGAACTCAACAGAGATCCATCTGTCTCAGCCTCCTGAGTTCTGGGATTAAAGGTTTGTGCGCCACTATACCTGGCTGTACTAAAAAACAAAACAAAACAAACTTCATTTATTCATTTACTTGTTTGTGTTTTTGCCACGGGGTGCCCAGGTGGAGGTCACCGGGTAACTTATGGGAGTCCATTTTCTCCTTCCACCACGTGGGCCACAGGGACTGGACCAGGTTGCAAGGCTTGGCGGGTGCCCTTCCCTCCTGATTTGTACACTCCGAGGATCAAAAGGCAGAAAGGCAACAGCCACCTGGGCAGTGGTGGCCACGTTGTTAATCCTGGCCGTGAATTCCGAGGCCAGCCAGGTCTACAGAGAGTTACAAGACAGCCAGGGCTGTTACACAGAGAAACCATGTTTTCAAAAAAAGGGAGGAAGATGGGGTGGGAATATAAATTCCTTGTATAATAGAACAAAAATCAGAATTTATATTACCATCCCAAAGAAAAATGGCCAACAAATAAAACAAACAAAAAACAAAAAAAAAGGAGGAAGGAAAGAAATAGGAAGGTGTGATCAGAGCACCTATCATAGAGCCAGAAGTCCAGAAATGGATTTATAACTACAAAAGGGCCTATAAGATTTGGCATTGAGGCTGAAATAACAGTGTCCTGGATACAGAAGCACCCTTCAACTCCAAACACACAGATACACAGACATACAAATGTCTGCACACCCTGACCTGACTTCCCGCCTCGTAAGCTACATGCTCCTTCTGCCTGCTTACATATTTGGAGTCTAGAAAGAATCTTCGATGTCAGAACCCAGAGCAGTACAAAGAGCTCGAAAGCATTTCAAGCCTGAGCTTCAGTCTCCCCATCTATAAAATGTGGACGGTAATTATGCTGCACAGGGATGCAGTGTTGAGATAATGTTAAGCCTACAGCAAACTCTGAGTTAATAATCTAAACCTTTTCATTTAAAGCATTATCTTAAAATTTATGTGTGCTTATTTATGGGGGGTGGAGGGGTGGAGGTCACATGTCAACTTTTGAGAGTCGGTTCTCTCCTTCCACCAGAACAGAACTCAGGGAATCAGACCTGGCTGCAAAAGCCTTTACTGGCTGAGCCATCTTCGCTAGTTCCAAGGCATCATCTTTAAAGCTATTTTAAAAAACAATTAGAATTCTGAATTTAAAGTTCAGCTTGAGTATCTCGGTTGATAAAACAATCCTTATCGCTGCATTTTGGGCATGAGCAAGCAACAGCGAACAACAGACAGCATCACTCACCCAAGACGCCCAGCAGCTGGTGAAAAGAATCCTCGTTTCAAAAATAATTAAAACTGACAGAGAGGTACGTGCTCCCACGGAACTCGAATGGAGGAAATAGAGTATGTCAAGTACAACCAGAAACACTTCAGAACTGATGGTAGCAGCACAATTGGAAACAACCCAAGCCCATCATGTGCATCGCCCATTCATCGATGAGTAGTTGCTGTTACCGCGACTGCAACACGAATAAAAAAAGACCCAGTGACAGATACTGGGGTTCGATCTTCAAGCCGAACATCAAAAAAGCAAAGCTACCGGCCACTGCCTCTCAGTTCTAGCTCAGGCTGAAAGGGTTGATCCACTCATGGGCTCTTCACCAAGTCTCGAACTGCTGCCTCTCCTCAGTGTGCCTCGAGAACGAATCCTCTCTGAGACCTTGCTTCTGTTTTATGTACTTCCCTAATGTTGGGATTAAAGGTGTGAGCTATAGTTCTCTTTTAGACTGATTCACTCTTGTGTAGATCTGGGTGGCCTTGGACTCACAGAGATCCGCTGTCTCTTAATCCCGAGTCCTAGGACTAAATGTGTGCCACCACCTGTTTCTGACTGCTGGGATTAAAGGCATGTGCTTGGTTTCTAAGGCTTGTGGCTAACTTTGCTTTCTGAATTCTCAGTCAAGCTTTAATAAATCATATTAAAGGAGACCAGGTCCAGTGACTCTGAGAGCCCAAAAGCAGCTCCATCCACTGGGGGAGGTGGCAGTTCTTTGAAGTTTGGGGGAGGGGAAGAAAAGGTGAACTACTGAGTGTCCAAAGAGCCCGGAGCCGGAATATGTAAAAAAGTCTGGGTACTAAGTGCAGAAACTTTTGGCTGTTCCTTCCAAAAACGCTGACAATCACAGAAGCTTGCTGGAACCCATCGTCCGAGCCAGCCACCCCGACCTGCTCTTACTCACCGGAGGCTCTCTGGAGCAGCCCCGGGTGGCTCGGATCCGTTCCCCACGGCGCCTAGCGTGCACCGAAGCTTCTGTGGGGACGCAGGGCACCGTCGGCCTCGGGGCTGGACCCTGGCTTCTCCCGCTTCTCACCCGCTGCACCCGGGAGCGAGGCTCGGCGCTGACGGACGTTCTGCCCGAGCACCTCCTGCCCCAGCCGAGGACGCCTGGCGCGGGCTGCGGTTCAGATGCCACAGCGCTACTGTCTCACCCCGCCCCTCCGGCCCCGCCGCGACCGGGCGCCTCCACCCGGGACCCGCCCACCTCACGCCGCCCGCGCCGGCGCCCTGCCCGTGGCTCCGCCCTCCCGGGTGCCGCGCGATCCCGGAAGCCGGAAGCAGCCGGTGACTGCCAGACCCAGGGGCGGTGCCCAGCGGAGCCACCGGCGTCTGCTCTGGGTCTCCCGGGCCGGGTGGTCCGGCAGGTTTTCCTGGGGAAGCCGCCTCTCCGTCATTCTTTCATTCTTCTTCCGGCTTCAGGATGCAGCCTTAAATAGCACGCAGTTCCTGCCTCCTCTTAACCTCATCCTGGTGAAATCGATAAGCAGAAAAATAAATAGACGACAACCCAAATGGCAACAGGGGCTTAGAAAACAATAAACTTAAAAACAAAATTCCGGGATATGTATTTTTAATGTCCCTAAAGGCATGTATTAGTTTGCTAAGGCTGCCCTAAAAAAATAAAACACCGCACACCGGGTGGCTTAAACAAAAGGAATGTTTTCTCACGGTCCTGGAGGCCAAGGTCCCTTTCTTCCCATAGTCTCACGGGGTGTCTCCTGTGTGCCCGCAGCTGGGGGGAGCGCCTGGTGTCTCTGTGACCCAATCACCTCTTAAAAGTCGCCAGTCCGACTGGATTAGCCTTCCTCGGTGCCTCGTTTTAACTTACCTCTTTAAAGGTTCGGCCAACATTGGAGAAAACTGAACCCATCTTAAGATATCTAAGAGATGGTGAGATAGCAGAGGCTCACCAGAGCAAAAACTGGAAAGGCGGTATCCAGAAAGTTTATCCAAGTTAGAAACAGCTTTTACTTAGCTAGCTGGAAAATTGAACTTTCGTTATGTACTCACAGAAGGTGGGAGGAAGGATAACGAGTTGGGATGGATGTAGGAGATCCTCTTTACCTGACTAGGACCTCAAAGGCCCCTTAAAGAGGGGGCACGGGGGGGATTGAAGTAGAACAACACAGGGAGGAATCTCCGAGCTGCAAATTTTTTCCTGTCTTGGGCTGTGATCTTGGGTCAAGGACATCTCTGACTGCCCATTCATTGAGTTGAAGACAGTAGCACTTGGACTGCTAATGAATTTGAAGGAAAAAAAAAAAGACAGAAATCGGCAGTTGAGAGTTTATTAAACGCGCTGCTGTCCAACCACATCTGGTGGAGAAGGGATTGCAGGGCTGGAAGGGGGTGGAAGGTCTTTGGAGCCGGTAAAACCAGTTTTAGTTCTATCTCATGGGCCAGTTTGTGTGTGGTGCTGGCCATACCTAAGGGACCAGCTGGTTTCTATCTTACTAAGTAGTCTGTTTCACAGCAGTAGTTAGTTATCTCCTGGGCAGACACCATGTGCCATTCAGAGGTAGGCTCCGAATGCTAGTCATTGGTTTCCCAATGGTTGTTAGAGTGTGAGCACTTTTTATTCCATTTTTGGGCTTTTTATCTATTTATTTACTTATTGTCTCCAAAGTCACCTTACAAGAAAAATTAAATCTGTGTCTTCTTTAGCAGATAGCATTATAATTGTAGGCAGTTGTTGTTGGTACATGCCTTTAGTTCCAGCAGTAGGGAGGCAGAGGCAGGTGGATATCTGAATTCGAAGCCATCCTGGTCTACAGATCAAGTTCCAGGACAGGCTCCAAAGCAATACAGAAAAACCCTGTCTCAACCCCCCCCCAAAGAAAAAGAAAAGAAAAAAACATTATAATTGTAAGTACTTGGCTTCCTAAACATAAGCTTTCAGTTACAATGTCAAGTGAAGACTTAGAGATGACCAAGCTGTCGGTGTAATTTCATGTGATATTAGGGCACTTAGGCAGCCTGCCTGAGGCTCTTAATTCAACAACCCAGGTCCCAGGAGGGGCACAAAAACTAACATTTCTTTAGTATAAAGAAATAAAATATAACGTGGATTATTTTGGCAGATACCTGGAAATTTATTTGAAGGCTCATTGACATTTGTGTGTATGTGTGCGCATTCGTGTGTACACACATGCCAGAGTGTGTGTAAGTAACCTTATGAGAGTTTTCAATGCATGCTGTAACTCAGGTAACCACTGAAAGAACAGGAATGTGCAATTTCAAACTAGTAATGAGGAGAAAGGAAAGATAAAAGATATCCCATTGTGACTATCCTGAGAAGATCTATATGCAGTGGGGGCTGCTTCACTGAAGGCAGCTGAGAAGGTGCCCTCAGATGCGATGCTCTAAGTGCAACAGAGATCTGAAAGGAGTCAGGTCGTGGCTATCTATAGAAAGATTGCCCTAGCCAGGCAGTAGTGTGTGTCCCCACCCCCCCTTTAATCCCAGCACTTGGGAGGCAGAGGCAGGTGGATCTCTGAGTTCAAGACCAGTGTGGCTACAAAGTGAGTTCCAGGACAGCCAGGGCTACACAAAGAAACCCTGTCTCCAAAAACAAACAACAACAACAAAGAAAGACTGTCCCTGAGATGGGAGCACGTGTAGTTAGATGGAAGACTTCAGTATTATGTGAGGCAAACCATGCTAAAAACATTGTGACTATTCTGAAAGATATGGGGTGCCACTGAAAGGTTTGGAACTAAGAATCAGCATTATCCTACTTCTATTTGTATACATTTGTTTTTATTGTGTGTATGTGTTCATGTTCACACACGCGCACAATGCAGTCACAGCATGCATATGGAAGTCAGAGGGTAACTTGTGGGAATTGGTTCCCTCCTTTAACCACGTGAATTCTGGGACTCAAGCTCAGGTCACCAGGTTTAGCAGCAAGTGCCTTCACTCTCTCACCCATCTTTCTAGCCTCAAACTTCTGTTTTTAGCACAATCAGACCTCTGCTCTATGTAGTATAACCTGTGGTAGATGCAAGGGTGCAATAAATCAAGTGAGAAATAATAGCAAACCGTTTTTCGGTGACGGCAGCAGTGGTAATGAGTGAAAGTCTATTTTTAAGCTAAACTAAAACACTACCGTGTGAATCCACACTAGTGCACGTGTATGTAGAGGTCAGAGGTCAGCCTAAGGTGTCATTCCTCAGGTTTCATCCATGTTTTTTCTTAGGACAGGGTCTCCCAGTGAGCCATAGAAACAGGTCTGTCTCAGCCTCCTCCAGCCACTGAAATCAAACACAGGGCACCATTTGGGTTTGATTTTGTTTGTTTGAGGTTGGGGGTGGGGGTGGGTCTTACTATATAGCCATTGCTGACCTGAAACTTGATATACAGACCAGGATGACCTTGAACTCACCCAGATCTGCTTGTCTCTCTTCCCAAGTATTGGGATTAAAGGCCTGTGTTACTATGCTGGGCTGTGTGTAGCTTTTTTACATGTGTTCTGGGGAATCTATTTCATGTCTACACCATGTGTGCACAGCAAATTCTATACTGACTGAGCCCTATCCTTCAGATCAAAACACAATCTTAATAACTTGTACAGTTCATTATGTTAGCTATATCATATTGTTATGAGGCAGGTCATATAATATGTGATAGATTTTATGGTCCAAAATTCATTGTAAAATTTGACACCTGTTTGCACTAGTTTATTCTATCATAACAAAGCAAAGTCATATATTTACTTAAAACATCATTTCTAGAAATGGGCCAACTAACATTTTTATTAGACCTCTCCTATGTAAACAAAAGGTTAGAGTGAAAACTTTCATTACATTCCCTTCTAATTCACTAAAGACAATTTAAAGACAATCTGAGAAGTTAATCCTCAGATCCCTGACCTGCCAGAAATGTTCATTGGTCTAAAATGAAATGTGAAGACAAACTTGGGAGAAATTTATAAAACTGATTTAGGAAATATAGAAGGACACTCCTGACAAAAATTATAACCTATTTTTTGTATTTCAGATTTAGAAGTTTTAAATTACATTTTCAGAAGTTTATTTGAGGGACTGGAGAGATGGCTCAGAGGTTAAAGTTCAATTCCCAGCAACCACATGGTGACTCACAACCATCTGTAATGAGATCTAGTGCCCTCTTTTGCCATGCAGGGATACATGCAGACAGAATACTGTATACATAATAAATCTTAAAAAAAGATTTATTTGAGGGGTATGCACACACATGCCACAACTGTGCAAACGGTGTGTGTGTGTGTGGAAGTGAGATGATGGCTTCTGGAAGTTCGGTCTCTTTTTCTTCCTTATGGGTCCTGGGATCAAACTCAAGTCATCAGGCCTGGCAGTAGGCACCTCCTACTGAATGATTTCACTGGTCCTTAGTTGGGTTTTTTTGTTTGCTTGCTTGTTTTCAGTTTTAATCTTGCTACTTAGCCCAGGCTGGCCTTGAATTTATAACACTCCTCCTGTCTGTGTGTCTGAGTGCTGGGATTACAAACCTTTGCCATCACACCCAGCGGTCCATTTGGTGTATATGGTGAATTGATGCACACAATGTGTGTGGGTACACTTGCCCACACATGCATCTATGGAGGGGAGAAGTTAATGCTAGGTGCCTCCCTCTATTGCTCTACACCTGATTGGGACACAGCTTCTCCCCGAACCTAGAGCTCACCTCTTTGTCTGTACAGTGAACTCCTGGAACCTACCTGTCTTCACCTTCTCCCCAGCATTAGGGTTAGAGATGTTTCACTGCACCCAGGTTTCACTTGGATTCTGGGGATCCGAATCCAGATTCTTCTGCTTGTACTACATTTTTTTAAAGCATTGAAATGGTCTTTCTGAAACAAAGTAATTAGTGGTTGACTTTTTTTTTTACTCTGTTGTTTAGGGGAGGGCTGGTACATATGCCGTGGCACATGTATGGAGGTTGGGGATGATTTTGTGGAATCAGATCTGTCCTTTACATGAGTTCTTGGATTGAGCTCAGGGGTCCAGCTTGAGTGGCAGGTGCTTCACATGCTGAGTCATCTAGGGGGCCCTGGTTGACTGAAAATATTTTTAATTTTTATTTGTTTGTGCAGGGTGTGGGGGGTTGGGGGGTGATTTTTTAAGATATGTGGTAGGCTGGTCATGATGGTACAGACTTTTAATCTAAGCATTCAGGAGGCAGAGGCAGACAGGTCTCTGTAAGTTTCAGGCCAGTCTGGTCTACGTGGTGAGTTTCAGGGCAGCCAGGGCTATGTAGAGAGACCCTGTCTCAAAAAAAGAAAAACAAAAATAAAAAATAAATAAAAATTGGTGTGGTCATTCCCATGCGTTTGAAGCCCTTCTGAACCAGTTCACGCCAGCAATGAACTCTGGAGAGCATACAATGGAGCTGTTGCCCCAGAGCTCGAGACCCCAGAATCTGGACTACTTGGCAATAGCCTAGAAAGAGTTGGGGGCAGGGGGCTTGAGACAGGGTCTCCTTAGTTCTCTGATTAGGTTGGGTCAACCTGCCATTGAGACCTTAGGATTCTCCTGTCTCTGGAATTACAGGTATATACACTGCACCAGGTTTTTGGTTTTTGGTTTTTACAAGGGTTCTGGGAATTGAACACACAATTACTGTCTACTAATCTCAGATCAACTTCAACTATGTAAAAGTGTTGGTAGGGCCGGGCGTTGGTGGCGAACGCCTTTAATCCCAGCACTCAGGAGGCAGAGGCAAGTGGATCTCTGTGAGTTCGAGGCCAGCCTGGTCCACAAAGTGAGTTCCAGGACAGCCTTCCAAAGCTCGAAAAACCAAAAAAAAAAAAAAAAAAAAAAAGTGTTGGAAGTAGCCGGGCGGTAGTGGCGCACGCCTTTAATCCCAGCACTCGAGAGGCAGAGGCAGGCGGATCTCTGTGAGTTCGAGGCCAGGCTGGACCGACAGCCTCCAAAACAATACAGAGAAACCCTGTCTCGTAAAACCAAAAAAAAAAAAAAAGTGTTGGAAGTAAAGGAAAAGAAAAAAGTCTTCAGTGGGGAAAATGGGCAAAAGATATGATTAGACATGGCACAGAGGGAAAGTCAAATGCACAAGCAAAGAATGAGGTGCCTAAGGTGCACAGTGTACCTAAATTGGCTGTCACAAGGAGGAGTTAGAGAATGCCCCACACATCCCTAATACAGTGTGTACCAGCTGCTCTGCAAAATGGTGTATAATCTCCCTCTTTCTCCTCCTCTTCCTCCTCTTCCTCCTCCTCTTCCCTCCCTCCCTTCCTCCCTCCCTCCCTCCCTCCCTCCCTCCCTCCCTCCCTCTCTCTCTCTCTCTCTCTCTCTCTCTCTCTCTCTCTGTTTCCTCCTCCCCCAAAATTGTTTTTTTTTAAAGACAGGATTTCACTCTGTAGACCAGGTTGATCTTGAACACGAGACAGTCCTCTAGCCTCAACCTCCTGTTGATGGGATTATGGGCAAACATCACATACCTGACAATATCATGCAATCTTAAAGTAGATTTCATTAAAACTTTTTAATGAGAAAACTGGTCTCTACCACTTGGAAGGTGGAGGCAGGAGGATCTGGTCACAAAAGAAGTTTGAAGCAACCTGGGCTAAAGCCCTTTCTCAAAAAAAAAACAAATAAAAGAAAAAGTGACCTGTAGAAAAAAATTGTTTATTTGAACAATTGTAGTGACATATATCTGTAATCCCAGCACTCAAGAGGCCGAGGCAGGAGGATTGCAAGTTTGGAATCAGTTTGGGCCAAATAGAAAAAATGTGTTAAATTAAACCATATGAAGTTCCTGATATTTGACCAGTTTTGACATACAAAAGAGTAATTTTACATGATTCAGCCTAAAATTACCTCACTATCCATATATACATACAAATAGGCACACCAGGGAAAGTGCATTCGAACACACATGCACACAGACATACATGTCAGAACTATATATATATGAGCACATACTCATATTTACATAAAACATACGTATTAAGGAGAATGCATATTAGGTTGCTAATATGTACAAATTAAGCAAAGTAAATACAACACTCTCTGAAAGCAAGCTATGATCTCCTAAGGGTGTTTGAACTAGGAACTAAAACTGAATGATGTTTCAGCTTGCTGTTTCATTTTAATAAACGAATTCAAAAGACAATAATTTATCTCCTATAAGTAGGAAAGCATTTCAGATCTAAAACATTGTAGCCAAGAAATTCAGCTTTTTAACAAAAGAACCTAACAACTGATGTATCTATAATAACCTTTTTTCAGCAAGGACCCTGGACCTGCTTCTCCGTTTTAAGAGGCTTCTGCAGGTAGAAGAAACTGACTTTCACAGATGCTCTGGTGTAGTACCAGGCCCCACGCTGCGAGGCACAAGTCATCGTGCTACCTGCTTCCTGTGTAATGGCCTCTGCATGCTCATCACACTTCTCCTCCCTGTTTCTTAACTGCATATTGTTTTGACATAATTCAGAAAAGAAGTTTAAATGTCTATAGGAAGGATCTTTATCATGTTAGAAATGATTAAAACATTTTAATGTTAAAAAGTACATTTAAAAAAATTAGCCAGGCCGGGAGTTGGTGGTGCACCCCTTTAATCCCAGCACTCAGGAGGCAGAGGCAGGCGGATCTCTGTGATTTCAAGATCAGCCTGGTCCACAACAGCGAGTTCCAGGACAGGCTCCAAAGCTACACAGAGAAATACTGTCTAAAAAAAAAGTACATTAAAAAATAACTTAAAAATAAAGTTAAAATAGTCTCTCTTTTAGGTTAAGTGATCCATTTGAAAATTTGTAATTCAGGGGCTAATGAGTTGTCCCAAGGATGAGTGAACAAACATGGAGGCAGAACACCCACGCACAAAAAGCTTTTTAAAATAAAAAATAAAGTTTGTAGAGTCCCTTCTTAGCAAGGCCGTGGCTAGATCTAGGTCTGGTCTAGCCACACCACTAGAAGGAAAAGAATGTTGTGACTGAAAGTCCATCTCCTGCCACTCATGATAACAGAGGCCTATAACCCCAGCAGGGAGACAGAAAGCTTAAGGACAGCTTGGGCCTCATTGTAAGATGGTTTCGAAGAAAGAAAGAAAAAAGAGAAGGCGGAGGGATGAAGCATCTAATGACGTCACACACACAACTACCTAAGAATAATAACCCTTTTCTCACAGTCTTCATTCCTTGTCTCATTTCCTCCACTTCCCTCTGGTGTTTCCTGAGTCTCACGAATAAGCGACTTGTGTGCCCTTCTTTGTCTCGGGGGCTGCTTCTGAGATAACCCAGGTCAGTCCCCGAATGTGTGAACAATGAGCTGGAAGTCACCCTCTCCTGTGAAGTGAGCCATCGTGTCTAACCAGTCTCACTACCCTCCCCACACAATAGTGTCCTTGAAATCTGTATTTAATGGGCCTGCGATAGGCGGCACATCCTGGAAAGACAACTCACCAAGCTACCCACGGAACAATTTGTATTTTAGACACCGGACGACCTCAGCATTTGAAAGGATAAGCTCCTAACAGTTAACATCATCCGTTAGAGTCACGGTTACACTGCTTCTGAGATTCTGCTTCCAGTGAATTTGCTTGGTTTATTTTTACTTATTTTTGAGACAAGATCTTCCCATTGAGCCTGCGACAACCTCAAACTCACAGCAACCCTCCTGCCTCAGACTCAAGTGCTGGCATTTCAGGCAAGCCTAGTTTCTATTCAGCTTATAGGTATCTTTCCATCCCCTGAAGACTCCACAGTCATTATGGGAGCCTTTTCTCTTTAAAGGAGCGGTGTCACTAGCACATGGGGGGTAAGCAGGATTATCCCTCCTCATCTTCTCTAGACAGCAGTTTTATTCATGGATATAAATCTACGGACAAGGTGAATGGGAAAGGAGAAAAGCAAGTTTTTGGAAACTGGCAAACGGAGGTGGATGCTAGATAGATTCGTGTTCTGAAAAGGCTGAAACCCTACGCAAGCGTCAAGAAGAGGCAGAAGGAGCCATCTTCGCTAGAGACAGATCGCCTGGGATATACTGAACGTGGGGAGTGAAAGCGATGGCAGCAGCAGAATTCTCATGAGGCACTGTTGAAGTAGCACCGATTCCCAGCCTCCCTGTGCTCTGTAGAAAGATGGCAGTCCTCTTTGTCTTCCCAGGAGGCGGAGATGTCATCTCAGAGGGGACTCACAACTAATGGACACCAGACACTGAGGAGGACTGGTTTTGCTCTGAACATGCAGATTGGATGGGGTAAGGATAAATGAAACCATACACAAAGAACTTAAGACTCCAAGGCTCCTTCCCAGAATGTCCCATCTGGTCTACATTCCATAGGTATATCTGAAAAAACCCTCTCCAGTGAGTCCAGCATGCCTGAGGGAAAAGATCTAAAGATACCGACAAGACGCCACTCAGGAACTTGAAGATCTGTCAGGGAGGCTGAAGGTCCTGTTGGGTGAGGCCTTCTTAGGCAAACCTTTCATTACCTGGGCTCCATACTGTCTCACCAGATAACTGGACAAGGGAATCACAAACACCCAGGAATTAGAATTCACTTTGTACAGTCACTCCCTTTGGAGAAGGCAAGGAGTGAGAGGCACATGAGCACCAGCAGGGCTGTAAATTCCCCTGTCTGAACAGCAGCCTGGCCTTAGCTGAGTCGGCTAAGAATCTGCCCACTAGCTCAGGCCCAGCAGCCAAATGCAAGGCTTCGTTTCTATCTCTAATGTCTGTCTCCAAGGCTGGGGAAATTTTAGCTATATGGATGAAGTGGGACTTTAGCCATTTGCCATTTATTTGGTACCCTATTCCCAATTATACATCCCCAAAGATCTTGGTATCCATTCTGGTTACCATGGGTTTCAGGCAGATATCATTGTTAAAGGCAACTATTGGGAATTTCACAACTCGGTTGAAAATAGGAAATAAATTTCGTCAACATTATTTTTTAATTTAATGTGCACACATGTCTGCCTGTGTTTCACATGCAAATAGAGGTCAGAAGAGGGGGCTGAACCCTCTGGAACTGGAGTTACAGTTTCAAGTCACCCTATGGATGCTGGGAACTAAATTCGGGTCCTCTACAAGAGCAGTAAGTAAGTGCTCTTAACCACTGAGGCATCTGGACACCGCCTCCTTAGCATTCTTGATCTATAGAGGGATGACTACTAAAAGGTGTTTAAAAATGTGGGTCTCACATAGCCTAGAATATGAGCAATATACACGATGCAATATATAGCCAACGAAGGTCTTGAACTTTGAATCCCCTGCCCAACCTCTTGATTATAGTGCTGGAATTATAGGTGTGCACCACCATGACCAGATTATGAAGTGCTGGGGATTGAACCCAGGGCTTCAGGCATGTTAGGCAAACACTCTATCAACTGAGCCATCCCTCTTCCTTTTCTTTCTTTGAAACCATCTTACTATGAGGCCCAGGCTGTCCTTAAACTCTGTCTCCCTTCTGGGATTATAGGCCTTTGCTGCTACAATGCCTGGCGGAAAATGGACTTTTGGGCACATCTTCTAGTAGTAGTGGCTACAAACCTAGGGCTGTGGCCTTGCTAGCACTTTTTACAGCTAAGTGGGATTCAAGACTTTAGTAAACAAAATGTCTTTGGTTCTGACCAGCGGCAGGTGACAGAAGGAACGATAAATAATTCACCCCATGTTTTTTCCTCAATATCTTTTTCTGTATATACAAAACAATGTCTGTCATTTGAGCTTTCAGGGCAAGCCAATATTAATGTTGAGCCTTGTCTATTAAAAATACTCCCACTTGGAGGGAGAAAAGAGAAGGGAGAAATGCTGTAATTATATTATAATATATATTTTTTAAACTTTCCAGGTAAGGCTGGAGAGATTGCTGGATTTGATTCCCAGCACCCATCTTATTTATGTATTTTTTTCTGGTATTTTTTTTCTTATTTACGTCTTTAACTACTATTTTTAACTCCAGCCCCAGAGGTACTGTTAACCTCCATGGTACCACATATAATGCACACAGACACATATACAAACAAAACACCTATACAAAAAAATAAATTTTATTTTTTAAAATAGGCCCAGCTACTAGATCAAGTTAGTACATTAAAGCACAAATCTTCAGTAGGTGTGTCCATGTGAATAACTATCACCAGGCTGAGGATACATGTTTCTCCTGTTAGTGAACAGCCTCAGTATTTTGTATAAATTCCTCACCATTTCCCCCACAATGGCAGAACAGTCCTCCTTCAAGTCTCAAGTCTTAGTTTCCAGTTTCCCTTTCCCCTTTAGACACATCTTGTTTGTTTTGTGTGTGCGTGTGTTTGTGTGTGGCATACATGTGAGGGTTAGAGGACAGTTAGTAGGAGTAGATTGTGTCCCTCCACCATGTGAGTCCTGTGGGTTGGACACAGGTCATCAGGTTGGGCAGCAAGTGCCTTAATTCACTGAACCATCTCACCAGCCCAACTTCCAGTTTCTCAAACAGTTAAAAAAAAAGTTAAAATCCAGGGATGGAAAATGGATTTAGTGGTTAGGAGCACTTGTTATTCTTGCAAAGGATGCAGATTTGATTCCTTGCACCCACATGGAGGCTCACCACCCCCCTCATACACTAGGCACCCACTTGGTGCACAGATGTACATGAATTTTAAAAAAACACTCATACACATAAAATAATAAAAATTAATCTTTTTTTTTTTTGCTTTTCGAGACAGGGCTTTTCTGTGTTACAGCTCTGGCTGTAGACCAGGCTGGCCTCAAACTCACAGAGCTCCTCCTGCCTCTGCTTCCCAAGTGCTGGGATTAAAGGTGTGCACCACCATGCCCAGCTAAAATTTTTAAATTTTTATTTATTTATTATGTATACAGTGTTCTGCCTGCATGTGTCCCTGCAGGCCAGAAGAGGACAACAGATCTCATTACAGATGGGTGTGAGTCACCATGTGGTTGCTGGGAATTGAATTCAGGACCTCTGAAAGAGTTGCTAGTGCTCTTAACCTCTAAGACATCTCTCCAGCCCTAATTTTTTTTTTCAAGACAGGATTTCTCTGTATTGTTTTGGAGGCTGTCCTGGAACTCACTCTGTAGACCAGGCTGGCATCGAACTCACAGAGATTCTCCTGCCTCTGCCTCCCAAGTGCCGGGATTAAAGGCGTGTGCCACCAACACCTGGCCCTAATTTTTTTTTAATAGAAATTCCTAGCAAAAATTAACTGAGTCCTTCAAAAAGTGAGCGTACTAGAGCAGAAAATTAGAGGCACTATTCCAAACTAAACAAGCAAACAGGTATCATAACAAAATGCAGCTCATAAACTCAGGGTCGGGTTCTGATTTAAAAGGAAAAGCAACCGTGTGCTGTGCAGTCACAGCACTCAGGAGGCTGAAGCAGGAGGATTTCAAGTTCAAGGCCAGCTTGGGCTTCATAGCAAGACCTGGTCTCAAACAAACAGGTCCCAGAACAACACAAGATATTTTTGCAATAACCTGTAGCAACTGAGAACAGGTTGACCTTAGGTGGCATGAAAATACCTTTAATTTGCACAGGATATCATTATTAGGAGGCATATACTCAAATATCTAGGGGTACAACACACTTTCAGATAACACAGTGAAAAACGTGTTCAACATTAAGTTTGTGAGCTCCCCTCAATTAGTTACATGTAACCATGCTCCAATAAGATAATTTCCATTCTCTTTAGTAATTTATTGCACGAATATAGCATGATTTAGTTATCCATTTTCTGTTGATGGTTATTTAGATTGTTTATAGTTTGAGGAGATTATGAATAATGCTGTCCTGAACACTTTTCTGCTTCTAATGTTCAAAAACAGGCATTTCCATTTATATAAATCTAGGGGCAGAATTGTTGCCTGCTAGTAATCTTAATAGCAAACACTAAAGCGTTCTTCCAAGAACTTGGATCAGTTTACATCCCCACCTGTTCTGGTTGCTCCACATTCTTTCTAACTCTTGGAAATGTATTCTTTCTCTTAGTCATTATGGCGCATGTACACACACACACAGAGACATATATGTTTGAGACAGGGTCTCACTATGTAGTCCTGGCATGTATGGAACTATTTAAAAAGGACTAGCTTTGAATTCATACATTTCCTTGCCTCTTCCTCCCTAGTGTTTGGATTATACAGACTTGTGCTCTACTTAGCCATACCTTGCTGTAGCTTTTGTTTCTACTTCCCCAACTTCTAGTAAGGTTGAACATTTTTTCATATGGATATGCTAGTAATTTGGTTATCCCCTTAAAGTGCCCATGCAGGTAGGTGTGTGTGTGTGTGTGTGTTTCTCTCTTTTTCTGGTACTGGGGATGGAACCACCCAGGCTCTCATGAATGCGAAGTAAGCACTCTGTAACTAAGCTATATCCCCATCCTTCTGGCCTTGAACTCACTCTGCAGCTAAAACAGGCCCTGAGCATGTAATCCTCCTGCCTCAACCTCTGGAGTAGCTGCAATTAAAGGCCTATGACACCAGACTTGCTTATCTTTTTCCTGTTTGGGATGATTTCTTCACATATTCAGTGCTTTTATCATGTTTGGAACATTTTTTCCTGTGTTGTGGCAAGTCATTCATTCATTCATACATACATATATAATCACACATATATATTTCTTGTTTGTTTATTGAGAGAAACTACTCCTTAGAAGCCTGGAGGAAGGAGCATGGCATGCTCTAGCTAAGCCACCAGTAAGGTTGAGAAACTTGGAAACCTAGTGGCCTACCACTGTTGAGGTCCAGCTTCTTCATGTCAAGGACACCAGGGTCTTTGAGGCAGAGTCTCAGTATATATAGCACTGGCTGTCCTGGAACTTGTTCTGTAGACCAGGCTGGCAGAAATCCATCCGCCTCTGCCTCCTGAGTGCTGGGATTAAAGGCATGCACCACCACTGCCCAGCACCAAAAAAAAAAAAAAAAAAAAAAAAAAAAAATCTGACCTCGTTTGTTCCTGAGAGTGAGGCAGACAGCTACTTTGCTTCTTCTTCTTTGGTTTGGAAGTCATACTCTATTTCATATAAACAACACTTGAAATCCACTATGTTCATTTAACTTAGCACAGCCTGATTTGGTTTTTCGAGACAGGGTTTCTCTGTATTGTTTTGGAGGCTGTCCTGGAACTCGATCTGTAGACCAGGCTGGCATTGAACTCACAGAGATCGCCTGCCTCTGCTTCCCGAGTGCTGTGATTAAAGGCATGTGCCACCATTGCCCGGCTCTGATTCTCTACTTTTAAACTTATTTCAGTTAATCTTCAGCCCTACCATCCCTATGAAGATGCTGGTACATGCTGTCAGATGTCGAATTACATAGTCCCTTCCCATCTTCATCTGCACTGAGCTTCCCTGCCCACTTGGCATCTGTGACCTCTCAACTGGTCCCTAAGGTGCCCTTGTTTCCCAGGATGCTCTGATTCTACATCTCCATCCTCACCCCATCTTCTCTCCTTGGGTGCTTTCTCTTCAAGCCCTACTCAAAATGAATTTTCCCCAAGGTTCTTTTCCTAGCCCACACTTCTCCTTTCACTAATTCATTGTTTCTGAACCATCCACTCACTGCATGGGACTAACTCTCAAGTTACTATCTCCAGTCCAACCCTCTTCTTCGAACCTCAGACTCGAACCCAATTTCCAGTTGTCCAGCCAAACCTGGAGACATGACAGGCAGCCCAAATCCTGCAAGCCTATCTGCATCTTCCATCAATTCTTGGCATGCCCCAGGAACTCAGATTGCTATGACCTTCCAGCTGTACCTCTTGCTGTGTTTTTCTGGTTCCTTTTCCCAAGTGGTAGTCTATGGATATTAGATATTTTAGAAAAAATGGATTCTACAGTAAAGTTAGGCTGCTAAGTGCTGGAAAGCTATGAAAAACTTGTTTCCACGGGAGATACTCTGTGGCTATTAGATTCTAGATACACAATGTGTATTCTAGATACACATGAAGTGTGCAATCTTTCCCAAGATTATTTTAGATTTCTACAGGACACTGGGTATTATCTCGGGTGCCTCCTCAGGCATGAACTGATGCCCTGAACCAGTCCATTCTTCCCTAACCCATGAACTGCTGCCCTGAACCAGTCCATTCTTCCCTAACCCATGAACTGCTGCCCTGAACCAGTCCTTTCTTCCCTAACCCATGAACTGCTGCCCTGAACCAGTCCTTTCTTCCCTAACCCATGAACTGCTGCCCTGAACCAGTCCTTTCTTCCCTAACCCATGAACTGCTGCCCTGAACCAGTCCTTTCTTCCCTAACCCATGAACTGCTGCCCTGAACCAGTCCTTTCTTCCCTAACCCATGAACAGCTGCCCTGAACCAGTCCATTCTTCCCTAGCCCATGAACTGCTGCCCTGAACCAGTCCTTTCTTCCCTAACCCATGAACTGCTGCCCTGAACCAGTCCTTTCTTCCCTAACCCATGAACTGCTGCCCTGAACCAGTCCTTTCTTCCCTAACCCATGAACTGCTGCCCTGAACCAGTCCATTCTTCCCTAACCCATGCCAGGGCCCTAGCGTGGCTCTGCCATCGTTCTGGCCCACGGCTCTCTCATCTTGCTTCCTTAGACAAGCTATCCACAGTGGTACCTCAAAGCTATCCACCTGTTTAGACCTCAAATGGGAAAATGAAGCTATTGTTCACTTGGGTGCTTCCTGTGACCTGGTCAACTCCATCTGTCTCATCTCATACCACAGACCTACTTATGCCTCAGAACTCTCCACCTGCTCGTCTCTCTCCAAATAGTCTTTGTTGGAACATTCCTTCCCTTTCCTCTACCCACTGGCTAACTGCTACCTCTCTAAGATTTAGCTCAGATGTTACTATTCTCCAACCCCAGCTCATAATCCATCATCAGTAATTATAAATGTATTATGCGAAGCTTAAGAACAGGACAAGGCCAATTTCTTACTCTTTTTCTTTGTTTTACAAGACAGGGTTTCTCTGTGTAGCTCCGGCTGTCCTGGAACTCACTTTATAGACCAGACTGGCCTCAAACTCAGAGATCCGCCTGCCTCTGCCTCTTGGAGTGATGGGATTAAACGCGTACACCACCACTGCCTGGCTAATTTCTTTTTTTCTTAAATCCTAAACCCAGTGGTTTCCAAAGCTTAGCTTTCTTCTCTTGATGTGACCTCCAAGATAATCCATCTGATGACTCCAAACTCATGCCTCCAGCCAGCTCATTTCTAGTAAACACATTTGCTTTATTTTATTCTTCTAGATCTCCACCACACTGGTGGCTTATTCAGGTCGGTTAAAATAGAATCCCTCTGATACCCTCCATCCAAATCCCCACGCTTACTATCTTCTTCCCTTAATACTCATTGAGGTTAATTTGATTGCCCATCTTTCCTACTGAACTAGAGTAGTTACTTACTGTGCTGTCTCTAGTGCTTCAGACAGTGTCTGGCACAATGTCTACACAGTAAATACGTGCTGGATAAATTAATGTCTTACATGTCTGGCACATAATTCTAACTGACATTTGAATGATTGCCAACTGCCCTATATTGTGTTAAATGCACCACAGGAATTACTTTGTCTCAAGGCTACAATTAGCTTCATTTTATACTGAGACTCTTAGGAATAGTAGTTTGCTGGAATTCCGGTTAAAAAGGACATGGGTATCAGTGGCCTCACTGTACGTGGCTATCGTGCTACTCGCCTACTTACATGGGTAACACTCAACCATGTGCCACAATGAAAGGATGGTGAAGGCGGGAGGTGGAGCAGGAAGGGAGTCAAATAGAGGAGGACATGTACTGCAGACCCAGCGCTGTCCTTTGCATTTTGCCCTCCCCACCCTAGCCAAGCAGAGCATCATCCCTATTTCATGATGGACAAGTCAAGTTCCTCCTGGTTTTCACTGCTTAGAGGGCTGGGTCACCTTTAACCAGGCAACCAAATGGAGCTACTGCTCCCTTGCTAGGGAGGAGTTTCAGTTACCTATTTACTCATCCAGGTACAGGGAAAGAACAAAATGCTCACAGATCAGTCTTGGAATCTACTATGGGCTCTGCCAAGGAAGGATCGATGCCTGGTAACTGTATTCCTTCTCTAGGTCTCAGCTTTTCCACTATGGGGAAAACACTCCAAAGTGTAACGTTCCACAACCCGTATAGTGCAGAGTCCCAGACCCTTCTGCTCACTGCTCCAGATGCCACTGCAGAAAGCTCTCCTTTCTATCTTCTGGACTGGCCTGGCCCTTGGCAAACCAAGAACAGAATTCTTTAAAATGCAAGTGAAGATGACAGATGCTCTTGGAAAGCAAAAATCCTGTGTGTATCTTACTGTCTTCCAAGAGTGACACAGTGACAGCCGAGCAAAATGGTCCTTCCCTGCAATATTTATTAAGGAATTTACACATACATACACAGGAGAAAGGCAACCAGGCGCTGTGGTTCCCACACATGAGATCTTTGAAGCAAAGTTTTCTTGTTTGAGTTTTCAAGTGGGGTGAACAACGGCCGAGAGAAAGCTGTCCAGGCTCTCTGCCTCTTACACCTGGGAAAGTTGTGCGAACAGCACTCAGACACAAGGGCATCAGAGATGGTGGATGGGAAACGGGAAAGGAGGAGGGAGCTATCCATGAGATGGCAAGTTTTAAACTCTAAGATAACCTGGCAACAGTTTTAGGCTGTTGAGAAATTAATTCCTCTCTGTTGTAAACCTAGAACTATATAAAATCAAAACACCTAGAGCAGATGGGGAGGTGGTGGGTGGGATCCACACATCCACACACACAAGCAGGACACAGGCTAAGCTCTACATTTCCTCATCGGGGCTGGTCTTTCAGCCCCAGGGCCGGATCCTGCTCCAGGCAGGCAGAAGGCGGGCAACGGGTGTGTGGGACCTTCATGGAATCTTTGGTGCTAATAAAGGCTGACGGAAGCAGCGAGTCCTGAAGCTCTGAGTCAAGCGGAGTGATGTTTTTGCTCATCCTCACAGGAAGGGGCTTGCTTCATTCCAGGACCAACCTGACCCAAGGCCAAGGAATATCTGGCTGCAGAGCTTCCTTCGTCCCACAAAGCTGGGAACAATGCCTCCCTCTTCAAGCAAAACTGCCAACACTTAGAAACAGCTTAAAACAAGTAAAGGACTGCCTCATGTTCCCTCTGCCAAGCACTCAGTCTCTACAGACCTTTCCGGGGCCTGAGAGGAGGTTCAACCTCAAGGCAAGGTACTGAGCAGTTCATGTACCCTCTTCTGCCAATAATTTCTAAGGTGCCGGTGCCGGGAGAGGGTAGGGTGTGGGTGGGAAGAAAATCAGGACAGTCGGGATGTGACCAACACAAAGCAACAGAGAGGTCTGTGAGCTGGGGAAGGGGCTGGGTTGGACAGAATGTCAAATCCCAGATGACTTATGTGCAACTTCTAAACCAAACAGAGAGAGGTAGGATAAAGAGGAGGAGAGGGCTGGGAAAGAAGAGAAAAGGGAAAGCAAGGGCTGAGGAGAGCGGCAGCTATACAGGCGCTTTGCTTTATTTCCACATCTGAGGACTGAGAGTCTGATTGGCTGCCTGGCCATTTCCACTGCCCATTGACTGTCCATAGTTCATCATGCCGTTGGCTCCGTAGAAGTTCATCCCAGCCATCTGCTGGGTCATCTGAAAAGGACAGAGATTTTCGTTCGGATCAGGCCTTGGGCACTTAGCCAGTTAGTACACTGAGCAGGGGAGGGGTCCTGCTGTGGGAGGGGAAGGAGGAGTCAGCAGAAGAGCCCCTCCAGTGGGCTTCTCTCCTCCTCTCCTCCTGTTGGGGCCTATGTCAGCTGGGCATAGCCTGCTCTGAAGAGTCTAAGACAGGCCCCTGCTGCAGTGCTCCACCTCATCCCCAGCAGAGGGCACTAATGCCAGGATCGGCTTGTGTATGTCTGCCTGGACAAGCAGGGTGATGGGAGCCTCCTACTGGATGGACAAAAGAAGAAAAGGGAATCAACCTAAGTGGGTGTCATCTATGACACCCAGAGAAGCTGGGAGAAGAGTCACTGGAATGTAGCCTGGGTGGGGCAGTCTCATCTTTACTGAGAGAGTCTCCTCTTTTCTGACACAGGGTCTTATTGTGTAGCACTGACTGGCCTGGAACTCACTATGCAGATCAGACTGGCCTCAGAATCGCAATGATTATTCAGCCTCTGCCTCTGCCCCACAAGTACTAGGATTATGATCATGCGCTGGGCCAGTAGGGACTTCTTTGTAATTAGATTAAAAGACAGACTGAAATTTACTGGATAAACTCTTTTTCTTCCATCAGCTTTTTCAAAAAACTTCAGTTTTCCTAAAAATTGAAAATGACAGAAAACTGGAAGAACAATGCAACAAAATCCGTATTTTGTCTTTAAATTCACTAGTTGTTACAATTTTCGCCTGATTTTTTTTGTGTGTACACATACATACATATATATGTATACAAAACCTTTAAGATAATTTTGAGGCACAGGTATTATACTACTGCACCCTCTGGAGGTAAGGAAGCATCTCATGAGGACACTTTCTCAGAACCACACCCCAGCACACCCAAGAAATGTCACGCTGCTACAATTGCCCATACTGCCTCACTGTCTCAACTCCTTCCTAACTATAGCCTAAAGTCTGACATCAGCCTGGGTGTTCATTTCTGTTTAATGTGTGACTGACAGACTTGTGTGGGGAGTGATACACAGAGGCGGCCTCAGCCCAGAGAATTTTCTTGTTCTTTGGTGCACTACTTTAATCCCAGCACTTGGGAAGCAGAGGTAGGAGGATTGCTGTGAGTTTGAAGCTAGCCTGGTCTACAGATCGAGTTCTAGAACAACCAGGGCTACACAGAGAAATCCTGTCTCGGAAAACAAACACACAAACTAAAAGGATCCTTCTTTTACACTATAATTTTATTTCTAGACTGTTCATTTGTTTTGCTTTACAGTTTAATATATCAGCCCTGTCCTATGAGCTTATTTTTATTCCTTATCTACAAACACATATGCTACCCTTTCTTTGTCTGCTTTCTATATTACATAGATCTATTTGGTTTATGTATGAGTGTTTTGCCTGTGTCTTTGAAAGTGTACCATGAGTGTGCCTGGTGCCTGTGGAGGCCAGCAGAGGGCATCAGTTCCCCTAAACTGGAGTTACAGACAGTTGGGAGCTGCCAAGTGGGTTCTGTGGAAAAGCAGCCAGTACTCAAAGTAGCTGCTGAGCCACTCTGGTTCCTTCACTCCTTTGCTTCGTTTTTAGCTTGTGCATGTGTGTCTGTGGGGATGTGCACATGGACACTACTCCTTTTTCATGTCTAGTGTCCTCTCACTTGTTTCACGCCTTTTGTTATCAGATATATTTTCCAGCTGAATCCATTCACCTTATTTTAGTCTATTTCTGAGATTATTTTTGCTTTTTCTTCAATTTGCCCTGAATGTGGTGAACTTCCATTTTACAATTTGCAGTTTTCACAGTTCTCCTGACTCAGCTGCCTGAGTTCTGGGAATTCAGGTTTCAGCTGTCATGCCTGGCTTCAAGCAGTTTTTCTTATTTGCAAATGTTTGTTTAAGGGGACTTCATTCAGGATGGTGAACTGTGTAACATATTTTTCTGCTTTGTGATTGGGGGATGGGTTCATTACAGGCAATTCTTCTACTTTAAAAATGAGTTCTTTGGGTGGTTCACACAACCTGTTTTGATCATATTTATCCCTCACCCCAACACTTCCCAAATTCACCCAACTTCTTCTTTTTTAATCCTTCAAGATCAATTTGTGCTAACCAAATATTCTCAGATATACGGTCTTCTACTGGAGAGTGCTCAGTTTACCAGGGCAACACTCTTAGGGAAAGTTCTCTCCTTACCCCCAGCTCCATGCCATATCTCCATGGCGTGGTGTGGGATCATGCGCTCTGACTTTTGTTTTCTACTTTCGCCAGCTACCACGTTCTGTTTACTTTGTAGCACCTCATTCTTCTGAGGCAGTGATAATGCAAACAGATATGAGGGTTTTGGGGACATTACTAGACTGGAGTTCCAGAGCGCCCTCTCCTGTTAGTGGAATGACTACACAGATGAATGGATGGTGTGCCTTCTGATTTGTAAGTCTTTATCTATTCCATTCCTCACTTCTTTTTTTCCCATCACCTCCAGACTTTCTGAGACTTTCTTCTTCCTATGTCACGCCCGCCTCCCTACACACAATGTATTTCCAACTTACCAACCTAGATGCTCGTGTGTTTCACTCCTATGTCTGTGAGGCCCTAGGTAATGAGCTCTACTCTGCCGTGCCTTTGGCTTGTTCTGAGTATTCCTCCACCAGGATGGGCTTTCTCCTTCTGCCTTTGCCATCTCTAGGCTTCTGCTCCCTCTCCTCTTTTGCATAGTCTCTTCTCTGGCTCCGTGGGATTCGGGTGCTCCTAACCTTAATGTCATGCCATGTGTCATGTACTAGTGCTTTTGCTTGTGCCCCTTGCTTGTCTACAGAGGTTTGTTTGTTTTTAGAAGGTGTGGAGAGACTCAGACAGTATATGGGTCTTGTTCTCTAGGAACTCAGGAACCCTCAAAAAGTCTGACTTCAGCCAGGCCTTCTAGGGAAATAAAACGAGGTGTATCTCTGGCATTAACTTGTCCATATGGAAAGGATTTGGGGGATAAAGAAGTGGCACCAGGTGGGACACCAAGGAAAGCTCTCAAGTCCCATCCCAGGTACAGTGAGGCGGCTTACCTGAGTAAGGTTCCACTGTAGCTGCTGAGCTGGCTGAACCCCATACACAGTCTGGGGCATAGCTGCCATGCTTGCCATGTAGCCGGCCTGTTGAGTGGTCATCATCCCGTTTGGCACACCCATCATGGAAGCCTGCATGCCCCCCATATAGCCTGCAGGCATGGCCATGGGGGCAACCATTCCAGAGGCTCCTGGTTGAGCTACCATGCCTACTGGTGGGGGCATCATGCTCCCCATGATACTGTTAGGTGGTGTAACCCCAGGGAAACTGGGGTAAGCTGTGGGATATGCCATCTGAGCAGGAGCCATGAACATTGCTGCCAAGAAAACACACATAAGGGTCTGTTAAAGAGTAAAAGATACAAAAAAAAAAAAAAAGAGTAAAAGATACTAAGTCAGCTCAGATACTCTCCAGCTACTCCTTTCCCAGAAGGTCTCCAATTACTCAACTTGGAACCCTGTTCTCCACAGCAAAGTGGCAGGGTGAATTCTCTACAAGTCTCCCTGCGATGACACTGGGCCTTGCTCTGATCTCATCATTCCTTTTTCTGGGGCAGACCCTCTCCCTCATCACCTTGGACCCGGTCCCTGCTGTACTCTCTCCACTACTCCTCCTTCCATTTTCACATCATATGTGTCAATAGAGACGGCCCCTTTCATGGACCCCTTTCTAGTTTCTTGGACTCTAGTCTCAATTACTCTCATACGGCTTCTAGCACGCAGTTTTTGCACATGTTTACTTATGTGAGAGCAAAATTAAACATGTGGTACATATATTTCTAAACTTGAGTTATCTCAATATATTTTTTCTAGTTCTATCCACTGTTTACAAATTTCATTTTTCTTTATGGCTGAATAAAATTCTAATACAACATATAATTCTTACATGTTTATTCTTAGTCTTTCCCTAGAGCACCTCTGTCTCTGTGACTTCACAGACTTTACCTTGGGCAGGCATCTGAGGCGTCTGGGATCCATACAGTGAGAGGATGGAGTCCTTGGAGAGCTGTTTCTTGCCTGTTTCTTCCGATTTGCTCCCTGGCTCAGGGAACAGGTTCAGGTTCTCAGGGACAGAACCAGCACTCCCTGCAGTCGGCATGGAACCCACAGCCTAGGGCACAGAGGACATTGGGGAAATCAATCAGCATGGAACCCACAGTCCAGGGCAGTGAGAAAACCAGTGGGTATGGAACCCACAGCCTTGGGCACAGAGGACAGTGGGGAAATCAGTCAACATGGAACCCACAGCCTAGGGCACAGAGGACAGTGGGCAATTGGTTGGCATGGAACCTATAGCCTTAGGGCATAGAGGGCAGCAGGACAATCAGAATGGTTGCCTGTGTAAGAACCCTTACAGCTTTTGATACTTCTATCATTTCTGATTAGAATTAATAGCTCATGTATAGTTGTGACAGCTCACACCTATAATCCCAGAATTTAGGAGGCTCAGGCAGAAGGCTGGCAGAGAGTTTGAGGCTACCTGGGCTACACAGTGAATTCTAGGTCAGGTTGGACAGTGTTGCTAAAGTGTGAGGCAATGGGGATAAGCAGGTAGAGAAAGAAGAAATGAATTTATGGCTTATGTTTAGTCAGCATTGTCCTGAAAATTTCACCATAAAAAAACTTGACAAACCCTGTAAGTTAAACTTGGGTACAAGCCTTTGTTCTTCAATAAAACAATATGACTTGATAATAAATAAATAAAAACAATCCCAAAACAATGCAACACAGAAAGCTGAGTTTAGTTCAGTATACAGGTTGGAGATAGCGCAGTGCCAGTGTTTGCCTAGGATGTATAAGGTCCTGGGTTCAATTCTTAGCCTTTCTGTCTCACACATACAAAGATCCCAGAGTAGCTATTTACCATAATACAACCAGAAGAAACTTCCACAACTAAGTGTTCTCATCTGCAAAATATACAATTAGAGAATTCCTGTGTAGATATGAAAGTGAACAAAATATACAAAGTGACACTGTGGTAGTTTGAATGTAACTGGCCCCCATAAGCATTAGGAGGTGTGGCTTTGTTGGAGTAGGTATTGGAGTAGGCCTTGTTTGTCACTGTGGAGGTGGGCTTTGAGGTCTCATATATGCTCAAGTCATGCCCAGTAACTCAGTTTACTTCCTGTTGCCTATGCAAGATGTACAACTCTCATCTTCTTCCGCACCATGTCTGTCTGCATGCTGCCCTGTCCCACCATGACAATAGCGTGCTGAACCTCTGAACTGTAATCCACCCTAATGAAATGTCTTTCCTTTATAAGAGTTGCCATGGTCATGGTGCCACAGCAATAGAAACACTAAGACAGACACAGACGCCATTTCTGGGATACAGTAGCAAGTACTCCATAAATAAGAACTGCTGAAGTTCAAGTCTTTCATTCCCACAACATTCTGGTAGGGGTTCAGACTGAGGGGCTCACCTCAAGTACTAGCCTTTAAAAAAATGACACCCTTGAGCCACAAACCTACTCAACTAGTCATTCTTTGGGGACAAAAGACAAAATAGTAAAAAACAGCAATCTTGGGCTAGGACAAGATAACACAATTCCAAAGAGAAAATGGAGGGAAACAAAAGTTTAGCACTACCAAGGAAGCATGACTCAACTACATGACCAAGCTACCAACTTTTCCAGAATGTTCTTTAATCCTGAGAAGTACAGAAGACTCACCTTTCTGGAAACTGAAGAAGGGGATGGAGCAGAGGCCAAGAGATCTAGATCCTTTTCTAGGGTGTTGCTGGTCTTACTGTTTGCAATTGAGCTGGCCACAGGGGCATCTAGGATGAAAGACGGAATTAAATATAGCACAGCGATGAAGACATGTCCTCTATGTGAGACAAGGAGTAGACACAGGAAGACTACAGGTTTTGGCCCAGGGAGCCTGCATAGGGTTTTCAAAGAGGCCTCACCCCACACTCCCACAAGTGCTCTGGCTATAGTCAGTCAGAGGGCAGCAGAAACTCAGACCTGAAGGCTACACCAGTGCCACAGCTGAGCAGCTGGAAGGACACAGTGTGTAGGACTTACTTTCAAGGGAAATGAGGTATGGAAATTGGAGCCATGGTAGTTAACGACCTGAATCAGCAACAGAGACCTGGAGGTACAAGGTCTGTGAGAAAGAACCGGTTTTCTCCTTGAAAATGGCAAAATCAAGACTGTGAAAAGAGAACTGATTGCAAGGTAGCAGGCCATCTCAGAAAATGGTCACACAGGACCAGTGGTTAGCAGAAGAGTGCAGGAAATTGGCGCAAGGCTCAAAGGTGTTCTCCAGGGAAACTGCCAGCATTTACTAAGGGCTTGGTAGGAAACAGAAGGCTCAGGAGCCTCAGAGGTAGCCCTTCCAGCAGCATGTGAAGTAGACACTGACCCGCCACAGCACATGACTCAAAGTAACATTCATGGTTAAGTAAACTACTCAAGATCCCAGACAGTAGGTCTCACTTCGGGGATAAAGACCATGCTCTCAGCCACTACACTGAGCCGCTGCTCTGAAAAAAGGCCGAGTGAACACTTTCTTAGAGTATTCAGAATGAAACAGGAAGAGCATCGAGGACAATCTTAGTGAAATAGACAGAAGCATAAGCCCTGACTCTTAGTCTTCCTAAGGTGGCTGATAATTCACTAAATCTGCAAGAACACAAGAGATGAAAAGACTAACTCTTACCAAGGCCCAACAAGTCCATGACAGGGGCTGCAGATTTCGGGGAGCTTTTCCGAGGTAGCTGTGCATCTTCTTTTTTCTGTGGCTAAGGTGAAAAAAAAATGTTATAAAAAAGAGCAAGCAGTTGTTTTTGACATACACTCCCATCACTGTAAAGCCACAGGTATTTTTGTGGTATGTCTGTTTGTCAAAGACAGTTACCAAAGAAGCAAGACTCAGGAAGTGCCAGAAGGCATGAGTTCATGAACTGAACATGAAGTAAAAAACAGCCTGCGCAGCTTGTTTAGCTTTCTGGAAAGGCTCATCTTTCTGAAACCAGTCCATCCTGTGAGCAGGCACCAACAGAAATGGGGAAAAAAAATCCCTGAAGGGACTGCACAGCAGACAGAACAGATAAAGCCAAATCCGACAGCCTGAGTTCAATTCCCAGGATTCTCAGGGTACAAGGTGATGATGGATTCCCACAAATTGTCTTCTGACTTCCACATGTGTGTTACAGTACATGCATCCCACAAATCAACTGATAAATTGTTTTTTTGTTGTTTGTTTTTGAGACTGGGTTCCTCTGTGTAGTCCTGGCTGTCCTGGAACTGACCATTTATACCAGGTTGGCCTTGAACTCAGGAGATCCTTCTGCCTCTGCCTCCCAGGTGCTGGGATTAAAGGTGTGTGATACTATGCCCAGCCCAGTTTTA
Source organism: Mesocricetus auratus (assembly GCF_017639785.1). Lineage (NCBI taxonomy): Eukaryota > Metazoa > Chordata > Mammalia > Rodentia > Cricetidae > Mesocricetus > Mesocricetus auratus. Next base: position 20,856,076 of record NW_024429197.1, on the reverse strand, counting down.
TTTTTTAATTAAAGAAAAAGTCATTTCTCGATTTTACTTTATACTAAGGAGATCACTTTAAAGAGTCCCAGTCCACTCAACCATTATTACCATGGACTGAGTCTATAGACGAGCTTCACAATGATGTGAAGAACCTCCCCTTAAACAATAGTAAAAATAGCCAGGTGGTAGTGGCACACGCCTTTAATCCCAGTACTCGGGAAGCAGAGGCAGGCGGATCTCTGTGAGTTCGAGGCGGGGCTGGTCCAACAGTCTCCAAAACAATACAGAGAAACCCTGTCTCGTAAAAACCAAAAAAAAAAAAAAAAAAAAAAAAAAAAAGAAAAAAATAGTAAAAATAGTATTAAAAAAAGTCTGGAGGGATGGCTCGGTGGTTAAGAACACAGGCTGCTCTTGAAGAGGACCTGGGTTTAGTTTCCAGCACCCACAAGGTGACTCTAGTTCTGGAGGACACAATGCCTTCTTCTGGTCTCCTCAGGCACCAGGTAAACATTCATATACATAAGATAAAAACAAACAAGTATTTAAAAAATAAAAAGTAATTGGCCATCTTTCTCAGAGGATCTGCTACACAGCCAGTGTCCTCTGGGGAAGAGGTGGGTGTGACCTCACTTCTGGGCTGCTTCACGCTGCAGCAGGGAAAGGAGGTAAGACTAACACAGAGGGAACATCTGCTTACAAGACATCACATTGCCATCGCACGTTGGCAGGGAGCATGCGCCTTGCTCAAAAGGGGAAGACACAGTCCCAGGCTTCCATCTGGCTCTTCTCTGGATGCAGTGTGGCACACACTGATCTTGGATGTGACAGCAGGCCTCTGTGAGTTCAAGGCCAGCCTGGTCTACACAGTAAGACCTCTCCAAAAAAAATGAGGGGTTGGGAAAGAGAAGAAAGTGGGGTGCTAGAGAGAATGAGAGGGGGCCACAGAGCACATTGGACAGCACCAGGCACAGGGCAAGCAGCAGGTGATCTGTGCGTCATGTGGGCCTTTAGTCCCAAGTGCAACAGTGCAGTAAGCTTCAGACCGTCCCTCCCCTTCTCCAGATATGTGAACACGAGACCACACACGAGGACAGGCTCCCCACTTACCATTTTTACTTTCTCAAAAACAACAGGTTCCATCTTTTTCTCTGGAACGGGTTCACTCCCTCGTTTCCACTTATCGTCCTTCTCTTTCTAAAGTGATTTAATAGGACAGTCATGTCTTAGTGTTAGCACAGTTAATGTTTTAGGAGCTACAATCCAAATGCAAGCAGGACATCAAGAGGTCCCTAAGATCCTGATACAGCAATTCAGCCAAAAGGTATGGGGAATGAGCACTGACCAGGCTGGCCTCAAATTTGTAGTGATGTATTATTTATGACTTATTAAAGCTTGACTGAGGATTCAGAAAAGCAAAATCAGCCACAAACTACAGAGATTAGGCAGTGGCGATACACACACCTTTAATCCCAGCAGCCACAAGCTAGGAGGTGGTGGTACACACCTGTACTCCTAGGACTCAGGAATAAGAGGTAGATGGATCTCTGTGAGTCCAAGGTCACCCAAATCTACACAGGAGTGAATCAGTCTAAAGGAGAATCATAGCTCACAGCTTTAATCCCAGCACTAGAGGATTATAAAAGACAGGAGCAAGTAGTCAGTGTGAGGCATTCATTCTCCAGCCACGGTGAGGGAGAGGTTACAGTCTGAGGCTTGGTGAAAGCTCATGGAGACAGGATCAGCCCATTCAGCCTGAGGTAGAGATACGAAGCCGGTGGCCAACTGCTTTGCTTTTCTGATATTCAGCTTGAAGTTTAAACCCCAATATCAGTTTGTGGGTCATTTATTTATTCATGTTACACAAATTCACAGAGATTGCCTGCCTCCGCTGGGATTAAAAATGTGCACTGCTACTTTTACATTTATTAACTGACCCTTTGGGACCACTTTGCTGCTTCACTGGTATTCGGTTATTAAGTGAAAGTCTTTCGAATTCTTCCCGGCCTGATTAAAAAGTAAACTACTAGTATAAACAAAATGAAAGATTTACAACTAACCCTAAGGGCGTTGATGTCCAGACTTCGGTCCATATATTTCTTCTTCTCATATTTATCTCGAATAAATCCTTCAACAGCTCTGCAAATGCTTATTAAGAACAAATCACAAGTGACAGTGGGAATGTGAAAGATGAGTTTGTCCCATGGCAATGCTCTCCTCTTTCCTTCCTGCCTGGTTTCCCCACAGGACTCCTGCCTCTTCATATGCAGCTTCCCTGACCAAAACCTTGAAATCATTCATTCCTTCAAGGTTACTGCAGGCGGTCACCATTTCCTGATGTACCTTTGGACTGATGACAGTGGCAAGGAGGATTAACCTTCACTGAGAGCGCAGCATCTGTGGCTGCTGTATTAACCTTCACTGAGAGCGCGGCATCTGTGGCTGCTGTAGGACCCAGGGAAAGCAGTAGGTATCTGTTTTAAGCCCCGGACCAACAGACGTCAAAGGCCTCCTCAAAACAAGCCTAGGCCCAGCTGCCAGTTTCTGATTGATGAGTCTCTGTCACCTAACAGGCTCCACCAACACCCACCAAAGTCAAACACTAAAGAGGTAGTCTGCAAAGTTCCCCTTGAGAAACACCACCTTCAAATGAGCTTTTTCTGTGTTTGTCAGCCCCTGCTGAGGGAATGGAGGAAGAACAATATTGACAAACTGGTCAAAAATAGTCAGTGCTTTCATGCAAGCTATTTTTAAAAAGCAGTAAAAATGAGTGCCAGTTTTGGTGATTGCCAGAGTTCAGCAGAGCACAGTAAACTATTCTTTTCATCAAACAATAGTATCAGAGATTCAGAAACTATTGGAGCTGTCACTCTATGGAAGAATTCACAGTAAAGTCGCTGCAGCCCTAATTACTGAGCTTTCCCTACATGACACTACCTGACAATCCCAACATCAGCACACAAGCGCCTTTTCTACCTTGGTTGAAGGAGAAAGAAAATCCAAAGTCTTTGACTAATCCATGCAGAGATGCCCAGTCATATTACAGCCCTTGAAGGTCGCCTGGCTCTTCCCAAACATCAAAACTGCACCCAGCTAGCACTCCAAAAAAAGATACGGGTCTATCTGAGGCCGCCGGAAGGTCTCAGGAAGGTAGGCTTCGTAGAGTCGGTTTGCCTTTCCATTCCCCATCTCTTGCATGCACTGCAATGAAAGAGAATGAAGAGCAGGTCAGACCAGAGTGCATTCGTCTCCCTCAGGTCTCCCACTGTGCAGACCAAGAGCTAACTCCAGAGAGTGGCAGAACCAAGACGGAAACTTGTGGGCTCTAGTTTCCCAACATTTGGTTGCCACAGCTTTTCCCTCTCCACAGGTTACTTCAATTTTTCTTTTTTCTTTCTGTGTATGGGTGTTTTTCTAGCATATATGTCTGTGCACTGTGTGTGTCCAAGGAGGCCAGAAGAGAGTACCTGATCCCCTGGGACTAGAATTACAGATAGCTGTGAGCCATTATGTGGGTGCTGAGAAAGAATCCTGGGTCCTCTGGAAGAACAGCCAGTACTCTTAGTTTCTGAGTCCCTGAATAGTTGTTGCTGTTTTTAATTGAAAGATATGTCTAATAAGAGACAAATAATTCAGCAACAATTCATTTGAAAACCCAAGCTACATAGCTACCCACCAAATTTCTACAGGGCAAGCACTAATGGGTGCTATGATTCTAATTTAATACAAGTTTCTTTTGGCAGTGCTGATATTGGACTCAGGGCCTTGTGTATGGTAAGTAAATGTTCTACCACTAAGCTACAGCCTCAGTCCTTCTAAACTTATACTTTCAGCTAACTTTAGTTCTATTATCAATAAATAAGGCATTTCTCATTAAGCCCTTAAATAGACCCCCTGTGCTGGTTAGTTTTAACTATCAGCTTGATACAACATAGAATCACCTGAGAAAATAGTGGCTCAAAACCGAGAGTTATAAGCCAAATAACCCGTTCTTTACTCCTTTATGTTGCTTTTGGTCAAGGTGCTTTATCACAGCAACAGAAATGAAACTAGAAGGAAAATGCCACTCACCATTTAGACCTACAGTGGTCTATAAACACAATCAGATCATTGCTAAAGCCTCTTCAGACACTAATAAAACAAAACCTGATTTCTACCATTAACTTTTAGCTAGTGGTTTTCTTTGAATCCTCCTCCCTTAATGCCCCTATCCCCAAAACAAAACTCCAATAAAGTGTTTCAATATAGGAAGAAAATAAAGAACGAAGCTATACCAGGGAATAGATCCCAGGCCATATGGCAACATTAATTTATCTGTTACCCTGAGCCTACCAAGCTAACAGCATGCAAGATTTATACATGTATTTTAGCAATATAACATTACTCTAAGGCTGGAAGCATAGCTCAGAGGCACAGCTGAGAGTATCTGCCTAGTATGTGTGAGGCCCTGGTTCAATCTCTAGAACAAGGAAGAAAAATGAGTAGTCTATGATTTAGAAGGTTTTTGGTTTTGTTCTTACACCCAGCAAACTTCCTTCACTGAGCTATATCCTCAGACCAGAAGGTGGTTTTGTTCCTTTGTTTAAATGACTGCCTACATCTAAAACTACAAATGTTATATCTGTAAAAGCCAAAAGTCCTAGATGGTCACAGATATCTTGAAAGAGTAGTAGTTTTATCAACTAGAAAGACATACTTATAACCTCAGGACTTGGGAGGCTGGGGTAAGTGAGAAAGAGTTAGAGTCCTGCTTGTCTCAAAACAACAACAAAACTAACAATTTTCTGGGTGTGGTGGCACATGCTTTTAATTTCAGGACCCAGGGGGTAGAGACACGGAGATCTCTGAGTTCCAGGCCAGCCAGGGCTACACTTAAGACCCTGTCCTAAATAAATAAAATAAAAATTAGAATTTGACAAATGTGTTTGACAACTAAATTTCCCTCTTTCTTTCCTCTCACCTTCATGTCCAGGCTAGAGTTCACCTAGAACTATTCATATTCAGGGATAGGAGAAGCTGGCCATCTGCTATGATCATACCTGGATCTGTTCTTGAGTCCACTGGTCAAGGTTCACTGATTTTACTCTGGATATATGTACCCCGAGATTCCTGTGAATCCCAGCACACCGAATGCAGATAAACACGCCAATGTTCCAGGAGGCCCATCGAGGCCCTGTGAAGACAGAGACAGGACAATCAAGTACAAATTATGATAATGCCCCCCAGCCCATCTATGATTTAGATTATCAAGCAACATTTATGCTAAAATCAAAAGAGAGAGATTTTACTGCAATTACCTCTATATTGACTTTATTCGTTCCTATGGATCAACATTTGATTTTCAGCTTAAATGGTTCGAAGGGCACCACAGAACTGTGCAGTGACCACTATTCTAATTCTAGAACAGTTTGATCGCTCAAACCCCAAACCTATTAGAGGCATTCTGCATCCCCCTCCCCACCTACCCTTAGCTCTCAGGTCTTGGCAATCACAGATCTATTTTCTGACTAGGACTTGCCAGTTACAGATACCTAATCTACATGGAACTATGCAATGTGCAGACACAGGACAGGTTTTCAGTGTCTAATGAGCACTAAAATGCATATTACTGTACTCTGTTACTTGTATGATGAAAACTCCAAAAGCGTGGTGGAAAGGCATGTCACAGTCTCTCTAGCCTGGCACCTTACACCAACAGTGGAAGACACTGTGAAGGTGGGGGGGCCTGGGTTCAGCTTTCTCCTAGGAAAAAGGATACACAAAATGCAGGCCAACCAGGCTCATGCTGAAACTGGAAACGCTGTAGTCCTCTCCTCTCCTCTGGCCTATGAAATATGCATCCACAGTAACCTAACAGGGTCCTCTCCCCTGGCCTGATGTCCCTGCTTTACCCAACTTCAGAACTATCAACATTCAGAATTGCCAAAGAATATCATTACTTGAATGCGTATTGGTTCAAAGGACGTGAGTTGAATAAGCTGTTGCAGAATCTCTTATCCCCTGACAGTTCTCTTCACCCTAATAATATCTTTGGAAAATCCCCAAACTCCTCATAATTTTATATGAGAAAAATCACCTACTTTTATATGACAACTGCCAAAGACTGATTGAAAAATCTGGCACAGTTCCCTCTCCATCATTCCTCAGAAACGGATGGCATAAATTAGCCACCGTGTCAAAATCAGAGGCTTTGATAAAGCGTTGAGGTGACACCAATACCAACTGACTTTCTACAAAGATGAGCTGGAAACAGACAGTTGTCCAGCCTGTGAATTTTCACAGCAATTTTAAAGAACAAATGCTAAAGTTCTGGGAAGTCTCAGAAATCTGAATCCATAATTATTACCAGAAAGACCATTTTGATTCAGGTAAAGTTCATTATGGCAAAATACAGCACGGGAGGCGCACATCCTCCTAATCACCACCAGGGAGTGCTTTCTGCTTGAAAGGTTATTGCTATTCTCCCGACAGGTTCAGGTTTATCTTCTAAAAGATCATCCATCAGCCGCTCCAGGTCCGGAGTCAACTGCACAGTCTTCAACAGACTAACAGACATACTGACTCATATACTTGTTTCTGGTAGTGGGTGTCATACAGATGCAAAATGCACGGTTTCTCACGGCACTGAATTCCTGTTTTTGTGAACAGTTTTCAGAATTCCCATATGGTCTTTAACGTTTGTAATGGCACCAAATATCACTATTTCATGTTTCTTTGACATTTTTCCTTTGTTCTAGATTCTGAGTCTCCGAGATCAAGACAGTTAAGATGGAGCGGCTGAGATAGCTCAGCAGGTGACGGTGTTTGCCACGGAGGCCGATGCCCTAAATAACCCAGAATCCATACAGTGGAAGGAGAGACTGCACTCCCACAAATTACCCTCCGGTCCCCACACACATGCAGTGCCCCCCCTCAGTAAATAAGTAAATGTAATAACAAGTTTTGGAAAGACATTACCTGTGGAATATTAGGCTATCTGCTTCCTGGGTCTAAGTCAGAGAAAGCAGTTTGCAGTCACAATTCCAGAACAGAAATACAGCAACTATCTTTTTTTTTTTTTTTTTTTTTTTTTTTTTTGGTTTTACGAGACAGGGTTTCTCTGTTTTGGAGGCTGTCGGTCCAGCCTGGCCTCGAACTCACAGAGATCTGCCTGCCTCTGCCTCCCGAGTGCTGGGATTAAAGGCGTGCGCCACCAACGCCTGGCTCAGCAACTATCTTTTAATAAGCAACCAGATGACAGCCTTCTCTTCCCCTCCTGCCCTCGCACCCTCCCACATTTTCCCAGTGAAATAGTGAGGCTTCTCATTCCTACCTCACTCAGTCTCTTCCCCCCACCCATCCTCCCCAAACCTGAGTCTGAACCAATGACCTCATACATTCTAGGCAAAAGCTCAACTACTGCCCTACAACTTAAGTTCTCTTTTAATTTTCAGCAACTAGACTTATTGGTCACCAATTGCATAATCCATAAGACAGTGAAATTGGGAAGGACAAAAGTTACTTCTGGGCTAGGAGTAGAGCTCAGTGGTAAAGCACTTGCCTACTATGCTAGACTTTGGGTTCCCTTCCCACAACTTATATGGCTGAAAATGTGAGGAAACTGTGTAGTTATTAAAAGTATAATTTGTGGAGCCAGAAAAGACTTAGGTTTGAATGCAACTCCATCAGTGACTACACATATGGCCTTCAGTGACTTATACTTCCCAGGCCTCAGTTTCCCCGTTTATAAAATGTATATAATAACATCTATCGCCAATTGCCTAGAACACAGGGAAACAATAAATAACAACTGCACATAAGAACTTGGTACAGGGGGCTGGAGAGATGGCTCAGCAGTTAAGAGCAATGGCTACTCTTCCAGAGGTCCTGAGTTCAATTCCCAGCAACCACACGGTGACTCACAACCATCTGTAATGAGATCTGAGTCCTTCTTCTGGTGTGCATGAACACAGAGCACGCATATACATAAAATAAATACTTAAAAAAAAAAAAAGGAACCTGAGCCAGGCGGTGGTGGCACACACCTTTAATCCCAGCACTCAGGAGGCAGAGGCAGACGGATCTCTGTGAGTTCGAGGCCAGCCTGGTCTACAAAGTGAGTTCCAGGACAGCCTCCAAAGCTACAGAGAAACCCTGTCTCGAAAAAAAAAAAAAAAAGGAACCTGAGCCAGGCGGTGGTGGCACACGCCTTTAATCCCAGCACTCAGGAGGCAGAAGCAGGCGGATCTTTGTGAGTTTGAGGCCGGGCTGGACCAACAGCCTCCAAAACAATACAGAGAAACCCTGTCTCATAAAACCAAAAAAAAAAAAAAAAAAAAAGAACCTGGTACACAATGAGGATTCTAGAATACATTTCCCATTCATTCCCACTGAAGAGCCACAATGGACTCACATGTGTGTCCCAGCACTGTTTGATTCTACAGAATGCTAGGGGTTTGCATTTTGTTTTGCTGTTAGCCCAGGCTGGCCTTACACTTAGCAATCCTTCCTCCTCTGCTTCTGCAGCATTAGGATTATAAGCATGTACCACTACACCGGGCTTCCCCATCCCCTTTAGTTTTGAATAAAATTTATTGTTTCATGATATACACTAAATTATAAGATACACAAAATTTGTTACTACAGTGGAATGGACTCTGTTCAGTGTTCCAAGAAACATGAAAATTTAAACAACTTTATTTCCTTCAAAATCGTCTGAAATATATCACCACTGGCTGAATCCTTGTTCCCATGCTAATACATGCTCCCACTCAAACACAAAGGCCCAAGTTTTTGACAGCACCACTGCAAGGCCAGCCTACTTCCGTCTGGTAACCCATGGCAAGCAGGTAATACAAAGACACCCCCCTGAAATTAAGCGTGGAAAGAGGTAATGTGAAGTAATATTCTCAACAATTCTGAAAGCAAAGGGAGTAACAAGTGATCTAAGCAGACAGTGACCATGAGCACAAGAACAAGGGCACATGTAGCAGGGACTACAGGACAGACTCAGGATTACTGAACAGTATTCAACATTGACATGGAGCCACTCTGTGATGAAAATACATGAAAATGAAGGAAGCATGTAGGTTGGGTTGGTCAACTAGAAAATCCAAGAGCAGAAGTGTCTGCCTAGTTGGGAAAACTCTGGGCTTATACTAACTGTATGCGTTGATACCTTCGGGCTGGTGTCTCCATGTGTGAAATGGAAAGCATGTACACAATGTCCCACTCAAATTCCACTATGAATGTCCACCAGAGTTGCCAAGGTTAACAAGTAAGAGAGGATCGAGAATCTTCATCCCCTGTCCAGTGTTCCCTGAAACCACCAGGATCTGTCAATCTTTTTAAAAATTATTTATTTATTTTCCTTTTATGAGTATGAGTGTTTTGCCTACATGTATTTGAGTGTACTGTATGTGTACTTGGTGCCTTTGGAGGCCAGACAGGGTGCCTTATTATTCCCTGTGATTCACCATGTGGGTGCTGGAAACTGAGCCTCCGTCCTCTGCAGAAGCAGTGAGTGCTCTTAACCAAGTCATTTCTCCAGTTCCTCCCACTTTTTAAAGACAGCTGTCTGTCACCCAAAATAGTTTAAAACTCACTGTGTGATTTAGAATGCTTCCCAAGTGCTGGGATCACAGGTATGCCACCACACCTGGTGTCATGTGGTGCTATACATCACATGCAGGCCTTTGGAACTGCTAGGCAAGCACTCCACCCACTACATCCCAGAATCGCTCCATTTCTACCTAGACCTCCTCACCCCGCAAGCACTCATTCTCTCAGCATTATTTATTGACTCCCTAGGCCCTGGGTCCTGGGGATACAAAGGAAGAAGTGTCTTTCTTTTGCAGTCCTAGGCATTGAACCTAGCATCTTAGACAAGCCAGGCATGCGCTCTATCTCTAAGCTACACCACCAGACCAATAACTAATTGGGCCCCAGACCCAGACCAGAAGAATAATCTCTCTAAAATACAAGCTTATACCAATGAGACTTCTGACTATAAGCCTTCCATGATATTTCATACACAAAGGTAAAAGTAAATTGGAGTGAATTTCATTTGCACATGAAAAACATAACATACACACACACACACAGAGGGAGAGAGAGAGAGAGAGAGAGAGAGAGAGAGAGAATTAAAAATAAACCTTTAAAAAGAACAAAATTCTCAATACTCTCCAAGGGCTTTTTAATTTATTACTCTTTTGTTATTGTCAAGATAGACAGAATTTATTTAAAACTCATTTAAAAGTTAGCAAATCCTTTACGCCCCTCTCCCGTTACCTGTAGAAATGCATCAAGGGAAAAGCAGGTCAGATACATGAGTATGTTAAAAATGTTTATTATTGTCAGCATGCTGGCACATTCACTCCTGTTATCCCGGACACTGAGTTCTAGGCCAGTCTGGGTTACAGAGTGAGACCCATTCTCAAAAAAAATGTACATGTATATATAATATAATATATATGTATATATATTTTTAAATGGTCTCACAATCTAGCCCAGATTGGCCTGGTACTCACAGGTCACTTGTGTCTCAACTCTTAAGTACTAGGACTACAGACATGAGCCACTACACCTGGCTTAATGTTGATTTCTAAAAACTAAAAAAATACATTGTAAGACTATATAAAGGAGTTATGAAGTTTTTAGCTGTCCACTTAAACAGAAATAGTTCTGTTCTACTGGGCTTGGTGTTGCACACTTTTAATCCCAGTGCTTGGTAGACAGAGGTATGGAGATCTCTGGAAAGTCAAGGCCAGTCTGATATTGTGGAGCAATCTTTTTGTACACTGTGAAGATGTGTTGCTTTCACTTGTTTAATAATAAGCCAAATGGCCATTAGCTAGGCAGGAGGTATAGGCAGGTCAGCCAGACACAGAGGATGCTGGGAAGAAAGACAGAGTCTCCAGCCAGATGGAGAGGGAGCAAGACAGGTCATGGTATTGCCACAGGTAAATGCCACAGGCAAAAGCACAGGTAACTGCCACAGGTCATGTGGCAACATGTAGACTGATAAAACAGGTTAATTTAAATTGTAAGGGCTAGTCTGTAACAAGCCTAAGCTATCAGCTGAGCATTTACAATTAATAAGAAGTCTCTGCATGGTTATTTGGGAGTTGGCTGGCAGGACAGAAAAATCTGCCTACAGCCTGATCCTATATAATTCAAGACCAAAGCTACATTTGTCCCCATCTCAAATAGAAAAAAAGAGAAATACTTCCATGATATATTGATTTTTTTTCTTTTTTTTTGGTTTTATGAGACAGGGTTTCTCTGTATTGTTTTGGAGGCTGTCGGTCCAGCCTGGCCTCAAACTCAGAGATCCACCTGCCTCTGCCTCCCAAGTGCTGGGATTAAAGGCATGCACCACCACTGCCCGGCGATATATTGATTTTTTTGTTTTGTTTTGTTTTCATTTTTTGATACAAGGTTCCCCTGTGTAGCCTTGGCTGTCCTGGAGCTTGCTCTGTAGACCAGGCTGGTGCTGGCCTCGAACAGAGATCTGCCTGTCTCTGCCTCCTGTGTACTGAGGCTAAAGGCCTGAGCCACCACCACTCATCGATATATTGACTTTTAAAATTAAGTACTAAAACAGTATGCATGACCCATTCTAACATTGCTTAAAGATAAGTCTATATGGCTATCCAGAAAAGGGGTCTAAACTACACACTGATTAAAACTTATTTCTGGGAAATGAGACTACAAAATTCTTATCTTTCTTTTTTCTTTTTCATTTATCTAGCCTGTTTTTCTGCCTTGCTCAGTGAAGGATGGAATAGTGTCCAACACGCTGAGGACTCACAGGAGGCGGACGAGCTAAGTGATGAGGCATCAAAGGTAGAACTTCACCCATGCATAGATGGTGGCTCTGGGGAGGAAATTCTAACAACCAAGGTGAAAACAAATCCCATGCATCCAGAAACAGTGAAGTCCCACCAGGGGCAGAGGCTAGATCATCAGTTTCTGGGAATGGCAGAGAATGAGCTTGTGTGGCAAAATCAGGGAGCAGGTGAACAGTGAGGCTTCACATCCTTTCTACTGCTACAGTTTCGGGGATGACCTGCAGGTGACCTTTTTCTGTGGTAAGTGCAGCTTGAGCCAACTAAGTCAACTAAGTCAACACTCTACCACTGAGACATATTCCCAGCACTGTAGGTGACTGTGTTTTAGGTCCTTTCCTATGTTTAGTCACCATGGTACCGTTTGAGTGTAACAACTCAGGGAAGAAAGGTGTATTTGGACTCACAGTGTCATGCCTTAGCCCTTCATGCTGAGGAGGGAACAGCAGAGCATGGCGATTAGGAGGCAGAGAGGGAATGCCTGACTACACCAGACAGGCCCCACTCTATCTGAGCCCACAGCCTACCACCAGGCAGTGCTACACAAATGCAGATCTCCCCTCTGTGGTTAGTCTTCTCTAAACCTTACTAATCTCCTAGGTAGTTCACAATCCATTCAGACTAACATTAGCTTCATGCTTCTTGACTACCATTAGTGGCTTTACAAATGCCCAAGGAGGATGTAAAATAAAATAGCTCAGCAAGTAAAGGCATTTGTTGCTAAGTTTGATGAGGAACCCACATGACAGGAGAGAACTAACTTCTGCAAGTGGTTTTCTATTTCCATCTGCATGCCATGGCTTGTGTGCATAAGTATGTGTGTGTGTGCATATGTGTGTGTGTGTGCGTATGTGTGTATGTGAGTGTGTGTCTGTACAAGACAAGTACATGTCAAATGAAATTAAAATGCCAAATGAAATAATCAATTTATAAACATATTAGATGTTAATGAAACTAAAACAGTCAAATTCAGTTCATGAGCCTGAAACTGGCACTGAAAACTGGTTTATAAATGTGGTAATGTCCTGGCTGGTTTTTGTCAACTTGACACAAACCTAGATATATCTAGGAAGAAGGACTCTTAATGGAGGAAATGCCCTATTGGCCTGTAGGTAAGTTTATGGGACATTTTCTTGATTAATGGTTGATATGGGAAATTAAGAAGGGCTGCAAGAGGTATGTTTACCAGCCTGTTTTTATTTACTCAAAAAAGCATCCATCCAGTTCCCTATACCAAAATAAGCAGTAACTTCTGTAAACACAACAATTTGAGGAACACGAGACTAAAACAGGACTTGCTCAATCAAGATCTGCTCTCAGAGTGCTCTGAAGAGAACCCACTTGTCGCTTCTGGGCTGTCTTACAGAGTGCTGTTTCTGTCTGTCATACAGGGACACAGCCCACATGTACAAAGTCAAGAAGAGAATAGAAGTGAAACTTCCCAAATGTCTGAGACAAAGAAAACAGAAACACTTCTCAGGTCACTTAAGAGGTGAAGGAGAGTACTACACTAAAGAGTTAAAAAGTCAGAGGTATAGCTGGGCACACACCTTTAATTCCAGCACTTGGGAGGCAGAGATAGGAGATCTCTGGGAGTTCGAGGCCAGCCTGGTCTATAAAGAAAGTTCCAGGGCAGCTAGAGCTACACAGAGAAACCCTATCTCTCAAAAAAACAAAAAACAAAACAAAACAAGACAAACAAACAAAAAACCGGGCGTTGGTGGCGCACGCCTTTAATCCCAGCACTCAGGAGGCAGAGGCAGAGGCAGAGACAGGCAGATCTCTGTGAATTTGAGGCCAGCCTGGTCTACAGAGCTAGTTCCAGGACAGCTTCCAAAACAATACAGAGAAACCCTGTCTCGAAAAACAAAAAAACAAAAACTAAACTAAACCAAAGTCAGAGGTACAGGGGCTGGAGAGACGGCTCTGCAACTAAGAGCAGTGGCTGCTTTTCCAGAAGACCAAGGTTCAATTAATTCCCATCACCCACATGACAGTCTTCATAGGTACATACATACATACATGTAGGCAAAACAACAGTGCACATAAAAGTAATTTATAAATCATTAAAAAAAATCAGAGGTACAAATATCCTTGGACCTCAATGACCCCAGCAGGAGACCTTTCAGGTTAGCAGTTTTAACCTGTGGGTTGTAGCACCTCTGGGAGTTGAACAACACTTTCACAGGAGTAGCATATCAGATATCTTGCATACAGATGTTTACAACTCATAACAGTAGCAAAACTACAGTTATGAAGCAGCAATAAAAAGTAACTTTATGGTTGGGGGTTACCACATTATAAGGAGCTGTACTAAAGGGTTGCAGCATTAGGAAGGTTGAGAGCCACCTCTTTAGGTAATCGAAGACTCTGGGGTGACTAGTGAGTTAGGGACCATTTCAAAAGGTAGCAGGTTCTATTGTTAGACGGCACAGACTGCTAGAGAGGGCTTGCTCTAGCTAGGTTTCAGTCATCTGTCCAGACCACCTCCATCTCCCAGGGTTGCTCTAGATTTACATAAAATATGCAAGACAAAGGTGGAGGCTAGAAGATTCTAGCAGAGAAGAAAGAGCAGAGCTTCTTTTTGGTTTTTCGTGTAGGCTCCTCTTCCTGATTACAATGTTTTTGCACACAAATGTAAAGTTATCTTTATCATATGTATGTATGTATGTATGTATGTATGTATGTATGTATGTTTTTACATATGCTTAAGATATTTTATGTCACTGTGAGTTCGAGACCAGCCTGGTCTACAAGAGTTAGTTGCAGGACAGCCTCCAAAGCCACAGAGAAACCCTGTCTTGAAAAAAAAAAAAAAGATAATAATAATGCCTTACTTTAAATAATTAAATAATTAAGGCCTTGGGCTTAACCTCCAGCACCTAAGGAAAAGAACAGTCTCTAGCTGGGTGGCCGTGCATGGCTGTGGTAGTGCTATCTGAAACTTTGGGATAAGCCCAAGTCTCTTAGCATTTCCCTAGGAAATTCTGGCATGTGCTGCTATGATTTTTTTAAAATAAAGAACAGGCATATTTTAAGGGAAGAGAAAAAAGCTGGTCAAACGATTTCCTGCCTGTGTTGAAGAATCTTGTGAAGTCAGGAAGACTGGATGAATTGCCCAACCACGGAAGCCAAAAGCTACTTCCAGTAGAGACCAGCCCTCTAAACTTAGAAACCACTAAGTATCGTCAATTTTGATTTTGATTTTGTTTCATTTTGAGACAGTTTCTATGTAGCACTGGCTGTCCTGGAACTCACAGAGATCTGCCTGCCTCTGCCTCTGCCTCCGCCTCCTCACTGCTGCGATCAAAGGTGTGTGTTATCATGCCCAGTGAATATGGTAAAATTTAATGAAAGAGCTGGACATGGATTTCTATTCTTAAAATCCCAGTTCTCAGGAGGCTAAGGCAGGAGACTGTGAGTTCTAGGTCAACAACAACAAGATAGGAGTGAAGAACTTTCAAGGGTACTAATGAATGGTGAGCTGGAGACAGCTACCCTCAGGACAGGATGAACTACAATACCTAAGAAGCCTCAGAAGAGAAGCAAAAAGTGTAGGAACTGAACAACAACAACAAAGCATGCTGGGAAAAAATTCAATATATGAGCCAACTAGGCTCAGTTCTGGGGGATCCAGCACCCTCTTCTGGCTTCTGAGGACATTAGGTATACATGCAGTACACTTACATACACTCATGCAAAATAATCATACACATTTTAAAATATATGTTTAAAAAAGCATATAAAAATAATAAATGAAAACCTAGTAGGAATATTTTTGTGAAAATGACTTTTTATAGAGGAATGACACCAAGTTCATTTAAACGTGCCGCATAGAATGTCAGATAATGTTTGGGGGACCCTCCTCCCCCCGTCAGCCCGTGGTAGTTTGACTCTAGCTAATTCCCACTATACAAAGACCTGCTTAAAGCATTGGTGAATAAGTTAGTAGACTGGTGGCTGAGACATGCTTCTCTGCAAGGGGGCAGGGGAAGACAAAAAATAGCTGCTTTCATGAGGGCAGGAAGGAGGTTACTTTGTGAGGAGCCAAGCAGCGAGGCTATCTCAGTACAAACGATTGTTTGGCTTGAAGGCTCCATGTGGGCAATTACTCCAATGAAGGCTCAGCTGGACTAGAAGCAGAGCCTGCCAGAACCCCAGGACAGGGACTTAACACAGGCTCAAGTGTCAGAATCATGGTACTGGGATCCCAGCGCATCCTTGTGAAGACACACACAGAATCCCTGCCAGGATGCCCACAGAACACAGCCCCCCTTACAATGCACCACTCTGAACCCGAGCCAGTGAAGACTGAATTTAAAGAGTCCGTGGGAACAAATTCAATGTTATCCCTAAACTGACTTTTTATAGTAAATGTTAACAAGTATGAACGTTTGACCTCCTGAGATCAATACTTCTGGAAATCCATTATGTTTCAATCATTATTTTCAAGGAATAGCAGCAGACCGGTGGAGTTGGTTCTTGCAAAGTGTTGCTTAACAGCTAGACAGGTGCAGCAGATTCGAACACATTTCTGATATTTCAAACCAACATCATAATTAAGCTATGTTCCTAGTACTCATGACCTCACTTCAAGTCATGAAGCTAACTTGGTTTGTCACGAATCACTGTTGTCCCTTCTGGGGACATTCAGTTCTTGGTGATTTATAGGTTACTTCAGGTTAAAATGTCCTTACTGTAATAACTTGGTGATGAATTACTTTAATATTTAATAGTTTATTAAAAAATAATCTACTCATGTCCTTAACACACACACACTAAACACTGGGCATGATGATGCATGCCTTTAACTTCTGAACTCAGGAGGCAAAAGCATGTTGGGGGCAGGGGGGTCAGCCCTGAAAATATACGTATAAATAACACTATACAAACTAAGCAGGTTGTGTTTAGGAGTGTGTGTGTGTGTGTGTGTGTGTGTGTGTGTGTGTGTGTGTGTATGAGCTCAGTGTCTGTGTATGTGTGTATATACATGTAATGACAACAAATAAAGAGGTCAAGTATTTGAAAGAGCAAGGAGGATCATAGGGGAAGGAATGGAGGGAGGGAGGGGAAGGAAGAAATAATGTCATCATATTATAATCTCAAAAAGAAAAGAAAAAACTGAAAAAAACTGACAATGCAAAGAGAGTATACCCACTGGGAGAGGGGTACACATTTTTGGAGGAAAAATGATATGGAAACTAACGCATGAGTTGTTCTGCATCTTCTAGCCATAGGACAGATTTCTCTCCCTTTACCCAATGATGACAAGGTAATTTCTTGCCTGGGTAGCCACAGGGCTAACTGTCATAGCACTGGATTCTCACACAGGACCCAGTCCTGACCCATGGCTCACATTGCTGACTTGATAGTCTCTGCACGGAAAGGCTCTCCTGCATGGCAGCCACTACCTCACGCAGTCACTAACAGCAGACTGAGGTAAGCAGGTGAGCAGGGAAGGACGACTAAGCTAATAGCTACATAATCACTTCAAAGCCAGCCAGCTGCACTGGTATTTCAAAACTTGGAATTATCATCAGAGTCCCTCTACTGACTACACATTTGCTGATAAAGCAGGTGAGAGGCAGTAGAGAAACAACATGAAAACAGACAGTAACCCCACCTACATCCAAAGAATCCCTCTCTTGTCCCTCCAGGCCTATGGTTCCCAATCAAAGCAATCTCTACTTTAAGGAGATGTCTTTGGAAATTTTTGGCTGCCACAGCTGGTAGGAGGTGGAAACATGCTAGGCATCTAGAGGCCAAGGAATGCTGATAAATGCCCAAAATACATGGGGCAATCCCCACAAGGAATTACCAAAATGTCAATAGCACGGAGGTCAACATGCTGCTCTAGAGGAATCAGTCTCAAACCTTCAATTTGAAACAGGCAAGATAGAAAAAAAAAAACCACACCAATTTTGCAGATCAGTTTCCTCTTGTTCTGTGACAGACAGGCATTTAGAGTAGATTGTAGCTTGGATGGGTGCTCTACAGGCCCCTATGTCAACAGATTGGTCCCATGGTAGCACTCCTGGGGGATGGTGTAGCACTTGTGGGGCCTTGTGGGAAGTCTTCAAATCACTGGGTATCTGCTCTCAGAGGGGGTTGTGAGACCAGTCTCATCCTCTTTGTTGCTTCTTAGTTTGGCCAAACCACATACTCCAGCCATGATATACTTACTGCCTTTGTCCTGGAGGGATCCTCCAGAACCACAAGCCGAAACAAAGTTTTTCTCTGTTTACAAAAGTATTTTAGGGGGCTGGAGAGATGGCTCAGAGGTTAAGAGCACTGGCTGCTCTTCCAGAGGTCCTGAGTTCAATTCCTAGTAATCACATGGTGGCTCACAACCATCTAGAATGAGATCTGGTGCCCTCTTCTGGTGGGCAGGCATACATGCAGGCAGAACATTGTATACATAATAAAATCTTTTTTTAAAAAAAGCATTTTAGACTTATTTTATGTGTATGTGAATTTCGCATGCATACATGTATATGCACCATGTGCACACCTGGTGTCCCTGGGTGCCAGAAGAGAATGTCAGATTCCCTGGAACTGGAGTTACGGATGGTTGGGTGTAAGCTGCCTTGTGGGTGCTGAGAACTGAACCTGTGGCCATACAAAAACAGACAGTGCTCTCTTTATTTTGGTTTTCTGAGACAGGGTTTCTCTGTATTGTTTTGGAGGCTGTCCTGGAACTAGCTCTGTAGATCAGGCTGGCCTCGAACTCACAGAGATCCGCCTGCCTCTGCCTCCCAAGTGCTAGGATTAAAGGTGTGCGCCACCAACGCCCAGCCAGATAGTGCTCTTAACAGTACCCCCACCACCCTAAACCTTTCTCTTTATAATTAACTGTCTTGGGATTTTCTTTTCTTCCCCCCCCCTTCTTGAAATAGGGTTTCTCTGTGTAGCCCTGGCTGTCCTGAAACTCACTCTGTAGACCAGGCTGGCCTCAAACTCAGAGATCCACCTGCCTCTGCCTCCTGAGTGCTGGGATTAAAGGCGTGTGTCACCATTGCTGTGTTTTGGAATTCTTATTATAGTGACACAAGGCTGACTAAGACAAATATATTATTCTAAAATTGGAAAAATCTTTGAGATTTCCTAGTTCAAGCACAGTTGAGAAACTGAGCCTCAGAGAGTGCAAGCTCATTAGAGAAATGATCATCAGTTGAACTGGAATTAGTTGTCTTTACACACCCAAATGTATCAACAGTAGTTACTAAACGACTACTCACTCTTTAGGTGTTCTTTTTACTATAACATGATTGTGCAGCTAGGAAATGGAGCATCCGAGACTGAGTGTGAAGACTATTCTCAGGTTTTCCATCTACACTCCTCCACTTCCTCAAAAGGAAGCCCAGAAGAACAAGGGTCTCAGGACCCAGCAGCCAGGACACATGGAAGAGTAGTGCCATTTACCAAATCACAACCACATCTAAACAAGTTAGACAGCTTTAATCTGTAAACAAACAGCACAGCATAGAAATTAATTCTGGGATCAAAGTACAAATGGCTAGTCCACTGGCATGCTGACCGTCAGTCACGGAAATAACCCTGCCTGAAAGGAGGCCCATTAAGGTGTTTTAAAGCCAGGCATACCAAAAGCAGGTATGAGATATATACATGGAAAGATTTGGCATGAATAGGCCAAAGATGTCAGCTCTGCAGAGAGAGATCTGCACAGGGACCTGTATGCAGAGACCAGGGTAGGTCTCTAGAAAAATAATCACAGCTTCTGAAGAGACAAAGTAAGGTTCTTCAATGAAGCAAACCTGTTCCAGTGGGGACAAAGAGAGCCTCTAGAACTGCTATAAGGCTATTATTAATTTCACTAGAATAGTGCCTAAATATTTACTCCTGTCCCACGAAAGGGCTAAAGGACTGCTATTTCAGCCTCCAGCTTCACACCCCTTGCTACATTTCCCCCAAATGGATGATGTGTCACACGGAAACCTCCTACAGAGGGCAAGGGGTCAGCTTCGTCACTGGTCCCAGCTTTCCTGTGACACAGAAGCCAGGAGCACACAAATGAAATAGTACAAAGAAGCAATTACCACAAAGCAGCCACAAGATTTACCTCTCAGTTTCCTAGAATGTCACAGGTCTCCAACTATCTGAGCCAGCAGTGTGAAGGGGACTGTTACAAACCAAAAGAAGAATGTGATCTGAACACACAGTAGCAAAACAACACTGTGTGGTGGGCACAGAGATACTGCCAGACATTGTGCATCTGATATGCACACACATAGATACAGTCTTTTGTCTCCGTTTACAGTTTAGGAAAACCCTTGCTCGAAAAATAAAAACTATAGTAATTATCATTCCCTTTCTAGCAATGTAGGGCCTCTAATCCACGTTCACAGTGAAAGAAGACTGTGAACACCTAATGGGCTGATCATGGTGTGACAATACTCTCCACACAGGCAGAGTATGATGTGCTGGCCCAACCCACTGTGATGTGACACATAAAGCCCCTATGGTCAGCCAGGACTCCCCAGCTCTCCACTTCTTGCCTCAACAGATGTCTACCACAGAGAAGCATTTCAACGACAGCTGCGACAGCAAAACCATCTCCCCAATGGTTCCAACCCAGGAGATGCCACCCAACTTCTTTAGAGGGGCCCATGACTACTCAGGGCTGAACATGGGAATAACTCCTCAGCCTAAAAGAGGACAAAAATTTACCCTGCACTATTTATTGTCTGTAATGATGAAAACTGAAAACCCAAATGTCCAACACTTTGTGTTATGTAAAAGATGACACACTACCACAACAGTATGGTTTTTAAAAAGGTATTTAATAACATGAAAATACCTATGACAAATGTTAAATGAAACAATAATGCCATAAAAAATCATGAAGTACAAACTCAAGTAAATAATGAGCAATGAGAATTCTGGGAACTATCATTTGCATGATTCTATTTTTCATACTTTGCAATTATTTTATCATGAATACAGGTAAGTGCCATGATCAGAAAAGATGGCAGCTAGAGGCTCCACTTTTAAAGGCAATAGCTTCTAATGTCTAGAAAATAAGTACACCTCTCCACTCCACAAATCTCATGAGATTAAGTAAAAAAACAAAAACCCTGCTCTAGGAGTCTGTTCCCATGGCAACAAGCCTTCCCGTCCCCCTTAAATACATGAGCAGTCTAATGAAATGAGGATCTATTTTTACTCTGCCATAATGTAGACCCTCGACTGGAGTCATTTTGTGCCGAGCTGCTTCTGCTCAGACAAGGCTCAGAACCAAGGAGGATGCTCGAGGAAACTAAGATGCATCCTCCTAGTTCGAAAGCTTCATTTGAAGATGTTCCTTGCTCTCTTGTCTGAGCTGGAGACACACAGTAGCCACATTACAGGAAAGACCTTTTCTTAGATTTCCCGTCTGCAGCAATTCCTCTCGCCAAAGTACCCATGCCCACTTTCACTGTGACAAAGCCAAGCCCTGTGCCAAACAGCTACTCCAAGTAAATACACTTACAACCAGGCATGAGAGCCTGACCGAATCTTTTTTCTTTATCTAGTCAGCTGTCACGCTGAAATTGGTTTCCAACGGTTCTGCTGTTTGCAGCCTGGTAAGGAT
This sequence comes from Mesocricetus auratus, assembly GCF_017639785.1. Lineage (NCBI taxonomy): Eukaryota > Metazoa > Chordata > Mammalia > Rodentia > Cricetidae > Mesocricetus > Mesocricetus auratus. Next base: position 20,834,677 of record NW_024429197.1, on the reverse strand, counting down.
GGGGTCCTCTTAGGGCTTGTGTCAGTTATCACACAAGCTAAAGTATCAACAGCAATACAAAGACCCAGAGGCTGCAGATTGCAGACTAAGGCAATCTACAGAGAAAGTTCTCGTAAGAAATTATTTTACAAAAGCTAAGCAATGCCTGGTGTGGTGGCACATACCTTTAATCCCAGCACTTGGAGGAGTCAAAGGCAGGCAGATCTCTTATCTTGAGACCAGCCTAGTCTACAAAGTGAGCTCCAGGACACAGAAAAACCCTGTCTTGGAAAACCAAACCAAACCAAACAAAATACAGCTTAAGAACTAAAACAACTATCAAAGTGGTATTAAAGCAAATTCTTTCAAGTCAAAGCCAGAAATGCCAGAGAACTCGTTTCTAAATCAGCACATTTGGGGACTTCCAGTGGGGTAAGAAAAGAGGAAGAAGCTAAAAACAACATCAAGCTGTGTGCACTTGGGCAAAAGAGCTGAAGGAACACATTAGGGCGTGCACACAAACCCACATCGACAGGTGAGTCCTCCGGGAGAGGCTAGGGATTTTCGGTCTAGCCTTCACTAGCAACTGTTGGAAAAGTCATGCGGCAGGAGGGCAACCTCGGTGGAGGAAATGCCTCATCCGATTGGTCAGTCTGCGGGCATGTCTGTTGGGTTATTCTCGGCTGTGAATTGATGTGCCAGGACCCAGCCCACAGTGGGCTGTGCCGCCTCTGGCCAGGTGGTCCAGGGAAGTACAGGAAAGGCAGCTGAATGCGAGCCTGGAAGCACGTCAGTGGGCAGCTTTCGCCACAGCGCCACCTCTGCTCTAGCTTGGGTTCCTGCTCGATGTCTCCGATGACCGGCTCTAATCAGGACTGTAACCCAGATCAGCCCTTCCTTCCCAGGTTGCTTTTGGTCATGGTGTTTACCACAGCAATGGAGAGCAAACTGAAACAGCTCTCTGAAGAAAGGAAGGGAAGAGATGCTTTCCTTGCTGCAGTCACTGCGCTGGGACACAATTATCGCATCGAGTGCAGTGTCCCTCCTTCCTGAGTCCTTTACTATTTTCAGTATTCCACAAAATGGGACCATCACACATTCACCCAGCTGGGAGAAGAAAACAATGGTAGGAACCCAGAAGGACCCAGTTTAGGACTAAGAAATTTCCTGTAAAAGCTGACTTCAATTTTCTAAAAGAAAAGGAAAAAAAATCAACAAAATCCCCTGCAGGTAGACTTGTAAAACCTAATACATGTTAAAATTGTATTCTTTATGTATCTAAAATGAACCTGGGACGAAAAAACTGTTCAAAGACTACATCCATCGCCAATGAAAAGAAGGGACAATAGAGAATCTTATTCCTCCACAAGCCACAAGTTATGAAGGAGGGATTCCCAGGCTGGTCTCAGCCACACAAGAGGGAGCATGGGGAGACTGGAGAGTTTACAGACTGAATAGAACCCACAGCAACCTTACACTGCTGGATGGCCACAGCTGAAGGTGAATTTGGCTCATCTCTGGGAGTTTCCGCTGGGGAAGGACCTGCCGTTCAGCCATCAACGGACCAGCCTTCACCAAGCCTGTGGGGAAATACAGGATCCAGAAGAGTGGGGTAGGGAAGGAGAAAGTTTGAGAAAGGGAAGAGTCAAGCACTGTAAGAAATAATTATCATTATTAAACATGAAGCTCTACAAAGGCATAGATGTGCCTCTAAGATGTACTCTTAGCTGGGTGGTGGTGGTGTACACACCTTTAATACCAGCACCCAGGAGGCAGAGGCTGGCAGATCTCAGCCTGGTCTACAGAGTGAGTACCAGGACAGCCAGATCTACACAAAGAAACCCTGTCTCAAAAACAAAACAAACAGAGAGAACTGCCACAAGATCAAGGCCAGCCTGGGTTACAAGATGAGTTTGGGCCAGTCTGGTCTACACACTGGGTTCAGGGCAGTCAGAGATACATGGCAAGACCATGTCTCAAAAGTAAATAAATAGTAAATAAATAAAATCCAAATTACATGTAATTTTATCTGTGAATTACAGGAATGCCTGTCAAGAAGAAACTAGTTTTTCAGAGAAAAATAAAAAAACCAATGAGACCCATGTGATTTTCATAGTTGATGACAATTTAAACAATAACAGCCCCAAAACAAACATACTCACACTGAACTGAAACCTTCTGTTGGCCTAGTTCCATCAAATCCATTAACGTGGTCAGAGCCCAAATGCAGGTGACCTGATTGACAAAAAAAGTGCTTCTAGAAAGTGCTGAACCGGAATTACAGAACGCAAATGCTTTTATGGTCAGGAAGGAAATTAGCGGCCGTAACTTGGCAAGCTTTGCGTTCAGACGGAGCAGTGACATTCTTTGTAAGACTAACACTTTTCAGGTTTAGTGCAGAAGAAGATAGATCTAGTGATATCACCCTCTTCACCCCGTACTAACTAACCTATCTGCAGTTCTTGGGAGACACCAGCCATCACCGCCACCACCCCTCACCCCACAGGCCTACCTACAGTGGGGCATGACACAAGGGAAATGAACAGCACTGCAACTACCTTAATTATCCACGAGAGCTTAAGCGTGCCATGATTTAAGGCTGCTATCCACAAAACTCTGTGCATCTTTGTATTATTGACTCAAGTCACCCAGGTGAGGACGGGGCAACATGCCAAGACCCTAGGCTTCCCAGAATTGGAAGGGTGGGGACTTATTTTAAAAACCAAGTGATAAATCAATGGATAGCTCCTGGTGGCAAGTCATAGTCAAACCATTTCATCCTGGCACACACCCTTACAGGCTATAACTTATTGTCTCATTACTTTCTAGACTAAGTTTCAGCAATAGTTGGATCTTTTAGAAAAGCACACGAGGTGCTCCTATCTCTTTCCCACATTTACCTGAAAGATTTCTGTAACCCTCATCCCTAATAACTAAGGGTCACATCTTGGAGATGTTTTCAGTGTCTTTGTGTCCGTCAGTACTTAGATCTTATCCTTATTCTACTTTATTCCCAGCCTCTCTTGTCAAGTGATTTCTGGATAAACTCCCTCAGTGAGAGATTCTAGTAAGGATAAAGGGCAAAAGGAGAAAAGAAGTCAGAGTTCTCTTATTCAGCCTGGGTTTCAGCTGCCACTGAACAATTCCTCTTACCATGACTCTGGATCATACCACATGGCTTCTGGCACTTTCTAATTTTCTTAGTTACCAAATGCCTAGGTGTCTCAGCCACTTAGCTGTAACTGATTCCCTGACCTTCTGTTCCCTAACTGGTCCTGGACTGAGGAGACCTTCCAATAGATACGTCAAACATATTTTTTTTTTTTTTTGGTTTTTACGAGACAGGGTTTCTCTGTATTGTTTTGGAGTCAAACATATTTTTAAAACTGTATTTTGGAAAATAATTTTCTTTTATCCACATACCTTGTAAAAAAAATTTCTTCTAGGGAACAATACATACTCATTCACTCAATGATTTACTTAGGCCTTATCACTGCTCTGAAGATAAGTGAACGTAGTTCCAAGTCCGTGGACACGTCAAGTATGGTGAATCAAGTTACTAAGTTCTTGCCTAGCATGAATGAAGTTTTGGGTTTGATGCCAAGCATCACATTAACCAGGTGTGGTGGCACCTGCTTATAACCTTATCACTGGGGAAGTGGAGGTAAAAAGATCAGAAATTAAAGCTAATCAATCTTCAGTTACATACTGAATTAAAGGACACCTTGGGATATACCAGACCTTGTCTCAGACCTATAATCCCAGTGATTTAAGAAACAGAGGTGGGAAGTACAAAAGTTCAAACCAACCTGGGTAACTTGGAGAGGCTCTGCCTCAAAAAGTTTTAAAGGGGGTGGGATATGACACACCCCTGTATCCCAGCACTCAAGAGGCAGAGCAAGAGACTCTCCACAGGTTTGAGGCTTCATCCTACATAGTGAGTTCCAGGCTAGCCAGGACTACACAAGGAAACCCTATCTAAAAATGGGAGATGCAGGATGGATGAGAAGATAGCTTGGTAGTAGGGTGCTTGCCTGGCATGTGAAAAGCTAAACCCCAGCACCACAAAAACAATTAAACAATACAGGATTACTGTCTTAACAGTAGAGGACTAAGATAATTGAGTGAATATTAAGGTGTTCTACTCTACAGAGATTTGTCCCTTTTTGGTATGGTATGCTGAGCTGAGAACTCCAGGAGTGGTAGAGAACTTCCTCAAAGTCACTACTTAAACCGGCCACTTGCTCAAACGGAAGTATAACAACTGTGGCAAGGTCTAAGCAGATACCATATGCTTAGAAGGTACAGGATGTAAGTATGACAGACTCTTGCTGGGCATCTTTGTAACAGGGAATATCAATTGGAGAAAGAGTCAAACTCTGCTTAATGCTTAATATGTCACTTACTCTTTCTCCATAGCACAGGTAGAGTCCACTAACATAGCATGCAAAGTACGTAATTAATAGCATGTCACTACCACCAATTGCATATTATTTTCAGGTTGGAATTTGCAGGCAGAAGAACAGAAACAGACAATGACTCATATGATGAACAGTTATATAGACAACTGTGCCCAAGAAAGCTGCCACCTACATCCCATAATGACATCAGATGACAAAAGCAGAAAGGGGGTAGTTTTCAGATTTATCTGGAAACAAGATTTGCTACCAAGAAAGCACCTTATACAATCATGAAGACACAACAAATATTTGACCCATGGTCCTTCTTGAGCATAAGAGCATGCTCAGCTTCCAAAATAACAGTATTGGCTGTAGAGATGACAGCACATCCAGGGCTGTCATTTCACTAGACTGTTCTAAGAGGAACGCATGTTTCCATGAAAGCACACTGCCACACAGATGATTAGGCTCAGAACTCAAACCAAGTATTTCGTATCTGTGAGACTTATAACCCACTGGAGAAGCAGATGAACCTACAATGTAGATGTATACAAAAAAATCTAAAGAATAATGAATATTCATAATTTCAAAGGCATAAAAGTCATCTGGAGAGCTGGAATTTTAACCTTATGGGCCTCTGATTAGCCACCAAATTCTAACCTACACACTACATAATATGTAAGCAAATCACCCTAAATAGATAACGCATGCATGTGCACATGCATGCACGAACACACACACTCGTGAGTACAGCACAGAACACCACAGAAGCTCTGTACATTCCTGCCTCCCCTTCCTAGAGTGTAGCTCCCTAAGTTCACCTGGCAAAGCCCAGTGTACCCTTTCTGCCAGCCTAATTGCCTCTTTGAAGCCCTGACTTAAGACCTTTTGCCTTCTTCAGTGCTTTCCCTGTTCCCTGTACACAATGTCATAATGATTTGCCTTATACATCTACTTCCCCACTAATGTAAAACTTTTAAGATCAAAGACCTCATCTTTGAGTCCTATCATATGTCCCTACACAGTGTCTGGTACAGAGGGAGTGTTTAAATTTTTGTTTTATTTTATTGGGGTGTTTTATTGTTGTTTGCTTGCTTTTTTGGAGGGACCTTTCAAGACAGAGTTTCATAGCTGGGCATGGTGGTGCATGCCTTTAATCCCAGCACTTGGGAGGTAGAGGAAGGTGGATCTCTGTGAGTTTGAGGCCAGCCTGGTCTACAGAGTGAGTTCCAGGACAGTCAGGGCTACACAGGAAAACCATGTCTTGAAAAACCAGAAAAAAAAACAAAAAACAAAAAAAAAAAAACATGATAGGGTTTCATGTAGCCTAGGCTGGCTCAGGATTATCTTGAATCCCTGATTCTCTGGGTGATATGGTTACAGGCATGTACTACCACACCCCACTTTAGGATACATTATTGAATATGTATGTATATATACATAGATAGATAAATGGATGGATGGATACATAATACATACATACATACATACATACAGTGGGGAATCTCCAGTCTAAAGTGAGCTCTTCCTAAAGGAACTCTGTCCTCTTTCCCTCATTACACAGGGTGCTATTTAAAGGGGATGCAGACTAAACAAGGAAGTGTCTCTCAGAGAGTAGCCTTAGCATATTAAAACTATGAGATGGTTTAATGGTGCTTTTGATTAATTACTTTCAGTAAACTTGCCAATATAATTGTAACTGTCAAAATTAATATGCATCAGTTGTAAAAGCTCAGAAAGTTATTTGATCTTGGGTGGAGGAGGATATAACAGCAAGAAAACTGAGAATGGAAGAACTTTGTCTACATCTGGTAGATTTTTTTAACTCCTCAAGAAGGTTAAAAAATATGTTCCTGCATTATCATATGCCACTGACATGTAGCTAAAACAACCTAAAATTGACAGGAAAGTTTGTGTTCTAAGGCATGATAATTAAAAAGCAATTGTGTAGCCATTGATAAACAAATAGAAGGAGAGCTAAAGATTAAAGTGCAAATGTTAAAACTGGGCTGGTGAGAGGCCTCAACAGGTAAAGTTTCTTGCTGCCAGGTCTGCCCATCTGAGCTCAATCCCCAGGTCCACACTGCAGAAAGACAGAACTGGTTCCTACAAGGTGTCCTTTGACTGTCACACACATGTTGCAGCATGAACACACACACACACACACACACACATACTTAGTTAAAAATGTAATAAATTTTTAATTTTAAAAGGTTAAAATTTGGGGCTACTACTAGAAAATCTCCACACAAAGAAATTCCCTGATCTAATCTTTCATACATGTCTGGAGAAGCAGGAAACATCCAGGCTATCCTCAAGGGTCCCATAAAGCACATTTGCAAAAATGTCAGAACTCTCATATATAGGAAATGGTTTTGGCTTAAGAACTAGGGGATTACTATGAGTCATTCTAACTGTGGCTTCCCGTAACCAGAGTATTTTAAGGATATAAAGTTAAAAAATGAAACTAATAAATTCAAGATAAAATAAGTAAGACCAAGAGAGGTAAAAAATAAAGGATGTTGACATCTGAACAACTTTTGTTTACATGAGCACTCTACTGCTTTTCCAGAGGTGCTGAGTTCAATTCCCAGCACCCACTTGGTGGGTCACAACCATCTAGGGCAGTATCTGGTGCCCTCTTCTGGCCTGCACGTGTACATGTGGAATGAGTACTCACGTGTTTAAAAAGCAAAGGAAAAGAAAATGAAGCTGAGATGGTGGGGCAGCATGCTGAAGGGTCAAACTAGCTACTCCATCACCACAGGTAAGTCCTTGGTTCCTTAAAGGCTTCTAAGTGCTGTACACACTTTGTTAAAAGATGTGTTTGCTGTGGGATGTTTGTATACTATGAAAATGTATCCCTGTGATTGTTGTAATAGAAAGCTGAATAGCCAATAGTTAGGCAGAAGAGATAGGCAGGGCTTCTGGGCAGAGAGAGAACTAAAGGTCTAATCACCAGCCAGATGCAGAGGAAGCAGGATTTGAAATACAGAGTAAAGGTAACGCAGCCACATAAAAGAGCATGAAAGTCAGATTCATAGATATGGGCTAATTTAAGTTATAAGACTAGTTAGAAACAAGTCCAAACCAAGGCCGAGCTTTCATAATTAATAAACGTCTCCATGTGAGCTGGCAACCCAAAGAAAAATTGTCTACATGTTTTCATTTTATTTTATGTGTAAGAATGTTTTACCTGCATGTTTGTCTGTGCACTACATGCACGCCTAGCGGCCATGAAAGCCAGAGAAGGATATTAGATCCCTGGAACTAGAGTTATAGATGGTTGTGAAGCACCATATGGATTCTGGGAACTAAACTTGGGTCCTCTGCTGAGTCATCTCTCCAGCCCCATGCACGCTTTTCAAAGTTATCTTCCATGAGAGACACTGTCTTCCAAATCATTCAAAATTATCTCCCAACTTAACAGAAGTGCAACCGTGAAATAATGCAGCTCTTCAGTGTACATACACGGACAGAGAATCTTTACTGTCTCCATGATACACTGTTGACTGAAAAAAATCCAAGAGACCAAAAACAGTGGGTACTGTGCTATTTGCACAAAAGTGCTGAAAACCTATACATTTAACGTCATTGTTTAATATCCACATACATACATATGCAAAATAAAGAAAATGTCATTGTTTGTCAATGCATGTATTAACCTCTCAAAGTCAGGTATGGGAGGCTGGGGAGAAGGCTCAGGAGTAAAGCAGTCCCCCTGCAGGTGTGAAGACTCAATTCAGATCTCCAAAGCTCACCTAAAAGCCAGGTGGGCATAGCAGCCTGCCTATAATCCCAGAGTACAGGAAGCAGGCAAAGGAATCCTCAGGACAAGGTGGCTAGATTGGTCAGAACCAGTGACAAATCTGTCTCAGTAAAAAAGGTGGAGATCTATTGAGGAAGATTCCCAAGGGGCTCCTACATGGAGGAACAGACATACGTGTATGTATCCTCACACATGTCTCCACACATACATTTAAAATGGAAGTCAGGTAAGGCAAAGCACTTGGGAGGAGGGGCAGGAGGATCACAGCAAGTTTGCATCTAGCCCGGGTCTACACAGGAGTTCCAGTCCTGCCAAAGCTATACAGAACGGTCTGAAGTACACAGGTAACAAACCAGGTACAGCAGGGCATGCCTGTAATGCAAGCTTTGGGGAGAAGACAGGGAGTTCATTTACTCAGCTACACAGAGGTTAGGGCCTGCCTGGGCCACAAGACCCTGTTTCAAACAAAGAAAAAGATAGGTAAGAAATGGCCAACAGTGGTTATACCCAGGAAGAGAACAAAGGTGGCTGGGTCACCTTAGGACAATGGCTTTTCACACTTTGTTGTCTTTTGGAGTTTTTGAATTTCAAATCACATGAAAATCAACTTAAAGAAAATATGTACAAGAGGAGATGAAACAGGCAGCGAGTAGGTGTTTGGGGGAAACATTTCACAGACAAGGTGTAGTAGAAGGGAACCTAACAAAGCCCTCAGACTCCAGAACTCCAGAATGTGTTTCAGTCTCTCTCATATTCCACAAGCCCATCATGGGCCCCATGTCAGCTCCTTCTCATTAAACAGTTCTCTGTTCCTCACAAACCTTGACACTAGTGATGTCCCAACTGTGGACAGGAGTATGCAGGTATTCAGAAAGGCAGACCCTCCAATGGTAAATGGTAGCATCTGGCTTTAACCAGTCTAAATGGGTTAAACCCACATTTGGAGTTTGGAGCTACAGAGCGACGCCTTGGGCCACCGTGACCCCAAGTACAAAGGAGTATGATGGAGCCAGGTCTCAAGCAGCCAGATACTAAGGAGATGTCTGGCTCTTAGACTAGTTTTGCCCTCTCCTATCATTAGTGAAGTCGGTCCATTTAAGGTATTAAAGTGGGAGCACTCATGACAAGGAAACTGTATCTTGGGCTAAGAACAAGTCACGCGTGTGGGAAAGAGAACTTTTTGAGACATGGTCTCACGAAGACCAGGCTAGCCTCAGATTTGCTGAGGATAACTGAACTGATCTTCTTCCAGCCTCCAGTTTCTGAGTACTGGGATTACAGACCTGGCCACCTCAGAAGGTTTAAATTGTGGCTTTTTTTTTTTCTTTAAGGCAGTGTCAAAACAGTTCTGGACATTTAGGAACCTGGTCCAATTTCTACTGCAGTGGTTCTCACCTTCCTAATGCTGAGACCCTTAATGCAGTTCCTCATGTTGTGGTGACCCTCAACCATAACATTATTTTTTTGCTTGTTTGTTGTCATTTTTTTCAAGACAGGGTTTCTCTGTATAACAGCCTTGGCTATCCTGGAACCCTTGTAGAACAGGTTGGCCTCAAACTCATAGAGATCTGCCTGCCTTTGCCTCACAAGCACTGAGATTAAAGTTGTGTGTCACCATGCCCAACTCCATAAAATTATTTTTGTTGCTACTTCATAACTGTAATTTTGCTACTATTATGAACTGAAATATCAATATTTTTGGAGACTGAGGTTTGCCAAGGGGTTGAGAACCACCATTCTACTGAATAAAGACAGAAGGGCATCTGCTTGTTTAAATTACATCATTTTAAGGATCAACTAACAGATATTACTCCTAAATATGATGTTAAAACGAAGACTCAGGGGACTAGAGAAGTTACTCTACGGTTCAGAGTTCATACTGCTTTTTAGAAGGTCTGAGTTCCGTTCCCAGCACCCACCTCAGGTGCTCACACCACCTGTAACTCCAGCTCCAGGGAATCTGACACCCTCTCCTGGCATCAAGGGCAATGTACTCACATATACACAAAATTTAAAATAAAAATAAAATTTAGGAGAGATATTTTTTCTAAAAAGTAAATAAATAGAAAAGGCAGGGCTCAGTGTGTAAGGAAGGGTGTTTGCTACCAAGAGGCAGAAGTTGTTCTGTCTCCTACAAATACACACACACATTAAACATAATTCAACATTTTAAAAAGAGGAGTCATTGCTAACCCGTTATTTTAGAATATTACAAAAGTATCCACTTATAAGTCTGTAGTCCAAGCTACATCAATAGACTAAGTATTAATAGATGAATACTCTCCAGACCCTGTCTGGTGAGCTCTCAATTTTCTAAGAAAGGACAAGATAAAATAAATAATATATAAAAAATAAACCCAAATCATATTTAGTGAATAGTTTTTAAATTATTCTACCAACTAACGGCTTTTTATCAGAGCTGGGCAAGTCATGATATACTGACAAACGCCTTTCCTTCCCACCCTCTGAGAGCTGCCTACATGTTCATTACAAACACAGAAAGTGAAAAAGAGGAACAAAACGAACGAGGGGTTAACCAGTGGACTGGGCTGGATAATTCTCCAACTAGATAAACAGAGGCCTCAGCAAAAGCCTGTTTAACAGAACTGAAAGATAGCGGGCACATGGCATCTCTTTTTAATAGCGGTGAAATGTGAAAAGCATTTCTGACTTTGGAATGTTCATGCTTTAAGGTTTTAGCATCAGTGGCTACTACTAGTTTTTGGTACTGTGTTTTATGTTCTATTTATTGATTTTGTAGGGATCTGTACTTGTACTACAGCATCCACATGGTGGTCAGGGGTAACTGTGGGAGCTGGTTCTCTCCTCTACCATGTAAGTGCTGGGCATCAGACTCAGGCTGTCAGTCTTGGTGGCAAAACCTTTATCCACTGAGCCATTTCACAGGCCCCAGTTACTAGTTCTCATTAGGAATTAACTAAAGCTTCATGTCTGAGTTCCCAGTAGGATGATGAACAAAGGGCAATTGGATATTTGGAGGGAAATATAGTAAATTAACCTCTCTCTTCCATATGGTATATCTTATTGCAATGAGTAAGTATAAGAGCCACATGAGAAATAGGGGAGGGGGTGGTTCTAAAAATCACCAAAATGGCATCTGATTCCCCAAATGTGGTGGTGTTCACTCAGGAGATGCCTCACTGTGACTCAAGAGCTGTCTGTCAACTGAGGACATTGGAGAATTTTAGTGAAACCAAGGTGCTCCTAAATTTTAAACCAACCCTTCCAATAGCAAGAATCAAGCTAGCTAGGTGATGGTGGCCCTCTTCTTCAATCCCAGCACTCGGGAAGAAGAGGCAGACAGATCTCTGTGAGTTTGAGGCCAGCCTGTCCTACAAAACAAGTTCCAAGACAGCCAGGGCTACCACAGAGAAACCCTGTCTCAAAAAATAAATAAATAAAGCAACTAATAAATAAAAATTCAGAAAAGAAATCCAGAAACCTGCTTTCCTAGTAGTACATTCTATTTGCCTACTGATAGAAGTCACTAAAAAAATATTACTAGGAGTCTAAATCATCATCATTCCTGGTGCCCTCCTTACATAACCCTACTCTAAAATGAACCATAATCACATGAAGCATGGGTTAAGCATCTACTGCTTTTCTAAAAATTAATACACACACATTTGAATTTGTTTTATACTACATGCCCATATGCTATATGGCAAATATGGGAAATGGAGCTAAGGTACACAAACAATACTCCCCAAAATATAATTGCTCATATCTACAAGGCCAAGTACAAATATTTCACTAGTAAATTTTCCTACCATATTGACCTTTAATTGTATTAAAGCATGAACCTTTAAGGGCACAGAAAACAAAGGTTAAATGGTTGTAGCCAATGTACAATCATCCTTCCTATTTCACCTCTAGAAGTGTATGTACCAAGAAAGCAACGAATTCGATGAATTCCTTTTCTCCACGCCTGAATGGGTCCTGCACTACAGCCCAGATCCTGATGGTTTCCGCCACCACAGAAGCATGAGGCCTCCACAGACCTGGCTAGGCTACCTAGAAATCTGCACTGTGTCACTGCATAAGGCAGCTTCCCAGTGCACACATCCTGAGTGAAGAAAGCCACCTAAGCACTCTGTCAGAACTCAACAAGGTGGAAAAATGACAGGAGTTGCTAATGAAATAACAGATAGCAAGGAATACCACCTTTAAAAATCATTTCGACAGTTTTCCTCTTCGTCATCTCACCTTCCTCCTCGCCACCCCCACCCCCACCACCACACTGCAGCTCACCCACAGCTTTGCCAAGTGAAAGGTTGCCAGCTCTGGATGACAGCGGGCCTAGAAGCCATTCAGAGCCTGCAACACAGACATTCTCGACCTGAAACACACCGGGACAGACACACACACACACACACTCTCTCTCTCTCTCTCTCTCTCTCTCTCTTTCTCTCTCTCCCTCCCCCCCTGAGCCAGGGTGGCACCCGTTGCCATCCGAAGAGGACTCGCCCCTGGGCTCCAGAACCCCTCCCCACTCACGCCGCCGCCCCGCAGCCAGCCCCTAGTCGGTGCCGCGGATGTGCTACCTTTGGACTGGCAGTCAGCACAGAATTTGTTATCTTCCTCCAGCAGCAGGTTGGCCAGGACCGCCTGGTACCGATCCACGTCCTTCACCGACTTGCCCGTCATGGCCAGGGTGCCGGCGGGGGCAGAGGGCGACGCGCCCCCCGCGCCCCCAGGAGCCCCTGCCTCGGCCCGGGGCTGAGGCCTCGGGGCCTCCGCCTAGGCGCACCTCCCGAGCGGGACGAGCCGAGTCCTCCCGCCCCGCCCCGAGCCGTCCCGGGGTCAGGGTCGTCTGGCCCCAGCCCCGCAGCCCCTCGGCGCGGCGCCCTCTGGCGGGCTTCTGGCAAGGAGGGGACCCGCGGAGGCTGCAGGACCCGGGACGCGGCCTAGGCGGAGCGAGCCCTCGGCCTCAGGCGCGCGGGGCGCACAGACGACCCCGGTGCTGAGGGTCTGCCGCCGCGCTTCCCGCCTCGGTTTCCCTGGCAGCTGCGGTCAGCTCTGCCGCCACCTCCACCGCCTACTTCCGGCAGCTCTTCCTCTCCTCCTCCACCCAGCCCAACCCGCGCATGCGCTCCGCCCACCGCACCGCACTGGGCTCTTCCCTCAGCTCCGCCTCCTAGGAACCAATCCGGGAAGAGCCGGGGGCGGGGCTTAGGTGAGAGCGGCAGGAGGAAGGACACGCCCTCTTCATGTCCTTGGAAAGGAATGAATGAAGCCTGCTGGAAAAGAGAGGCGAGTGAAGAGAATAAGGTGAAGGTAACAACCAACATTCACTGAATTCTTACTGTGTGCTAGGCACTGCACTAAGCACTTTTTTGTCAATTATCACAGTATGCTCTTCACAGCAACCTTTATGAAATGTATATTTACTATCTTTATATAACCCAAGGGTATGGATATCCCAGACGCCCTCAGCTTAGTCTTTCCTTCAAGAGACAAAACAAAACAAAACAAAAAAACCTCACTCTCTGACCCAAGTTAAAAAGACATTACACTCTCCCATATGATCACTTCCTTTTTTGTTGTTGTTGTTGTTTTTCTTTCCTTTTTGGTTTTTCAAGACAAGGTTTCTTTGTGTAGCCCTGGCTGTCCTGGAACTAACTGTAGACCAGGCTGGTCTCAGACTCAAAAATCTGCCTCCCAAGTACTGAGATTATAGGCATGCGCCACCAACACCCGGCCTCTCATGATCACTTCTAACTTGGAAGACTTCTTGCCCACTGATACGAGTTAGCCTTCATCTTGTGACTACCACTCTCTTTGAGCATTGTTCTGCCATTTTGCTTTCCTTCTTTAAAGAAAAAAAAATTTTGAACAGATTCTTCTTATGTATCCCTGGATGGCCTGAATGCCATATTGTGGACCAGGATAGCCTCGAACTCACAGAGTCCTGCCTACATTTACTTCCAAAGTGCTGGGGTTAAAGGTGTGTGCCACCATACCTGGTTTTACGAGTGTGTGTGTGTGTGTGTGCGCGCGCGCGCGCGCGCGCCTGTGTGTTATGTGCAGGTGTCCAAGGAGACCAGAATAGGGCGTTGCATCCCCTGAAGCTAGAGTTACCTGCTGTTATGAGCTGCTGGGTTCGATGACCCATGTGGGTGCTAGGAATTGAACCAGGGTCCTATGGGAGATTACCAGACTCTCTCAACAGCTGAGCCATCCTCCAGCCACCTTCTTATTTAAATCCTCACAAAGCAAAGAAGCAGTTTTGCGGAAAGACTTTCACTAAAGGTTGTTGGGCAGAGACCCAATTATAGAGTAGCATGGAATAAACAACTACTTAAGTTGGTTATTAAATATTATTTTCCAATATACTACAGATATGTATGGCAGCTCGCTTGGGTTCTCATTCCCTCCTCTTATTCTTTGAAGGAAAGGAAAAAAATCATTCTTATACTCAACAAGTTCATACAAGAAACAGATAGGAAGCCAGGCGGTGGTGGCGCAAGCCTTTAATCCCAGAAGTTAGGAGGCAGAGGCAGGCCGGTCTCTGTGAATTCGAGACCAGATTGGTCTACAAGGGCTAGTTCCAGGACAGCCTCCAAAGCCACAGAGAAACCCTGTCTTGAAAATCCAAAAGGAAGGAAGGAAGGGAGGGAGGGAGGAAGGAAGGAAGGAAGGAAGGAAGGGAGGAAGGAAGGAAAGGAAGGGAAGAGATAGGATATGGGAGGTGCTATAGGAGAGGAGAACAATATTTTCTGATTCCTGTGAACACTGGAGTAATAGATCAGGAAAGCCAGCAAGTCCAAGTGCTCAGTTACCACTAAGACAGCCCTCTTGTCCATCTTTACTTTCTCCAAAGACCAGACTCCTCTCAAATGTTTATATTTTCAAAGGAGAATGTTTCTGTTACTTTATTAATCGGAATAGTTTATTACTCTATCCAAAACCTTTCCATTCTAGCTAAACCTCAGAGAATTTACTTTCATACATGCACTAGTTCTTAATGTAATTTCCTGAGACAGATCCATCAGACTAGATATTATCTTAGCCATTTTTAAATATTTTATTTTATTAAGACAGGGTCTCACTATGTAGCCCTGGCAGATCTGAACTCACTATGTAGACGAGGCTGGCCTTGAACTCACAGAGATCTGCCTGCCCCTGCCTCCTGAGTGCTGGGATTTGAAGCGTTGCAACATTCTGGCTAGAGATTTAAATATTCAACGACCTGTATGTGTATCTATATGTGGGCGTGTACACATAAGTGCAGGTGCCTTTGGAGACCAGAAGAGGGTGTCCAATTTTCTGGAACCAGAGTTACAGGTGAGTTACAGCCACCTTTCACCTCTTATATGACAATCACACTGAACCATGCTCACTGGGTATGACACACACATACCATGAGGTCAAACCACCTGAGCTGAGATCCACAGTTTCAATACTATTTGTGTGGCTTTGTCGGGTTGCTTAACTTTTCTGTGCTGAAGTATTTCATCTATGAAGCAGAAATGATAGTGATGCTAAGAACCTGCTTTGCAGGACGGATGAAAAGCTCTACTGGCCTAATATACCTAATACCTGTAACATACCTAAAACAGCTCTTAGCACATAATGAATGATAGGCAATTAATACCTGTTGATAAATAGATCTGGCTTTTGGCCTTATCAGTCTATGATAGTGTTTATTTTCTGATCTGTTTATGGTCAGACATAGTCAATGGGCCAAGCAGAAACATGCTTTGGCTGAGACACACTATGCACAAAGGACAATACAGTCAAGACAGGGTGAAGCACCAACTGTAGAAAACAGAGCCAGCTTCCTATGTCTGTAAGGGCAGCCTTCAAGGTTCCAGGCTGGGTTGCATAATGAACGCTTGAATTTATTTCAGATAAGCAAGAGCTTTTTGCTAGTTCACAAAAGATAGGAGGTGATGAGTAACAGAAAAGCCTTCTCTGTGTTAAGTTATGAGTTGTTTTCTCACCAAATTGTAATTTAATCCTACATAAAAGGATTCGTCAAAGTCACATATGGTGCCTGTGAACCCAGCACTTGGTAGATGGAGGCAAGCAGATCAGGAGTTTAAGGCTAGCCTCAGCTACATGGTGTATATTAGGGTCCCGTGGGCTACAGGAGATGCTGAGAGAGAGAGAGAGAATCATTAATGGGTTTATTTATTCATTCATTCCCTTTGTGTTTATTTTTGTAGCACAGTACCTTGCACCACCATGCCTGGCTCAGAAGTCAGCCTTCTCTTAAGTGGCTATGGTAGAGTAAGCACTGCAGTAAAATGCCCAGAACAGGACTCCAGAGGCACTGTGGGTGAACGTTTTTGGACTATTGCCACAGGGAGCTTTCCATTCCTGCACCTTCTAGCTAAGAGAGCAAACCTCTTGAGTCGGATATTGGACTAAAACAGTTTCCAACCGGCTGGTTAGTCAGGCTACCACTTTAGGGTAATACTAATTAAATGGCTTTGTCATTAAGCGAGCTGGACTAATTTTCTACTTTCCTGTCATCTCTGTGTTAGTTGTCACAGTAAGTAAATTCTGGATCTCCAATGAGCTCGTGGCCCATTCAGCTAATTGCAGCCAACCCTCACTTTTCTTTAGATGTAGAGAACTTGCCATGACTTAGCAGAAGACTGTGCTGTCGGCCTTGAAAATGTGGCTGTGTGGAAACCAACTGTGAACCTTGCTTTCTGGCCCTTCTTTCCTGCTAGAATTCCCATCTGTTCACTTCTGCAGCCTGACTCTGAGAAGTGCCTCTGCTTGCCACTGATGAAGGTGCCAGATAGGACAGGGCCAGCGCTCTTCTTAGTGGCACTGTCCTGTTGTTCATACTGCTTGGAATTCCAATGGTCATTGGTCCCTTCCAGACAGAGAATGGTGTTCCCTTATCTGTTTACACATTGTACTCTGGACTCCAAACATCCCTCCCTGCTTGTGGACAGTCTCATGAAGACTTTCTTGTGAGCACATTGGCTGGCTCCCTCCAAAATGGAGGCCCAGGCCCAATGCCGGGATCAGGGAACCTGATGGGAATGAACTTTGGCTAGGCCAATCTACCATTCTCCTTGCGGTAATTTGTGCCTCCCCCCAACCCCCCACCAGTCTATCAAGCCCCTTTCTCTGCCCTAATTTCACTGAAACCTTCCACAACTGTTCAGTGATACGATTCTTGGAAGAGGAGGCTGGACCAGCTGTGTGTGACCACGGCTCAGCCGCTCACTGCTATGATGGTGCTATGGTGATCTTGCTTGCATCATCTCCAGCTCCTTGACAGTACAGACAGCATCAGAGCTCTCTCATCACCCTTTGCATTGTATCAATAGCTCCTGCATTGTCAGGGCCTCACAAGGGACTGGGTAACCACACCTGGCCAAGGCCTCCTGGGAGAGACACCGAAATGCAATGAAAAGAAATCACTCCACACCACAGCTTATCCACTGTAAAAAGCAAAACACTGGGGGAGAGGTAAGACCAGAAGTTTCCAGAAAGGTTTCCAGAAAGGAAAAACAAGTCACACATAGAAGGTCCAGGAAGGAGAATGACACAGAGTTCTCAACAACGGCTGTGGAAGCCAGGAGACATGGAACAGTGCCTCCAAAATTCTGAGAGAAAGAGTTGCCAACCCAGAATTCCAAGCTAGCTACCCTGCCAATCTAGAAGCAGTGTGAAAGAGGGTGTTTTTTTTTTTTTTTTTTAGCTACACTTGCTCTCAAAGCGGTACCTCCCCCTGTGGCTGTGTTCTAAGCCCCCCCCACCCCACCCATACACATACACTGTCTCTGCCCTCATCACTCCCTCGGCCAGCAGAGAGCATCAGCCAGGTCCCTTGCAGGCAGGTTCCTGGCCATTAGCTGACAGGAGGAGCCGGCAGCAAACCAGAATGATGCTGAGTTCCTTATTCCTCTGCTTTCTTCCCGCTGCCAGGAGCACTTCCTTCCTGCACTGACAGCCAGCATTCTTGTGAGGACTGCTTTTCCCACAACCACAGCTCTTACCATGATCTCCCAGAACCCTCCCCTGTTGCCCCAGACTTTGAGGGTAACAGCATTCTGCTGAGGCTGCCCTCAAGATTTTGAGAACTCTCCTCAACTGCCACTTTCACACTGGCCATGAGCTTCTGATGGGATCCTTACCAAGCCACTTCCTGGTGCAAAAATTCAGAACAAACAATACAGAGAGAGACACCAACTGTGGAAGACAGAGACACAGGCTCTTCTCAGCGATATGAAGGTCGAGCCCAGGGTGAGGGACCTGCGGCAGAACGGACCAGTAGAAAAGAAGCTTTGGGGGGCTGGAGAGATGGCTTGGAGGTTAAGAGCACTGACTGCTCTTCCAGGAGTCCTGAGTTCAATTCCCAGCAACCACATGGTGGCTCACAACCATCTACAATTCAATCTGGTGCCCTCTTCCGGCTTGTAGGCAGAACACTGTATATGTAATAAATAAATCTTAAAAAAACAAAAAAAGAAAAGAAGCTTTGGCAACTCTGAAGCTGACAGACTAGCTAACGTGTTGGAATTTATTAAGAGGTGGTGGTTGTAGTGCACGTCCTTTAATCCCAGCACTCAGAAGGCAGAGGCAGGGGGATCTCTGAGTTCAAGGCCAGCCTGGTCTACAGAGCTAGTTCAACAGCTGGGGCTACACAAAGAAACCCTGCCTCAAAAATAAATAAATAAATAAATAAAGCAAGCAAGCAAACAAAAAAGGAACTCTCACCCAGCTCAGTGTTGGTAGTGTAGACCTCTAATTCCAGCCCTCCAAGGGCAGAGGCAGGAATAGACCAAGGCTCGTGCTGCACAGTAAGCATAGTGGATTTGATACCAGCCTGGGCTACATAGCAAGACCCTGGGTGAAATGGGGGAAGGAGAAAAGAAAAAAAGAAATGTTTTCCTCACTCAAAGATTAGGAGATGAATTAATCAGGGCGGGCTGGAGAGATGGCTCAGCAGATAAGAGCACTGACTGCTCTTCCAGAGGACCTGGGTTCAATTCACAGCATCCACATAGCAGCTAACAACTGTCTGTAACTCCAAGATCTGACACCCTCACACAGACATGCATGCAGGCAAAAAAGCCAATGCACATAAAATAAAAATAAATCAATTATTTCAAAAGAGATGAATTAATCACAGATTCTTAGAAATTAAACACCTCAGCACAGAGTAATCATTTGGCTCCAGAGAAAATAAAGGCTTAAGCATCATGGAAAAATCTACTCAGTGAATCCAATGGTCAACATGATATTAATAGACATTATTGTCACTCAACTATATCAGGAAATCATTGGAAAAAGAGTCTATGGATAGAATAAAAAAATTACATCTTCATCTTACTTAGCAGGAAGGGATAAACAAAGATAGAGGGTAAATAAGGATAATTTAACAAACTGTTTATTCAAATTCCTCCATAAGAGTCGAAAACAGTTACTTCAAAGGAGTAGGCATCTAGTGGGCAGGGGAGAGGCAGGGCATTATAAACCCTGTACATAGAGTCTTGGGGTTTAAATTTTTTCTTAAATATTTTATGTGTGGGAGTGTTTTGCTTGCATGTATATATATTCATCATATGTGTCCTGATACCCTCAGAGGTCAGAAAAAGACATTGGATCTCTTGCAACTCCAGTTACAGATGGTTGTGAGTTACCATGTGAGTACTGGGAATTGAACCATAGTCTTCTGGGAGGGCAGCCAGTGCTCTTAACTGCTCAGCCATCATTCCAGTCCCCTTGAATTGTTTTTAAAACAATTTTTTTTACAAAGTCGAAGGACAACTTGAGAGAGTGCACTCTTTCCTTCCCCAATGTGTGGATCTCGAGGACTGAACTCAGTATTCAGGTTGGAAGTGAGTGCTTTTACCTGCTGGGCCATCTCACCCATCCTATTCAGTTTCTTACTTTGTACTCTTTCCCGACAGCCAGCTGGGTCCCATCGTAGCTTCCGTCCCCAAATAACACACGAGACACTCTATTAATTATGAAACTGTTGGCCAATGTCTAAGGCTTCTTATTGGCTAGCTCTGACTTAATTTCTAACCCATAACTACTAATCTATGTATCTCCATGTGGTGGCCTTGAATTAATGTTTGTGAATACGACTTTGAGCATCCTGATCCTTCTGTCTCCACCTTCAAATGCTGGGATTAACAGATTTGAGCCACCAAGCTGGCTTATGGTGCAGTGCTGGCCTCTGAACCCATTGTTTTCTGTACTCTAAGCAAACCCTCTACCAATTAAGCTCCATTCCCAG
The DNA here is from genome assembly GCF_017639785.1 of Mesocricetus auratus. Taxonomy (NCBI): domain Eukaryota; kingdom Metazoa; phylum Chordata; class Mammalia; order Rodentia; family Cricetidae; genus Mesocricetus; species Mesocricetus auratus. Next base: position 20,814,291 of record NW_024429197.1, on the reverse strand, counting down.
CTCCAAGTTCAAAAACCTTTTAAATGGAAATTAAAAGAAATCCAACTGGGCTTGAACAAATAGTGGTTCATTCTTACCGAGTGAGAAATTCAGACCAGAGCAGTTCTTTAACTGACTCAGCTCTCTGACAAGGAGCATCATGGTGCTACCATCCTGCTTTGCCTTGCACATGTTCAGTGATCCTCAAATGGTCCCCAGAAGAGCAGCATCAGCATCACCTGGAAACTTGTCAGTAATGGGAGTCCTCTCTCCAGATCTACCAAGCAGACCTTGGGCTACATGAAACCCTGTCTCAAAGAGGGAGAGAGAAAAAGATAGATGATAGATAGATAGCATGAAGAAGAAGCCTGGAAGATAGATGAATGAAGGATGAATGGATGGATGATAGATATAGACAGAAGAAGAGAAGGAGGAGGACGACGACGAAAAAGAGCTCAACAGCCAAATGGCTCAGCAGGTAGAATATTGCCACCAAAGCTAGTGACCAAAATTCAATTCCCCGGGACCCACATGATGGAAGGAGAGAATTGACTCCTGAAAGTTGTCCTCTGACTTCCATATGCACATTGTGGCACCCACATGCCCCTCCACACAAACATTGTATATACATATACAATAATAATAGTAATAATAATAATAATAATAATAATAATGGAAGGTTCTTCACTTGACTAAATCTGTTCACTAGATTCCCATTAATTCTTTTTTTTTCCATTAATTCTTGAGCTCAACTCTTTCTTTAGATGCTGTGTTCCTGAAATATTCAGCTGAGTGGCCCCAATAGGCTTGCAAAGAATGTCCTTGAGCCTGAAATTAAGATGGGAACCTCCCTTGACTCGCTGGTTGGGGCTCAACTTGCCCAAACACATTTCACAACTGGTTTCTGAACAGGAAGTGGCCCAGATTTGCAAATCACTATGCATACCGGCTGCACAGTCCTGCTGTGGGTTTTGTTTCTCACAGGAAACAGATGTGTCACCCATCAGCACCAACCCCTTTCTTTTGTTCTCAAAGATCAAGAGAATACAGCTTCCTGGGCCTCTCCTGCCTGGCATGGGCTCATGCCCTGCCATCATGGAGTAGAGACCTCAAAATAACACTTTGACCTCTGCAGCCTTTGCTGATCTCAAAAAAGGTACAATAGTCAGATTTGATTCTGTGACTCCAGTGTTGATTCATCTGTTGTTTGGTGACCCTGCTACTCCTACTAAAGGCCTTCACTAGGAAGCATGTGGCTTCCTCTTATTTATTTGTTTGTTTGTTTATTTTAGACAAAGTCTCTTACCCAGACTAGTCTCAAATTACCCATCTAGCAGAGGATGACCTTGAACTTCAGATCCTCCTGCCTCTACCACTTTCTGAGTGCTGGGATTACAGGTGTATACCACCACATCCGGGTCAAATAACGCAATAAGAAGTGTATCCTAGGCTGGAAAGACAGCTCATCAGGTGAAGATGCTGGACACAAGCCTGACAAGCTAAGTTCAGTCCCTGAAACTCACATGATAGAAAGAACCGACTTCCTCAAACTGTCCTCTGACCTCCACACATATACGGTGTGGCATGGGCACACACACATACACACACACACACACACACACACACACACACACACACACACGCACGCACGCACGCACGGACACATTATAAAACTACCTTAAGTACATACACTTTATTAAGTATTTTAGATGTAGGATGCTGGTGTAGCACACCTCTATGAATGTTAAGTATATTTGGGGGGGAGCATTTCGAGACAGGGTTTCCTTGGGTAGCCTTGGCTGTCTCTTGAACTCACAGAAATCCATGTGCCTCTGCCTCCCAAGTGCTGGGATTAAAAGTGTGTGCCACCACCAACCAGCTGTAAAGTATCTTGTATCTGCTTTATGATACATATTAGTGATTCTGCTTTATCAGAGCTGAACAAGGTAGTGTGAGCTTGTCATCCCAGATATGTAGAAGGCTGAGGCAGGAGGATTGCTTGAGCCCACGAGTTGGAAATCAGCCTGGGCAATGTAGCAAGCCTACAACGCAAAAAACATGATGGTTGGGGAATTATCAGCTTGTTCAGACTGCAACTGATTTTAAAATGAAAGCCTTCATCATTAGGAAAGTGTGTTTCAGAGAAAAAGCTGAAGCTATAGGTCAGGGATCTGCTGCTAATACGATCAAAAGGTCAAAGCATTCCTGAGAGAAATGCTTTTGAGATTAAGTGTGTGGCACACATATCCCCTCTGTTACCTCATTGGAAGCCAAAAATAAAAACGGTTGTCAACTCTTGACCCATGTGCTGGCTTGAGCCTGCTGTCAGCACCCAATGCTTTTACTCTCATTTTTAACGAATCTATACTTTCTCTTAAAAACAGGTGGGCTATCTAGATTGACAACAATGGCACATGCTAGGCTGAGGCAGGAGGATCACAAGTTTAAGGATTCCCAGGACTATGTCACCTTGGGCTATACATAGAGACTCTCAAAATCCAAAAGGAAGGAGGAGGAGATGAGGGGAGGCGAGGGGAGAGGGAGGAAAAGGAAGGAAACAGGGACATTACCTAGGGGAGACCCATAAAGGAATCTAATGGAGTGAACGCCCATGACAGACATAAGAGACCCACAAGGTTATTGAGGGTTTAATGCCAGAAAAAACACTGGAGTGTGGAATAAAGGGGAGAGTGCCAAATGGAAGGGAATTCACTCCTGCAAATCCCAGCAGGAGACTACACATGTGTGCTACTTTCATGCTGTCTGGGGTGGGGGTGAGGGTGGAGGTCTGTGAACCACAGGAGACTGACCACTGCTAGGTCTTAAACCTCATTTGGAAACTATTTGCACTGTTTCTTTCACTTTCCCCTCTGCATGGGACAATCTATACCTGTTCTCTTATGACCATCCCACAGCTGTATTTTGGGAGCAGTTTCTAGCTCCATGCATCCACAGAGAGTAAAGTACAGTAGATGTGTCTCACCCAACACCTAACATGGGTCAATTCAGTGATGAGATCTGATGTTCTTGTTCTGAAGAGACTTAGGATAGACCTTGGGTTTTAGTGAGCTGATGGGTAGGCACCATGAATACTTAGGGACCAGAGAGAGGCTGACAGTAGGCAAAGCAATGGCCCTCCAAGCATGCTTATGTCCTTAGTCCCTCAGAACTTGTGAATCGGTCATGCTAAGTTAAAAACATAGCAACTCTATAAGATGAGATAAATTTAAGTCCAGGATGGGAAATGATGGAGTAACTGATGGACCCTCTGTTCCTACCCAGATCCTTCTAAGTGGAAGAGAGAGACAGAAAGGGTTTTTAACTACAGCTGGACCAGTGAGATGCTTTAGTAGGTAAGTGCTTATAGCCAAGCCTGATGGCCTGAATTTTATCCCCTGAATCCACATGGTGGAAGGAGATTAGTAATCCCTGAAAGCTCTCCTCTAACCTCAACACAGGAGCTATGGTGTGCGCACACATGTGCTCTCTCTCTCTCATAATTAAAAACAATTTTTGAGACAGGGTTTCTCTGTGTAGCCCTGGCTGTCCTGAAACTCACTCTGTAGACCAGGCTAGCCTTGAACTCAGAGATATGCCACCTCTGCCTCCAAAATGCTGGGATTAAAGATGTGTGCCACCACTGCCCAGCCAAAACAAATTTTTAAAAGATTTTACTGTAGAAGAATGTCAGAGAGATGTAACTTTGCAGACTTTGAAGATGGGAACCTTGAACGAATGCAGGAAGCTTCTAGAAACTGGAAAGGATGGGAAATGGACTTATCCCTAGAGTCCCGAGAAAGAATCAGAAGCTGCAAACAGAGATACAATGGACATCCAAGAGTCTGACTAAGAGGCACACGCACCTGGCGTGTGGCTCAGTCAGTGCAGAGCTTGCCTCGCATGTATAATAAAGCCCTGGGTGCCTTCCCTGGCACCGCTTAAAACCAGGTGTGCTGATTCCAGCACATAGGAGGAAACAGGAGGACCAGAGGACCAAAGGGCATACATAGAAAGCAATCCAAGATCCTATTTCAGGGGTCAGGGGGAATCAGGCAATAATATAGGCAAAATAAGGTAATGTAGTGGGGATGGAGAGAACTGAATGGATCAGAAAAATAAATGTGTGTGAGAGAGGTAGAGACACTGGATGTGGGAAAGGGGGGATGGAAGAGTTGAAACTGGTAACCATTTTTACCTTAACCAATAGGGTAAAAAGTGGAACCACTTATGGAATATTATTTTAACCAGGCAAAGACGTGTTACATTTGTTTATGATGCGTTTGTTTAACAATGTAAGGATGTGTTTAATTATGTAAAGATGTGTTGCATCTGTTTCTTCTTGCCTGCCTAATGCACCTGATTGGTCTAATAAAGAGCTGAACAGCCAATAGCTAGGCAGAGAAAGGATAGGCGGGGCTGGCAGGGAGAAAGAATAAATAGGAGGAGAACTCTAGGCTTGAAAGAAAGAGGACAGAAGAAGAGAGGGGGAGATGATGCCAGGGCCCAGTCACATCTTACACACACACACACACACACACACACACACAAATAATAATAATAGTAATTTAATAAAACAACCAATACATACATGGTTCTGGAAGAGCATGACAAATAAAAAGGGAAAGGCAGGACAGACCTTTGAGGAAGAGCCAGTCAGGGTGTGCAGAGTAGAAACTCCTAAAGGGAACAATTAGAAGGAAACCAAAAGAACAGAGGGAGGACACCACCCTGCAGATGGTCAGAGCTGGCTCAGGACCAGGGAAGAAGCAGGTGCAGCCTGTGGGCAGGCAGATAGACCCAGAGCCAGGTGTAGCTGTTCAGCGATGAATGGAGAAACCAGATGTACTGGTGTGTACCTTTAAGTTCAGCACTAGGAAGATGGAGGCCGATGGAGGCTAGCCTGGTCTCCATAGTGAGTTCTAAGCCAGTCTGGACTACATAATGAGACCTTGAAAGGAGTGAGCTGGTGATTGGTGTTTAGGATGTTTTCTGAGCACAAGAGACAGCCATAGTCCAGGGGAGCAAATCTGCTGGGGACTGGGCTCAGCTGAGAATGGGCAGCTGCTCCCAGGAGGGATCTTGCTCTTCTCTTGTAATGCATGTGTATATATGTATGTGTGTGTATATGTGCGTATGCATGCATGTATGTGTGTATGTATGTATGATATATAAAACATATTTTTTCCTTTGAGGTAGGTGTGGCAGGCTTGCCTTAAATCTCAGCGCTCAGGATGCTGAAGTTGGAGGATTGTAAATTCTAGGCCAGCCTAGGCTACAAAGCAAGAAATTAAATACAAACAGCTGGAGAAGTGGCTCAGTACTTGAGAGCACTTGCTGCTCTTGCTAAGGGCCAGCATTCAGGACTCAGCACCCAGGTAGGCAGCTCAAAACTGCCTGTGGCTGCAGCCCTTTCCTATGCAGCAGGGAAGAGGGAGGAGCTGCTGCTGCTGCTGCTGTCTTCTGCACGCTCTCGAACCCTGCTCCCTGCCTCTGCTTACAAAGTGCCTTCTGCTTAAAGTAAACCTTTAAAGCTTTCCTGGCACCGCACTAGACATGCCCTGGATGTAAAGAGGGGCTGGTATGCACACGCTCCCCACTGTACAAATGAGGAAAGTGATGGCCATACAAATGACTTGCCCGAGGCCACTCAGCCAATATGTAGTAGAATGAGAATCTAATTCTATTTGAAGCCAAATTCCAAATTGTTTTTAAAATTATCTTTAATTATGCATGTATTTAAAGATTATGTGTATATAGGGTGGGGTGTGTTTGCATATGTGTGCCCATGGAGTCCAGGAGTGGGCTTCAGATCCCCTGGAGATGGAGTTATAGGAAGTTGTCAGCTGCCCAGCATGGGTTCTGGGAACCAAACTTGGGTTTTCTGTAAAAGCAGCAAGCTCTCAGCCCTTACTCCTAGTACTCAGGAGGCAGAGGCAGACAAATCTGAGTTTGAAGTCAGCCTGATCTATGGAGAGAGTTCCAGGGCTACACAGAGAAATCCTGTCTTAAAAACAAACAAACAAACAAATAAACAAAAACCTACAAAACCCAGCAAGATTTCTTAGCCTCAGTCATCTCTCAGCTCCAGTTCTGGTTCTTGAAAGCCATGATCTTTCCCGAAACCTAGTTCTTTTTCAAAGAACTCACACACTAGCGAGACCAGCGAACAATTCATGGGACATGGTTCTCTCTTTCCACCTTGTGGGTCCCAGAGCTGAAATGCTGGTCCTCCACCTTGACAACAGGTGGTTTATCTGCCAAGCCATCCCACCAGTCCTTCCCAGGAGTGTTCTCACAGTTTGGCTCCTTCCTCTAGAGCTCCGGAGAAGCTCCTCACTCCCCTGATACCCCCACTCAGTCTTCCCGGGGAAATACCTGGTTACTACAGGGATGAGAACCAGAGACTGTGGAAGGTTGTAGGCCTAGGATTTACTCCCCAATCCAGCTCGTGACAGTCCTGGAGCCTCTGTCACTGTCAGATTGTGGCAGGTGGGTGAGAGCTGCCAGGAACGCCTGTCCCGCTTCTCCTCAAGTTTGACGTGTCTCCCCAGGACGTGGCAGAAATATTCTCAGGCATTATACAGTGGGGCAGACTCAAGCTTCTGGAAATTAGTGGACCGTTTCCAGATTGGAACCACAGAACACATGGCCGTAGGGATGGAAAACCAACTCAGTGTTGGGAGCCCTTCAGACCCTGGCCCTTGTACCCTCAATGATGGCTTTATGCGTCCACTTCTCTGCTTGTTCCACGAGTCTCTAGTTCAACAGTCCCTCCTGCTCGGCTCAGCCCTGAACTTCAGACGACCCGCTCCCCTGAGCCTGGCCTGTCTGTGTCCTGAGCCTGGGTACAGCTGTGGCTTTCTTGGCTCCTTTGTGCCTCTGATGCTGACCTCACAGATTGTCCTTCTAAAGACCCCTCATTCCTTTGAACCCCTCTCCTGGGCTCCCAGTGCAGCATGCTTCTCGGATGTCTCTGATCTGGAGGTGCCTGTGGAGCAGGTATGATGGGGACTCCATGCCCTGTGGATCTCTGAGCTACCAATGCAGGCTGGAAGTTGACCTGGTGCTGCACAGAGGACTCTGTGCTCAGTGCTTGAAAGCACAATGGGGTGTGTACAGTCAATATCTGGTGTACTTCTCCCACACATTCATTTCTTGGCTCCCAGAAGTGATACTGACCCTCACCCCACCCCAAATTTGTTTTTAAATATTTAAACTTACTGTTTTTACTTATATAATAATAAATAAATAGAGAGCTCCTGAGAAACGGGTTTTTCTATACAACTTACTCACTAGCATGATGTGCTGCAAATGGTGTCCACGGGGCGGCGCCAGAGCGCCAGTCAGCCGGATTTGCTCTCTTGAAAGTGTCAGGGCCATCTTCCTGCTAGAGGTAGAAGAAAGGTCTAGGAGACTAGCCAGTTAGAGTTCAGGAGATCCGGGCCTAGAGTTTCCCGGGCCTCGCATCAAACAAAAGATTCCAAGGAGTCTTCTCGGAAAATCTAGGACCAGCTCAATAAACAATCTTGTGGTCCCTCAGCCCTCTCGACCTCTGTCATCTATTTCTGTACATAGCCCAAAAAGGATATCCCTATGCAGTGGCCTCAGTAGGAAAGGGAACAAACACAGGTCACTGGGCCCCAGGTTGAGCAGGAAACAATGGTAATCATTCAAGTGTGTGGTCCTGGCAAAGTCCCTTCCACTAAACCTGTTTTCTTTGGTATGAAAGACATATATAAAGACTGGAGAGATTGCTCAGTGGTTAGAGCACTTGCAGGGCCCACTGGTTCAGTTTCAACACATACATAATGGCTCACAACCACCCATAACTCCAGTTCCAGGGAATCTGACACCCTCTTCTGACCTCTGTGTGCACCAAGACACTCGTGTGTTGCATGTACACACCTGTGAGCACAGCACTCATACATATAAAATAAAACAAAAAAATCTAAAAAAAAAAGCAGACGTAACCAGGGGACCTGCCTGACAGGAGTAAGAAAAGTCAGGCTGGATATTTAGGGAGCGCTGCCTCTAAAGAGAACAATCGCCATGATTAAGGCAGGGACTCTGTTGACAGTTTCCCCAGGTGACCACAGAGTGGGGACAAATGATGTAAAGGTCAGTTCTTCAGAATACAAAACCAAGACTTCCTAAAGAGGGGTGTAGTTCTAGCACTGACTGCTTACCCGGCATGACTGAAGCCTGGGTTCTGATACCCAGCACTGTGTGAGCTGTGTAATCCCAGCACTTGGGAAGTGGAGATCAGAGAGGAAGGAGTTGAAGGTCATCCTCAGCTACATAGTGAGTCTGAAGGCAGCCTGGGCTACATGAGACCTACATCCAAAACAAGAGAGAAGGAATGAAGGAAGAAATGAATAGAAGAAAGAAAGAAGGAAGGAAGGAAAGGAAAGAAAGGCATGCATGCACATATACACACACAGGCACACATAAAGGAAACAAACAGAGTAGAAAAGATTTCAAAAGAAAAAACTGGAATTCCAGATGAAATGTGTTCGCTTTCACCAGGAAGTCATCGGGAAGTTGGCAGGAATCCACAACACTGTAATAAACTACAGGTCCACTGGAATAAAAAGCATGTGTTTCCAAAAGGAAGCATGGGAATGAGGAGGCTTTTTAGGTGAATTAAGGACTGCTGAGATGGAGGTTACAAAGACCGTCTCCAGCAATCTGTCTCTAGGGTGCTGATATCTAGGTCCTCACAGCCTCTTCCATGTTTCCAATTTCAGCTCACGTCTGTCTTGCTGGATCTGTAGCCATAGCATGATCTCAATGAGCACATCTGCTTTGCTTCATGTAATGCACAGCTAGTGTAAGAAGATACTCTATAAAGGCTGGTATATTCCTAAATGGGGCGGTGTTCCATTCTGGTCTTGGTGGGGTGAGCAGCATATTGCTAACCACCCACAGATAACAATGATAGACTCTGATCAAAATGTATAGCAACCATACCTAATGAAGTAGCGCTAAAGAGATGGTTCGGTGTTGGGCGTTGGTGGCACATGCCTTTAATCCCAGCACTCGGGAGGCAGAGGCAGGTGAATCTCTGTGAGTTCCAGGCCAGCCTGGTCTACAGAGAGAGTTCCAGGACATCCTCCAAAACAATACAGAGAAACCCTGTCTCAGAAAAAAAAAAGATGGCTCAGCAGCTAAGAATATGCCTTGTTCTTGCAAAAGATCAGGGTTCAGATTCATGGCTAACAACCATGTGTAACTCTAGTTTCAGGGGATCCCATGCCCTTTTCTGGCCTCTGCAGGCTCCTACATGCATGTGGTTTGAATACATATACCCAGGCACACACACACACACAAGTTTGCACACACACAATTAATTAATTAACTAACTAATTAGTTAATTAAGCAAATGAAGTGAACTAAGGCTCAAGAAGGTAGCCATCAATGTAGCCATCAACTAGAAAGTTATTCATCATTTAAAGTAAGAGAGCTATGGCCAATGACATGGCGCAGCAGGTCAAGCCATCTGCCACCAGCCTGCCAACCTGAGTTCAGTCCCAGCAACACATGTGATGGAAGGTGACTTTCAACTCCCACAAGGCCTCTGGCTTCCATACACCTGCGGTGGAGTACAGCTCCCTTCCCCACCCACACACAAAACAAATAAAATGGAAAAGTGAAAAAAATGTTTCAGTAAGGGTTCTTTAGAGTAATAGAACCAAAGAGATGAGCATACACAGGTGTGTGGTGTGTGTGAGTGTGTAAGTCAGAGTTTAAGTGAGCTTTTTTTCTTTTGGTTTTTCGAGACAGGGTTTCTCTGTATTGTTTTTGGAGGCTGTCCTGGAACTCACTCTGTAGACCAGGCTGGCCTCGAACTCACAGAGATCTGCCTGCCTCTGCCTCCCCAGTGCTGGGATTACAGGCGTGCGCCACCAACGCCCAGCTTTAAGTGAGCTTTAAAACAATAACAACAGTCAAATTGCATCTGAGAACCCAGCAGTCATGTGTTCCTTGAGTCTGGAAGCCTCAACAGTCAGAGTAGCCTAGAACATCTTTCTATCACTGGTGGGTGACAACAAGTAGCTACTCAGTCCACAAGGCGGAGTGCCTCAGTAGTTCCAATTTGACACCAGGAGCCCGAAGATTCCTGGAGAGCTGCTATTCCCTATTCCACCATAAAAGTTTGGAGGTGCTAGTTCTGCTGTCAGTGAAGGAATTAAAGCAACAAGGGACAAACTGATGTGGCCACAAGAGCGGGCCAAGCAAGAAGAGAGGCGAGAAATGGGTTTCTGACATACCCCTTTTATCTGGGTAGCTACTGAAAGGTGCTGCCCCCAAGTGGGGTGGGCCTTCACCCAGCTGCCAAGGCAACTGGGACAAGTCTTCGCACGAGGCTTCCTATTCGGGTGTTGTAATTTGTGACAAGTTGGCATTAAAACCAACCGTCACAACAAGGGGTCCATCAGGGAGTGGTGGTGCGTAGCTCTGATGCCAGCACTTAGGAGACGCAGGTAGAAGGATTGGGAATTGAGGACCATCATATGTGTTTCAGTTACTCTTCTATTGCTGTAACAAAACACCATGAACCAGAACAACTTACAAAAGAAAGCATTTAATTGGACTTGCGGTTTCAGAGGGTGAGAGTCCATGGTGGCAGCTGAAGGCATGGCTGCAGGAACAGATGAGAGGTTACCTCCCTAGCGGCAGCAGGAAACAGAGCACACTGGGAATAGGGTAAGTCTCTGGAACCCTCAAAGCCTGCCCCCAGTGACACATCTCCTCCAACAAGGTCAAGTTCTTCTCGAACAGTTCTACTACTGGGGACCAAGTTTTCAAACACAAGAGCCTATGGGAGCCACACTAGGCAAATAGTGAGTTTGAGGTCATCCTGGGCTATTTGAGACCCTGTCTCAAAACAAAGCACCTGTAATCCCAGCTCCAGGGTAGCCAGTGCCTTCTTCTTCTTCTTCTTCTTCTTCTTCTTCTTCTTCTTCTTCTTCTTCTTCTTCTTCTTCTTCTTCTTCTTCTTCTTCTTCTTCTTCTTCTTCTCCTCCTCCTCCTCCTCCTCCTCCTCCTGCTCCTCCTCCTCCTCCTCCTCCTCCTCCTCCTCCTCCTCCTCCTTCTCCTTCTTCTTCTTCTTCTGTTTTGTTTTTACGAGACAGGGCTTCTCTGTATTGTTTTTGAGGCTGTCGGTCCAGCCCGGCCTCGAACTCACAGAGATCCGCCTGCCTCTGCCTCCCGAGTGCTGGGATTAAAGGCATGCACCACCACCGCCCGGATGCCAGTGCCCTCTTCTAGTCTTATTAATTAACTAACTGCACTGGCTAGTGTTTGTCAGCTTGTCACAGGTTGCGAGGGGAATCTCAGCTGAGAAAGCGCCACCATTGGTCTGACCTGTAGGCAAGCCTGTGGGGCATTGTCTTGATTAATGATTGGTGTGGAAGCCCAGTATGGGAAGTGCTATCCTTGGGCAGGTGGTCCTGGGCTGTATGGAAAAGCAAGTTAGTAAGTTGTGTTCTTCTGCGGCCTCTGCTTCAGTTCCTGCCTCCAGCCCCTGCCCTGGCTTGATGGACAGGAACCTGGAAGCTGAGATAAACCCTTCCCTTCCCAAGCTGCAGTGTTTTGTCACAGCAACAGGAGGTAAGCTAAAACACCAACTAACTGACTAAATACATCTTGCTGACCTAGCATTCGATGTCTAGTGGAACTATGCTTCAAAAACTAAGAAATCTCAGGTAAACTAAAGCTGCACTTGTCACTAGAGGAACCAGTGCTGAAAATGGTGAAGCATGAGGTCAAGCATGGGCGGGCGTTATACCAAGCCTTCGGATCTTCAGAAAGACCAGGACCAGAGATAGCAAATATGTTGAGAGATAAGAAAGAAAGATATTATCCTTTTTTTTTTCGAGACAGGGGTTCTCTGTGTAGCTTTGGAGTCTGTCCTGGCACTCGTTCTGTAGACCAGGCTGGCCTCGAACTCGCAGAGATCCGCCTGCCTCTGCCTCAGGAGTGCTAGGATTAAAGGCGTTCATCACCACCACTCAGCTATTATTCTTTTTTTTCTTTTTTTTTGGTTTTTCGAGACAGGGTTTCTCTGTATTGTTTTGGAGGCTGTCCTGGAACTCGCTCTGTAGACCAGGCTGGCCTCGAACTCACAGAGATCCGCCTGCCTCTGCCTCCCAAGTGCTGAAGATATTATTGTTTGCTTTTAAAATTCTTTAAAAATCACCAGACATTGGTGGCACACGCCTTTAATCCCAGCACTTGGGAGGCAGAGGCAGGGAGATCTCTGTGAGTTCGAGGCCAGCCTGGTCTACAGAGCAAGTTCCAGGACAGCCTCCAAAACAATACAGAGAAACCCTGTCTGGAAAAACAAAACAAAACGAAAAACAACAACAACAACAACAAAAAAAAACTCTTTAAAAATCAATGGGCTCTTAGTAGATGATGTGACTAAAATGGTGACAAAGGAGTGCCCAGACTTCATTCCCCAATGGGGGACAGAGCTCAAAGCTGGGGATACAGCTCAGATGGCAGAGCACTGGATTAGCATGCACAAAGCCCTGGGTTCAGTCCCCAATACTGCACATACTGGGCATGGTGGTGCACACCTGTAGTCTCAACACTAAGGTGTGAAGGCAGGAGGATCAGAAGTTTTAGGACAGGGCTGGAGAGATGCCTCAGCCATTATGAGCGCTGCCTGCTTTTCCAAAGTCCTGAGTTCACTTCCCTGCAACCACATGGTGGCTCACAACCATCTGTCATCAGATTGATTCCCTCTTCTGGCATGCAAGCATAACATGCAGTATAGAATTGTATACATGATAAATAAATAAATAAATATTTAAAAAAAGTTCTAGATCATCTTTGGGTGTGTTGCAAGTCCAAGGCCATCCTGGGGCATAGTAGACAGTCAAAAAAATTCCAGAATCCAGTTTGGAAACCACAGGGCTGTAGGCAATACAAAATGAAGGACGACTGAAGTGAAATATGAATGAAAGCGAGAACTCTGGGGCTGGAGGGATGGTTCTGACATTGAGGACTGGGATTTGGTTCCCAGCACATATGGTAGGCAGCTTCAGCTCCAGGAGAATCAAAAGCTCTCTTCTGGCCTCAATAGGTGTGTCTCTCCCATATGAATATAAAAAAATCATTTTTTAAAGACTTCACTTGGTGTATTATTGGACTCCAATTCTGAGAATAAAAATATTATGGTTCTTATGGAAATAAAGCATTTTGTTTATATTTCTCAGGAAAAAATGGATGAACTCTTTAAAGTAAAATATGAACAGCATAATGACAGGTGTAAAATGAATTCAGAAATAAGATATGCTTTAAAAAAGAACAGTATGATGAATGCCACGTGTGGTGTCACAAACCTGTGGACAAAGTTTCTGTTCTACCTGGTCCCACAGCCGGTTAGCCCCAAATAAACACACAGAGACTTATATTAATTATAAACTGTTTGACCAATGGCTCAGGCTTCTTATTGGCCAGATCTCTGTTAATTATTAGAAACTCCATCTACATAAACCTGTAAATCCAGCACTCTGGGAGTAGAGGCAGGAGAATCAGAAATTCAAGGTAGAGAATCCTCTGCTACCAAGTCTGAGGCCAGTGTGGGCCTCAGGAAAGGAAAGGAAAAATGACTATACTAATATAAAAATAGACTTCAAGTCAGGGAGTGTTACCAGAGACAAAGCAATGGTTTCCATTGCTATGAAGAGACACCATGAACATGGTAACTCTTATAAAGGAAAGCATTTTGTGAAGCAACCTTGTTTCTAATTTAAATTTAAAAATTATATATATGGAAAGCATTTAACTGTGGCTGACTTGCAGTTCAGAGGTTCAGTCCATTGTCATAGTATGGCAGCACAGAGGCACACTTGGGACTGGAGAAGCTGTGAGTTCTACAGCTGGATCTGTAGGCATCAGTAAGTGATAAAGCCACTGGGCCTCGATTGGTTCCAAATCTGCCCCCCCTCACAGTTCCTCTAACAAGGCCACGCCTCCTAATCCCTTCCAAGTAGTGCCACTCCCTGATGACCAAACATTCAAACCTATGAGCCTCTGGGGCCATTCTTATTCAAAGTATACATCCACGAAGCAAAATTGCAAAATGATGGCTGCTCACTTTGAAAGGTTCAGGCATTACACTGGCCTGCCCTGTTACCTGGCAGAATGCACTCAGGCAGCGCTCTGGTCAGCCCAGAGTTCCACGAGTGCAGCCTGCAAGCAGGTGTAAAGGACCCTTTAAGAGACAACCCCATCAGCGTATGCTGTCTTATCACTCTTCTCCCCTCTCTCACTCTCTCAGGTTCCTTCACTCTCTCTCCTCATTTCTCACGTCTGTCTCCCCGCTTCGCTCTCCCGCCGCTATAATAAGTTATGATTAATGGGCTCTCTGTGGCTCGTGCTGTCCACGGCTTGTGCTCCATCACGCTGTCCCTGCTCCATCATGCGGTCTTCCTTTTCTTTTTTTCTAATTTTTAAACTTTTACAAAATAGCAACACATTTCAACACCACATCTAAAATTGGAGTGCCACAGAGGTTAGTGTGGTGCCTGCGGAAGGATGACATGCACATTTGTGAACTTCTATGTAATTTATTTTTTTATTTTTTCTGAGACAGTGTTTGTCTGTGTAGCTTTGGGGCCTGTCATGGAACTCACTCTATAGACCAGCCTGGCCTCGAACTTACAGAGACCTGCCTGTCTCTGCCTCCTGAGTGCTGGCATTAAAGGTGTTCACCACCACTGTCTGGCTAGTGTTATGTAATTTTTGTGTATCAGTGAATGGATCCTGGAGACAGAACTGGCTGGTGAATTCACCTGCTGAGTCATTTTTTTTTTGAGGGGGGTTTCAAGACAGGGTTTCTCTGTATTGTTTTGGAGGCTGTCCTGGAACTCACTCTGTAGACCAGGCTGGCCTCGAACTCACAGAGATCTGCCTGCTTCTGCCTCCAAAGTGCTGGGATTAAAGGCGTGCGCCACCAACGCCTGGCTACTGCTGAGTCATCTTGCTGGCCCAGATTTTTTTTTTTGAGGCTGTATGTCCCTTTGGGGAGGGGCTCTGAGGGGTCCACAAGAACCCAGAACGAAGGGAACCGCCCAGGTCTTCCGTTCTTAGCCGCTGGATGCTGCCATCTGCCTTCAGACCACAACCCAAGAGACCCAGCGCTTCTCCCAGCCCACAGGTAGCCTCCCAGCCCCACCCCCAAAGGGGCTGGTACCTTAAAGACTATTTTATTGGCTGAAAGAATTCCTGAAACATATCCTGAAATTATTTTCTATCTTATGTGTATGTTATTTTGCCTGCATGTATGTCTGTGCATCAGTTTCATGTCTGGTGCCGTTAGAATCCAGAAGAGAATATCAGAACCCCTGAAACTGGAGTTTAAAGTGGTTATAAGCCGACAGTGGGTGCTGAGAATTGAACCCAGGTTCTCTGCAAGGGCAGCTGGTGCTCTTTACCACTGAGCCATCT
This sequence comes from Mesocricetus auratus, assembly GCF_017639785.1. Lineage (NCBI taxonomy): Eukaryota > Metazoa > Chordata > Mammalia > Rodentia > Cricetidae > Mesocricetus > Mesocricetus auratus. The sequence continues at coordinate 20,798,850 of NW_024429197.1, read as the reverse complement.
CTCCAGCTTCGTGGCACACTTTTTACAAAATGGAATGTGGAGGGTTATTTTTACATTTATTTCTTTTTGTCCGCGTGAATGTATTTATATGTCCACTATGTGTGTGCTGGTGCCAGTGGGAGCCAGAAGGGAGCATTGGATTCTATGGAACGGGAGCATAGTATAGGTAGTTGTGAGCCTCCTGATGTGGGCGCCGTGGTCCAAACCCAGCAAGTGCACTTCTGTGGCGCCATCTCTCCAGCTCCCTTCCTTGGCCAGTTCACTTGGTTCACTTGTGTTCGGCTTCCCACAGTGGATGCCAGTTGGATAAAACGAGTAAATGATAGTGGGGATCAAAGTGTATTAAGCTCCGCTGTGTGCTGGTGCAACATTAAGTATCTGCCACTTATCATCTCCTTCAATCTTTATGTAAACTCTTTAAGAAAGGAACCATATTGTCCCCAGTTACAGAGGAAGAAGCGGAGACTGTGTATACATAGTTAGAGGTGCCTGTGGTCATACCTGTAGGTAGTGATAACATGAAATCCACAGCCCTTAGCCAGTGTCACTTAAGTAAGTGGAAGGAAAGGGAAGGGACTCTGGGCAGAGGTAACTAGACAGGTGTGTTTGGGGAGCTGCTGAACGAAGTGTTGTTTCCATGAACACAAGAAGATAGATTGGAAAGGGTTGAGTGAGAAGTCCTAATACAGGAGACACAGTGTATGAGGTTCTGCAGGGAGGCAGTAGAGTCCTGCATCACTTAACACTTGGCTAATGATGGACCTCACATATCCATGTCGTTCCATGGGATTAGATAGTCAGGGTACAGTTTAGTTCGTGTAACTACACTTTGTGATGTTTGCTAGTTTAAGGGACACTTTTCACAGAACATGTACTCCTTAAGATGTAATGGTAGGGACCTGGAGGGATGGCTCTGTGCATAAGAGCGCTTGCTGGTCTTGCAAAGGACCCAGGCTCTGTTCCCAGCACCCACACCAGAGCTTACACTCTTCCAATTCCAGGGTGCCTGGTCCCCCATAGCATGCATGAACTTCACGGCCATACACGAAGGCAAAGCACTCATACACATAAATAAAAAGACATAATTGCAGGGCTTGAGAGATGGCTCAGAGGTTAAGAGCACTAGCTACTCTTCCAAAGATCCCGAGTTCAATTCCCAGCAACCATATGGTGGCTTGCAACCGTTTGTAATGAGATCTGGTGCCCTCTTATGGCCTACAGGCATAGATGCAGGCAGAACACTGTATACATAATAAATAAATCTTTTTTTAAAAAAGATATAATTGTAGAAGGTCAAGTGAGATGCATGTGGATATTTGGGAGAGGAAGACTTGAAGGGCAGCACGGCCGAGGTCAGGTCCAGATGCCAACAGCCTCTTGCCTCAAGGATGGAAGATGCTTGGGTTTCGCTGGTGGCCTCCAGAAGATCAACCTCCTATGTTGGTAGAAGCAGGGAGCAAGAGGAAAAGGGAAGTTTAGAGGGCACAGACAACTCCTCTGGAATTGGTAGTGGGAGGGAGGCTAGAGAAGGAGATGGAGAATTCTGGAGGAGGCTGGTTCAGGAAAGGTTTTAATACGGCAGGGACCCGTTTGTTTGTGGACAGAATCCAGCCAGTTAGAAAGGACCAAGTTGGGTGGGGTCCTGGCCAGGTCTGCAGAACGGTGAGCCGGGTCTCTGGAGGATAGAGGACCCAGACAGGCCTGACTCAGCCAGGTTAACGGACCGAGCTGCCGATCAGAAGGAAGGTGTTGATCCAGGAGGGCAGGGTGGAAAGGGACTTCGATGGTCTTCTGCCTTTTCACAGAGAGAACGGGTCATTGTTATTGAACCAGCATCCCGGCAAACTTCTAGGACTTCCTAGCTGGGGCTTCCAGTCAAGCTCAGAATGAGGTCCCAGGGTGGGCGCAGAAGAACCGCCCCTGGCCGGGCGGAGCTGGACACCTCCTTCCCGCAGCGCTCTCAGGTGACAGGCCTGCGGGTCACTGCCCCGCCCCGCCGCGTATTCAGGGAGGTCCGACCCGTGGCTCAGAGAGCAGTCCCTGCTGCCGGTGCGTCCGTGAACCCCGCATCCTTGCTCCAGAACCCGCCACTCGCCATGATCCTCGCTCCCGCGCCCCGCAGCTTGGTCGTTCTCCTCCAGGTGCTGGGACTTGCCCTGGCTCAGATCGTAAGTCCCGCCGCCTCTCTGGCACCGGAGTCCGGGGTGTAGAACCTAGGTTTAGGATTCGGGAGTTCTGGGACCTGCTCTACTCTGTCCCTAGCTCGAGGGGCAGCTGAGGACAGAGCTACTGGGAGGGTGCATACCAGACACACAGCGGGCAGTGAGGGGAGATTGACTAGCCCTGGAGCCAAAGGGACCCTGTTCCGGGATGCTCCGCCTTGCCTGAGACAGGCAGCGTCGAGCAGGAGCTGGCGCAGGGTCCTGGCAGCAGGGAGAGCCCAGGTGGTGGCGGAGACAATGGTGGCTATTCAGTGGACAGCCGAGCCTCCGCCCCCGGACTCTCCTAAGGGGCCCGGGCTCCAGCCAGACTTCGCCCCACTGCGTCTCCTCTGACCGGCTTGTGAGCTCCCGTCTCAGGTCGAGGGACGGCTGGGGGTTGGGAAAGTCATGCTCTAAGTGGGACCTAACGGGGACCTTGGGCTTGGCACCCCCCACACGCGCCAAGTGGGGCTGGGCGTGGGTTGCAGCTCGCATGTGGGGTGCCAGCCTGGCACTTCTTGACCTGGGGAGGGCACCTGGCGCCAGCGGGACATCTTCCTGACTCGGGGCTGGCCCGCTGTGAGGACCACCTCAGGGAGGATCAAGCAAGAAGAGTCCCAGATCCCCTTCTCCACACCTCCCTTCTCTGTGGGCACTTAACCCCCACCAGGGGAGGAGGGAGAGGCGCCGTTCAATGCTGTATCTGTGGTTGGTTAGAAAACAACAATAGTTCGAAGTGTCATTCATTGAAGACCAGGCCCCGCCTCACATAATCTGTGATCTGGACGAATGGTGTCTTCATCTATTTCCCACCATGACAGTGCAAGAACAGTGTGGTCCAGGGGAAGAAGTTGGCCGACCCCGGGTGCAATTGTGATTTTATCACTCACTCTGTGACCACGGACCTTTAATCTTTCTGTGTGTGGTTCTTCACCCTCCTCCCATCACCCCTAATAGAACCCCGTTCAGTTCTGAGTAGTTCCTGAAATGAATTCGATGACACACAATACACGGTACACAGTAGCTGCTCAACAAACTCCCCACGGAGTTTCCTTGGGGAATTGCTCTCCTAGTCCCAGGAGCCCAGTTCAGCTCACTGTCTAAAAGCTGCACCCTTGTGTGTGTTTTCAGAGAGGTCCACCGGGAGAGCCGGGTCCTCCAGGGCCACCAGGGCCACCAGGAGTGCCTGGTTCTGATGGCATCGACGTGAGTATCTAACTTCAGACTTGAGCGGAAGGAAGGCTGTGTCCACAAAGGAGAACTTTGTGAGCACGGGGTGGGGGACGCCTGAAGTTTAGCACCCCCTGTTGCCAGTAGGCGGCGTCTGCAGAGACCACAAGGAGCCCGTTTGTTCAGTGAAAACCCCAAACCAGCCCTGAAATGCTCAGTCTGTCACAGCCACCCTGCAACAAGGGCCTGCTGTTCTGTTGCCGGCCTCAGCTCACAGCGCTGTCCTTATCCCCCTCCCGCCCTTCCTCCCCTTAGTCCCTCATACTGTCCCCCAACACACTTCTTTAAGGTTAACTGGGGAGGCTCCTGTAGGCTGCTGGCCAGCTGGGGTCACACCCCATCTCTCCCTTTTGCTTTTAACTCCTCTGCTTAAAATCAGTTGGGCTTGTCCTCTGCTCTCAGTGTGCTGAGGGTTAACTGCCTCATTCTGGAGGCTCCCCCAGGAGGTCGGCTGGATGTTTACCGTTTGGACAGACTTCTATTCAGTCTGGTGCCCCCACCCCCAAACGCAGGGCGCTGGGCCCCAGCCAGGCTCTTGCTGCTGCAGCTCCAAAATTCCCGGGGGCCTCTCTGGGGCTAAATCTGACTCCACAGCCATGCCAGTCTCCCACCAAGGGTCCTTTGTCACATGGGAAAGAGATGCTTCTTTTCTTGAGATCATTTTGAATCTACCCCCTTGTTGGCTCCCTTGATTCTTGCCTCTGCCACAGTCTCTGACTTTCCTGACTACCCAGACGACTACCCACTTCATTTCCCTCCCCTTCAGACGTCTCTAAAAGCCCCCCCCTTTTTAAATTTATTTTGTCACTTGCTTAAGGCATCAGTTCTCCCAATTAACCTGAAGCTCGGGGACTTCATAGCTGGTACCTTACCAACATCAGCATGTCTAAAATCTACTTGACCAAAATGCTCCTCTCAGCTGGCTGGCTTGGTGTGATGCACTTATATTTTGTTTTGTCCTCATTTAATTTAGACAAAGTCTCTTTATGTAACCCTGCCTGTCCTGAAATTCACTCTTAGACTAGGCTGGCCTTGAACTGACAGACTTACACTTGTCTCTGCCTTCCCCCCCTCCCCCCAGTGCTGGAACTGAGGCTTGTACTCTGCTGAATTTTGTTTGTTTTGAGCAAAGGGAGCTGTTTTTCTAAATTAAAAAAAAAGTGCAAATTGACTGGGCAGTGGTGGTGTACACCTTTAGTCCCATCGCTCTGGAGGCAGAGGCAGAGGCAGGCGGATCTCTGTGAGTTCGAGACCAGCCTGGTCTATAAGAGTTAGTTTCAGGACAGGCTCCAAAGCCACAGAGAAACCCTGCCTCAAAGTGCAAATCTCAGCACAAAAGAGAGAAGAGAAGACTGAGACCATCAGCCAGAAATGTCTACCTCCACCGGGGAGGCACGAGCCACAGATGCTGTCTCATTAGCTTATATCTTGCAGGGCGACAAGGGACCTCCAGGAAAAGTTGGTCCTCTGGTGAGAGCTTTTTTTTTTCCTTCAGCTTTTGACTCTTCTAGTACTTGCTGTCCTCTGGCTAATATGTTCTGCTTCTAATTCCAAGGGATCCAAAGGAGAGCCTGGCAAACCCGGGCCAGACGGGCCAGATGGGAAGCCGGGCGTGGATGTGAGTACCTGAGACCGGGGGATGTCTGATGTCCAGCTTCTTCGCATGTCTTGTTAGAAGGCAGCAAGATGGTGGCTCTGTGGCCACTCAGGCCTCATTTCATACAACTGTGACCTCACTCCTATCTCATATCCACCCTGACTGGAAGCCTTGGATCTCTGGCAACAGGAAGCCAGAGAGGGGCTTTGCTTTCTGTGAGCTGCAGGACTGTTCCATGTGTCTGCAGGTGTGAGGACTTAGTCTCAGTTTCCGGCCTCTAGAGATTACTCTGCCTTTGTCTGCCCTGTCTGCTGTCCCCACATCCTCACTCCCATCTCCACTGCCTTGCTTATCCCTTCTGCAGTTTCAGCAAAGCTCAGAGAAGGAATATCATTACAGAGTTCCCAGGGACCTCAAAGTCACAAATTCCTGAGGCCTGGCAGTCTCAGGGAGGTGGGGACAGTTATTTAGTGGTAGTATGTGAATGGACTCTGAAAGATGGGGTGGGGCGGGGTGGGAGAAGCCTCTTAGACTTGTGCCTGCTCTGTTGATTCAAAGGGTATGACCAGGGCTGCAGACAGCAGGGCCTCTTAAACTCCTCATCCATGCCCTGTGAGACTACAAAGCATACTGCCTCACTCTAGCATGTCAGTGCTTATGTCTGCCCAGGGAGGTGAGTGTGTTAACTCATTTGCAATGAGAAGCTAGCAAGAGCAGCCATTGAGCGCATCACTAGTCCAGATCCATGTCTGGGTACCCTAGACTCGAACTGTGAGGAGGGAGGCTGAGCCCATAGGCCCAGGTCTTTGAATCTTAGCTTCTGGTCTCTCAAAGGAGGGCAATTGGGTTGAGAATGTAGCTCAGAGGAGTGCTAGCATCACAACTGGGCATGGCAGTACACATTTGTACGTCCAGCACTCAGGAGGTGGGGAAAAGAGAGTCAGAAGTTCAAGGTCATCCTTGGGAACATAGTGAGTTGGAAGCTACTATCTCAGCAACACACCAAAAGGATAATTGCCAGACATGGTTGTGCACGTCTTTAATCCCAGCACTCTGGAGATAGAGGCAGGTGGATCTGGCAGTTCAAGGCCAGTCTGGTCTACATAGCAAGTTCTAGGACATCTAGGAATACACAGAGAGACAAACCCTGTCTCTAAAAAACCTAAATAAAAATTTTAAGGGAGAATAATTGTTTTGTCTACCTCCCAGGATTCCTTTTTTTGTTTGTTTTGAGACAGGGTTTCTCTGTAGATTTGGAGTCTGTCCCAGAATTCGAACTCACAGAGATCTGCTTGCCTCTGCCTCCTGAGTGCTGGGATTAAAGGTGTGAGCCACCACCACCAGGCAAGGATTCCTTTAAAAAACAAACCAATCAAAACAGAATCCCAACAGAGAAAGGGGAAAGGGGAAGTTAAGATCCCCAGGCCTTCAGCCAGTATGGGAAGCCTAAAGAGTCCCCTAGACTTGCCCTTGCCTGTGAGGTAAGGGCAGGTCCACCTCAATGATCCTACCATCTCTTTCTTCCTCAGGGTTTAATGGGAGCCAAGGGAGAGCCCGGCCCCATGGGAACCCCTGGAGTCAAGGTAAGTGGGTGCTCATTGAGGTTGGAGTTGGAGGGGCTGCAGTAGAAGAAGGTATGGACCCAAGAGGCTCCCGCCTCTCATTTGCCCCCCATTGCTCCTGCAGGGTCAGCCTGGGCTCCCAGGACCCCCTGGCCTGCCGGTGAGTAGCACCTACAAGGGTGTGGAGGGACCCTCTGGAGGCTGGGAGGACCTGCAGAGAGGAGCCATGAATCCAATTTCCTTTACTTCTGTTGCAGGGTCCCGGTTTTGCTGGTCCTCCCGTAAGTTCTAGGGGGTAGGGCAGGGAGCTGGGGAAGAAGAGGAGGGCTTCTCCCATCTTGAGGAACGACCCACATGCTGTGTTGGTGCCAGGAATGGGCAGCTTGATGAGTCTGGAGTAGTCTGGGCCTCATAGCCCCACAATTCAGTCTCTGGAATTGTTTGGATAGTCACAGTAGAGAAGAGACTTTTGGTGCCTGTCCCTGCCTTCCTACCTAAGGTGTCTGACCCTGTGAGGCATCCCCGACAACTGCTTCTTTGCCCCACAGGGACCACCTGGACCCGTGGGCCTCCCCGGTGAGATTGGAACCCCAGGCCCCAAGGTGAGCCTAGTGACCCTCTAAGTTTATGTCCTGCATGCCGAGGCTGACAGTCTGGGGGCAGGTTTCCTGGGAGCTTCTGGCCCACAAGGATCACCTCCAGGCCTAGGACAGTACCTGGGACTGTAGCTAGTCTTCCTGGGAGGCTCAGGGCTGGTGCCCCTGCCAGGCTCCTGGATCTCCTTACTGTGGCAGCTCTCTGGAGGTGCCCAGAGGGCGGGGTGGATGGAACAGTGGTAGGAAGAGGAAAAGCAGGGATAAACTGGGGTCCTGCAGGATGGTTTTGTGATGTGGGTGGGCTCTTCTTGCTTCCAGGGGGATCCAGGACCAGAGGGACCATCAGGACCCCCAGGACCCCCTGGGAAACCGGTAAGTGTCCTCAATTCTCCTGAATGGTCATGTGTTCCTGGGGAAGTGGCTTGCAGTAGGGAGGGGGTAGGTCATGTCCTATCCTTATGTATCTCCTCTCAGGGCCGACCAGGAACCATCCAGGGCCTGGAAGGGAGTGCAGATTTCCTGGTGAGAATGGGGGCTGGAGAGACTGACAGGGTTTTCTCCTCACCCCCTTTCCCCGGCCAGGATTTTCAGTGGGAAATGGGGAGGGTTCTGAGAAGCATTGCTTAGCCGGCCCTGGCTAGGCAAGAGACCTCTGGCCTTATAGGGTTTTCTTTCCAGTGTCCAACCAACTGTCCTGCTGGTGTGAAAGGACCCCAGGGGCTGCAAGGAGTGAAGGTGAGGGGGTGGCTTGTCCTGGGAGGGTGGAACGGGTGCTTGGAGGGGGCCCGGGGCTGAGTTCCCTCCTTCCCTTCAGGGGCATCCAGGCAAGCGGGGGATTCTGGGTGATCCTGGTCGCCAAGGGAAGCCAGTGAGTATGAGAGCTAAGGGCCAGGGATGAGGGTAAGGATTATGGGGAGACAACCCTACAGACATCTGCCTCATTCTTCATCCCTACCCCTGTTCCTATGGGTCCAAGAGACAGATTCTTGAGCTGAGACTCAAGAGGTCCCTCCCTCCCTCCCTCCATCCCTTTCTTTCTCTCTCTCTCTCTCTCTCTCTCTCTCTCTCTCTCTCTCTCTCTCTCTCTCTCTCTCTCTCTCTCTCTCTCTCTCGTTTTTCAGGACACAATTTCTCTGTGTAACACCCCTGGCTGTCCTGGAACTCACTCTGTAGACCAGGCTGTCCTCAGACTCACGGAGATTTGCCTGCCTCTGCCTCTGGAGGGCTGAGATTGAAGGCGTGCACCACCACTGCCTGACCCAATGAGTCTCTTGTTGAGTCCCTTTTTCATGTGATATGGGACATCTTGGTTTCTAATTGCCTTGTCTGTCTGTCTGGCTGTGTTGGGAAAGGTTGCTGGTGTCCGCTTGTCTTGTATTTGCCTGCCAGTCTGACAGGTCTTCCTTGCTCTTAGGGCCCCAAGGGAGATGTGGGTGCCTCTGGAGAGCAAGGCATCCCTGGACCACCGGTAAGAAACACCTCACTGTTGAGCTTTCTATCATACCAGGAGCCCTTTAATGGGACCATTCACCTGCTTTGGCCTCTATAGAAGAAATCTTTGTCTGGCTGGGAGTGCCTGGGTGGGGCGAAGGACTGAGACTGACTCAGGGACAGAGTGAACAGGGCCTAGGCTGCCCACCAGAAGGCCTGGCCAAGGTCCAGGCCTGCCACTATTCCTTTAACAGCCCTGGGAGGTCCTCTCTACATCTGGGCAACTTTGTACTACACAGGAGATATGGACCCTCTGCCTACTTCAAAGGGGGGGTATTGTGAAAAGGGATACAGGTCAAAAAGGGACATGGATTCACTGGCATTTGTTTTCAACAGGGTCCCCAGGGCGTCAGGGGCTACCCAGGCATGGCAGGACCTAAGGGGGAGATGGTGAGTCTAGGGGTGTCCTGCAAGAGTTGCTGTGACCAGAGCTCTGGCCTTCAGAGTCCGACTAGGACTGACCCATAATCTGTTCCTTTCCCCAGGGTCCTCGTGGCTATAAAGGCATGGTGGGCTCAATCGGAGCTGCTGGGCCACCGGTAAGCTTACTCCTGTCCCCAGACCACACTGAGGAAGTCCATGGCTTCAAAGTGGGTGCTGGTCTTCATGGGGTCATGTGACTTGGACTCTTGTCTCCTTCATGTCAGGGTGAAGAAGGCCCAAGGGGGCCACCAGGCCGAGTTGGTGAGAAGGGGGATGTGGTAAGTTCTCAGGTACCCCTTGTCTGGTCAGAGCCCCTGGGGAATACTGGGAAAGGATTGTCTCCATCAAGGCTGGTGTGTGTGAGTGTGCACACATACACTTTTATGTATGTGCCTAGCAGTCTGGGGGTGGGGGTCTGATGATCTGTGCTGAGAACCCAGTTAGATTGCTATGTTCGGACTTTACTAGAAGCCTTGGGATCCAGTCTTGTAACCACTGGACCCAGACAATGAAATTCCAGTAAATTAACCATGGAACTAATGGGATTTGGTCTGAATCCCAAGGCATCTATCACAGTCCCTTAACTCTCTCTCTCTCTCTCTCTCTCTCTCTCTCTCTCTCTCTCTCTCTCTCTCTCTCTCTCTCTCTCTGCTCTCTCTCTCTCTCATTCTCTTTTGCTTTTTGATTATAGGCCCCTTTTCTGAGCAGGTATTTTTGTTTGTTTTGAGACATGGTCTCTCTGCATAGTTTTGACTGCCCTAGAACTCACAGAAAATCTCTTTGTCTCTGCCTCTCTAGTGCTGGCATTAAAGGCATGTGCCACCACTCCTTGCTTTCTTAGCAGTTTTAAAATCACAGAAAACTGAGCAGAGTGTGGGGCTTGGGAAGCCTGCATGGTTGCCTGGGGGAAGGGAGTCATTTTCTTCAGGTTGCAGCCACTAGTAAGTTGCCCATATTCTAGTAAATAATCCCACCTATGCACATACAAAACAACCCTCATCAAACTCAATCGATCACAAAAACGGGAGGGTGGTGGCCTGAGTTCAGTCCCTGGAACCCACCTATGGTGGAAGGAAGGACAGAACCAAGTACACAGAGTTGTCTTCTGATCTTCACCCAAGTCCAGCATGTGCGTGTTCCCTGATGCTTGTGGGTGTGCACATGCTTGCACACTCACACACACAATAATAATGCCACCAAACAAACAAAAAGGCATGAGAGTAAGTGGGGAATTCACCATTCAGCAGGAGTAGGGAGTAGTGAGAGAGGGTATGAGAGCTGTGAGCACCCCAAATACATTCTATACATGTATGAAATTGCCAAAGAATTTTTAACTTTTTAGGTTTTTTTTTTGTTTTTGTTTTGTTTTTCAAGGCAGGGTTTCTCTGTATTGTTTTGGAGACTGTCTGGAACTAGGCTGGGTCTCAAACTCATGGACAGTCACCTGTCTCTGCCTCTTGAGTGTTGATATTAAAGGTGTGTGCCACCTACCTGGTCCAATATTTTAAATTTTATTATTATTATTATTATTATTATTATTATTATTATTATTGTGTGTGTAGTATGCATGCACACAGACATGCTTCAGCATGCATATGGGGGGGGGCAGGAGACAACTTACTCAGAGTCAGTTCTCTCCTCCCATCTGTAAGTTCTGGAGTCCAAACTCAGGTCATCAAACTCCTGTGGCAAATACTTTTACCCACTGAGTCATCTCACCAGCTCTTAAATTTGGGCACAATGACTTATGTAAGAGGAGTATTTTTTTTTTGGTAAAGGTAATTTTTGTGTCACTGTTTGTAGTGGTGACAGAGTACATAAGTCACCATGTATCGTAAGATATTATTTCCTAATATAGTAAACAAAGGCCCCTTTACTCTCTGGGTAACTTCTAAGGTAGAGAGGAAATTTGTGTTACATTAAGAGAACAAAAATAAAGACTCCTGATTTTCTTGAGCAGAATTTCAGTTAATTGTGTTTTTAACGCAAGTTTTAAAATACATAGAAAATAAAGAGACTGCCAAATGGAATCCCATATGGCCATCTCACGGGTTTGGGGTTAGACTTTTGCCACAACTGCTGTTTCTACACCTCCTGCCCCTCCTGCCTACATCGACTGCACTGTCCCCCCAACACACACACCTCCTTACTGCCCCCACCTTCTTACTGCCCCCACCTCCTTACTGCCCCCACCTCCTTACTGCCCCCACCTCCTTACTGCCCCCCACCTCCTTACTGCCCCCACCTCCTTACTGCCCCCACCTCCTCACTGCCCCCCACCTCCTTACTGCCCCCACCTCCTTAATGCCCCCACCTCCTTACTGCCCCCCACCTCCTTACTGCCCCCCACCTCCTCACTGCCCCCCACCTCCTTCCCTGCCCCCCACCTCCTCACTGCCCCCCACCTCCTTACTGCCCCCACCTCCTTACTGCCCCCACCTCCTTACTGCCCCTCACCTCCTTCCCTGCCCCCACCTCCTTAATGCCCCCACCTCCTTACTGCCCCCCACCTCCTTACTGCCCCCCACCTCCTTACTGCCCCTCACCTCCTCACTGCCCCCCACCTCTTTACTGCCCCCCACCTCCTTACTGCCCCTCACCTCCTTCCCTGCCCCCACCTCCTTACTGCCCCCACCTCCTTCCCTGCCCCCCACCTCCTCACTGCCCCCACCTCCTCACTGCCCCCCACCTCCTTCCCTGCCCCCCACCTCCTTACTGCCCCCACCTCCTTACTGCCCCTCACCTCCTTCCCTGCCCCCACCTCCTTACTGCCCCCACCTCCTTACTGCCCCCCACCTCCTCACTGCCCCCACCTCCTTACTGCCCCCACCTCCTTACTGCCCCCCACCTCCTTACTGCCCCCACCTCCTCACTGCCCCCCACCTCCTTCCCTGCCCCCCACCTCCTTACTGCCCCCACCTCCTTACTGCCCCCCACCTCCTCACTGCCCCTCACCTCCTCACTGCCCCCCACCTCTTTACTGCCCCCACCTCCTTACTGCCCCACCTCCTTTTCTGCCTCATCATCATCCTTTCCATCCTCGCTTACTACATCATTGCTATTCCTCATCATACTTGCATCATCTTCATACTGTACGCATCATTTACCTTTGTATCATTGTACTTTACATATCATACCTTTACCATCATCGTGCTTTCGCCATCATTACTCTTTACATCCTTCCTGCTTTATCATCGCCTTTTCCTCATCATTGCATCTTATCATCATTCATATCTTTACCTCACTATCGTGCTTTTACATATCATATGTCCACACATCGATACCTACTTTATCATTCATACTTTATATCATATTGCCTTTTACATCGTACCTTTATCATTGCCCCCATATCATCTTCATCATCGCTGCATCATCTTAACATCATTACCTTTTATCATCATGCTTCGTATCGTACTTCTACCTCATCATCGTGCTTTATCATCGCTATTTACATCATGCTATTCATATCATGCCTTTTACATCATGCCTTTATCATCGCTTCTTTACCTCATTACATACTTTACATCATCATGCTGCATTTATCGCTCATATTTGCCATCGTTCCGCCTTTACATCATTATACTTCTTATCATACCTTTGCATCTTCTTTATATCATTATCTTCTACATCATGCACTTTACATCATGTATACATTCTACTGCATCTTATCTTTATCATCTGCCTTTACATCCTCTATACCACCATCCTCATGCTCTACCTCACTTCCTGTCACCTCATCATACCATACCTTTACATCCTTTACATCATTACTGCTTCCACCTCCTTCCTTTACTTCACCTTCACTATCCCACCTCCTTCCTGCTCACCTCCTTACTCTTTACATCATGCCCTTTATATCATTACCTTTCATCATGCCTTCATATCATGCTCTACATCCTCATTGCCCTCATCTTCCTGCTTCTATATCCTTCTGCCTCCTACCTTCGCTTACCACACCACCTCTTTGCCTCTCACCTCCTGTACTGCCCTCCACCTCCTTATCTGCCCCCACCTCCTTCCCTGCCCCCCACCTCCTTACTGCCCCCCACCTCCTTACTGCCCCCCACCTCCTTCCCTGCCCCCACCTCCTTACTGCCCCCACCTCCTTACTGCCCCCACCTCCTTCCCTGCCCCCACCTCCTTACTGCCCCCACCTCCTTACTGCCCCCCACCTCCTTCCCTTCCCCCACCTCCTTACTGCCCCCCACCTCCTTACTGCCCCCCACCTCCTTCCCTGCCCCCACCTCCTCACTGCCCCCCACCTCCTTACTGCCCCGCACCTCCTTCCCTGCCCCCACCTCCTCACTGCCCCCCACCTCCTTACTGCCCCCACCTCCTTACTGCCCCCCACCTCCTTACTGCCCCCCACCTCCTTACTGCCCCCACCTCCTTACTGCCCCCCACCTCCTTACTGCCCCCCACCTCCTCACTGCCCCCCACCTCCTCACTGCCCCACCTCCTTACTGCCCCCACCTCCTTACTGCCCCCCACCTCCTTCCCTGTTCCCCCCTCCTTACTGCCCCCCACCTCCTTACTGCCCCCCACCTCCTTACTGCCCCTCACCTCCTTACTGCCCCCCCACCTCCTTACTGCCCCCACCTCCTTTCCTGCCCCCGGGTCCTTCACTGGTAACTGCATTGCTCTGACGTTTTCAAGAAATCCTTGGCTTATCTCATTTGCCTTCATACACTTGTGCACACATCTCTGAAGATGAAAGACTTCATACACTTGTGCACGCATCTCTAAAGATGAAAGACTTCATACACTTGTGCACGCATCTCTAAAGATGAAAGACTTCATACACTTGTGCACGCATCTCTAAAGATGAAAGACTTCATACACTTGTGCACGCATCTCTAAAGATGAAAGACTTCCTCACAGAATCATATTATTATTGGAACTGGAGAAAGAGGACTGGAGACAAGGCCCAGAGACGGTGCTTGCCACTAGGACTAACAATCTGGGTTCCATCCCCAGAATCCACGTTGTGGAAGAAGAGGACCAACTCCTGGAATCTGTCCTCTGACCTCCACACGTGTGCTGTGGCATGTGTCCCAACCCTGCTCACACGAATGAATGAATGAATGTAATTTAAAAATTAAAAAGAAGGCCGGGCGTTGGTGGCGCAAGCCTTTAATCCCAGCACTTGGGAGGCAGAGGCAGGTGGATCTCTGTGAGTTCGAGACCAGCCTGGTCTACAAGAGCTAGTTCCAGGACAGCCTCCAAAGCCACAGAGAAACCCTGTCTCGAAAAACCAAAAAAAAAAAAAAAAAATTAAAAAGAAGATTAATGAAAGGTGTAGTTGTTCCTTAACATCACCAAGAAGCTAATCTACCTTTTTCTAGTTTTCCCCATACTATCATCATAGCTCTTATTCAAATCAAGATACTCCCCAATATGAAGCCCATCCGTCTCTCTTGGCAACCGTTTCTTTACCTAATGACCGTCTGATTCTTTACCTAATGTCTGTGAATGCAGGCCTCCCAGAAACCACTGCACTGCCCTCCCTGCCCAGGCACTTGGTGCCGATCTGCCCCCCTCCCTTAGTGTCAGGGTAGAAGTGGGCTTCTGAGGGTCTCCGTTCAACCTCTGCAGTCTGGTCCATGCCACAAGGACTCTGGGACCCAGACGCCATCGTCTCTGATGTGCTGTTCTTTCCACAGTCAGTTAGGCTCAGCGTTCTAAAGGTGACCGATCTCTATCTACTTTGCAGGGGAGCCAAGGTGTCCGAGGACCCCAGGGGCTAACAGGCCCAAAGGGAACAACGGTAAGTGATCAGGGTCCAGGCCCTGGCCCTGGTCAGTTTGTCTGCATTCTAGATGGAGAGGAAGCTGGGGGTCCGGATTGAACTCTGTGACAGGGTGCTGGCTCTGTAGCCTGACAAATAGGCTTTCTTTTCTGAAAGTTGGTTTCTTTACCTGAAAACAGTGAGGAATCGCGAGCAACTGCACAGTCACTCACACAAAGGATGGGCTGCTGTTCCCCGAAGTGATCAGAGCCTCTCTGCTTGTATAGCTGTCCCAGAGCTTTATGTCACGGGGCAGGTGGCTTGGTCCCATTGGTCTTCCCATTAAGAGTCTCCTTGAACTTTCTTTCTGTACAGGGTCCTCCAGGCATTGATGGCAAGGATGGGACCCCGGGCATACCTGGCATGAAGGTGAGAGCTTTGGCTGGGCTGGGCTGGGTCAGGCCTGTTCTTCCTCAGGCCAGTGAGCCCTGACACCAGTCCTAGAGGCTTCAGCACCAGCAGCTCTCCATGCGTTTCAGTCAGGTCTCCTTGCTTCTGGATCTTTCCTGCCTCCACATAGGTGGGACCCCCTCAGGTTGAGGCTCTAATTTGTGTTTCTGCTTGTTTGTTTCTCCAGGGCAGTGCAGGACAAGTGGGGCGGCCAGGAAAGCCAGGCCACCAAGGCTTAGCCGTGAGTATCAACTAAAGCCAGGAGGGCTTCCCACAGGCAAGTTGATCCTCCTGGGCCTCAGAGCACCAGCCTCTGTGTGAGGACATGAGAGGCTGAGGAGGTCAAACTACACCTGAGCTCTGACCCTGTCACCATGTCACCTCATTACCGTCTGTGTGGCCTGGCCTTGTGTAGGCTGCATCATCATTTGGACAATGTTTTGTTTTGTTTTTCAAAACAGGGTTTTTCTGTGCATCATTGACTGCTCTAGAACTCACTCTGTAGACCAGGCTGGCCTTGAACTCACAGAGATCCGCCTGCCTCTGTCTCTGGAGTGCTGGGATTAAAGTGTGGGACCACTGCCCAGCTGCAGTGGCTTTCCTATTAATATATTATTAAGCCTTTGCTGGTCTCTGGCCTTCTTGATTCACCTTCTCATTTCACAGACCCTTCTCTACTACACACTTCTGGAGTTTAGCCTGTGAGTGCCCATCCTCCATCCTCATGAGGGCCCAGACTGCCAAAGCTTGTGTTCCCAGTATGCTTTCCCCCTAGACACGGAGGCTGATAGACAGGCCATTGTCCAAAACCCACTCTTCTCCTCCCAGGGCTCATAGCAAGGGTGGAAAGCAGCTAAGCTCATGATACCATGGCTGGATCTTTGGTTGTTTAGTTCCCACAAGGAGGAAAAATCTGGAGAGGGCATGGAGGCAAGTGTACCCATCTCCCCCTGCCAGGGCAGAAACCAATACCAGCTTTTTTCTTTAGGGTGTGCCTGGTCAGCCTGGAACAAAAGGAGGCCCTGGAGACAAGGTGAGGAGACCCCTAGGCCAGGAGACTTGGTTCTATCTGAACAAGGGGGTGAGGGAGTGAGAAGTGGGGCATGGTTCAAGCATTGTGAGGCCCAGTTTTCACCCAGGGCTGACACAGCCTAAAAACAAGCCCCTGCCTCACCACCTTCTGCCAGCACCTTGCCCCTGCCGCATCCTGGCTTAGAAGCAGGATGTGGCCTAGAATCCAGAGGAGAAACAAACTCGGGAAAAGCAACGGAGCCGGGAGGATTTGATCAAGAATGGCCTGCACCCATCCCTGCATATTTGGCTGTAGACTTGGTCAGGGTTCCTGGGCCTACCTGAGACTAAGGGCTGACTGGCAGCTTCCAGCTGAGAACTGTGTTTTCCTGCAGGGTGAGCCAGGCCAGCAAGGCTTCCCTGGAATCTCTGGTCCTCCTGGGAAAGAAGTGAGTATCCCTCTCTACCCTCCCAGGAGGTTTTGGTCTTTCTAGGTCTAAGGTCAGGCCTGACCTTAGTGTAGGGCCAGGTTGAGGCTGGGGTGGAGCCCAAACCTGGGGAGTGTTTTGAGTCTGGTGTCCTGTCCCACTGACACAAGCAAGCCTTTTCTCTCTGGACCAGCTTCCTTAATTGAAGCCTATTAGCTGATCCGAGGATGGGGACAGCTGAGCCAGGGTGAAGGGAGGGTCCCACCAGGCCGGCTGCTCACTCTCCTTTCTCCTCCCAGGGAGAGCCAGGGCCTCGAGGAGAAATTGGTCCACAGGGCATCATGGGACAGAAGGTAAGTAAGTGGTCCTTCCCCAAGGATCCTTGCAGCAGCTGGCTCTGGGTCCTCTGTCAAGGGCTCAAATGAGCGTCTGTGAAAAAGAGTAATAAGAGGGACCCCTGCTGGTGACAACCAGAATGGATGGCACTTGTCCTGCTAGAGTCTGGCCTGCCTGATCTGAAAGGCTGGCCCTGCTGAGAGCCCAGGTGTGACCTCCTATTTCCATTTCAGGGCGACCAGGGTGAGAGGGGACCAGTAGGGCAGCCAGGCCCTCAAGGACGACAGGTGAGCTAGGCCAGCTGGCGGCAGGGGCGGGGCCGGGGATTGGGCTCACAACTGGTTCTTCAGTTTACTTCATTGTCTTGTTTTCCCACCTCCTCAGGGCCCCAAGGGAGAGCAGGGGCCCCCAGGAATTCCAGGACCCCAAGGTTTGCCAGGCATCAAAGGAGATAAGGTACCGTCGGAAGCTGGAGAACATCAGGGACAGCGGTCCAAATCTGGGCTGCGGTGGGCGGTGGGGTTGGGTTAGACGAGGAGGAGCAGGTTGCTAGGGGGCCTCCCTTCCCTGGAGAGGACATTTCACTATGCCCACTCTCTTTTTCTAGGGCTCCCCCGGGAAGACCGGGCCCCGAGGCGGAGTGGTGAGTACCAATATCCCGGTCCAGCTGCAGGTGTTGGGTACCTGGGGTGTCGTGTCTGAACACATCTGCAGACCCTGCACCCCTCGGTGTTATGGCACTTGACACGAGGTTCTCTCTCTGCAGGGTGACCCGGGGGTGGCCGGCCTCCCGGGTGAGAAAGGAGAGAAGGTGAGCGGGGCACGGAAGTGAGATGGGAGTTGGGGAGCTGGTCCTGGTCCCTACTACTTTTTGACGGTGCTCCCTCTGCAGGGCCAGTCGGGAGAGCCAGGGCCCAAGGGACAGGTAAGCCCCTCCCCTTTCTCCTACACGGATGCCATCCTCCCTCTGGCCCCTTCCTTTCCCTTTTCCCTACTCTCCCCTCCCTCCGGATGCCTTCTTACTCCACACGGTCCCATGGCAGCAAGGAGTCCGTGGAGAGCCAGGATACCCTGGCCCCAGCGGGGATGCGGGAGCTCCAGGTGTGCAGGGCTACCCCGGGCTTCCCGGACCCCGAGGACTGGTGGGAGATCGAGGCGTGCCAGGACAACCTGGGAGACAAGGAGTAGTGGTGAGTGGACCCCAGGACTAGGGTAATCTCTAGGAAGGGCATCTTCTGGGGGGGGGTGCAGCATATTGCCCAAAGCTGGGAGTTCCCAGAGGCCCTCTGACTGCTCAGAGACTGGCCCCAGATCAAGAGAATGGGTGCGGCACATGCTCAAAAATGCTGGGATGCAGGCGGATGTGGCGGCGGGTTGCAGGAGTGGTTGGATCTGACAGCCAGGGCTTCTTCATGAATTGTATTCTTTGTTCTCAGGGCCGAGCTGCCAGTGACCAGCACATCGTGGACGTGGTGTTGAAGATGATTCAAGGTAAGGGACGGGCTACATCCCCTCCCCATAGCCCACTCCACTGCCTGGTCACCCTTCACCAGCCTCTACAAGTGAGGGTCTCGAGCCCCTGGTGTGCATTTTGGTTCTGCCTCCCGGAAACGTGGAATTTAGGATAGACTTCCGTGAAACAGGGCCTAGGGAAGGGGAAGCTCAACACTGGCCTTTCCTGTCTGCAAGCTTAGGGGCCGTTGCATCAGGATACCCTGTCTTCTCCAGGCTCATCTCAGGCCTTTCTTCCTTCTCTTTCCTTCAGAGCAACTGGCAGAGGTAGCTGTGAGTGCCAAGCGGGAAGCCCTGGGTGCAGCCGGAATGGTCGGTCTTCCAGGGCCTCCTGGGCCTCCTGGATATCCAGGCAAACAGGGACCCCATGGGCATCCTGGCCCCCGAGGCATTCCTGGCATCGTGGGAGCAGTGGGTCAAATTGGCAACACTGGGCCCAAGGGTGAGTGCTTGGAGCTGGAGCTGGGCCTGGGGATTGGCTCAAGGGCAGCTTGGTACACAGTAAATGCCAGTTCTTTTGTTTGCTTGTTTGTTTTGTTTTCCCAGACAAGGTTTCTCTGTAGCTTTGGAGGCTGCTCTGGAACTCACTCAGTAGACCAGGCTGGCCTCTAACTCAGAGATCTATCTGTCTCTGCTTCCCAAGTGTTGGGACTAAAGGCGTGTGCCACCACTGCCTGGCTAGTCAATGCCAGTTGTTATTGGACACTTTCCTATAACACACCGTAATCTCAGATTTTGCCTGCATCTCCCTTTATCTAACCAGCCCTCTGTGGTCATTTCCAACTTGCTTCAGTCGTATACTGGCACAATGGATGTGTATGAAACAGATTAGATAGTGGAAGAAATTTTTCTCAGTTTGGGACAAGACATTCCTTTGTGTCTGCAGGAAAGCGTGGAGAGAAAGGCGATCAAGGAGAAATTGGACGCGGGCACCCCGGTATGCCGGGGCCCCCAGGAATCCCAGGTAACACCGTGGTCCTGTGTAGCCACCCTTCTGTCTCTGAGCTTGGGAATGAATGTTTCTGGATTTTCTACATGGAAGCCTGGCACTCAGCCAAGCTGGAGCACCTAGGAGTATCTGGGAGGGTCTGGCTAGGAGCTGGCAACTGGGATTCTGGGTTGGGCAATATCTGTGCCTTCCTTCAGTGATTGATATTTGTGGCCAAACTTTCCTTGCCTGAACCATTTCCCAGTGTCTCACCTTTCCTTCTCGCAGGTCTTCCCGGCCGGCCTGGCCAGGCAATCAATGGCAAGGATGGAGACCGAGGATCCCCAGGGGCTCCAGGAGAGGCTGGCCGACCTGGCCGGCCAGGCCCAGTGGGGCTGCCTGGCTTTTGTGAGCCTGCCGCCTGCCTGGGGGCTTCAGCCTATGCCTCTGCTCGCCTCACAGAGCCTGGGTCCATTAAGGGGCCGTGAGCAAGCAGCATAGTCAGAGCCTATTAGCATCCTGGGTCCCATCTAGGCAGACATGCATCCCAGCTCCAGCCCAGGAGGCTAGATTTCTCAGGCCCTTGTCTGAAACCCAGGGGTTCTGAAGACATGTTCAGTGAGGGAGGGGCTGGAGAGGGAGCACTGGAGTAAAGGGGAGGCCAGCAAAGCCATTGGAGAGCCTCCACTCTCGAGGGAACAGAGTGGTTTTTCTTCCCGGAGTACCAACTGTTCCTCATCCATACCCTCTGCACTGTCCATCCCACCCTCCGGGCATGCAGACTGAGGCCTCTGATGGTCCTCATCCCATTCTTACTGTCTGGACTTATTTCTACTGGGTGTCTGCTGAGGGTGAGGACCCTGAGTTGGCAATCCTTAGGCCAGCCCCACTATTGCCTTTCTGCCTCCCATCCGAGTATTTAAACACCCACTCCCTTGTTTCTGCACCGCTACTTCCCAGCCCCCTTTGCTCATACTCACTCTGGCCTTTGTGTAAATAAATGTTCCCAACTTGGTTACAAACTGACTCCTTGTGCCTGAGGATGGGAAGTTGTTGCTGGATCTCCACTGCTTGGGCAAAGGGGCTAAGGGCTCACGAATGGGAGGGTACTTTGTAAGTCCTGAGCATAGGGATGGCAGGCCTATTTGAGACACTTCTGTGGTGAGAACCTGAGGGTCGAGGCAGATGTTGATCCACCTAGTGACTTTGGGCAAACCTCTTAAGTGTCTTTGTATAGTGGTGACAAGGGCTTAGCCACGCTGCATGATAAGAGTAAGCCACACTCACTAGGTTGCCAGGGACATATCTCTCTCCCTCCCTCTCCTTCTCTCCCCCTTCCTTTATCCTTTCCCTTCCTTTAGACCAGGTCTCGTGTATTCAGGCTGGCCTTGAACTTGCTATATAGCTGAGGAGTGTCTGCCTTCTGCTGGGATCACAGGTGTGCACCACCACACCGCTTTGTAGTAATGGGGTCAAACCCAGTGCTTCATTCATTGCATATTAGGCAAGCACCCAACTAACTGAGCTACATCCCGTCACACACCCCCTGGTCTGTCTCAGCGGCCCGTGTGCTTGGAGTGGGAGATTGGAAGACCCGCCTGTTGCCTTCCAGGAGCTCCTATGAGGGATTGGGGGGGGTCTTGATAAACCGCTAAGGGACACTTGCTCAGATCTGGTTTGTCTACCCTGGCCATTGCTCTCAGGCAGGAACCTTTGAAATTAGATGGCATCTTAATCACGGTTAGTGTTGCTGTGATGAGATACCATGACCAAAGCAACTTGGGGAAGGGAAGGATTTGTCTGGCTTTTGTTTCCACATCAGAGTTCATCATCAAAGGAAGTCAGGACAGGAATCAACAGAGCAGGGCCCTGGAGGCAGGAGCTGATGCAGAGGCCACTGAGGGGAGCTAGTCATCATATCTCCACCTTTCCTCCCCCACCCCTGCTGCTGAATGGCTTGCTCAGTCTGTTTTCTTATAGAACTGGAGACCACCAGCCGAGGGATTATCCCATCCATAATGGGCTGGCCCGCATCAATCGCTAATTAAGAAAATTCCCTATAGGCTTGCCTACTATGGAGACATTTTCTCAACCGAGGCTCCTTCCTGATGACTCTAGCTTGTGTCAAGTTGGCATAAAACTAGTATAGATGGCAAATGTTTTGTTTCAGTATCAGTCTGGGTATGTGTTGTCCCCAGAGGAAGCACTCTGCCCCTCATGGAGGCACACAGCACTGTAGTCCAAGGCCAAGCACCTGTTGAAGCCCTCCTCCCTCTTCACTCATTTACCATTAGGGACCTAGTCCCTTAACCACAAGCTGGAGTCAACCAGGAAGCATGAGGGCCACCAAGGTGACTTTATCTTGAGTGCTTCAGTCAATCCTGTTACAGCATCCCAACCTCCACAGAGAGTCCCTGGTATGTGGCAGCCAGGGAGCCCTTGGAATAGAGGATCCAGGGCCTAGTCAAGGGGGAGAACAGAGCTGCCCTGGCCCTGAGCACGTGCTCAGATATCCACAGGGACATGGTGGTGGTAGTGACTCTCTCAGGCACTGGATCCCATAATGGGTCTGGTGCCTGGAACCTTGGGTTTAGAGAGCCTGACTCCTTGATGTCTCTTTATGTGCTGGCTTGGGAACCCTTTCCTGGTCCTCTCTGTAACTTAATGAGTCAGGACACACTGGATGGTTTCAATGACAACAGAGAAGCCGGTGGTTCACAAACCGCACTCATTTCTGTGAATGAAGCATTTGAAAGGGCCAAAGGGGGCTAATTCCTAAGGACCAGTGGCCTGTGCCTTCTGCAACTTCCTAGTGTGTGGGTTTCACTCTGGTCATGTGTGACCTGTGAGTCTCCCACATGCCCCTCTGAATGCATCCCTATGCTCTGGCCCCAGTCCACCCTATTCTGGCCATGATACTCCCTGGGCTGTTTAAGCATGCTATGCCACACATGCTGTCCTGCTGCTCGGAATGCCGTTCCACCAGCCATCCTTACTCCAGCAC
Organism: Mesocricetus auratus; assembly: GCF_017639785.1. Taxonomy (NCBI): domain Eukaryota; kingdom Metazoa; phylum Chordata; class Mammalia; order Rodentia; family Cricetidae; genus Mesocricetus; species Mesocricetus auratus. The sequence goes on along the minus strand of NW_024429197.1, from coordinate 20,776,353 downwards.
CCCGCTTCACCCTTGGCTCAAAAGTGATCGCATTCCTTCCCGGCATTTCAAACACCCTTCTGTGACTGCTTCTCCTTTGTGCTACAGTTTGACCTAAGACCCCAGAATAGACACTCCACAAAGGAAGGAATTTGGCCTCTCTTGTTCACCATTCTGTTTCCAGCACACAGTGCCTGGCACATAGCAGGTGATCAATATTCATTGCGGGAGCCGGGGAAGTCTAGCTCCCAGGACTACCTCCAGGGTAGCAATAAAGAACTCCATCAAAGCAGTGAGGACTTAGGGGAAATTTCCCATCTGTCTAAAGGAAAAAGATATAAACGGTCTGAGGGTCATCTTTTTATTTCCAGCTCTCATAGTTTAAAATCTTTAGCTCCAACTTTCTAGTTCTAAATCTTTAGTTCCAGTTCTCTGGTTCCCTAGTTTTATATCTTTAGTTTCAATTCCCCCAACTCCTCTGTTCACCTGGCTTATATACACATTCAACAGCAAACTTTTGGCAATAATAATAAAAAAAATGATGCATTCCTTGAGTAAAATGATAAGGGACACCTGTGAAATAAACTTGTCAGTTTCTGGTTAGTAAGCAGCTGTAAAAGTGAGTATCGGCTGTGGCATTCTCTCTTAAGAAAGCTGCTTACAAGGGGTTATAGCAGAGAAAGGATAAACTACTGAGAGATCTAAGGAAGAAATAAAGAAGTTGTATACTATTCTACATTTCTTAAGTGTATTAAGCCTTATATAGACTGACAGTCGTGTGTGTGTGTGTGTGTGTGTGTGTGTGTGGGGTGTGCGTGTATGTGTACGTGTGTCTCCTGCAGCCCTTAACAGGAGAGTGCAGCTTCCTGGCTGGGGCCCTTTGTGAGCAGACTGTGAGTAACCACGGCAACCTGTTGTAAAGCAATGGGGTGCACAGGGCTGAGCACTTCAGCACTTTGCACAAGGCTGGCATCAAAAGCGTCCCAAGTCTAAAGATACATTTTTCTCTCCTGTATGTAGCCCCAGAGCACACAGAGAGAATTTACAGGACGGAAACTTTTTATTCAAGGCTGTGAAGCTGGGCCATTTTGGCAGTCCTGGCCATCCTTTCCCATGTAAAGCTGTTTCTCTCTGGACTTGTCCTCCATATAAATTTTAGGACTTAAACATAAACAGTTAGTTAGCCAAGCCTTGAATTTTGTACCATAAACTGAGGTCAGAAATTTATGCAGAGTGTTAATTGCTAAGGAATTTAGTAGGGAGTGGCTGCTGGTCTCTGTTATCAGCCTGGCCTCACTAAAGAAGCTGGCATAGCTTTGTGCTAATAACCTTGGTTTAGACACCTACAATTCTGTCCTTGTGCATATCTGCAAAGCTTTAAACTTACGATCCGTTCATTCAGTCTAGTTTGAATTTGCTCTTTAGGTTATGAATCAATTAATTGCATGTGGCTTGTCTTAGAACTGAGAAGAAATTGTTTTCTTTATGCCAGTCTGAGCTAGTGATAAAAAAAAACACGGCCTGAGTGTCTTACAGTCCTTGTGGAATAATAAATCTGGTTATGATGCATATCCTAGTATATTTCCTATATATACAGATTAATGGTCATCTTTCTGATCATTCACAGATATAGGTATATGTGCCCATAAGACTTAGATGTAATTTTTTTTTTTTTTTTTGGTTTTACGAGACAGGGTTTCTCTGTATTGTTTTGGAGGCTGTCGGTCCAGTCTGGCCTCGAACTCACAGAGATCCGCCTGCCTCTGCCTCCCAAGTGCTGGGATTAAAGGCGTGCGCCACCACCGCCCGGCTGAGATGTAATCTTGAGATTGCATATATACATCACATGTGATTACACATTACAGTGCAGGTATTGGGGAGATACCATAGCTGTCTTTGCACTTGTGAATTTACAGACAGAAGCGGTCAGTATTTATAGGTAATATTTTCATAAGCCTTGCCTTTGAATTTCCTCCATCACACTAGCTGATCACCAGGTGGGCTGACCTTATAACTATATCCGCTATCATCTACTATAGTTGCCTCATGGTCCACAACAGCTTGTGACAATTCATTAAATAAATGGAAAATATGTCCAGGACACAAAGAAACAACTCTAATCATCGAACTAGGAATGAAGTGACTTGGATTCAACCTGTGTGAGGCTGTGTTCTGATGGCTCAGAATTCCCAGTGGTTCTTTGCACCCAGTGAAGGATCCTCCATGACTGAATTCTGGGTGGTCAAAGTGATGTGGGGGTACTTCAATAGAGAACTTGCCTAGCATGAGTGAGGCTCTGGATGTGATGTTTGATACACACACACACACACACACACACACACACACCACACACACACACACACACACACACACACACACACACACACACACACACACACACACACGGGAAATGACAGGTAACAGAAAGGACACTACAGCTAGATGGAACTTCAGCTGCCCCCAGTATTCAATGTGCTTCCTCCAGGTCATACCTTGCAGTGCCTCCCCAACTACCACTCTACAGAGCACCAAGGTTACTTGCCACAAGGGTGAGAAGGTCCTACTGCCAACCCACTTCTAATACAGAAACCAGGGCAATCCTGTAAAACTAAGCCACATCACGTCCTAAGCTTTCATGCCTAAGGCTTCCCATACAACCAAGTAAACATTTAAAACCAAGCATGGCACAGCACACCTTTGATCCCAGCACTCAGGGGCAGAGGCAGGCAGGTCTCTGTGAGTTTGAGGCCAGCCAGAGAAACCCTGCCTCAAAAACCAAAAACCGAAAGAAGCTTAAAACCCCTCCATCTCAAAGCACTGGGGTCAAACCCAGGGCCTTGTGCATCCTAGTACTCTAATTGAGCCACATCCCCAGCCCCCAAAGTCTGAATTCTCACAGCAGCCACAAGGCACAGTAAAATCTGACCTCCCCTTTCCATCTCCCAACCTCTCTAGCACCCTTCCCACCCTCTGACCTTCTGGCGTTGCTCACCTGTTTCAAGGCCTTTATACCTATAGTTCCCCCTTTGTATGAGGCCTCCAGATACCTACAGTGCCCTGTCACTGGGCCCCATTATAGTTTTTTCTATGCACACATTGTTAGTATTTAGGCATTTTTACTGGCCTGCCCTTGGAGTTCTGACAGGATACACCCTCAACTGCAGCCACTAAGAGCAGCACCTGTGCACATTCACTATGTCCTCTCTTAAAAGGGCCCTGTTCACCTCCCATCCTCTTCTCTCTTTCTCTCTCCCTCTGTCTCTCTGCCCCCTCCCCTCTTTTCTCCCCTTTTGCTCCTGTCCCCAAAGGATGGTCTCCCTGCTCCCTTTTCTCCTTTTTACGATCCCTTTACCCTATTAAAAACCCCTCTGCTTGAACTCGTCACATGCCATCTTTTTCTTTCATGCCACTTTTAAAAAAATTACAACATACATACCTATAATAAAGTTTAGCTTCTAAATTAGTCATAGTGAGAGAGTAACAGTAACTAATAAAAGTTATGACAACTGATATGTTTTGACTCTGGGTTTAATCTCCTGCATCACATAAACATGGTGGCACATGCTGGACACCATGTAATGGCACCTGTAATTCCAGCACTCAGGAGGTAGAGTCAAGAAGATCAAGTTCAAGGCCATCCTCAACTACAAGGTAAGTTTGAGACCAACCTGGGATACAGGAGACCTTATCCAAGAAAGTTTCTCTTTAACAATGTGACAAATGTTATTTGTATTTCTGTAATGGTCAGAAAGAAAAACTACAGGAAGAAGGGACTAGTGTATCTTACTCACTGTTAGCCATAATTGAGGATTAAAGGTGGGCTCTGACCCAGACAGGGCAGTTATCTGTTCACTGGTATAGGCAATCCTGGTTTCTTGAGCTTTAGAATACACATGGGTATTTCCTAATTAATCTGGGTGATACAGAGGATCCAAAAGGCTGGAATAATAAAAACCAAGGCCAAGACAATCTGAGCTTACAACAACGGAGATGGGGTAATTCCAAGGCTGTTTCTGAAGGAATGTCAGCAAGAACTGGTCATCTATGTACTGGAAAGGAACGGGAGGCAGCCATGAGCACTGGTGTCACACAGACTCTGGGATGTTCACAAGATCCACGGATAGCACTGTTCCTGTAGGTGATCAATACATGTAGGTGACATGACACACAAATCACAACACAAAACCCAGCATCAGGACATAAATCTGCATTGGCAATTTTTAATGTCTCACTTTTGCAGAACTGAAATGTGTATTTAAAGGCACAGAAGGAAGGAAAGGCATTATCTAAGCATGAAGTCATAGGGAAGGATGCTGGAGAGAAACCATGGGCTGCTCTGCTTAGCTGTAGGAAATACAGAATGCAGTGATGAACTAGAGCTCTGAGGCTATTATGGTCTGTGTGAAGGCGCCACTCACACATAGTGTAGTCATCACACCGTGGAGTGAGTGTCCAAGACATGGACAGGCATTTGAAGCTATCAAGCACACACCTTTTACCACTGGAAATCTTTCATGAGGCTGTTTCTGAAAGGAAATATCTACCTGCCTGCCAAGACTTATAATTTAAAAAATATAATCTGGTCTAATTATGACTTATGAATAAAAACATTACAAAAATGAAAGCAGAGACTCTGTCCTTGAAGACAGATAAAGTGTTCTTTGCCCTGTAATAAGATAATCATGAATGTTCCACCTCTGCATCTTTTCAGATGTCATCTCTCTTTTTCTCATACTCTGCCACATGCAGCATCAGGAATGTGTACAACATGGCAGCTTCTGCTAAGGGAACAGATGTACCATCAATTGCTGGGGGAAAAATGAAGGAGAAAAGGCTAGTTTACCTCTAATAAGGCCAGGTGGGAGGGAAGGCAAGACCTGAAACTGACTTTCTTTTCCTTTCGTTCAGACAGGGTCTCACTATGCAACCCTGGTGGGCCTCAGCTCACAGATCCACCTGCCTTTGTCTCAAGTACTGGGATTAAAAGTAAGCGCTACCAAACCTGGTTTAAGATTAAGACTTTCTTAAAAGATTTCTAATTTCAAACACTGTTAATTCCTGAGCTGGGTGTGGTGGCTCACAGCTGCAATCCCAGCATTCAGAAGACAGAGGACGGAGGCCTGGTAAGGATTCTAGGCCATCCTAGGCTAAAGAATAAACTTGGGGCCAACAAGGGCTAGAGTGAGACATTATCTCAAAAAAAGAAGGAAGAGAGGGAAGGAGGGAGGCGGGAAGAAGAAGGGAGAGGATTCCTGATTGCTGTGTGGCAAGAAAGGAACAGAAAGCTTTGTGACTTCAACAGTACAGTGTAAGCTAACAACATCCATTTCAGTAGCATTAGCCTCACTAATTTGTACTTTTCTTTCTTATTGAAAACACTGATTGGCCAAGTTAAATCATAATAGCATGAAGGTAAAAACGAACTCGATGTACGTACAAGCACAATGATTGGGGCCACTCTTTCTGTTTTTGTCTCGCAGAAACTACCTGGAGGTGGTGTTTCCTCCTTTAAACACACAGCCCGAATACCCTATATGCAGATTCCACAGTGAGGAAATAAAACGAGCTGTGCATTGCCTTAAGTAATTTTACAAATTGATGGTAAACCAGATGTTACATAAGACTATGCTTTAAAAATATTAAGCCTCAAATTTCTATCTAGTATTTTAAGAAATGGATTATTACAATTGTTTTTGAAATGAGATAGTAAATGTATTTAAATCTGGACTTTTATGTACTTAATCATTTTTCTTAAAAAAATTAAAAACATCAAGAGCTGGAACATGCTGCCAGGACAGAAATAACCAGAAGTGTGTCCAGTCACCGAGTGGCTCAGTCTTGTTTTGTGTCTTTCAAGGCCTGAAGCCTCTCTAGTAGCGGAGGGTGTGAATAGTGCCACGTTGAAAACAACCAGTCAGAAACTGGGAATCCCAGGTTATCCTTGTTTAGCTTGATCAAAGCAGAGTATAAGTCTTTAGACATCCCAAGTTTCTTGGCAAAAGCATCGGCCTGAAACTCAAATCTGCGGCTCAGGACTGTCAGGCAAAAAGACAAAACCTGTGCAAGAAAAGAAAAGGGTTTAAGCCACCTGCACCTACATTGTCACCTAAGTCTTCATGAACCAGGCTGTGGAAGAAGGCTGGTCAAGACATGAGAAAGGTGAGCCAAACCTTGGGAATTGGCGGGGTGGGGGGGGGTGGGGGGGTGAGGAGCGGCAAGTCAAACTGAGTTTCCCCCACCTCAAACAAACAGACCAGAAATGGGTATATATCCTTATTAAAAAGGAGCTTCTGGGAAAGTGTCAGGTGCCAAAGGCTTCACATTCTTTAGGAACTTCTCCCTGCTATTGTACAGATCAGGAGGTGAATTCAGCCCAGCATTCCAGAGTCAGTTCTCTGTTCACTTCTGCCTCTTTTTATTTGTTTGTTTATTTATTTGAGACAGGGTCTCACATAAGTCAGGCTGACCTCAAACTCATCTTCTGTCCCCACATCCCAAATACTAGCACCACAGGAATCTACCACCACATTTGGAGGTTTCTTTTTCAAATGTTTACTTACTTTGTGCTTGTGTTTTACCTGGTGTCCAAAGAGGTCAGAAGAGGACTTCAAGACCCCTTTGAACTGGAGTGGTTATGAGTCATCATGTGGGTGCTGGGAATTGAACCCAGGTCCTCTGCAAGGGCAGCCAGTGCTCTTAACCACTAAGCCATCCCTCCAACCCCACAGGGTCATTTTTAATATTCTTGATCATTTATTTATCTTTAATAAGTCTTCACTAAGATTATTCTAAAATATATGACTGTTTTAAATCTTGTTTTGTCATTGACATGGTCTCTTTCTCTCTATTTTTTTCTTTTTTTGGTTTTTCCAAACAGGGTTTCTCTGTATTGTTTTGGAGGCTGTCCTGGAACTTGCTCTGTAGACCAGGCTGGCTTCGAACTCAGAGATCTGCATGAAACAGTGCTGGGATTAAAGGCATGCGCCACCAATGCCCGGCTTGACATGGTCTCTTTCTGTAGCTGGCTTCACACTCAAAACTGAATGCTTTCTAAGTGGCTATGGCAATATCTCCAGGGTAAGTTCACAATTTCTAAAGACCATATGAGAGGGAAATTTTTCATGGAAAAATATAAACCCTGAGAGATTAAAAAGTCTTCATAACAGCACTCAGGAGGCAGAGGCAGGTGGATATCTGAGTTGAGGGCCAGCCTGGTCAACAGAGTGAGTCCAGGACAGCCAGGGCTACACAGAGAAACCCTAACCTGAAAAGCTGAAGTCTTTGCATACACAAGCATAGTAGATTGAATGGCATGACATATATTTCTATCTTTTGGGGGCTGGGAGATAGCTCTGTGGTAAAGTACTTGCTTTGCAAGCCTGAGGACCCAAGTTTGAATTCATGGCCAGCACTCATGGACAAGCCAAGTGTACATCAGCAGCCCCAGTGCTAGGGAGTGGGGAACTCAGGGGCTTTCTAGGCAACCAGGTTCAGGAAGATTCCTGGTGTCAAAGTCTGGCCTTGGAGAGAGCAACAGAGGAAGTTAAACTCTGGTCTCCACATGGGCAAGCGTACTTATATATACAACACACATACATTCATACATTCTCTCCCCCCCCCCCCGCTTTCTCTGCCACTAGCAAATATGAGTTTCCTAATAAAGTGCACGAGTCTCTGTTACCATCCAATTCTGCATGAAATGTCTTTCAAATCTTGAATGTACATTTTGGTTTGGCTATCTGAGTCAGACGTGGTGCTATGTCGCTGTCACTCTAGCTACTCAGGAGACTCAGGCAGGAGTCTGTGGCTGTCTCGAGGAGGGAAAGAAGGAAAGGGGAGAGGCAACCCCTTCTCCAACCTTCATTCGCTGGCTCTCGGAACCTTATCTCAGCACTCGCCCGCCTAGCACTTGTGAGGCCCAGAATAACCACCTGTTTTGTTGTAGGTTTCTAATTCTTTTTTTTTTTTTTTTTTGGCAGGATTTCTCTGTGTAGCTCTGGCTATCTTGGAACTCAATCTGTAGACCAGGCTGACCCTGAATTCATAGAGATCCACCTGCCTCTGCCTCTGCCTCCTGCGTGCTGGGATTAAAAAGATTTATTTCACTTTTAATCCTATGCTGTATGTGGGGGGGGGCATGGGGTGTATGAGTACAGGTGCCTGAGGCGCTGGATGCACCGTGTCTGCGAGCTGGAGTTACGGGCAGTTCCTCATGTGAGCTCTAGGAACTGAACTCTGGGTGTTCTGGAAGAGCTACATGAACTTGTAACCACTGAGCTAGCCCTCCTATTTTTCTTTCTTTTCTTTTTTTTGAAAGGGCAATCCTAGGGAAGTATCTCTCCTATTTTAAGCCCCTTAAATGCTGATACTGCATCTATAAAGTCCAGGCTAAACACCCAGGGCCTCTGGAATGCATCTCCTGGGCAACTCAATGCTTTTAACCTGATGTTAGTACCTCTGAGGACTAATCACATTGCAAACCACTCCAATACCTAGTATTTATTTGGGCGATTTTTGAAGTGAATTCAACTATTAAGCAAGGAGACAAAACAAAACAAAACAAAAATCCCCTGAGTAGTCCAACATCAGCATCATTGCTGCCTGTTGGGAACATAGCACAAAGGTCCCTGTGCCCAAAGATCTCCAGAGAAGCCAGGAATGTTACGTACATAGGATTGTCTTTCCAATGGGAAAGATGAAAAACCTGTCCTTCCATCAGAAAGCTGAGGATGACATGATGATAAACCACCTGGTGGTCTGTGTTATCTGCTGGGCCAGGCCATATTAAGCTCTTACAACCAAGATCTGAGGTGGCTGGTGATCTAAATGACCCTGATAGGCAGAACCTCCCCGCAGCTCCCACAACTAGGACCAGAGATGGCTATCAGCCCAAATGGACTCTGCTATTTGTATGACTGAGACCAGGACAGACCCTTAGGCCCTTAAGCTAGTACAGGTATCCTATCTCTAGATCCCATCTTCTTGGAGGGAATGACATGTACCCTGAGTTGAATCTCTATGTAATTACCTTACGCTTCTTTGTGCACTAGGGATTGTATTGCACCAGAAGACTTTTTGTTTCAAATTATACTGGGCTTAAATACACTGGGAATAAACAGCCTATTATTAGACTCCCTAAAGTCTGATCCAGGTTGATGAAGTCAATCTGCACCAGGTTTTCACTCTTATTTATCTCTTTGTGGGGTTCAGTCCCTGTATGACAACTGCCGGGACCCCCTTAGCTGCCAACCCCCTGCCTCAGCTGGAGAGCCCTCCTCCCTGCTGAGCTGAGTTACCTGACTTCCTAGGCAAAAGCAGCAGGTTAGAGAAAACTAAACAGGGAAACCACAGTAATATTATCAGCCCAATGGGGGAAGAAAAAAAAAACACAAGTTAAGTAAGCAAAACTTTAAAAAGCAGGGTGCTCTGGGATGTTTATTATGTACCCATCTAAGCTATGACAAAACCATTGTGTAGCATGCTTAAGCAGAAAACCTCATAAAGCATTTTTATAAACACATTCATCAAAAGTCAAAAGGTTTAATGCCTAGGGACGAGAGAGATGGCCCAGCATTTAACAGCATGTCCTGATCTCCCAGGGGACTCAGGCTGGATTCCCAGCCACAATGTCAGGTGGCTCACACTCCAGAAGCAGCCACCAACTCTGGCATCTGCATTCACATGCATGTGCCACAAACATCATACAAAGTTAAAAATAATACAAATAAATCTTAAAAACAAAAACGATAGCTTAATGTCTATAACTTGGAAATAATAAATACATGTTCTTGAAAGATTTACATAGCCTGTGTGGACACTTTACAGCTACTTCTCTCCATTCTCCTTTCATGGCACACCCCATCCCCATCTCGCCTCCACCCCACATGCTTTCCTAATGAAGAAATAGTATTCACCTAGTCAGTCTGATAACCTTTACTCTTGAACCTGTCTCAAGGATGAATGGAGGTTCCTCAAGATCACTGATATTATTTCTTGGCACCATCTGGAAGCCTCACCAAACACCTTGAGATTTTGCCATGAGATTATTTTCTGAAATACAGTCTGTGCAGAATCTGCTCATGAGTGGTCTCTAACCTTACTTGTCAAATACCCTCTTTTTGTTAGGGGTCCTGACGGGAACCCTAAAGTTACTGAGAACAATCAGAGGAGCACTGTTACACAGCTCCCTCTAGTCTAGCTGTCACCTTCTCAGTTATTACGTGTGTGGTCCTCTCACACACAGATTGTCACACCTACATTGGTGAACACATGGCTAGGACATGGCAGTCTAGCAGGTGACCTCAGCTACTGGAGCTCTGGGGTACACACATCAAGGTTTTATTGCTAAGTTCCAGTTCTCTACTTTTACCACTAACAGTATTCTGGGCACTTAACTATTCAGACTCAGATTTCTCTGCTGCTTTAATACTGTCCAGTCAGTATACTTTTTATACTATACAGTGAGGAACTAGAAGGTTCTATGGTTTTGTTGATTTCTTTTCACATTACTCTAAAGAATTCACATTTGAAACAGGCAAAAACATAGATTTGGTAATTTCAGAAAGCACACATTACCTCATTGTAAGGTGAGAAGACAAACTGAAAGATGATCAAGAGTCCAATCAGAGTAGGTTGGCTGTCATAAAAACCAAAGGCAGCAAAAAGCACCTTTTGACCAATTAACACAGCAAACAAGAAGAAACACAGGAAAGAATTTATCTAGGAAAGAGGATATAACACTGCAGGTTACTATGATGCTAAGCAGGCCAGTCTCAATCAGTGATTGATGGGAGAGTGCCCATCTCACCTGGGCAGGTGGTCCTGGGTTGTAAGAATCTAAGCAGGCTGAGCAAGCCAGTAAGCAGTGTTCCTCTACGGCAGTGGTTCTCAACATTTCTAATGCTGCGATCCTTTAATACAGTTCCTCATATTATGGTGGTTCCCCAACTATAAAATTATTTCACTGCTACATCATAACTGTAATTTTGCTACTGATATGAGTTGTAATATAAATATCTGATATGCAGGCTATCTGATATGCAACCCCCAAAGGGGGTATGCCCCACAGGTTGAGAACCGCTGTTCTATGGCCTCTATTTCAGTTCCTGTTTCCAGGTTCCTTCCATGACACCCTCAGAGACAGAGTGTGACCTGAGGGTTGTAAGATGAAATAAACCCTTTCTTCCACAAGTTGATTTTGGTCATGGTGTTATGGTATTAGAAACCCTACCTGAGACACAAGCTACGCTGGCACCAGCTCAAAGCATAGTGCCGCAGCATTTGGTGTCATGTAGGGATGGTCCTGGAAGGCACTGGCACAGATAAACTTTTTGGGTTTTTTTGCTTGTTTGTTTGTTTGTTTTTGAGACAAGGTTTCTCTGGGTAGCTCTGGCTATCCTGGAACTTCCTCTGCAAACCAGACTGGCCTTACATTCAGAGAGTCACCCGCCTCTGCCTCCCCAGTTCAAGTGTTAAGGCGTGCGCCACCACAGCTTGGTGACAAATACTCTTGATGAAGAGAATGTTAAATAGTATGTCTAACTGGCTATGGAGATGAAAATATATACTAATTTGCTGACAGTGGACAATTATTGGTTTGCTTGGATGATCAGAGGCCTCAGAACACACTAGAGTGAGGCTAGCCTGCTTCCACAGCTACTCTAGGACTTGATAAAGGTGTTTATGACTAGTGGCCAAGGTGACAGACAGTGTATGAGTAAATAACATAGACCCTCTGTCAGAAGAGGCACCTGGCTCCTACTAGGTACCCAGTGTGTCCTCAGGGACCAGGCCACTGCCTTGTGGTAGGGCTGATCCTTTTATAGAAGGGGCAGTGATTTTCCTTATAGATCAAACACTTAGATTTGGATTTATTTAAGCCTTATGTGTTGTGTGTGTTTGTACAGCACAGCTTCAAGTTAAGGAGCTAAGTTTCAACTAAGACCTATGGCACAGGAAAACTGGGCTCACAAGTCTTCCCACAGGGGTTGTGATCCACAGGTTAAGAACTACTGGTTTAGAGGAGCAAGCAACACCCTGAGGAGGAGTGTACTGGAATTGCTTTCTACAGTTTTCAGTGACTATATAACTACTCTGAAATGAGAGGAAAGGCTTTGGGTTAGCTTTGGTTTGGCATTGCTTCATCAGAGGCAGGGTGTGCCAGTTGGTCTTTGCCAACCTGATACAAAATTGGCATATCTGAGAAGAAGAACCTCACATGAAAAATTGTCCCTACTAGATGGCCTGGGAGCAAATCTGTAGGGCATTTTCTTGATTGTTGATTGATATAGGAGGGACTGAATTGTGGGTGGTGCTACCCCATCCCAGGGTAGGTAGTCCTGGGTGGTATAAGAAAGCAGGCCAGTAAGTGGAGTTCCCAGGTGACTTCTGCTTCAGTTTCCTGCCCTGACGTCCTTCAGTGATAGAGTGTGACCTGAGAATTTTAAGATGAAATTAATCCGTTCCTTCCCAAGTTGCTTTTGGTCATGGCATTTTATCATAGCAATAGAAACCCTAAGACACGGGGTCTGACTAAGACACAGGGTTTGGCTATATATATAGTCCATGTTGGCCTCACACTAATAATCCTGCCTCAGTCTCCTATAAACTGAGACTAAAGTTAAAATAATTTGTTTGTTTGTTTGTTTTTGTTTTTCAAGACAGGATTTCTCTGTGTAACAGCTCTGGCTGTCCTGAAACTCAGTTTGTAGACCAGGCTGACCTAGAACTCAGATCAGAAATCTGCCTATCTGGAGAGATGGCTCAGAGGTTAAGATCACTGGTTGCTCTTCCTAGAGGTTCTGAGTTCAATTCCCAGCAACCACATGGTGGCTCACAACCATCTATAATGAGATCTGGTGCCCCTTTCTCACATAAAGTTGTATATGCAGATAGAGTACTCATATACATAAAATAAATAAATAAATCTTTAAAAAAAAAGAAAAGAAAAAAGAAATCCACCTACCTCTGCCTCCCAAAGGCATGTGCTACTACTGCCTGGCAAACACATATACCTTTAATCTCATAATTTCACTTATAACATATACAAATAACATGCTATTCTGGCACCAGATGAAAGTAGGGTGCCAAGATGCCCTCATAAAAAATAAAGGGGGATAGAGAGACGGCTCACCAGTTAAGAGCACTTGCTGCTCTTGCAAAGGACCTGAGTTCAGTTCTAGCACCAACATCACATGACTTATGGTCATTTTAACTCGGCTCTAGGTGATCCTATGCCTCTGGCCTCTGTGGGCTCTGCACTCAAGTACACATACTCATATGCAGACACACATGCCTCTATATGATAAAGAATCATAAAAATAGATCCAGTGATTCTTTTAAAACCTTTTACAAGTAGAAAGATAGCATCTTTTTGTATTTATAATTTATTTTTGTATAATGTGTATGAGTTTTTGTGCAGCATGTATGTCATGGCAAGCATGTGGAAGTCAGGACAACCTGCAGGGTTATTCTCTCCTTCCACCAGGTGGGTTCCAGGAATCAACCTAACATTGCCACTTGCTGGCAAGTACCTTTACACACTGAACCATCTCACCAGCCTTGAAAAAGCATTTTAATGTACATCTTATTTAATTTTGCTCCTTCTTGGTTTTCACAGCTCATGTATCTGAGCAACTCTGGAAGTGATAGAAATGATGGTGACAGCAATAAATACTAACATGTACTCAACATGCTCCCTCTATGCTCCAAGTACACTCCAAACTCTACCAGTACTATCCATTTAATTCCTAACTAGTCCTATGCTATACTCTTCAATGAAGAAATGGAGGCAGAGAGAAATTAAGGTATTGCCTCAGGTTCCATGTAAACTCAGAACCACAAAGAGAAGTCAGGCAACTTGACCTCAAAATTGAGGTCCTCCTGCCTCAGGTTCCTGAATGGTAGGATTACAAGCCTGTGCCATCACTCCTGGCCTAATGAATGTTTTCCCCATTAATATATGTCACAGGCCTGTTATACTTTTATTTACTTACTTAGCTTTTCTTTTTAAGACCAAGCCTCACTATGTAGCTCAGTTTGGCCTGAAAGCGGCTATATAGCTCAGAATAGCTGTTAGCTTCTAAAAATTTCATCAATTTGTTTATTACATGCGTGTGTACAATAACACATGCTACACTGCAAGTGTGGAGGCCAGAGGACAACTTGAGGGAGCTGGTTCTCTCCTTTCACCATGTGAGTCCTGGGGTTAAACTTGGCTTGGCAGCAAGTACCTTTAACTGCTAATCCTCTTGGCAGCCTCACAAACTGAGATCTTTCTGTCTGGGTGTCCTAAGCACCTAATTACAGGTGGGGGTCACTACGCTCATTTTTCCTGCCATTCTAACTATTCCTTTATAACCGAGCCAGAATGCTGATGCACAGCTGTAATCCTAGAATACGGGAGGTGAAGGCAGGAGGATCAGGAGTTCAAGGTCATCTTTGGCTACATAATGAGTTCCAGGCAAGTCTGGACTTCAGGAAACCCTAACTCAAAGAAAACAAAACAAAATGCAATTGTCATTCCAAACTTACCTGACTAATAATGATATTTTTTATTGTGTGTCCCAACTTCCAGTGTCCCAGTTCATGGCCAAGTACAGCCAGCACCTCCTCATTTTTACATCCTTGTTTCTTATTCTGAATCAAAGAAAAAAGAGAGAATAACCTATTAATAACCTTTAATTTGTTTATATCTTTAGCCTTGATCCAGTAACATCCTTTCAAGGACTCTAACAAAAACAACAGACTTCAGTATAGAACTTTTTGCTTAACACAGAATTCACTACACCCCCCCCCCCCCCAAAGACAGAACTATAAACAAGACAGGCTCCAACTTCACTAAGTTCAATACCCTAGACTAACTTAGATTAGGAAAAAAAAACTGGAAAAAAACATAAGTCTTTATCAATATGGTAAAGAGTTAAACAAGTCATAATGAAACCCTTTGACAGCCACATCCTAAACCCACTAGAAATTTCATCCTCAAGTTTGTTCTGACATGGAAACTCCTTGTGATAAGCATGATCAAGTAACAGTCATGCACACAGTCATCAGGAACACTGACGGGAAGACAGCACAGTGTCAGGCACAGCAACTGTATGTAACAGACAGTTATGCACAGTCACCAGGAACACTGGCAGGAAGACAACAGTGTCAGGCGCAGCAACTATATATGACAGACTATAATGACTGGACCACTTGACATTCTTCCTATTTTTTGAGTGTCTACAAATATGCACATCTCAAGAAAGACTCGAAAATATACCAGTAACAGCTGTTTAAAATAGATCTTCAGGGGCTAGGGACATTCAAAGCCTGCTGCTTAATATGCATGGGCCCTGGTTCTAATCCCCAGCACTACCAAAATAAAATAAATGGATTCAAATTATAATGCAAGGAGCATAGGAGAAATAGGAAGGGTGAAAACAGCAATGTGGGGTCAAGAAAGCGGATGGGCATGTTGGGGAGGAAAGCGGAAGGACAAACAGCAGCAAATTAAGCAGACGGCGCTGAGTCACAAGGCAGCAGGGGAGCATACAGAGGGGCAGCTGAGTGCTCTGCTGAACTTTCAAAGGACATGGAGGACAACAGCAAACTCTGGGGCTGGAGAGAAAGAGTAAGCAGGTTAGAATAAAACCCAGGAGACCAGAGAAATGTCTCAGTGGACAAAGGTGCTTGTGCCAACAAACATAAACCAAAACCAATAACGAAAAGTTGGCTCAACAAAGGTGCCTGCTACCAAACTGATGACCTGAACCTGGTCCTCAGGACTCACATGGTGGGAAAGAATCAACTCCTCTTTCACCGCCACATGTATGACAAGGCACACGAATACACACACCCTACACACCACGCACATACAACAACCTAACTTGGGTTAAAAAAAAAAAAAGAAACCTAACATCCAAGTAACATGATCCCTGAAACAAAAAGGAGCAGCTGTGTGTGTGTGTGTGTGTGTGTGTCTACCAGGACAGACCAATGCAAATCTTCACCAGGCCTGTACTCTATAAAAACCTCAAGGTTCTTCAAGATTAAGGTCAGTACAATGTGCTGGAGAGATGGCTGCTCTTCTAGGGTAGTGGGGTCCAATTTCTAGCACCCCCATAGTAGCTCACAACTGTCTGTAATTCTAGTTGCAGAGAAACTGATGCCGTCTTCTGGCACCCTCAGGCACCAGGGCATGCATGTGGTACATATATAGGCATGCAGGTAAAACACTTATATACATTATAGTTTTGTTTTTTTAAATCAGTGACAACTTATGGTAAGAATCTCCAAGTACTTAGAAAACAAGTCACAACAAGTGAGAAATAAAGACCAGCATTAGTGTCATAAGAATTTGTACAATGGGATTTATCAGATTGAGAATACAAATATACAAATAAGCATGCTTTATACAAATAAGGAAACAGAGTTGGGCAGTAGTGGCACACCCCTTAAATCCCAGCACTAGGGAAGCAAAGGCAGGGGGATCTCTGAATTCCAAGGCCAGCATGGTCTACACAGTGAGTTCCAGGACAGCCAGGACTATGTAGAGACCCTGTCTCGAGAAAAAAAAAAAAGGCAAAAGGCAAAGACATGATAGAGTAACAAGGGGTAGGCTGAGAATGTGTCTTGATCATGTCAGTTCACCTTGATTCACTTCCTAGCATGGGGCTGGGGGACAGTATGTCACACAGCATGGGAATCACACTCAAAGCCACATCAGCGTGGAATGAAAGACGAAACAAGGATAACTTGCCACCAAAAGGGGGATCAATGACTTGCAGTGAAATGTTAGAAAGAACTGGATTTTCTTTCCTTCCACACTAACGTCACATAAAAGAACACAGACAAATACCACACCATATATGTAGCACGCTCCTTTTCATAAAACTCATACCTAATCTCATTTGATCCTTAACAACACTGCACTGGCAACAAGTGGAATATCTTTACTTCAGAGAGAAAGAAAAGGAAGTCGAGAAATCAAAATGTCTTGGGGGAGTTGGGGGACAATATAATCCCAGCACTTGAGAGGTGGAAGAAAGGACCAGGTTCAAGGTCATCCCCAGCTACATAGAAAGTTCAAAGTCAGCCTAGCTACAAGAGATCCTGTCTCAAAACAAAAAAACCGGTTCAATCTGATAAGCCCATCCCCCCAAAATTCTGCCTCATTCACATATCTTCTTCTCAGAAACCTCCCTGTCTATTAGAATCTGCAGTAATATGTCAGTTTTAAGATGGGTACAGTCAAGAGAGACTCGGAGACTGAGGCTGAGGATCAAGAGTTGAGGCCAGCTTGGGATACATCAACCTCAACAAAATAACAAAACCCCAAACCTCAAAGGCTTTTTGTTTGCTTTTTTTTTTTTTTTTTTTTTTTTTTGAGACAGGGTTTCTCTGTGTAACAGCCCTGGCTGTCCTGAAACTTGCAACCAGGCTGGCCTCAAATTTACAGAGATCTGCCTGCCTCTGCCTCCTGAGTACTGGGATTACAGACGTGCACCACCATCGCCCAGCTATCCGAATCTCAAATTTTAAAAAGCCACACTACTTCAGCTATTCAAAATATATCTCATATACCTTAGCATGTCTCAAAACTATAGACTCCTTGTCACCTCTACTCACAGATTTATTAGGGTGGGATGAGGTCTAAGGTACCATGGCATCTAATTTATATATATAAACACTGTAGTTGATGAAATAAAAGCAGGTTCTTTAAGAAGCCAGCAAAAGGCAGCAAGCCCAACTCATCATACTTCAAAGGGGTACTTGAACATTTGTATTTTGTACTGCTGAGGACTGAATGCAGGCCCATGACATGCTAGGCAAAGTATTCTATTTCTGAGCTACTCCAGCTACCAACTGTGTTTATAGTCAAATAAAACTGCATTCTACTTACATTGTTACATCCCCTAAAATCACTTGCTAGTATGTAAATTAACTACAGTGTCATAATGCCCTGCACTGGACACCCTTAGGCAGGCTCCCTGCTGAACCTGCAGGACTAACTCTTACTGAGTCATCCTTTCTCCCCTTCGCTTTCCTTTCTATGAAATGATCTAAAGTCCTTGTCTCAGCTTTGATCTCCTTTGTCTCGGGTGGTTAAACCAAAGTGGTTTTTATTTAATATCCTAGTTGGCAAGGTAATTCCACTTAAAGTAAATATTAAAAGCCAGGTGTGGTAGCTCATACCTATATTCTCAACACTCAAAAGCCTGAAGCAGGAAGGTCCCAAATTTGAAGCCAGCTTAAGCTGTATACATAGTAAGTTCCAGGCTAGTATGGGCAACACACAGCAAGCCATGGTCTTCTGTGGGGTGTGTGTGTGTGTGTGTGTGTGTGTGTGTGTACCTTTGCCTTGAGACAGGGTCTCTCACTGAACTGGAAGTGCAGTTTTGGCTGCCAGTGAGTGCTTAGGGTCTTCCTGTCTCTATATCTCTATACCTACATGCCTGGCTGTTTACATAGGTGCTAGGGATTCAAATTCAGGTCCTCAAGTTTGTAGAACAAATGCTCTTACCCACTGGGACATCTTCCCAGCTGCATAAGACTCTATCTTAAAAGGGGGGATAAAGTGTGGAGACATAGCTCAACAGTTAAGAACATTTGTTGCCCTTGCAGAGGGCTCAGGTTTAATTCCCAATACCAACCTGGTGCCTCAAAATCATCCAAACCCCAGTTCCAGGATATCTGATACCCTCTTCTGTAATCCACAGGCACCATGCATGCACATGGGGCACATTCATACTTGCAGGCACAAGCATAAGTACAAACACACACACACATACAAATAAATCTAATAAACAAAAACCACAGAAGGCTTAGGAGTTAAGAGTACTTCCTGCTCTTCCAGAGAATCTGGGTTTGGTTCACAATGGCCTCTAACTCCCCTTCGGAAATCCAGACACACCTTTTCTGGCCTCCACTGACACCTGCACTCACATGCACTTACCCACCCACACACTCAAACATGTAATTGAAAATAAATCCTCTAGAAATCCAAAGGCATCAGTCCTTCCACCATACTGTTTAACCTCACAGAAATTGTCTCATTACATATTCAAAACAGGAACAGGTACCTATTAGAGCATTCCTTTAAAACTCAAAACAAATGCTCAAACAACAACCATTATTTTCCATAACTTAAAAGGAAAGCACAAGAGATTTCATGGGTGTTTTTTCATTTCATCTCACAACTCTAAAAGGTGAGCACTTTACTCCAACATTTCCCAATCATGAGAGACTCTACTCCATTCTGACTCTACTCCACTCCCACTCAAGAATATCTAATAGTATCTGGGGATGTTTTGGTTGTAATATGTGTGTACTGGTCTCTAGAGGGGACAGGACAATGATGCTCCAAACATGACAAGAGACTATCCAGTCCAGTAGTGCCAAGGTTGAAAGATCCTATCAGCCTCTCTTCTGCCTCAAGGAATCAGATGTTCAGAAACCTTAATTTATTTGCTCAGAGTTGTGCAGCTGGTAATTGAATAAGGATCTAAAATCATCTAACACGACACCAAACCAAGGGCACATGCCATCCCACATACAAATACCACAGACTGTTGCTGAAGATTCTTACTATTTCTTGCTATTCTCCCTTATTCTTAGTGCTTTAAATTTTACTAGTCAGCATTAGCTGACCTCACCCAGTAATGCTTTTAGACTTTCAGAAAAGTTTTCTTGGGGTTGAGAGTACAGCACACACCTTTTTTTTGGGGTGGGGTGGGGTGGGGGGATGTCTCAAGACTCCTTTAATTCCAGCACTTGGGAGGCAAAGACAGGTGGATCTCTGAGTTTGAGGTCAAACTGCTCTACATAATGAGTTCCAGGACAGCCAGGGCTATATATGAAGACCCTGTCTCAAAAACAAACAAGCAAAAACAACAAAATAGGGAAAGTTTTCTTGAGCTGGTGAGATGACTTGATGGGTAAAGATTTTTGCCAACAAGTCTGGAGAGCTGAGTTTGATCCCTGAAACTCATGAAAAGGTGGAAGTAGAGAATTGATTCTACAAATTGTTCTCTGGTCACTAGACACATGATATGTGACACTCACACAAGTATGCACATACACAAAATAAAAATAAATAAAAAGGAAAAGAAATGCCTTCTCTTCTACTCTTCTATATCTTGTATCTCTCGGTTCCCAGTATCAGAGCAAAGGATGTTTGTCTGACTATCCCCCTTTCACACTGTAAGCTTATAAAGATTAGGTTTCTCTTCAAAACAAAACAAAAAAACTTTTATTTTTTCAATTTTGAGACAGCACCTCATACATGCCAGGCTGACCTTGAACTTATAATAAAAATGACTGGTTTATTTGGTGCTTTGCATTGAACTTAGGTTTTATGCATTTGAGACAGCACTTTACCATTGAGCCATATTTCCAGTCCCTACTTTTGGATTTTTTGTTTTGCTTTTTTTGTTTTATTGAGACAAGGTTTCTCTGTGTAGCCCTGGCTGGCCTTGAACTCACAGAGACCCGCCTGCCTCTGCCTCCCAAGTACTGGAATTAAAGACATGTGCCGCCACCACCCAGCTCTTTTGACAGCCCTGTCACTTGCTCTGAAGACCAATCTAAGCTTCAAACCACTTACCTCTGCCTCCTGGGTGCTGTGATTAAAGGTGTGAACAATCACCCCAGAGTACTTTTGTACTTAATGCCAAGCAAAGCAGTTCAGTACAGAGCATATATTTCATAAATATGTGCTAAAAACAAATTAATTCAGTTATATAATGCACCCAAGGAATCTCAATGACTAAATGACAGGACTAGGTCTTGACTCTGTCCACTGCCCAAGTAAGGCCTATTAACTGCTATGTCTCAATTACACCAAAAAGTAAATATCTACCTTCTCTTTTTGTCTGCAGAAATTGTTTGATCAGAATAAGGGCCAATGAGATGTCTCATCAGATAAAGGTGATTGCTGTAATAGGCTCTCAGACCTTAGCACAACTGACTCCATGATGAAAGTACCTTTCAAGTCATAAAACTCAGCATACAGGCAGTACCACCAGCCAAAATGAAAACAAAGACCTAATTCATCAAAATCCTTAGGAAATCCAGGAAAGTCTCTAAATATACTAACCTTGTTTTTCAGCTTCTGTAGTTCTGTTCTAACTGTTCTTGTTAACTGAATCAGGCCAACTCTGGGTATGGGTTTTGGGCTTAAAAGTTCATCCTAATGGGGCTGGAGAGATGACTCAGGGATTAAAGAGCCTACTCTTCTAGAGGTCCTGAGTTCAATTCCCAGCAACCAACCATATGGTGGCTCACAACCATCTATAATGAGATCTGGTGCCCTCCTCTGGACTGCAGGCATACAAGCAGACAGAACACTACATAAATAAATCTTTTAAAAAAGTTCACCCTAAGAAAGGCTTGGGACTACAATGGAGCCACACTGATTACACCCAGATAAGTCACCAGCCAGCTAACAAAGACATTTATTGGCTTAAATTTATGTGTCCAAGTAGTCTTCTTTGGTAGATACACCAACAACAATTGCCACCTATGCTGCCTAGATGAGCTTAATCCCCAGGACTTAGATTGGCCGGAGACAATCAACTCCTACAACTGGTTCTGATTTTGCCACAGCATGTACACATACACACACACACACACACACACACACACACACACACACACACACACACACACACACACACAAACGTGCGCGCGCGCGTGCGTGCATAAAGCTATTACATGATTTTTAAAAAATAAGATCTTTCAATTTTAATATGTACAATTTCACATTTTTATATGTGAAAGCTTGCAAGGTACTTTAGCATGTGATAAAGGTAATCATTTCTCCCAAACAGCAGAACTTTAAAGGGTCCACAGTATTTCTATCTGGTGGTCTCTGTGGACTTCACTTGTAGCACAGAAACTGGTATTTTATGCTCTGTCAAATAAGTTATGTATAAAAACTAAGTCAGAGTCTCTGAGGGAAAACAGAACTCACTTTCACTTTAGTTCTTATTTCTTCACTGTCCCCTTCGCCATCATTGCGGGGTTCCAGGCCAGGCTCCTCCTGGTTGTCTTTGTTTAGTACAGAGTATTCTTCTAGTAGAGTGTCAAACAAAACTATTCTCTTGTTCTTGAAGAAGCCATAAAAGTAAGCATTGCTGTGGGAAGAGCGCTTAGATCCTAAGGAAAAGACAGTCCAAAGCACGGAACAGAATTAAAACATCTGGGCTCCTTCAGAACTAATGGAAAGGACATTAACATTTCCAAGCTGTTTAACACCTGGAAAAAAACTGTATTAATAGAAATCATTAGCAGCAGTGGAGTGACTGTCATCCTGCTCCATTTACTCTCCCTGGTTTGTAGTAATAGTACACTAAGCCTAAATACCCAATTGAAATGATTAAATTCTGATAAAGCTATGAAATGGAACTTAAAGCGGCAAGAAAAAAAATGTATATGCCTACATGGAATTTAACAAGAGAAAAGCTCACCAAAGTATTGTGAAGAATGCAAAATGTCATATATATATATACATATATATATACACGATTACCATATTATCAAAAAAAGTGCATATAGATAGAAAGGCATAAACCCGAGGCTATGAGAAGAAACACCACAGTAAGGAAGTGTAGTCCACGGGGATCCACAAGTATGGACATCATTTGTCTCTGTTCCAGGGCTTTTTAAAAAGCAGATGTCTATTATCAGGAAGGGCTCTGTGAGACTGGAAGGAAACTTTCAACAGAGGCTGAGTGTACCGAACTGTGGTTGATACCACTTTCTTCTTTATGTATTTCTTCAATTTCCAAATGTTCTTCATTGTACAATGAGTTGAATAAAGTGGCTAAGAGTATACTCTGAGCCCAAATCCTGGCTTTGGCATGTATCAGTTGTGAAAATCTAGAAACCATTTTAAAGCTCTAGTTTCATGTTTATGAAGCAAGGCTAATATGTACCTCATAAGATATTATAACAACATACCTTGACCCACACTAATACTACTCTTTTTATATGTGTGTGTTTAAATAAAGAAATGACAAAATATTTATTTCTCTTAAAAACTTCAAGTTTCCCAAAGAAAATGTGAATTATACATCTATCACTTCTATTTTTTTCATTATTTACTTATTTTCATTTTGTATGCATTGATGTTTTGCCTGCATGTATGTCTGTGTGAGGGTATCAAATTCCCTGCAACTGAAGTTACAGACAGTTGTGAGCTGCCATATGGGTGTCGGGAATTGATCCCAGGGCCTCTACAAGAGCAGTTAGTGTTCTTAACCGCTGAGCCACCTTTCCTTTCTATTTTAACAAAATATTTATTTTTATTTATGCATATGTGTTTATTTATGTAAGTGTATGATACCCGTGTATAGGGGCTAACAGAGGTCAAGGGAAGCCATGGGGTGGAGGGGGCTGGGGAGGTGACACGTCATTTCAGAGCACTTACTGCTCTTGCAGATGACCTAAATTTAGTTTCTATCACCACATCAGGTGAATCAGAGCTACATGCTAACTCCAACTCCTAAAATCAGACATACACATATACACATAAGTTTAATTTTTCCCTGGGGGCTTATGTATCCCAGACTGTTCACCAGTGCTATGATGTAGAACTTTTGATCCTCCTGCTTCTACCTTCCAAGTGCTGGGTTTATAGGTATGGACACAACAGAAGGTTTATGTGGTGCTAGGAATACAATCCTGGACCTTGTTCATGCTAGGCAAGCATTCTACCAACTGAGTCATCCTCCTAGCCATGCATCTACTCATATTTCTAAAATGACACACTTGGCAGTAAGTTTAAAATACAGTAAAATAGTAGTTATTATTATTTATTATATTATAATATCATTTTTGGGTGTATTTACCTGGAAGTTAAGAAACAAACATAAGGTCCTATTTTGTCAGTACTGTGGCAAACTTTGCTATCATTCTCATACTGTTTTCTTTTGAAGTGTGTGTGTGTGTGTGTGTGTGTGTGTGTGTGTGTGTGTGTGTGTGTGTGTGTACACACGTGTATGGGTGCCCACAAAGCCAGAAGGTGGCTTTGGATACCTTGGAGTTGAAGTTACAGTTCTAGATCACCCATCATGGGTTCTGGGAACCAAACTCAATTCCACTTCAAGAACAACCGGCACATTTAACTGTCTAGTCCTCTCTCTATCCCCTCATACCTTTTTTTCTAAAATGAGGAAGAGCCTCGGGCCTCATCCTTGCTAGGCAAACATTCTACTAAGTCATATCCCCAGCCCTCATCTCAAACCTGTAACACAAATCTTCTAGATGCCATCTGAGACTATTGGTGGGGGTGGTCAGGTCATATGCAGACAAATAAAACTGTTGTCTCAATAGTTCCCATTGGTCCAGGCTTCTACGAGTATGGTCCAAGGAATAGCCACATCAAAATCATAGACACTGGGAACACCTACCAAGCCAGAGTCTCTAGAGTGGGAGCCAGGAACCTGTCTTTAACAAGTGTTCCAGGGAATCCACATATAATTAAAGTTTAGGAGTTTCTGTACTACACTGTAAACCTTTTAAACTACTATGTCTGGTAAGCAGTTTGTATTTGATAATACTTGTTTACTAACTGGGTTAATAATACCAGTAAAATAGTGAGGTAATGCATTGAGAACTCTGAGAATAAAAACACTTTGCTCTCGACAGGAGTTTGAACAGCACCTGACACAGACGAACACACCCTCCTGGTACACTTAGTCCTTTTGCTGTTCATTCCTCTCTGCCAACTCTGAGCCAGGTGATGCCCTCATCTTTGGCCTTAAACACCAGTCATGTGCCAGAGACTTCTAAACCTATGTTCTGAGGACAAGCTTCTCCCTGAAGCCCCAGGCTTACATATGCAGCCACCTGTATGACATGTCTATACTGGAAATCTACATATTTGTTAATTCTACTTCCTTAATTGCTAAATTTAATCTTTATTCTCTCTATGGAAACACTAAATTCTAAGCCAAAAATATATGCTGACTTTTTCAACTTAGAGTTTAAGTATAATAACACATTTTTATTAAGGAAACCCATGGGACTGGAGAGATGGCTCAGTGTTTAGGAGCACAAGCTGTTGCAGAGGACCCAGGTTCAATTCCCAGCACCCCCAAGGGTGACTCACAACCAGCTCTAACTCCAGTTCCAATGGATTCAGGAATCCAATGCGCTCTTCTGACTTCCATGGGCACCAGGCATACATGTGGTACACAGACATCCATTTCAATAAAACATTCATACACATAAAATAAAAATACATAAATTTTAAAAAGCCAACAGCACCCATAAAATTTTTTAAAAAAAGAAACTCACAAATTGTGATTTCTTTTGCCCAACAAGGTCACCTTAGTTTCTCCTAAACTTAAAGATTCCTCTTCAAGAGGAATCATTTCAGCCTACTTGGACCTCTTCTCCCTCTACCCGAATCATGGACATATGGACAAAACTCCAAAATTCCCATCTAAGATCTTTGGAATTTCACTTTAAGAATTCCCTTTTGGATCACTTGTAGGCTGGATGGGTCTGCCTGCTTCTCAGGCAGTCAGTCCCTCTGGACACAAACATTAACAAGTCCAGCTCACACTCATTTATAAGTTGTTACCCAGGATGATCAGGGCTTTCACAGTTTGGTTAGCTGTCCTGCAGTCCCCAGACCTGGGAACTAGTCCTGTGTACAATACAAAAACAATTACCATACGAGTGGTTTCCAACAATGTGCAGCTACAGGAGAAGCTCCACAACAGATCTCAACCTACTTGTATTCTTTAAGGAATTTTAAAATTAATTAATATATGTGTGTATGATGAAGGTGTCAGATCCCTTGCAACTGGAGTTATAGATAGTTGTGGGTTTGTAGAACTTCCGACTTACTAGAGGGGGTGCTTGGATCCAAACTCCTCATGATTTCAAAGCAAACACTTTTCAATGCTGAGCCAACTCTCCAGCTCCCTGTTAGTTTATTTATTTTTTGTGTGTATTTATGCACACGCCATGGCTCATGTGTGGAGGTCAGAGGACAATTTGCAGGACTTCGTTCTTTCTTCCTACCATGCAAGTTCTAGGGAATCAGTTCAGTCCTCTGACTTGGTAGCAAGTCCTTCATTCACTGGGCCATCTCTCTTATTTGTTGTTCTTTAAGATTTAAAAAAATAAGTATGTGCATGTGCACACATGTGAGTGCCTACAGAAGCCAGAAGAGGGCAAAGATCCCCTGGGTCTAGAGTTACAAATGGTTGTGAGTTTGGGATTCAAACTCTGGACCTCTGGAAGAGTAGCAAGTGCTCTTAACTGCTGAGCCACCTCTCCAGGCCCTAGATGTCTGTATTTTTAATCTGTGCCTTTTCCCACTTGTTACTGGAATCCCCTTTCAGAGGGGACTGCACAGTGAAGGTCTTATGTGAGACTGCTTCTCATTTGGGAAACCTAAAAGCTAGGCGTTTGTTTCCTCAGCAATTCCTGCAACTAGCCCCATGCACCAGCTTAGTGGGTAAGATGCAGCCCTGGGAATTCTGAATAGCCAAGAGAATCACACAAAAAAGCAAAGCAGTCGACTTCATTCTGCAGCTGCCAGTGACAAAGTTGTTAGGGCTCTACTTTAAAACAAAACAAACTTAATTTTTACATTTATTTATTTTTATTTTATATGTATGGGTGTGCACCATGTGTGCCTGGGGCCTAAGAGTCCAGAAGAGGGTGTCAGATTCCTTGGAACTGGAGTTATAGATAGTTGTGAGTCACCATGTAGGTGCTGGGAATTGAATTCTAATCCTCTGGGAGAGCAACAAATGCTCTTAACCACTAAGCCACCTTTCAATCCCTTCTACTCAAAAAAAAAAAAAAAGAAAAGAAAAGAAAAGAAAAAAGTATATGTGTGTTTGTGTGTGTGTAAGTGCACATATGTGTTCACATGTATATGTGTGCATGTGGAGGCCACAGAACAATCTCAGGTGTTATCCTAACAAATGCCATCCACTTCCTTTGAGACAAGAGCCCCAGGGATAGTGAGCCCCAGGGATCCTCTGGTTTCCACTTCCCCAGTGCTGGGAATACCGAGTCCCACTACACAATACATTTTTTTGGTTTTCAAGGCAGGGTTTCTTTGTGTAGCCCTGGCTGTCCTGGAACTCTCTCTGTAGACCACGTTGGCCTTGAACTCAAAGAAATCCACCTGTCTCTGCCTCCCAAGTGCTAGGATTAAAGGTGTGCACCATCACTGTCCAGCTATACAATGCATTTTTATATTTGATCTGGAGATCAAACTCAAGTCCTCATGCTTGCAAAGCAAGCCTTTTATCAATGAGGTTAAGTTATATAAGCCTCGAATACAGGATTCTGCAGTGGCAACAACAGTAATCTCCCCATACTGGCTCTACCCGTAAGTCCTAATTCATAGTCACACATTTAAGAGTCCATTTTGCAAGGTTGGTAAATAGCTTTTTGAAGATTTTGTAGCTCTCAATAAGAAATTCTTCTGCTTAGTCAATTGGTTACAGAGCTATGAGTAAGATGATTTGTAAAGGTATTTCAATACTAACACAGACATGAGAACTCTAATTCCTTAAAAACCTGTTCTTCTTCCAATTCTATTCCCATTTATACGACTGTCCGTATCAACTCCAGAATATTTGTTATCCTTAATATTACTTCCTTATTTCCCTATATGTAATCTATTAGCAAATGGCATCAACATTCCCTGTTTCTTGTGGTGATATTTTGTTTGTGCTCCAACAAATAAAGCTTGCCTGGAGATGAGAGAGTGGAGTTAGCCACTAGTCAACCATAGAGGTCTGGAGGTCTGTAAGGACAGGAAGTGATAAGGCAGGGCAGAGATAGGAGCTATGTCCCTTTTCAGCTGAGGAGTTGGCGAGGTAAGAGGTGGCTGTGGCTTGCTCCTTTGTCTCTCTCAGCTTTCAGCATTTACCCCATATCTGGCTCCAGGTTTTTATTAAGACCAATTGGAACACATGCAACAGTTTCTCTTCATCAACTATTGCTTGAGTCTAAAATAAAATAAAACAAAAGAAACAAACAACAAAAACACCCATCCTTTCTAACCTGGACTACCAACCTCCTACCTGCTCTCTCTGCCTCGCCCTATATGGCATTCACCACACAGAAGGCCGAGATCTTCTCCTGGCTGTGTGTGGTAGCTCATACCTGTAATCCCAGCACTAGAGAAGCAGACGCAGTAGGATCAGGAGCTCACGGTCAGTCTCAATTGTACAGTAATTCTGAGGTTAGCTGGGGCTACTTGGGCTGTCTCAATCGTCAACAAACACCAAACTCTTCCCCCTGCTGGCAGAGGCCTGTCAGGCTCTGTGCGCTTGCTCCTGGCTGCTTCTGGTTACAACCACCTTTGTTCCCTCCACTTTCACTGCTTGTCACTGGTGATGTTTTAGTTTACAGTAGGCACCAGAGATTCACCTGCTACTGCCTCCCATGTGCTGGGATTAAAGGCATTTACTGCCATAGCTGCCACCACCACCACCCGGCAAAATTTCAGCAGTCTTATGAAAGCTAACAGGCGGCTTAACTCTCCAAGGCAATCAGAGGAGCTGTCTAACTAAGGTGAAGTGCCTGATGGCACCACAGGGCAGAGCTCTCTGGAGCACTGGTGTTCTGCTAGGGGAAACAAAAATCAAGAACACTGGTTTTGTTTAGAGTCCCTAAACTAGTGCTATATAGCTGATTGTTCAAAAGTCCAACTCAGTTACCCAACGAGCCAGGCAGACAATGAGGTAAATGATTGGTCTACTACTATGCAGCAAAGATTAAGAACAGTGTTGTAGCCGGGCGGTGGTGGCGCACGCCTTTAATCCCAGCACTTGGGACACAGAGGCAGGTGGATCTCTGTGAGTTTGAGACCAAGCCTGGGTCTACCGAGCGAGTTCCAGGACAGGCTCCAAAACGATACAGGGAAACCCTGTCTCGAAAAAACCAAAACCAAAACAAAACAAAACAAAAAAGAACAGTGCTGTATAGCTTACCAAATGGAGTTGTAGGCAGGAGCAGGATTTGGCATCAGGCTACCAGTGTCTATCCTGGAAAATGTCATAAGTTCCTATAAACCTTTTTTTCTTTATTTTTATTTCATTTTTTAAAATGTGTCACAGGCAATTGTAAGCCACTGTATAAGCACTGGAAACCAAACCTGACTCCTCTGGAAGAGCATCCAGGGTCTTAACTGCTGAGTGTCTCTCTGGTTCAGTTCCTACAGATCTTAAAAAGCCAAATGTAAAATCGTATCCTATTTTTAGGTGACAAATTTAAAACAAACAATAAAGGCTGATTTAAGAATAAAGTGCTCAAAATGAACAACCTAATAAACCCTTTTTACATCCAGGTAGCCTTACCTTCAACAACATACACCTTAGTCAGAGGAAAGTCAATACTCTTTGCCATCACTTCAATTTCTTGTTTAAGCTTTCCCTCGGGGAGAGGTGTGAATTTGTCAAACAAAGGGGCAATGTAATCAGCATAAATTGTGACCAGAACCTGAAAAGTAAGTAACAGAAAACTTCTCATTATTAAAAAATCCAATTATGTGATACAATTATGTTCATCCAACCAACCCCTGGGGCAGTGTCTATTTAGTAAATTACATCAAAGTAGCAGTGTGATAGCACAGTAAGCAAGTCAACTTAATTTTAGAAAACAAAGCTAGTAACCCTGAGTAAGAGCTCTGGGGCCAATCAATAGCCCTTTCTTGGGGATTCCTGGCACTGTAAGGCAGTTATAATACACACTCTGTTTACTCTGCTTGAAATGGCACTTCTGGAGGATTTCCTCAACTCTCTGCTCTTACTTCAGTTTGCCACACTACTATTGGTCTTTGTAAATCCATGAGCAGATGGAAATAACCCTCAGCACCAATGGAGATGAAGAACTGACAGATGCAATTTTCTAGGTCTGTGAGCCTAGACCATTTGATTGTATGAGTCAGTGTCTGTGCAATGAAGCAGTTTAGAATACGAGAAACAGAAGAGAAAGGGGGTGTACGAGAGGAAAAGTGGGTGAGAGGAAGGAGGGAGGCCAGGATAGGAGGTGGTAGCTGGGAAGGGAAGGGGGAACGAAAAGAAGGAATCAAAGGATGGAGCGTGGCTGAAGGGAGAAGGGGGAGAGAAGGGAGAAGGGGCAAAGAAGAGACGCGGCACAGTGGCGCATGCCTATGAGCGGCACAGTGGCGCATGCCTATGAGCGGCACAGTGGCGCATGCCTATGAGCGCTCAGCAGGCTGAGGGAGGAGGACTGGCAGGGATTTGGTGCCCATCTAGACCGTACAGGAACTGAACTAAATAGCAAGATGCTTCTTTAAAACAACAACAAAGCAATTAACTAAATAAATCAAAGAGAGGAGGAAAGGGATACACCAGAAGGGAAAGCAGGGAGGCAGGACAGAAGAAAGTCAGGAAAGTAAAGCATAAGCTTTGTTTGGAGACAGAGTCGCTACTCCAGGCTGGACAATATATACAGTTGAGGGTGGTCTTGAACTTCTGATCCTCCCGTCTTCACCTCCCATGAGCACTACCAGACCTGCTTTATGAAGTACTGGAGACTGACCCCAGGGCCTTGTGTATGCTAGACAAGTACCCTACCAACTGAGCTACATCCTCAGCTCTGATCTCTTGTCTGCCATAAATCTATTTTCTTTTCAAAACATTAAGGCTTGTTAGGCACTGGGGGTGGAAGAAGGACTGTAAGTCAAAAGCCATCCATTCTGGTCAAACTTACAAATGTTCAGTCCCAGTCCTAGCAGTCAGATCATTAAAAGCTTCTGGCAAATGTAAGGGTCAGCACCAGGAGAAGAGAGTATATGGCAGATCAGTTCTCTTGTTCTTATATCCGAAAGCAAGAAGAAAATGTATATGGGCAGTTGATTACACTGTAACCTTTTCTTCCGAACTACTTACATGGCAATGAAAATGCAATCCTGGCAGTCTTAAGGAATTTTTGTAAAGAAAATGAAATAATTAAGGGATAAGAGCCCATGAATTTGAGAAGCAGTAGGAGGGACATGGAAAGAACTGGAGGAGGAGGAGGGGGGGAGGAGGAGGAGGAGGAGGGGGAGGAGGAGGAGGAGGAGGAGGAGGAGGAGGAGGAAGACAACAATGTAAATATAGTACTCTGTGGTAGTCTGAATGTAAATGGCCCCTAGGGAGTGGCACCATTAGGAAGTGTGGCTTTGTTGGAGTAGGTATTGGTCTGGTTTGGAGGAAATGTGCCACTTTGGGGGTGAGTTTTGGGATCTCATATATGTTCAAGTCACTCCTAGTGTCTCAGATGACTTCCTGTTGCCTATCAATCAAAATGTAGAACTCTCAGCTCCTTCTCTAGCACCATGTCTGGCTGCATGCTGCCGTATGTCACACCATGATCATAATGGCCTGAACCTCTGAAACTGTAAGCTACCCAACTAAATGTTTTCCTTGGTAAGAACTGCTGTGGTCAGGGTGTCTCTTCACATCAATAGAAACTCTAAGACAACACATATAGAAAGTCTCCAATAAATGAATACAATATAGAGTTTACTTACCAGAGAAACAACTAATGTGAACAGCCAGGCATAAATAAAAAAGTAGTCACCTCCAATTTTAATAATGTAAAGTAGAAGGGAAGACACAGGTAATAAAATACATTGAGTCACAACAAATTTTTTGATTGTGTCTTTCATAAAAAACTCCAAAGTCTGAAAAAAAAGAAAACATTACCACTATTAACCGAGCAACTGGTTTGCTTTTTAAACAGCTATAAGTAAACACAAAGCACCTCAGTAAAGCAAATTTAAGATCAGCATGCAGTGAGGCTGCGTTAGAGGACAATGGGCAGCCTAGGACAATAAGCAAAAGTCTTGCATTTCATAGTTTAAAATAATATAATTAATATTAGCTGAAAAGCTATCAAGACCTTAAACTAAAGTCTTTACCATATCTGTGGTTTCTTTTTTCTCAGTTGATTCATGCTCTAAATAGCCAATTATACTTCAATTACTGCCAGCCTAGGACTAAAGCACAGACAATCTTCATATTAAAAACCTTGATAACTGGGATGGAGAGATGGCCCAGAGGTTAAGAGCACTGGCTGCTCTTCCAGAGGACCTGGATTCAATTCCCAGCAACCACATGGTGGCTCAAAGCCACCTATAATGAGATCTGATGCCCTCTTCTAGCCTGCAGGCAGAACACTGTATACATAATAAACAAACAAATAAATCTTAAAACAAAACAACAACAAAACACCCTGATAATTTCTATTATACCTGGTGATTGAAGCCGTGTTTTTCTTCTATCACAAAAGTATTATACATACTCCATGGCAAGCCAGTCAGTGCACTGTAGAATGTGGCCAACAGAAGGAACACCAAAGATTGAATGATCTAAGCACAAGAAAAAAAATTAAAATAAAAAATAAACCAGCAAGTATGTACTGAGAGCTTATTGTATCCCAAGCAATGCACTTGATCCTGTGGAGAACAAGCCTGTAACAGCATCCTGCTGTGGGAAAATGTTTACTTGGAAGAAGAGGCATGACTTGAAAGCTGCCCTAAATCATAGGGACAAAATCATTGGTAGTATTCAGAAAAGACAGAAAGCAACACATGCTAGTTGGATTCAAGGAAAAATTATTCTTGGTATGGTTGTATGTTTGTTTTGAGGCAGGGTTTCACTATGTAGCTCTGGCTGACCTGGGACTCACTATCTGACGATGAAGACCAGGATAGCTTCAAACTCACAAAGATCCAACTGCTTCTGTCTCCCCAGGATTGGGAATAAAGGTGTGAGCTACCACGCCTAGGGGAAATGAAGAAACATTTAAAGAGCTGGTACAAATTTGAATCTACTGAGGGGAAGAAAGAAATGACATTTAAAAGGCCCAGAACCAGGACTATGAGTCAGCCCATCTCAACATCACTTCATCTGTGAACTGCCAGACTGCAGATCCAAAGCTGTAGGATAGATCCCCTAATTCAGGACTTAAGGAGTCCCAGTGAGGGCCCAGTATCAACAGAGTAGCAGAAGCCAGAGGCTTCAAGCCAGACCAACAATCCATGGTAAAGAACACTTACAAGTAAAGATGGATGGACTCAGGTATATGTGTGACTCACTGGGCCACACACTACAGCTTCCACGCCAAGATGCTGTGGTTTTTTTTGTTTGTTTGTTTGTTTGTAGGCTAGACTTTTTAATTTTGTTTTTTGGTTTTTTTTTTTAAATTGGGGGGAGGTCACAAGAGCAGAGAGCAGAGTGATGGGGCGGGGAAATGAGTGGAATCAGGATGCATGATGTAAAATGCACAAAGAATCTATGAAAAGTTAAAAAATAAAGGAGAGGAAAATTAATTAATAAAAATAATCATTACAAACAAAAACCTGGGCAGTAGTGGTGCACCCTTTAATCCCATAACTCAGGAGACAGGGCAGATGGATCTCTTGAGTTTGAGGTCAGCCTGGTCTAGAGACTGAAAACAAGTTCCAGTACATCCACAGAAAAACCCTGTCCTGAAAAAACAAAAAACAAAAAACAAAAAAAAAGAAAGAAAAAAAAAAGACTCATCTCCAGGACAATAATATTCATCTTTAGTTATGACTAAGGATGACACTCATGACTTAGTTACTATTGCTTTATAACTCAACTTTTCCACTGAACAAGATATATGAAATAATTTTAAAAATTCTTTTATGTATATGGGAGTTTTGCCAAATATATGTTTTTGTACTATGTGCACTTCTGGTGCCTGAAAAGGAAGGGCATGGAATCCTCTGGAACTGGAGTAACCATTGTGAGCTGCCATGTGGGTGCTAAAAATCAAACATGGGTCCTCTGGAAGAACATCTGGCATTGTAAAGTAATTTTAATGAACAAACTAAAAAAATATACGGTTGTCTGTGATCTTGAAATACATTGGTCAACAACTGAAAACTCTATTACTGTCAGCTCTTAATATGTAGGGAAGTAGAAGAAAATAACAAAACTAATTTGTTTTGTTTTAATATCTCCTTATTTTAACATACTGGAGAGGGGCTAGAGAGATTACTTACCGGTTAAGAACACTGGCCGCTCTTGCAGAGGTTACAAGATCAATTCCCAGCACCCATGTGGCAGCTCACAGCTGCCTATAACGCCAGCTCCAGGGAATCTGATGCTCTCACAGACATTCTTGCAAGCAAGGCCCAATGCACATTAAAAATATACTGGGAAACATCAAGGACCAGCTTCTCTTTTAGTTTCTTTTTCAATGATTTGAAGGAAATTTAAACAATGCTCAGTGTCTCCTTGTGCATCTTATAGCACAGATAGATGTCATACAGCTAAGGTAAGATCAACTTCTTAATGTTTTATCCTTTGAACTTCAATGTGAAATATCCCTAAAGGTCCTTCTTATGTGAGGGGCTTTATAGCATCACTAGTTACGGGATATCTCCACCCATTTATCACAACCATGGCCTACATTTGTGTCAACCAAGCTGCTGCCATACAGGTCTCTTGATGTTCGTCTACCCAGTCTGACAGTGACAGCACTAGTACTCCCACAGTCAGCAGCACACTCTCTAAAACACAGTTCACTAAGTCAGACCTGAACCTCACTTTCAGGGTTATAATTTTTCATTTCTTTGTTGCACTTTCACCTTTGTCAGCCAACTCCATCTTTCAATCTCTATCTGTCTCTCTCTCACACACAACACACACCACACACACACACACACACACACACACACACACACACACACACACACCCTATATGCTGTCCAGTTGTGTCTTGAATGCCTGGACTCAAGTGATTCTCCAGCTTCAGCCTCCACGTAACTGAGATCACAGGCACGCACCCACATCAACTATCCATTTTATAAATGTGTTTGCATTTTTAGCTGAAAGAGAATGAGGCATCACACTCAGAATAACTGAGTGACAGTTGTGGTGCAACTGATCATTTAGAGTGATGAAAATATTGATCTGACTAATCCTGATTACCTCTTACATCATAATCTGTATACTGAACAGCTGACAGGGAAGTCTGCAGCTTATGTAACTATTCACATAATACACCATGGTAACTGAAATTTGAGCCACAGTGTTGACAGATTGGTATCACAATTAAACTATGGTAACTTACATTTGTATATATCAGAACTACACAAAGTG
This sequence comes from Mesocricetus auratus, assembly GCF_017639785.1. NCBI lineage: Eukaryota > Metazoa > Chordata > Mammalia > Rodentia > Cricetidae > Mesocricetus > Mesocricetus auratus. The sequence goes on along the minus strand of NW_024429197.1, from coordinate 20,741,263 downwards.
AGGACTATCATGCAGCTAGAAAAGAACAAAGGTCTAGCTATATAAACCAATACGAAAAGAACCTAAGTCAGTAAATACAAAATTCATCCCATTAAGATAAAGACTCGGGGCTGGAGAGATGGCTCAGAGGTTAAGAGCACTGCATGTTCTTCCAGAGGTCCTGAGTTCAATTCCCAGCAACCACATGGTGGCTCACAACCATCTATAATGAGGTCTGATGCCTTCTCCTGGGGTACATGCATGTACACAGATTAAAAAAAAAACCTGTATGCATAATAAATAAACATTTTTAAAAAAAGATAAAGATTCACCTCTAGCTAAGGAGCTAATAGCAGTTGATGTCTGCTGAGAGAAAGTCACTTTTCTTTGTCATGACTGGAGGGGAGAGCAGCCATTAGTAGTCCATGCCCCAGTAGATGTCCCCACATACATATGCATATGGGCTGCACTGCCTTACATAGTGAGAGATGAGTATTTCTTACTGACACATATAGAAGTTGTGCTTACTCATTCATCAAAGTATTCCTACTTACAGGCTATTCTGAGCCTGCAAGATGACTCAGTAGGTAAAGATGCTTGCCTCAAAGCCTGATAGGCTAAGTTCAAGCCCTAGAGTCCATATGATAGAAGGGAGAACTGACTGCTACAAGCTGTCTTCTAACACACACACACACACACACACACACACACACACACACACACACACACAGGTGCGCGCACACACGCGCCTGGTGATTTATAAAATGGTATATTGAAAAGGGCACAGGATGAGAAGAGCTGCTGTGGAACAATCTTTGAACACTGTAAATATGTATTGCTCTCATTGTTAATAAAGAGCTGACTGGCAGCCAGGCGTTGGTGGCACACACCTTTAATCCTAGCACTCAGGAGACAGAGGCAAGTGGATCTCTGTGAGTTCAAGACCAGCCTGGTCTACAAGAGCTAGTTCCAGGACAGGCTCCAAAGCATACAGAGAAACCCTGTCTCGAGGGGAAAAAAAAAAAGCTGGTTGGCTGATGGCTAGGCAGAATTTTCAGGGCAGAGACAATGCTGGGAAGAAGGTCAGAGTCAGAGGAGGAGCCAAGAGACAAAAAACAAGCAAGACATGCAAGGGGAGAGATAACAGCCACAAGTCACGTGGCAGCATATAGATTAATAGAAATGGGTTAATTTAAGTTGTAAGAGCTAGTTAGTAATAAGCCAGGGCTATTGGCTGAGTAAGTCTCTGAGTGGGTTATTTGGGAAGGAGCTGCTGAGATACAGAGAAACTCAGTCTATACAAAGTTAAAGCCAAGAATACATATCCACACAGCAGGTCCATGATGTTCAATAGTCAGGAAGGAAGTAACTGACTTGGCAGATTCCAGAGAAAGCCAGGAATCAGGGCTGCAGCATCCATTACAGATGGAGAATTCACTTAAGGAGATAAACTTTCTGTCTTCATTTGAAGTGTCTGCTTACTATGTATTTGCCAAGTATAAGTTCCACAGACTGAATGGTATGTACCCCTGCCATTGCACAAGGTTGTTCCTAAGAAGCAGCAGCCTAATCAAAACTACATTTCCCAGCTCCCTTCCATCTGGATAAGATCAAATGACTACTTCATCATGTAATGTGAATGTACCATATCATAACCTTAGCATTACAGTTAAAAAGAGGGGATGTTCTTCCCACTGTCACTGGGCACTGAATGACAAACACAAAATAAAAACAAACTGACTCCCTGCCTCACCAAATGGAACAAAGTCACCTGCTAACTAAAAATACTCATACTAGCTATTATGTGATTGGGAAATAAACTGAAAAGCCACTAGAATTCTGGAGTTATAGTAAGTAGCTGTGATAGCTGAATGTTATGCCCCCATAGGTTCATAGATTTGAATGTTGGTCCCCAGTTGGTAGAACTGTTTGGTAAAGATTAGGAGGTGTGGCCTTGTTGGAGGAGGTGTGTCACTGCCTCCTGTTTGTGCATCAGATGCGTGCTCTCAGTTACCGACTCATCATCATGCCTGCCTACTGACACGTTCCACGATGGCTTGGATTCACCCTCTGAAATGGTGAGTCCCAAATTAAATGCTTTCTTTTACAAGCTGCTTTGGTCGTAATGTTTTGTCATGAAACATTGGCATCATGCTAATACATGCTCAGACAAGAACTGAGAGGCAAATCTACTGATGGTGGGAGCCAAAAAAGACAACTTCAGTGTAAAGCTCACCACTCAAAATAAAGGCTGACCAATCTGGGCAAAGGATCACATACCTCATATTCTGGCCCAAAGCCAGCAGAACCACAGACCCGTTCAGAAAGCCTCCAGAGGTAAGGGAGTCCTCCAAAGAGAAGAATAAGCTGGAAAACAAGCAGATTATGGTCACATTTAAACAGTCCTCACAACTATCTTATGTATGTTATAAGGGAAAATAAGTAAGTTATGGGGAAAAGGGGGAGTTAACTCATTTAGAATAAAATATGCATTTAGAAGAACACAAACTACTGAGACACAAAGTTTAGACTACCAAGATATTTTTTGCCTATACACTGAATAAGGGTAAACTGTATGGTATGTGAATTACATTTCAAAAATGTTTAAAAGACAAGCCCAGGAGTCTTACTCACTTTTGGAAGTTAAAAAAAAAAATTTAATCTAGGGCCAACAAGATGGCTGGCTGAGTGGGTAAAGGTACTTGCCACATAACCCTGATGACCTTCACTGGAATCAGTGTAGAAAACGAAAGAGAATTGATTTCCAAAGTGGTTTTCTGGCCAGGCGGTAGAGCACACCTGTAATCCCAGCCCTCAGGAGGCAGAAGCAGGAGGATCTCTGTGAGTTTTAGGCCAATCTTATAGGTGAAAATGAAATTAGTCACCAGAGACTAGGAGGGGATGGAGGAAACCCAAAGCACTGAGAAGATGGCTTAGTGAGCAAAGTGTCTGTTTGCTATACAAACACGAGAACCTGATTTTAGAATCTCAGCACCCACATAAAAATCCAGACACAGGGACTCAAGCCTACAATTGCACTGCTGGTGAAGTGAGCAGGAGGAGCCTTGGAGCTCCTTGGCTATCTGTAGGTTCAGTGAGGAACCTGTCTCAAGCAATTAGATGGAGAAGAAACTGAGGAAGACACTCAGTGTCACCCTCTGGGCCTCTCTCTACACATGCTCATGCTCTGTAGACCTCATCTCTACACATGCTCATGCACTGTAGACTTCATACACACAACTTGAGCTTTTCTACTCCACTCTTCTCATTCACAGTCATAACAGTTCTTGGTGGTGTTTGTTACAGCCTTGCTATATTGCCCAGGGCAGTCTCCATCTCTTAAACTTAACTCTTAGGTAGCTAGAATTACAGAGCACAGTGCCTGTGTTAGCCATTCCATTTCTTGCAAGGGCTCTATAAGGATCTCTGTGAGATAGCAGCTAAAGTCCATCTCAGAGAGTCTGGGCATTTCCCCCCTAGCATGTATGCGGAAAGTAGCCCTCCACAATTGGTTACACAAGGCCTGCTTAGTTTTTTCTCAGGTACAAAGAACAAAGGCAAAAAGTGTATGTGTGTGTGTGGGGGGGTAAACTTAATGTTCTCTTTGTGATCACAACATACAAATCTTTCAATTTTAGTCAATACAAAATAGGAATGCTTTCTGTCCAGTGGCAAATGCAGCACTAATTTTCCAGAACTGAATTCCACTATGTTCACACTGTGGCCCACAGTCTGAAGAACACTTTCTTCAGTGTGATTTTAAAGACTCAGAAGAACAGACTGGCAAACCCAGTTCTCCCACTTGGCCATTAAATGGCTGTTTAATTTCTCTGAGCCTTCACTTCCTCCCAGAAAGAGGGAAAATGCCTACCTCTCTACTTTGCTGTCATAAACATCAAATAACAAACATAGAAACTTGATGAAATGGAAATCATAACTAGAACTGTTCCCATCGTTAACCCATCAGTACTGCTAAGAGGTGAGCCTCAAAACACTATAAAATTCATACCCCTACCCTATTACCTATTATTCTACCCTGTCACCACATACAACACACAGCCATTCCCATGATCATCATTACCACCCACGACTGCCCATCTCTCTGGCAACTACTTACTAGTGACAATCACAGAAAAACTGAAAATGCTTTTCCTGTCATTTTATCATGGTCCTGTGGGAATAAAGCCCAAGAACTTCAAAGAAGCTTAGCTTATAAAAGGTTTTTAGTTCAATCTCCAGCAAAAGCAGGAAAAGGACGAAGAGAAAGAGGAGGAAGAGCCAGGTAATGGTGGCGCCCGTCTTTAATCCCAGCACTCAGGAGGCAGAGGCAGGCAGATCTCAAAGTTTGAGGCCAGCCTGGTCTAAGAATGAGCTCCAGGACAGCCTGTTACACAGAGAAACCCTGTCTCAAACAAACAAGTAAACAAACTAGAAAAGAAGAGGAAGAGGCCGTGGCAATGGCAGCAGTAGACCTGTGTGGACTGTTAAAGGACAGCATACAATATAAGGCTCTTTTCACGTCTGGCCTTCAGGTGAGTTATCACATTCTATTTTCAACTGACTAAACATTATGTTTCTGCCTCCCTTACTCCACACCCATTACTATCACTAAGACTATGGACTATGGTAGGGAATATGGCTCAGAGGTAGAGTAGCACGCATGCTTGAGGCCCTCGGTTTGACTCCCAACACTGTAAAAACTAAACAAGGTCAAGAAAGCATTCTATAGGATGAGAGATAGCTCAGCAGCTGAGTACTTGCTGCTCTTGCAGAGGACCTGGGCTCAATCCCAGCACCCACATAGGGGTTCACAACCATTTGTAACTCCAGATCCAGGATCTAATGCCTTCTTCTCACCTCAGTGAACATCAGGCATACATACGGTGCACATACACACATCAAGGCAAAAATTCTCATGTTTGTGGTGGTTTGAATAAGAATGGTCCTAATAGATCCATTTACTTGAATGCTTAGTCATAAGGAGTGGGGTTACTTGAGAAGAATTAGGGGGTGTGGCGTTGTTGGAAAAAGTTTGTTATTGAGGGTAGGCTTTGAGGTTTCAAAAGCCTAAGCCAGACCCGGTGTTACTCTCTCTTCCTGCTTCCTGTAGATCTGGATGTAGAACTCTCAGCTCCTTCTCCAGCACCATGCTACATGCCACCGTGCTTCCAGCCATGATGACAATGAACTAACCTCTGAAATCATAAGCAAGCCCCACTTAAAAGCTTCCTCTTATGAGTTACTCTTATGAGTTACTGTGGTTGTGGTGTGGTGGTGTAGGCCTTTAACGCCAGCATTTGGCAGGCAGAAGCAGGTGGATATCTGTGAGCTCCAGGTCAGCCTGGTCTACAGAGCCAGTTCCAGGACAGCCAGGGCAACACAGAGAAATCCCATCTATCTCAAAAAATGAATAAGAGTTGCTGTGGTCATGGTGTCTCTTCACAATAATAATACACTAAGGCAATATCAAAGTAAATAAATATAAATTTTTTCCATTTTTTAAAGATTTGTTTATTATATATACAGTGTTCTGCCTGCATGTATGCCTGCAGTCCAAAAGAGGGACCAGATCTCATTACAGATGGTTGTGAGCCACCATGTGGTTGCTGGGAATTGAACTCAGGACCTTTGGAAGAGCAGGCAGTGTGCTCTTAACTGCTAAGCCATCTCTCCAGCCCTAAATATAAAAGATGTAAGAAGGCATTTTAGGATTTGAAGGCATTGTTACCTTTGTATCACAAAATGCAAAACCAAGAGCAAGTATTACAAAGTATTAAACAACCTGAGAATTGCGTCTCCAAGAAATAAATTACTCACCGTGCTCTCCACCACTGAATAGAGTCCTGACCAGAAGCTGAATGTACTTTTATCCAGTTGATACAGCCGAGATTTCTCAAATGTGTCTGAATCCATGATCTGTTCTAATTCTACTGGTACCCGAGTTGTTGTTTTGTATATCCTTCTCTGAAATATTTCAAGGAAAACACTTTAGTGAATATTTGTCTGCAGCATTAGTCTGCCAAGTAAGCTTGTAGAATCTGTTATATAAAGGTGCAAACTGCATTCAGTCAGGGACCCTGACCACTGAAACAGGTGACACAGGAGAGTAAGAGCAGACAAAAAGATTCCAAGGCCAGGTGACTATGTGGAATGGCCATCTGGGTTGTCATCACACTTTATTTGCCTGTATGGACCAAAGTAGTAACATCATAAGGGGACCACTCATTCTGAGTATGACATATGTATTACAACATAGAAAATAATGCATGAAAAAAGAGAAGCAAGAACGCTCACTACACCACTACACACATTAACAGACATCCTTAATAAAATAATGGACCATCATTAAATTTGGTCCTAGACGTCAAATTAAGGAATAGGAGTGACAGAAACATATCAAATCCTTACAACATTTTTTCTCATTATGTCAAATTCCAAAAGGTAATTTTCAGCTCATTGGATATAACACAGGGAGCAGATACCAAAAGGTATATAATAAACCATGTTTTTTAAACAAACAATTTTTCAACCGTATGTCAATAGCAGCAGCAGCAGCAACAACATAAAAACACCAAACAAACAAAACCATCTGAAGGCATTAAGGAACAACCCTACAAAAATGTAACCAGGCTTATTAGTAAACTGTATCAGGTAATTGCTCAATATCTCAGCCTGCTGTTTTGACACCACATGCTGTGTGCTTGCTGCAGACAAGGGTACTTATGTAATTCTAAGCCGATGAAGCTTTAAGTACCAAGCTATAGTAATTTCAGTGCTTGGAACATACTAAAGGAGGAGACTGAGGCATAAACCTGGTGCTGACAGGTTTTTTTTGTTTTTGTTTTGTTTTTTAAATAAACTTGCAGTTAAGAGAGTCATGAAGGGCTGGGGATGTAGCTCAGTGGAAGAGCTCTTGCCTGGCAAATAAACTCATATACGAAGTAAATTAAAAGAAAACTGCAGAAGAAAAAGGCTGCAATGCTCAAGAAACAGGTCCAGCAGTTAAAGGAGAAGGGTCTCAAGGACAGCACAGGAGGAGGTTAAGTCCAGCCAACCAGCAGCAAGCTACTGAAAAACCATCAGTTACAAAGTACCTCACTTCAACATTCAAATTTCTAATCAAACTGTTAGCGATGGCTATATCCAGGAACTGTCAGTTCTTTCACTGCACTACTTAAAATTTTAAACAAAAACAAGGGGGATATTTTAATGAAAAAAAAAAGGACACACACACAGAAATACACACAGATATTTGTGGCTCCAAACCACATATGCACTAATGAGGATTTTGAAAAACTGCGAGGGCCTTTAGGACTTACAAAACGTTTCCAGAAAAAAATGTTTCCTAATCCTGTGGTTCAGCATGGCAATATCAATGTCACGGGAAGCTGTTTCCTAAAATTTTAGCATCTCCATTTAGAAAGGTTATACCAATGATAAAGGGGTCAAGTTTGGGCCCAGGATCCCAAGGTGCTGTAGTGCAGACATGGATAGGTTCAAGTTTGCCAGAGGGCAGCTCTTTCCTTTCATTAGACGCTAACATGCTTGGGTCCCATTACGACGATGCAGACAACTTGCTGCCGTCCCGAGAACCCCTCAAAGCTACAGTCAGCACTGGGAAAAATTAGGAAGCTAGCTGGAAGTTAAGGAATACACACTTAGTCGAGGCACAGGCTAACCTAAGGCTGTCCCGGGGCTGCGGTCAGGGCGGGCCGTCTATGCTCACCTGCCGCTGTGCTAGGAAGGTCTCCCAAAGATAAACGGTCCAGGAAAAGAGCAACACCGCTCCGAAGATTCGCTTCTCCGCAGGGAAGTCCCACATAGCGTCCACCGATGCCCACATCCCCATGGTCACCCAATTCCACCCGCTCCTTCAGCGTGCTCCGGTCCCACACCGACACGCGTCCCTCAGAGTGCCAGCGGTGTCGCAGTGATATGGGTCCCTTCGAGAGCATCTTCAGACTCCCATCCTCTCAACGCTGCTGGCAGTGTCACAAAGACATTCTTCCCCTTCCTTACTCCCTCAGAACCTACTTATTTCTGCTAGAATTAAGACATGCCCCACCTTCCTCACTTCCGGCCCGAAGACGGAGCGGAGGTGCACCTGAAATATCCCTCCCGACTCTGCGCCCGGGACTTCAACCCAAAGGTTCCGGACTTCTTCCTGGGAGGGTTCGCGTGGTCGCGGATTCTCTTGCTTTGGCGGGTTCCCCCAGAGAAGGCTGTGGAGTGCTGTGCTTACTGGTATTCGGCTGGCCGCCTGGTAACCAGGTTTAGCGGGAACTCAAAGGGTGGGCCCCACTCCCACCTAGGAAGGATGGGAGAGGCTCTAAAACTTCCCTTTCTCTGTTCAGTGCTGTTAGAAAGGTTAGAGGTGCATCCGTGCGATAACTACCCAAACAAGGCATTACAGCTGGGGTCATATGGCTTGTCTTGGGAAGTACTGAAAATTACCCTACTGATGAGGATTTTTTTATTTACACATTTTATCTTATCCCCCCAAAGTTCTGTCAGAGGAGGCATATTGTGTGTCTGTGTCCTGAGACCGGGCAACTATGAATAGCATTTCTAACCTCAAACTGGCAAGATGAGTCTGGGGGCCATTGCCAGAAATTCCAGCAAGACCTTGTTTTAAACACAAACACATACACACACACATCACAGCTCAGTACCATTTTTGCCTTCGAATTCATCAATGAAATGGGGTCATTGTGACCCATGTTAATACACTGAATTCACATGAAAAGTCAAGTCAGAATTTTTTTGACCAAAATACAACTTGGTTAATAGTTTCTAAAAACTGATGTTGCTAATTTGCATAATCATTATTTATAGTGAATCCAGCTAAATCTGTAGCTCCAACTAAAATAATATTTAATTATGGTGAAATTGTAATGCTAAAAATGTGCTGAGATTAACGAGGTTTCAAATTTCTCAACTGTGCCTAAATTCATCCACCTGAGAGTAATCAGCATAAGTCACTTCACGGTGTGAGAATTACTTCATTATAATAGGGTCACAAATTATTTTGCAACCCAAATGTTCTTTGGGGAATTTTTTCTCTTAGCAAAATTAGTGATGTGCCTGATTGAACTGTCAGCAGAACTTTGAGTTTTGGAATTTAACTTAAGAGAAAAAACGATTGACATTACCAAAACTACTACCATTCTTTTAAATTGTAAACTAAAAATTATTTTGTGTGTATACATGTTTTACCTTCATTATGTCTGGGCACCACATGTATGCAGTGCCCTTGGAGGCCAAAGAAGGCACTGTAGCCTCTGGGACTGGACTGGAACTACAAGATTGTTGTGAGCTGCCATATGGATGCTAGGAATTGAATGAACCCTGGTGATCTGGAAGAGCAAATAGTGCTCTTAATCACTGAGCTGTTGCTCCAGTACCCTATTATCTACTTATTAAAGTAGTTCTTGGGACTGGAGAGATAGCTGTTAGGAACACTGCTCTTCCAGAGGATCCAAGATCAATTCCTAGCACCCACATGGCAGCTCACAACAGTCTATAACTCCAGCTCCAGAGAATCTGACACCCTCACAGATCTACATACTGACAAAACACCAGTGCACATAAAATAATGAAATAATTCTTAGCACTTCTAACAATACAGGAACTGAAAGTAAACTGACCCTGTTGGTTTAGCAGTATGAAATACACATGCAGGAACATGAATTGACGGGAAAGCCCCATTTGTAAGTGCCTGCTACCTGACACAAGCAAAAACCAGGAACCAAATCTATTTTATGATAAAGTCAGCAGTCTGAGTGACTCAGCATCCTAAAACTCCAACATCTTTTTTTTCCCCTAACACCTCATTTCCCGCCAGCAGATTATATATGGGAGGAAAACAGGCGGTCATTTCAGTCAGTTGTGCCCCTCTGGTTAGGTGGTCTGCTTTGTCTCTGAGTTTCATCAGGTTGGAACCTTCCCCCTTATCATCTCTACTCTCTGTATAGCAGGGTAAAGTTCATATGCACCAATGCCACTGAATCTTGTGTTGCTCTTGAACTCCCTAGATTGACAGCTAACTTATAATGAGCCATTAGCAGCATGTAATATAGAGTCCCTCCATTATAATGAAACACAAGTATGGTTGTCTAATTCCCAATAGAGTTCTTGTTTCCCTCTGAAACCTCAGGAGCTTGGGCCTCCACTGATTGTATTTGCACTGTTGGTCTGGTCTTCCAAACTTCCGCCAGAATAACCAGTAAGTCCTGCTGTAGCACTCCAGAGCTTCTCTAGCGAACAGTTTCAAACTCATCCACATTCCTCCCATGAACCAGTTAGAAAGGCTTATGACCCAAAAGCCATGTTTGTCACGAGAAAGATTACACTTCCCGGTACTGATTTTCTGTATTAGTTACTTGGACAAAAAACCAGAAAGCAGCAACTGGGGATCTATTCTGGCTCATGTCTGTGAGGAGGGGCAGTCCATTGTGATGGTGAAGGCATGGCATCTGAAGTAGCTGCTTCTGTGGTGGCAGGAGCATGAGGCTGCTTGCTCACATGTCAGTGGACAAGCAAATAAAGGACTCAGGCCAGAATAGGAGCTGATATAAAATAAGGCCCTAGCAACCTGTTTCCTCCAGCAAAGGCTCACATTGTAAAGATCCCACAATCTCCCAAAACAGTATATGAGGATGAGACACATGAACCTATGGTAAATATTCCCTATCTATGCCATAACAAATAATAGCCACCCTAGTCCATTAGAAAATAGGAAAAAATTTGTTCCCATCTCGATGTCTGTTCTCAGCTCCCATCTCTAAATTTTTTTGTTACAATGTAGGGAGGTAGGGAGGTGGGGGTGGGGTAGGGTAAGGAGTAGGGGTAGGGTGGGGGGTGGACAGGAGTTTGGGACAGGATTTCTCTGTGTAACAGCCCTGACTGTCCTCAGACTTACTCTGTAAACCAGTCTGACCTTAAACTCACAGAGATCTGCCATCAACTCCAGGCTATAACACATTTTAAACTAACATTCCATAACCAGGTATAGTGGTGTCACATGCCTTTAATTCCAGCACTTGGGAGGCAGAAGCAGGCAGATTTTTGTGAGTTCGAGGTCAGCCTGGTCTACATAATGAGTTCCAGGACAGCCAGAGCTACATAGAGAGACACAGGTAGCCCTAGCTGGCCTTAAACTCAAAGAGATACATGGGCCTCTGTCTCCAGAGTGCTAGAATTAAAGGCCCATGTCACTAGGTCTGATTCCTCTTCCTTTTGAAACCCTCTGAGTCCAATTATTGCTGCCTGTATGTGTGTGGATGTGGAAGTAAAGGCAGACTGATCTCTGAATTCAAGGTCAGCCTGATCTACAGAGTGAGTTCTAGGACAGCCAAGGCTGTTACACAGAGAAACCCTGTCCTGAAATAAAGCAAGAATTAGAATTCTTCTGATTGTCATTATAATTTTTATAAATAGCTGATCAAAATAAAAGTTATAAGTTGTAATATATAAACATAAATGGTAAAATTCTATCATCAATCTGCTAATGAGATGGATGGGTTGGGACAAATCATAGTGTATAAAATTAAGAACACATTTGGGGATAGAGGGTGACTCAGAAGTTAAGAGTACTTGTTGCTCTTGCAGACCATCCAAGTTTGATTTCTGGTGTCCACATATGGACTCTCAACTACCTGTAACTCTAGTCCTAGGGTATCCCATAACTTCTGGCCTCCTTGTGCACAAGCATAAAAAAAAACAACAAAGCCCAAAATGTTCTCCTTTATGCATACTCTCATCTTTGCTCACCTTTGAATAATTCAGGGGTCCCCAGACTGCATACTTTTCTTATGACAAGGACTAGCATGAAACAGCCTATTTACACAACATGACCCTCAAACTGTGATTGGCTTATATCTTCTCCAATGTCTTCAGCATGGACTTCAGAGTCACAGTCCTGAATACCTCCTTTCCTTCTAGATCTGCTTCCCCTCTAGTCTGTCTGTCTTGCATTACTAAAGAGTCCCCAACCTGCTGAGTCAGCACCATACCTGTCTATGCCAGGCAAATGATTTTACTAGCAAGCCACAGTCCCCACGGTCCGAGACGTTAACTCTCACTACCCCACGCTACCCACTGAACTCGAAGCAGACACTGGACCCTGCTGAAGAGGGAACCAGATCTTTGCAGGGTAATTTCAATATAGTTCTCTATTTTATTGATACACCACTGCACACACAAGGGAAGCAGTGCTTTTCTGGAAAAGACTGGAAACCATCACATTTCAGATGTGGACGTGAACCCTGACGTGGGCAGGGGACTCTGGCAGTCAGAGCAGCTGCAGTAGGGTTCAGAGGAGCAATCCCGCTTCACAGCAGGTTTCTGGGCAACAATCATGCCCTCCAGGTCTCTCACTTTGTTTTCCACCATCTGAAGCTTTTTCAAAATTTTCTCTTGCAGACCCAATGACAGGAAGATATTACTATTGTCTTGAATCTGGCGACTGCTTCCTTCTGGGTTGGCTAGCAAAGCCTGAAAAAAATCCGAGCCTTTCTTGTAAAGTTGGTAGAGAGTGATCACAAACACCACTATTTTCTAAAATGAAACAAGATAAGTGTTACTTGGTCATACAGGTGAAAAGTCACAGACAGCTACACACTCAAAACAGAACGAAAATCTGGGAACAATAATTCCTCGTTCCTAAGCCAAGCTTTCCCTTTAACAAAGCATTTCACACCTACTTTTAACCTTTTAAAAGACATTTTAAAGTCATACTTTATGTGTATGAGTGCTTTGCCTGTGTGTTTGTAGATATACCACTTACATGCCTGGCTGGTGCCCATGGAAGCCAAAAGAGGGTGTGAGGTTCCTGGAACTGGAGTTACAGATGGTTGTGAGCTGCTGTGTGGGTGCTAGGAATCAAACCTGGGTCCTCTGGGAGAGCAGCCAGTGCTCTTAACCTTGCTGAGCCATCTCTCCAGCCCCTCTACTTTTAATCTTTTGATCACCGTCACTTACAAACCGGAGTGGTAGGGATTTGATTTCTACTTCATAAATAAAAAGCATAATATGAAATGCCATTTGCTCAAGTCTGTTATGATGTGGCAGCTCTGTTTTAGAAGTTAGCTCACCAGCTCTTCATGTAGGAAAACCCAGGACCAGACACACCTGGACAGATACTTTCCAAGGTGAACCCTGTCAATGTTCAACGTCACAGATTGGAACTGATAAAGCCAGGACTGAGATCCAGGAATTCTCCCAAGAATAGAGGTCTTGAAAGTAGATTTCCTGGTAGTGCTGGCTAGTTTTATGTTAACTTCATACAAGCTAACGTCATCTGAGAAGAGGGAACATCGATGGAGAAAATGCCTCCATAAAAATGGGGCAGTAGCCAAGCCTGTAGGTCATTTTCTTAATTGGTGTTCTAAAGGGGAGGGCCCAGCCCATTGCAGTTGGTGCCATCCCTGGGCTGGTGGTCCTGGGTTTTTTGTTTGTTTTTCGAGACAAGGTTTCTTTGTGGCTTTGGAGGCTGTCCTGGAATTAGCTCTTGTAGACCAGGCTGGACTCGAACTCACAGAGATACACCTGCCTCTGCCTCCCGAGTGCTGGGATTAAAGGCATGCGCCACTACCACCCGGCTTGGTCCTAAATTCTATAAGAAAGCAGGCTGAGGTAGGGAGGGTAGGAGAGGAGGGGAGGGAGAGGAAGTGGGATTGACATGTGAAACAACCTTGTTTCTAACTTAAATAAAAAACAAAAACAAAAACAAAAAACAAAAAGAAAGTAGGCTGAGCAAGCCAGGAAAAGCAAGCCAGTAAGCAGCACCCATCCATGGCCTCTGCATCAGCTCCTGGTGCCAAGTTCCTGTCCTGTATGAATTCCTGTCCTGACTTCCTTCCATAATGAACAGTGCTATGGGAAGTGTAAGCCAAACAAACCCTTTCCTCCCCGGTTGCTTTTCTTCATGGTATTTCATCACAGCCAAGAGTCCCCCAAACTAAGACACTGGTCATGGAAAAATTCCTCTAATGTTAGAATGGATTCCTGATAGAATAAAAAGAAAACCATACCTTTTCTCCTTATAGTATTAACATTGTTTATTGAACACACGTGGGCTAAGCTTGATACACAGTCTATCTCCTTTCAACCTCACCACAGCCCTTTAAGGCACTTCCTCTAAGCCTATTTTACAGATAAGAGACCTGGAGTAGAGGTCCAATGAGTGATCTCAGTTCACAGAGCAGACAGTTCACAGAAATGTATACCAAGCTACGTGGTTACTTACTCTGTTGTATTGCTCCTTTTTGTCTGCACCTTTCCCCATTTATTCTTTTAGATTTAGGGTCTCGTGTATCCTGACTGACCCTCCCACTTGCTATTACATTTCCAATCACCCTATCCCCACTTTGCAAATGATGGAATTACAGCCATGCATCACCACATATAATTTGGGTTTTTTTTTGTTAAAGATTTATTATGTATATAGTGTTCTGTCTGCTTGCATGCTTACATGCCAAAAGAGGGCACCTGATTTCATTATAGATGGTTGCAAGCTGCCATGTGGTTGCTGGGAATTGAACTCAGGACCTCTGGAAGAGCAGCCAGTGCTCTTCTGAGCCATCTCTCTAGCCCATCTGTTTTATGTTTTTGGCTGGTGCCCAAGAGAATGAAAGCTCATCTCTCTGATTGCACTAAACTAGAAAGTATGTGTTCACACTCTGATATCAGATAACTATCAAATGTGCATGTTTTTTAAAGATTTATTTATTAATTATGTGTACAGCATTCTGCCTCCATGTATCCCTAAATATCAGAAGAGGGCACCAGATCTCATTACAAATGGTTGTGAGCCACCATGTGGTTGCTGGGACTTGAACTCAGGACCTCTGGAAGAGCAGGCAGTGCTCTTAACCTCTGAGCCACCTCTCCAGCCCCAAATGTGTATGTTTTAAATTGCTAAGTGTTGAGGTAATATGGTAAATGGTAAGAGAATATTATATTAATGAGGCAACCTGTATTTGTTCCATTTCTGGAATGGGACTCGCCTTGCTATGATTTATTATTATTATTATTATTTTGAGACAGAGTTTCTCTGTGTAGCCTGGCTGTCCTAGAACTCACTCTGTAGATGAGACTGACTCAGAGATTCACCTGCTCAGGATTAAAAGCATGTGCTACCACTTGCCTGGTGAGCTATTATTGAAGGTTAGACAAAAATCAAACAAATTCCCAGTGTTCCTTAATAATCCCAGCCTGTTAAATTTCTATTCAACTATAGAGCGCCTGTATGTTTCTGGGGCTTGGCTTGTTAAAAGACAATGATGAAAGCAATGGGACGATTTAACTCACACAATTCCCTATTAGTTAAAGAGAAATGGCAGGAAAGAAATCAATGGCAGTGCGAATAAAACACAGACACACACACACACACACACACACACACACACACACACACACAGGCCTGGTTGTCCCACACAAACATGGTAGGCTCTCAAAGACAAGTGATCAATTAAGTTTGGGCTCAGATGACTTTCTCAAATGATGAACTTGTCCAAGTCTATTTTATAATAGAGAAAAGCCAAACACCTTTGTGAGAAAGTATTTTTATGCTCACAATCGGTGGAGCTTTTCAAGGATAGGGTAGTTTCCACCAACTCAAGAAGCAGAGACAATGCCTAACCTCTCCCTTTCCTGACCCTTTACATGGACTTGCAGAACTCAGTAGTAGCAACGTGAAAGAGCAGTAACCAAAATTGACTTTTTAGTCAGAAATGGTGGTGTGTGTCAGCCCTTGGGGTGAGAACTTGGGGTGAGGACTTTGTGAACTAGAAGGACCACAAATTTGAAGCCAGACTCACTCTACAGTGAGTTTAAGACCAGCTTAAACTACCTCCCCATCTTGGAACAACAAAAACCAACAAGCACCCCCACACACACAAAAGACTTAAATTTTTCTATACGAATACAACCTGGATTGATCGAACGCTTCGTTTCCATAAGGAAAATAATCCAATTGCCAACAAAACCAAAAAGGAAATCCCTAGGATGACTTGCACAGCTGGTGCGAGATTATCTAGTATCCCCAAATTAGTTGGCTGAGGCACACTAGTCTCTCCCACAAAAGTTGCTTGTAACCAATTCCATATCGAGCTGCGAGCAAGAGCATTTAAGAGGTTGTCCCAGGAAGAAGTTGCCGTTGGAGATGTTGGCATTTTTAAAACAGCAGCCCCAGGAACTACATGTGTAGAGGCTTCAGGAATCTAGACATGAATTGGGAAAGTGCTCAGCGGGTGCAGGTGTTCTGGAGCCATTGTGAGCTGTGCTTTGTGATGTCACTTCCCCTTCCCACCCCAGGCTCAGCTTCTTCCAATGGCCCTTCTCACTCAAAAGAAAGCAGGCCCTGGCCTGTATTCAGTTCGTTCCTACCGTTTTTCTCCGCTCTTTAGTCAGTCTTGGTTCTGGCATGGTGGTCTCCTAATAGCACCTTCTATGATGATTGAAAGGCTCTGTGTCTGCCTTGTCTCATATAGCAGCCAGTATCACTCAAAATGGGGACAGTTGGGGCAAGGAGTGTAGCTCAGCTGGTAATGTTCTTGCCTGCTACACACAAAGCCCCAGGTTTGACCCCAAGCACTACAGAAACAGGCCACCGTAGCTGTCCTTGTTTGATTTCTATCACTGTGATAAACATGACCAAAAGCAACTTGAGGTGGAAGGGGTTATTTCACCTAATAGATTGTGGTATTGGTCTGGAGAGATGGCTCAGTGGTTAAGAGCACTGACTGTTCTTCCAGAGGTCCTGAGTTCAATTCCCAGCAACCACATGGTGGCTCACAACCACCTTGAATGAGATCTGGTGCCCTCTACTGGCATGCTGAAGATTGTATACATAATAAATAAATAAAATAAAAAAAAATAGATTGTGGTATCGAGGGAAGCCAGGGCAGGGATTTAAGGAACCGAAGCAGTGGCCATGAAGGAACACTGTTTACTAGCCTGCTCCCCATGGCTTGTTCAGCCTGTTAGTTTCTTAGCCTGTTAGTTTCTTTTTTATGTGTATGGGTATTTTGCTTGCATGTATGTATATGCACCATCTGCCTGCATATGCCAAAAGAGGGCACTGGATCCCCTGGGACTGGAGTTACAGACATGTGAGCCACCAGTGTTCTTAATGGTCGAGCTATCTATCTCTCCATCCCTCAAACGGCTTTCTTTGCAATTCTGGGCCACTTGCTGAGGGGCAGCGCTTCCCACTATGAGCTGGACCCTCCCACATCCATCACCAAGCAATATATCCTCAGACTTTCCTACAAGTCAACCTGATGGAAGCATCTTCTCAATTGCGGTTACCCTCTACCCTTGCTTGTTTCAAATTGAAAAACAAAAACAAAATCCAAAACTAAACTAGCCAACACAATGGCACGTGCCTATATTCCCGGCACTAAAGGAGGTGGGGGTAGGAAGAACCAAAATTCAAAGTCATTCTAGGGTTCATAGAGATTACAAGGCCAGGCAGGGCTACATGAGACCCTGCCTCAAAACAACAAAATATAGATAGTGCTTCAAAAGGATTCATTTTATATTTCAGTTTTATTTCAATTTAAATAGCCATATGATTACTTCTTAGATAGTATTCATAAAGAACATTTTCTGACACATTTTTAGCACTTCCACACAAGGGAGCTGTTACACAGAGAAACCCTGTCTCGGAAAAACACAGATAGATAGAGATAGATAGATAGATAGATAGATAGATAGATAGATAGATAAAATAAAGAAAAGAAAAAAAGAATCCCTTACTGCAAAAATTATTTTTTCACTAAATAAAATGCAGGTCAATTATTTGCTCCATAGTGTTAATAATCGGCAGGTCACATTAACATGTTACTCTGATCTATGAAAAAAAATCCCCATTTTAAGATTTTACAAATATACCCCAGGGATATTGCCTAAAATTTCATCTTAAACTCCTTTAGAGATTTCTTTTAATGCTTGCATAGATTGCTCTTGGAAAGGACTAAGAGCATGTTTATACACAAATTCCACATGCTCCACCTAAAAGATTGTACCCAGTCTGGGTTATACAGCTCAAAAGTCTAAACTCTCTGTAGTCAATCAGCTTTTATTAGACGTTTCTCAGCCATGGACTATTTTAGCTGACTCTGCTGTTCATTTAATTTTAGATGACAGTTTACTGGATGAATCAGAGTCTTATAGTCATAATGGATAGCTTTGAAACCTCAGTTTGTACATCGTCATCCAAAATGGGTATCCTTAAGGAAGACTGAGGCTTGAAATCAACTGACCTTGCGTATAAATTAGCACATGAAGGGTAGAGATGCACCAACAATGGAAAATGACCCAACGAGAAAAAAAAAAAGAATGTTGCAAAAGGATTATAAATGTAGGAAGGATATAGTGGAAGGAAACCTTTGGAATGAGGAACTTGAGAATGGAGTCTAGTTAACAGAAACTTGGAATGGATGGGGCATTAGTAGTTTGGAGATAGACATGAAAAGGAAATAAAAATGGAAAAGGGGCTTAGTGTATTCCTTCATCCTAGGTTCCTTGCTTTAAAATTAATAACAATAGGGGCTGGAGAGATGGCTCAGTGGTTAAGAGCACTGACTGCTCTTCCAGGGAGGAGCTGGGTTTAATTCCCACATGGCACTTCACAACTATCTGTAACTCTAGTTCCAGGGGATCCAACACTCATGGCAAAACACCAATGCACATAAAATAAAAATAAATACTTTTTTAGAAAGTAACAATAAATAAATAGATAAATCCAACCTTACTGAACAGTCATAGTGAACAGCTGACAGCTCTGTCTCTAGAAAACACCACCAGGAAACCCTGCCTAGGAGGAAAGCCAGGAATACCTATGGCTGTTATTGGTAAAAGGCAGCACCTGTAAAACCTCTTAGTCCTAATCAACTCTCTGATTATTATTATGTCTTCTTTTTAGGAGGCAACGTCAAGTCTCCAAGATAGTTTGGATTAGAATAGATTTTTGTATAATGGTAAGTTCCTAATGTTAACTCAGGTTAACCAAAATTAACTTAGAGATGTATATCTAAGCCGGGAGGTGGTGGTGCACTTGGGAGGCAGAGTCAGGTGGATCTCGGTGAGTTCAAGGCCAGCCTGGTCTACAGAGCGAGTTTCAGGACAGGCTCCAAAGCTACATAGAGAAACCTTGTCTGGAAAAACCAGAGGGGGGTTATGTCTAAAACTATAAAATCCTAATCTTATAAAAGCTACTAACTTGTAAATTGTTAAAGATAATTAAAATATGCAAGTTAATATTCAATTACCTTATAAATGCTTTAATTCTTTGATGTACTCAGAACTAATTTTGTAGTCAGTCATACTAAGTACAAATATGATTAATTTTAAAAGATAAGATTTGAACTGGACATAGTGGGGCATGCCTTTAATCACAGCACTTGGAAGGCAGAGGCTGGTAGCTCTCAGTGAGCTCAAGGCCAGCCTGGTCTACAAAAAGAGTTCCAGGACAGCAACACAGAGAAACCCTGTCTCAACCCTCACACCCCCCAAGAAAAGATTTGGCCTCCTATCTTTACTTTTTCAAGGTGGAAAAGCCTAAAACAAGAAACTAAAAATAACATTTGTTTAAAATCAGGGTTTTTGTTTGGTTTGGTTTGGTTTTTCGAAACAGGGTTTCTCTGTGTAGCTTTGGAGTCTATCCTGGAACTCCCTCAGTAGACCAGGTTGGACTCAAATTCACAGAGATCTGCCTGCCTCTGTCTCCCACATGCTGGAATTAAAGATGTGTAACACCACCACCCACCTAAAATCAGGTATATTTACTAGATGGTTGCCTGGCCAAATTATGCATACATCCAATAATGCATTAGCAACATTAGCAAAATAAGAAATTTTATCTTTTATTACTAAAACTTCGTTCTTGAATGTATACTTTGTATAATATAATAAAAAGTTTAAACAATAACAACTTAAACAGGCTTTGGATAGATTTAAAAAGAAAAACAGAAGTAAATTGGAATCAAGAAAGTTTTTTAAAGGTATTTCTTCTGGATAATATGATGGCAAAAAATGCAAACATAATTGTATATTTTTAAAATTTCCTTAGAGGCCAAAAGGAATTAGTAAAAAATACAATAAATAAGAATTCGATTTATTTTGAAGTTTTCACCTAAAATTATTTGTGGTACAGCTTGAGAATCTGTGACAACAAACTACCTGCAAAATGTAGTAAAAACTAAAGCCTTCTAAGAAGTTCTTCCTTGATGAGCAGTGGTGGCTCCCACTTTTAATCCCAGCACTCGAAGGCAGAGGCAGGGGAATCTATGTGAGTTCGAGACCAGCCTGGTCTACAGAGTGAGGTCCAGGACAGCCAAG
Source organism: Mesocricetus auratus (assembly GCF_017639785.1). Classification (NCBI taxonomy): domain Eukaryota; kingdom Metazoa; phylum Chordata; class Mammalia; order Rodentia; family Cricetidae; genus Mesocricetus; species Mesocricetus auratus. The sequence goes on along the minus strand of NW_024429197.1, from coordinate 20,720,938 downwards.
TCTATGCAGAGAAGCCGTGTCCGGAAAAACAAAAACAAACACACAAAAAAGTAGTTCTTCCTCCGTGGAACTGTGACACTTTGATATTGTTCATATTTTTTCATTTACAGTGTCATTTAAATAGGTACTTCTATGCTTGCATGGAAAAATAAAATTGTTTTGTATTTCAGAACTTTCTATGATTATTTCTTAGTTACTTCTAAATATCCTGTTACTACTGAAAAGGTCTTCCTCAGCTCATAACTAAAATTGTCCCAAAATTTAAAGATACCAAATCTTAAATTAAAAGCCTTAACTTCAAATCTTTAAAAGTTAATGGTCGATGTTAGTTGAATGAATTTTGTTTCTTAGTTTTATGCTTTCCGTTGGTCTGATAAAAGATCAGACTCTGGCAAGAAAGGTAAAGGAGGCTCACAAGAGTGTATCCTTAGTTAAAGACATTGTTTTATACAGCATAAAGACACATTTTATACAGTATTCTAAACTTCTAGTGCATAATTGGTAGTGAATGGGCATCAGCTTGAGATCTGGAAATATGGCTGTTTTGTGTCTTGGACATTCTCTGCTGTCAGGTATATAAGAACCATGCTTAAAGTGCAGTACAGACATGTACCATATCTTTCCCTAACTAGTCAGGTACACAATACACAACACAGTCCCAGGTATGGCATGGGGTGCTGGAAATGCCAGTGAAATACCATTGTATCATATCAGAAACGTCACTTTGTCAAATATCTATTTATACATTTCCTTTCTAGGACCCATTACAACTGAAAAATGGTAATGGTCCTGTGGTTGCTTGAATGTAATTGGCCCCCATAACTCATAGGGATTGGCACTATCAGGAGTGTGGTCTTGTTGGAGGAAGTGTGTCACTGTGGAGATGGGCTTTGAGTGTTATATATGCTCAAGATACCACCACGTGGCTCAGACCACTTTCTGTTGCCTGCAAGGTGTAGAACTCTCAGATACTTCTCCAGCACCATGCCTGCCTGCCTACCTTCATGTCCCCCCACGATCATATTGGACTGAACCTCCAAACAGTAAGTGAGTCACCTCGGTTAAATGTTTTCCTTTATAAGAGTTGCTGTGGTCATGATGTTTCTTCATAGCAACAGAAACCCTAAACTAAGTTCCTACTTATGCTAACAAATGATTTGAGAATTTTTAATATTAATCATGTTACTAAAACTTACTATCCACAGGGTCAAGCTATTGTGCAATGACACCACCAGATACTTAACTGGCAAACTAAAAAATAAATAAATAAAGGGGGTATTTACACCCACATAAATCTTCACATACTATTTTATTTAGCTTTGTTAAATTTAAATGATTTTTCTTTCATTTAAAGGATAATGCCTTGTATGCTACCCCAAAATATTTTTCCTACAGAAGTCACAACCTAAAGTATATGCTAAACAAAAAGAAAGAGCCAAGGTGAGATTATGCTTGTGTCTTTTCAGAAAATAAAGTTCCAGATGGCTCCTGATTTGTTGCTTCCAACAGAGCACCAGACCAATGAAACATCTCAAGGCAGATGACAAATCCATCAAGAGGTGACATCCCAAGAGAGAGAGTAAGCTGATAACCTGGGGAGACATCAGAACTTTACTTCATCAAGCTGAGACTTTGGGAAAACAACACAATGATAATGTTAGCTAACACTGTCTTGCATGTTCTTGTCAATGCAGAATCCAAATGCCTTTTGTCAGGGCTGATAAAAGACACACCTGTGACAGCAGGCAGTATAACACTGTTTTGCCATGCTAAGCATTGTTTATAAAGCAGTATGTGGAATAGGCCATGTTACACCCATTTTGCTCACAGCAAAAATATTAGCAGAAATTAATCGAGAAACATTAATCATAGAGAAACATTAAGAAAAACCAGGAATGCTAAACACATAGGGATCTCTTCTCAATGGAGAAGATAAATACCTATTTTCCTGCCCAGAAGACTGGGAGTAGATTTTGTTAAGGACCTGGTGACCTTTTTGCTATCTGTGGAGGCAGACCTCACCCACATTTTAGTATGGAGACGAAGTCAATCTGCAGAGGCTTTTCATTCTTGTCTTTTCTCCGGGTTCGCTTCCCTGTCTGACGCCTTCAGGAACCCTCTTCAGGCTTTCTTGATAAGTATAGAAAATCGTTATTTCTAAGTCATTTTGGAGAATTCCTTTCTTTTTTGGGTTACCTTTAAAAAGTTTTTATCAGCATATATTAATTATTCATAATAATGGGCTTCACTTCCTATCATTTTTTTCAAAGTCTCATCACATATTTGTGCCTCATTTACTTGCACGTTTTCAGAAATGAACAAAGAAAAGTTTTCTATAGTTTTTTGTGAGAGTAGCATGCTGTACTGTGACCCACACAACACTATTAGATCGGTTATTTCCAATCTAGTACCTATCTAATCAGTAAGTTCCCCAAAAAGGCTTCATGAACTAAGGTGGTTCACATACAAATACAATAAACAGTGAGGTCAGATGAGAAAGGCAGAAAGAGTGCAGCACACACACTAAAGCGATGCAGACAGTACATAGTTACTTCAGCAGCACACACACTAAAGCGATGAAGACAGTACATAGTTACTTCAGCAGCACACACACTAAAGCAATGAAGACTGTACATTGCCCAGTTCAAGGACGACAACATGCAAATCTGTGAAGTGTTCCATATTTTGAAAAACAAGACAAGCAAGAATGCAAGAATCCAACAGTGTGCAACAGGAGAGGTCAGTTTATCCAGGTGGTGGTGGTGGTGGCGCAGCGGCGGCGGCGGCGACGACGGCGCACACCTTTAATCCCAGTGCCTTGGAGGTAAAGGCAGGCGGATCTCTGAGTTTGAGAGTAGCCTGTTCCATAGAGCAAATTTCTAGGACAGCCAGGGCTATACAGAGAAACTCTGTCTTTAAAAAACCAACAAAATAATCCCAGCACTTGGGAGGCAGAAGCAGGCAGATCTCTGTGAGTTCGAGGCTGGGCTGGACCAACAGCCTCCAAAACAATACAGAGAAACCCTGTCTCGTAAAAAACAAAAACAAAAACAAAAAAAACAACAAACAAAACAAAACAAAACAAAAAAACAACTAAAAAGGGAGGTCCATTGGGGACTGAAGAGATGGCTCAGAGCATAAGATGCCTCCTCCAGAGGACCTGGTTTCCATTCCAAGTGTGTACATGCTGGCTTGCAACCATCTGCAACTCCCATTCCAAAGGATCTGATTCCCGGTTCTGGCCCCCATGGGCACTGCACACATACAGTGCACAGACACACTGGAAGACAAAACACCTGTATATATACAATGAAAATAAAAAATTTAAATATTTACTATTTTCTTTTGTGTGTGTGTGTGTGGTTTTACGAGACAGTGTTTCTCTGTGTCTTTGGATGCTGTCCTGGAACTTGCCCTGTAGACTAGGCTGGTCTCAAACTCACAGAGATCTGCCTGCCTCTGCCTCCCGAGTGCTGGGATTAAAGGTGTGGGCTATCAACGCCCGGCTAAATATTTACTATTTAACTCAAATAAAGTTAACATATTAAAAAAGGATTATGGCGAACATTATTGCTAAGAAATATTGTCTGACACACAAGTAGAGACACAGACACAGTAGACTCTGATTTATCTATTCTAGTTAACAGAGACAGAGAGTAGGAAGGAAGAGGCCTGGTGACTGGGGAATAAAGGAAATCCTTGTCTCTGCAGCAGGGTGACAGGGGATGGTAATTTCTTGAGTTGCCAGGGCCACATGAGAAAATCGGGTTTATGATTCGGCTGCAGATGGAATCTATTTCAAAGTAAAATGACTGAAGGATTTGTTAACAGGTCCTCAGACCTTAGCACAACTGACTCAATGATGGAAATACCATTCAGGCCATAAAATTCAGGAGGTAGACAGCACCATCTCCCAAAATGAAAACAAAGTCCCTAGTTTTGGAAAAGTTTCTAAATATGCTAACCTTGGTTTTTGTTTTGTTTTTTTTTTTAGCTCCTGTATTTCTGTTCTTGCTAACTTAAGTATGTCAACCTAGAACATGGCTTTTGTGGTTAAAAGCTCACCCTGAGGAGGCTGGAGAAATGACTCGGGGTTAAGAGCACTGGCTATTCTTTCAGAGGACCTGGGTTCAATTCTCAGCACCCACATTGCAGCTCACAACTGTCTGTCACTGCAGTTCTAGGGGACTTGATACCCTCACATAGACATTCATGCAAGCAAAACACCAATGCACATAAAAGTAAGTAAATCTTAAAAATAAAAGCTCATCCTGAGAAAGGCATGGGGCTACACTGGGATCCTAAACACCCAGTGTAGTAAAGACTTTCTATTGGCTTAAACACATGTGAGAACAGTTTTCTCACAGGAATTAGAAGAGAATGATGTGCTCACTCACAGTCTACAAGTGACTGACTGTTGTGCCCAAGTTGCAAAGTCCCCAGGGACCACCAGGATGACAGACCCACTAAACTATAATGATGGGGGAAGTCCTTCTGTGTATGTGCTTATCTTATTGGTTGATGAATAAAGCACTGTTGGCCAATAGGGAAGCAAGATAGGTGGGACTAGGAATCGAGGAGGATTCTGGGAAAGAGAGGCACAGACAGTCACAATTTAGGACCCAGGAGAAGCAACATATGGACCCTTCCTCTGATAAGCGAAGACCACATGGAAATATTCAGATTTGCAATTATGGGTTAAATACTTAAGTCAGAGCCAGCCAGTAAGAAACAAAGCAAACAGCCAACAGTTTATAATTAATATAGCGTCCAGTGTGTTATATGGGCGTTCAGACAGCTCGGCAGTGCCCAAGCAGCTGGTGGGAAGACTACATGTTACACTGTAAAAGCAAGGTTTTAATTGTATTGATTGTTCATCAACCATGACAGGGACCCCGTCTAGCAAGCTGACACAGCAGCCTCCAGAGGGAGTGAAGTTCCCTGTCTACTACTAGGTTTTAAAGACAAAAGTTACAGAATTACATCAGTAGGTATGGGTTGGTTTCTGATTGGTTGACATTTGGGAACAATTAGGAGAATTTCTCAAAGTCATATTTTGGCATGAAATAAATACCTGTGTACCAATTATTTTCATTGGTCAGTGCTGAGAGGGAACATTCTGTGGTTTCTATGGCTTTGTCTTGTTACTTGCAGGTGACTTGTTGTATATAGGTATCAATAGTTTTCAGAACTATATCCTGGAGACTACAGGGGAGGTTTTGGCCCCCCCTGGAGTTTCTTTTGTGACAAAACAGTTCCCAGGAGTTTCTTTATGTTCAGTTTTGGTCCTAGACTCTGGAAGGCCAGAGGATCTGGAGTTTCCTTGTGTCACAGGCCTGTGTGTCTTTTCTGTAGCCTGTCATGGCTGCTAAAGCAGGGGCTGAGTGAGGGTCTGGTCCCTTTATTTCTAAATGATTACAAGTGAAGCCTTTGAGTTTAGTTTACCCCTTTCACTGAGCACAGCCAGAGTCCACTCCAACAAGGAGTAACCCAGACAAGACCTAAGATGCGACTACAATAGGACAAGCCCAGGCCTGAAAGCAGGGAAGGATGGCAGCTCAGGGGCTGGAGAGACAGCGCAGAAGGTAAGGAAGGACATTTGCTGTGCAGGTTTGGTGACCTGAGTTCGATTTCCAGAACCACATAAGGGTAGAAGGAGAAGCCAGGCATGGTGGCTCAGGCCTTTAATCCCAACACTCAGGAGGCAGAGGCAAATGAATTTCTGAGTTTGAGGACAGCCTGGTCTACAGAGCGACTTCTAGGACAGTCAGTGCTACACAGAGAAACCCTTTCTTGAAAAAAGGAAAAGAAAAAATGGCAGGAGAGAATCTGACCCACAGAGTTGTCTTCTGGCCTCCACAAATGATCTGTAGCTCATGTGTATCCCCAGGTTCATCATCATCATCAACATCATCAATATTTTTTGTAAAAGAACCATGCCAGTTTACACCTGTAATCTCAGCACTTGGGAGGGTTAGATGGGAGAGCACTGGCTTTATATCAAGGCTATCCCAAAGGATTCCAAGATCCCTTGCACCTCAGTTTTTCATTATGCTCCCTAGCAAAAGACTAGTGAAGAACAAAGCAAAGATGTCTGGATATATTCAGGTAGCAGAAAGATGGGAATGATGAGCCCATTAAACACCCTAAGATGATGGAACAGGTTTGGGTTTTTGATTGGTTTTTAAACAAGGTCTCACTATGTAGCTCTTGCTGACCTGGAACTTGCTATGCAAACCAGACTGTCCTTAGAGATCCTTGGACCTCTGCCTCCTGAGTGATGGGATTAAAGGCATATGCCACCACATCTATGACAGGACAGTATTTCTATAGTTACAGCCAGTTTCCAAGGAAATGTGGCCTGCACTACAGGAATCTAGTGCCTCAGTGTATGAGGGTGTCCATCTGGCAGTTCTGCATGCCCCTGATGCTGACTAAAACTCTGGACTATGTTATTATCTACCTCAAAGACACCAAGGAAAATGGGAAACACCTGTTTCCTCTAAGTTAAAGTGGACAGAGTAGCCCAGAAACATCTGCTTTAAGGGTGTTGAGATGCCATCGATAACAACTGAACAGGGTCATAAAGATTGTTTTTGGCATTTTTGGAGTTATGATGCAGTTCAAGAAAGATCTCAAAACCAATCAATCAAAGGGTTTTGGCATGTGATGTGGAATAACCCTTCTGTACACTGTGAGAATATATGTCACTATGATTGGTTTAATAAAAAGCTGACAGGCTGGTAGCTTGGCAGGAAGTTAGGCTGGAAAACCTGAGAATGATGGGAAGAAGGAAGGGGGCCGAGAGATGTCAGCCACCACCCCGGAAGCAAGACATGCTAGAGGACAGGTAAAGCCAGGAGCCATGTAGCAATACATAAATAAAAATGGGTTAATTTAAATGTAAGAGTAATAAGCCTGAGCTATCGATTGAACATTTACAAATAATATTAAGTCTATGTGGGGTAATTTGGAAACAGCTACTGGGACAGGGATCAGGTGGTCAGGACGGAAAACTGTTTACAGACATTATTCATCTTATGGGCTATGAAGCCCAAGTGGAAGTAATGTTAGAGTAATGTGATGGATGTGCAATGGTACGACTGTGAACTTCCAGATGAGCCTTTGTAAGACACACATGTATTTGTTGGGTGTTATATAGAGGACACCACTGTGGAAGAGCTCAGTACTGCCAGCAGAGAAAAGTGGTACATGCCTTCATTCCCAAATCATCCAGGGCCTCTCTCACTGGTGGTAAGGTCATGCAGTCCCTGAGGGGAAGAGTCGATAAAAGCAATCAGTGAGCAAATATGCGACCTGAACCTAAACACAATGGCAGTAAACAGAAGGGAGTAGAGGATCTGCTGGTAACCCAGGTAGCTTTTGGAATCAGGGTGGGTTTGCTAGAAGTTGAGGGGGTGGAGTCGGCTCGGGAAATAACTGGGGTGGTGATAGGGGGTGGAGTGATGAACTTTGGAGCTGTCAACATCAATACAGCAGCTATGGATTATGTTGGGCGTAGGATGGCTATGTTGACCAGTTGAGAAGCAGTCAGGCCCATCAGGTATTAGCTAAAACCAGGGAAGCATGCAGAGGGCACCAAACCTTTGGTTCTGGAAATAGTCCCTATGGTGGTGCTAATTCTGGTGTCTGTCTTGGTTGGGGGCTGGCGTCAAATACAGGGTAGGCAGTGAATTTGACTCGGAGGAGGCTTTGGCTCAAGTGTAGAGTCTACATCCTCTGGATGGGGAATGTAGACAACAACTTATAGTTAGTTGATTGGTTCATATAGAATGGTGGAAACACAAAATTTTCTAAATTTGCAGAAAGCTCCTTGTAAAAACATGTAATTTCTTTTAAAATTGTTTGCTTAGTGTAGAGTATACTCAGCAGTGCTTTTGACAAGTTTTCTTTAAAAAAGAAGAAGAGCTCCAGGACTCTTGTGTTGTTACATAAAGGGTTAAAATACTGTGTGGCTGAAAGTGAGCTGCTGTGTGTTTGGTTCTTGTAGCTTTGTTCTTAACACTTGTTTTAGTTCATGCATAAAAGTAAATCTGAAGCCATCGTTTAATCTCTGCAGTTCATCTCATTTCAAATGCCATTCTTCACAGACAGCAGGGCTGTAATACTGCGCCATGGGAACAATCCTGTTTTCTCAGCCAGAACTCATCACTATGGGTGCTTCATCTTCACTCACTATTCCGTATTTCATGGAGTTGTGTCTACACTATGACTGCAAGGCTGTCATACAGAACCGGAGGACAGTTTATTGAAACCCTATGTGGGACTGAGAGGTGCCAAGGCACAAAAGGCTTATGAGTGAGAAAAGGAGAAACTTGGTGTCACTTGATCCTATAGCTTTGGTGAGAGTGCAGAGAGCAATGATAGGAACTTAAAATCAAAGGACAGCCACATCAGATGGTTAAGTGAAATTGTACATGCCCCCTCCCTATTCAAAACCTGTGGATGCTGTATACTGTTGTATGACTGGTCTGAAAGTGTGGGAATGTGAACTGAAGCTGAGAACCTGGGTGGGGCTTGTGGGATGCTTTGACAAGAATTGGAAGCAGAGTTTACCAGCATGCTCAGGTGTCTCAAAATTGGTGAGAGCTCTCATCTGTTAGCTACCCACAGGAACGCTGTTTGCCACAGGCTGTGTCCTGGATATGTGCTGGGATGCTTTGCATAACAGTTGTCAATGCCAGAAATTCTTAAAGAAAACTGGTTAAATAAAAAGCAAGGAACTCATCCCACACATGTAGGTGAGAGGAATTATTAATAATGACATTTATGGGAATACATGGTCTTATAAATCCAGAAGCATTCGGTACTTTGAGTCTTTGGATCCTAGGGCACTGGTCCTTTCAATAGTGAGATGTGGTTATTGCTATGAGGCATTTCAGCCTAGCTCCGCAGTGCCAGTCTCCCAGCCACCAAACAGACTGCTCAGTTATCCCTCATGTCCCACCATCCCACTATAGGACTGATGTTAACAATGCTTTTCCAGCCTTCAGTCGTTCCTTCAAAGAAAACCCTCACCCAGACATGGAGCACAGCCAGAGCCATAGTACTTGCCCCTATTACTTACCCAACTTTCCTTTCTCCCCATGTATTTTTCCAAATTCTTGTCCACATCACAGATAAAGCTGCTGTATCACACCTAACTCAGGTGTGTCTCAATATTGTTTTCACATTGTAACTCTTTTTGGTTCCCATATATTATTTTTGTGCAACCTCCCCTTCCATCTGTGTGGTTCTGTCTCATGTCAGTATCCCTACCAGGCTCCCCTAGCAGGATGCCAGAAACTAAAAACATCTCATCCAACACCATCCTACCCAGAGGTTGACAGAGCATATACCCACAGTAAAAACTTGGGTTCTAAATTATAGGTAACTTTCTCAGAGCTACGATAATTTTTGTTTTTAGACTAAATCTGTCTTGGTCATTACACAGCTCCGGCTAGAACTGGCAATGAAGCCAGCTGGCTCCTGCCTCCCAAGCACTGGAATTGATGCAGAGTGCCACCATGACTGGCTCAGACTAAGTCTGAGATATATATGACTGTTTTTCAGTGCTGAGGATTGGAAGGATTCTACCACTGAGCTATACACCCTCAGCACTATTTACAAATTTTAAACTCTACTTACCCTGCTTAGCTAATTTGAATGGGTTTCAGACCTCCAAATGCGATCTATCATTCCTGAGGGTTAAATGAGGCAAGCTAGACTTTCTACAACAACTGTACATACAGGGTATAGAGCAGTAGCATGCCAGGAAGCACCGTAATCCATGCAGAGGTGAGAACCGAAGAGGAGCAACTGTTGTGCGAGCCTGGCTGTTTCATGTGTTGTTACTCAGAAACAACACACAACAGCTTTCTCACAGCAGCAAACACTGGAGCTGTAGGACCTGGCCACTCCCACACTCAGCTTCTTCCCACTATTCACTTTCACAAACCTGTTCTCCTCTGACTGACGGAGAAGTGGTATGTCATGCACCTCATATCACCTGTAATTTCCACCCATCCTTCCTACCGTTCAATGCACTCTGCTGTCTAGTTAGGTCAGAAACGGACTGATCTCACTAACATGTCAATTTTGGTCTAGCAGGTTGACAGTCGTCTCTAAATTCTTCGTTTTTTATCAAGCTCATTCCTGATGCTTTAAACCTAGCACTCGGGAGGCAGAGGCAGGAGGATCTCTGTGAGTTAGAGGCCAGCCTGGTCTACAGAGTGAGTTCCAGCACAGCCTCCAAAACAATACAGAGAAACCCTGTCTTGAAAAACCAACCCCCCCCCAAAAAAAACCAAAACCAAAAAACCCTAGAGATTTGATCTCACTTCAGTCAGAAAGGCAATTATCAAAAATAAAAACTGGTGAAGATGAACCCTCATATACTGCTGGTGGGAATGTAAGTTAGTTCAGCCACTATGGAAATCAGTGTCTGAGTTCTCAAAATCAAACAAACAAAACTAATAGTAGCTGCAAAGAGTGGCACATACTTTTGATAGCTCTTATCTTTAATCCCAGCAATCAGCAGGGAGAGCCACAGGATCTGAGTTTCAGGCCAGCCTGGTCTAGGAATTTCAGACCAGATAGAACTAGTCTGAAAAGAAACAACTAGCCGGGTGGTGGTGGTGCACGCCTTCAAACCCAGTACTTGGGAGGCAGAGGCAGGTGGATCTCACTGTGAGTTCGAGACCAGCCTGGTCTACAAAAGTTAGTTCCAGGACAGCATTCAAAACCACAGAGAAACCCTGCCTTGAAAAACCAAAAACAAACAAAAAAACCAAACTCAGTCAGACATGGCGGAATACTATGTAATTCCAGATTTGGTGGCTGCAGGGGGAGGTTCTTTATCCTTTGGGGATATGGGGATAGGGTGCCTATGCTCCAGAGGATGGCCCCATATTCACCTGCATAAGCGTAGCACTAACTGGAAAATATGTTGGGGGGCTTGGGGGAAGTAGGAGGTGGTTACAAAATATAGTATACCTGCACTAAATTCTTAAAGAATAAATTAAAAATTACACACACACACACACACACACACAAACAGAATTACCAAAGGCTTCAGGTTAGCACTCATGTTTGTGGATCAAAAACAAGACATACGAGGGATCTCTGCTCACCCTTGTTTACTGCAACACTATTCACTACGCCAAACTATGGAATCAACTAAAGATCCACCTATGGACAACAGGTTATGAACAGTGGCATATATACACAATTGTGTAGGTTCAAGTCACCCACTTTTAGAAAAGGCAGATTGAGTTATCATGCAAAGTGAAATATGCCAGATTAAGATTGCCAAATATTATTTGCATATATACAATCGATGTTCTAAAAGGCTTTAGCTTGGCTGAGTGTGGTAGCACATGCCTTTAATGTTACAGTGGGACCTTGTCAAAAAGGAAGAAAAAAAAAGCACTTGTACACTAGGCATATGTAATCCTAGTACACTTTGGATGTGGAAGAGGACAAGAATTCAGTCATTCTTAGGGAGTTACCGAGTTGGAGGCCAGTCTGGGGAAATGAAACCATTTCAAAACAAGATAAAACAAAAACAAAGACAAAAAACCTAAACATGAGCTGGGCATGGCAGCACATGACTGTAACCCTGGTGTTTGGGAGGCTAAGGTTGGATGCCAATCAAATCCTAGGCCACTGGGTTTCATAGCAAGGTCTTGTTTTATAACAAGACATTAAAGTACTTTGTACAATACACACAAACAAAAGCTGAGATTACTCAGGTCACAGGCCTCCCAAACTGATCACCCAAGGAAGCTGAAACGCACAGTTGAAGACCCCAAGATACCAGCAGCAGGATTCTCAGTCTATAACTTGTTCCACTTTTTCTTTCAACCTAAGGACCAGTAAGTGACTACTGTATTTGCAGAGAACATAATACAAAGCAGGATATAATGGGGTATGCTTATAATTACAGCTTTGGGAAGGCTGAGGCAGGATTCAAGGTTGAAGCTACCGTGGGCTACACAGATCCAGTCTAAAAACCTGTGTCAGCAGTTCCATTTGAGAAGGTCATCCATTGAAATCTGTGTCAACAAAGGACTTGGGCTTGTGGAGAGTGCTTAGATGGTCACAGCGAGTAGCAGCAGAATGAGTTGTCCAAAAGTTTCAGAATGGGAAGATGTTGAGAAGTAACCCCAAATAAGAGGATAGACCTATGTGACACCACTATATTTTTAAGAATTTAACACTGAGCTAAACATAATGGGAAGTAGTTGTTATTAGTCTTAAGAAGGCTGAGGCAGGAGGATTTGAGGCCAGCTTGGGCTTACACAGACCCTGACTCAAAACTAAAAACCCTAACAGGTGGGAATGTAGTTCTGTTGGTAGTGATTGCCAAGGATGCAAGGAACAGGACTGTATAAACTCGATGTAGAACCTGTAATCAGCACTCAGGAGGTGGAGGAGGGGGATCACAGCTCAAGGCTACTATTCTAGACAGTGAACTGACTTGGAGGCCATGCTGGGAGATACTGTTTCAAAAACCCAAAAGCTGGTGTGGTGAATGGAATTCTAGCACTCAGGAGGTCAAGACGAAGATCTAGTTTTAAGTTGCAGAACAGATACTAAAGCAAAACACTCCACAAACCAAACCAAACCCCGTATCACCTCATTGCCAGACCTAGATGACCCAGTTACTGCAAACACATACAAAATCAGACTTATCTTGAACCTGGTTTCTTCCCAAATACCCACTCCATTTTCTACTTCCACCTTAGTTTTCTTGTTTTTCTCGAATGCTTTTCTTGCTGAGTCCCAACAATCCTGTTTCATTTCATACCTTAATAAGGAAAAAAAATCTATGTGTACATGCCATGGTGAATGCATTGTGATGACAACTTGAAGGAGTTGGTTTTGTCCTACCAGGTATGTCATAGGGATCAAATTCAGTTTGTCAGGCCTGACAAGTCCCTTTACCCACTGAGGCATCTCCCTGTATCTTGACTTCATCTATTCTCTAGAGTACAATTGTCAACACAGACCATCACCAAGTTTGCCTCAACCATTTAAAGACTTATTTTTACATGTTTCTGCCAGTGTATATGTATGCACATCACATGTATGTCTGGTGACAACATAAGTCACAAAAGAGTGCTAGAACCTGGAAATTGAGCCCAGGTCCTCTGCAGGACCAGCAAGTACCCTAAATGGCTATGCCCCCATTATTTATCTCAGATACTCAGATCCCGCTCCATAATACATATACCTGAGTAAGCTGCTTTGCTCACTAACCTTCCCAGGCTTGCAGTTATGTACATGTTGAGTCTGCCATACCTACTCCTTTCTACACAGCCAACTTCCGTACTCTTTTGTCTGGGAGCTATCTTAAACATTAAGGGAAATAACCCAAATCTCAGAATTTTCTTTCTACAAAAATTTTAAGGGTCATCCAAAAAAGGATAATGATCTGAATGGTTTAGTTAGCAGAAAATCACTGGAGTAAAATATGAGACACACTCCAGAAAATACAAGTGCAACTGCAGTTTGCACGTGGCATGAGAACTCATTATGAGTAAACAAGAAGTGGGTGAAAAATTGTAATTTATTGAAACTCAACTCAAAAAATATAAGATGCTGTAGTGTACAATATATTACACAAAGCACCCTTGGGTGCACATTCAAGTCAAGTAAGAACTTCCTACCGTTTCCCTAACCCTCCCACCCTGGGACCTTAATATATATTCCATATACAATCATGCACACTTAATTGGAAAAAGGAAGCCCCAGTATATTTTGATGTATTAATTAGCACCAAACAAGAGTACAGTTCCATTTTTTTTTAATAAACAAACAAAACAAAAATCCCAATCAAAAAACCAACTGGAGAGCTACTGGACGCTGCCAATACTGCTGACATAGATATTGTACATTCATGTAAATACACAGCCTATTCTACCCTAAGCAAGTGTGGCTGGTGCTCAGCCTTTGTTCACGTTGGCAAGTGTCCCCACATTGCAGTGCTGGAGCAAGTTGCTTCAAAAACAAAACAGTGATTTAGGAACTTCCTACACAAAGCTCATCTGTCTTCTTAGTTGGAAACAAGTCTAAAATTGGTGTGGAGAACTTAGATCTTTCAAGGACAACAACGGGCCGGAGATAATGAAGCTGCTTTAAGGCAAGCTCTCCACAGTCTGTTAATGCTTTGTCCAGTACGACCCTCAGGTTTTCCAAGGAAGGGACTGCCGCTGCTTCAGCGACTACTAATGGTGGGACTGCAGTCAGGTTGTCTGCAACTGGAGGGTCACTGGAAGAATGAGGTATGTCAACTTGAGGGTCGCTGTCATTCACTGTGGTATTTGCCACAACATTCCCTGTCAAGTCATTAGCGGGCTGAGAGGAGTTATTCAGCGTTAAGTGCTCTGAAGCATCCCAGTCATCAAAATCATCATCTTTCTCTTCACTTTCCTGAATAAATTTCAGAAAGGAAGATTCAAATCCCATAGGTTTGTAAGTCTTCAGATCAAATGACCTGGGCTGAGAATGCTTCCTCATATTCTCTTTTGGGACCTGGGTTGCGTTTTTGACAGTGTTTTCTTGCCCTGAACTATGCTGCCCAGGTTCCTCTTTGATCATTGATAAAGGCAGCTGGAAGTCTGTGAAGTAAGTACCACTTTCTGTTCCACTGGGATTAGGTATGGGGCTTTCTATTTTACAGGGAGGAGACTGAACTATATCACACTGTTCCAAAGAAGTGGTATCTGAAGTATGGTTGCATTTCAAAGTTCCCCTGTAGAGCAGATTGTCTGCATCAAGAACTGGGTTTCTTTCCACACACCCTTTCTGATCACCATCCTGTTCAGCTGGGCAAGTGGAATTAGTGTTCTGGAGGGGCACACTGCTGTCCCCTGGGGAATGCTCTGTGTGTACCGACTCACCGCTGGTATTTTCCTCTTTCTTTACACAGGGCTCAACTTCAGAAGGAGGCTCCTCCTTAATTTTGGTACCATATTTAACACAAACCACAAGGTTCTCCAGCTGCTGCTCTAAATAGGCACTATTCATCTGATGGGTACGTTTGTAATGCCTCACGATGCTGCTCTCCAGCTTCACCACAGACATGCATCCCTGAACCATGCATGGGTATTGCGTGTGCTCAGAATGCTCAACGCACATATGGATAGCTTCCGCTCTTGTTTTAAAGCTAATTGGAGCTTTCTTATCTTTGATTAAGCCACATTTTTTAGTTTTAGTATTAAATGGCCTTTTGGCAGCCTGCTGCTCCTGTCCCTGCGTCTGACCCTCTGTCTGTGTCTGCTCCTGTGCATCAGCTGTCTGACATACCTTTTCACCCCTTAAGAGTCGCTCATTTGCTACTTTTTGGCTGCTGAACAGGTTGTCATAACTGTCCTTATGTCGGTAGTAGACATGCTGGAAGTAATTACTTCGATGGCTGAAAATCTGGCCACAACCATTGAGAGTACAATGGATTTCATAATCCGAATGGATTTCTCCTTCAATATTATGCTGTTCTAATAGATGGTGTTTCAACTTACTGAATGAATAAAAAACAGCAGGGCACTGAGGTTGGTTACAAGAAAACCTTGCCGCAGACTCAGTCTCAGAAAGCACTTTAGACTCTTCAATGTGGTCTAGGTTATGAGAGTCACTGCAGTGCTTAGCGAGAGCCTTGGAGCACAGGAAGCGCTTGTTACAATCCTTGTATTTGCAAGCAAATAACTTTTTACATTTTACAAGTTCCCTTTTGGTTCTTGCTTTGTCCTTCTCTAAGCATAACTGCTCTTTGTTGTACTGATGCACAGTTCTGTAGTGGCGAATCAGGCCTTTTAGATTGGTAAATGAAGAGTTGCAAGTTTTGTGGATACAATGGAATGGTTTGTGGTACTTATTCAAAATATAGCACAGATTTCCTTTAGCAACAGTCCGCCTGCTTCCTCTCCCCTCTCTCCCCTCTCCCTCTTCTCTGTGGCTGCCTATTGGTGATGAAATGTCAGATACCTTACTTTCCGTTTCCTCACAAGAGGACTCCAAGTCTGTTTCTGAGCTGCATTCATCTTTTTTAGAATGACACTGCGTTGTCTCTGAGTTACTGTTGGGACCAAGTTCTGCCGAGCAGTCACCTTGCAATCTGTCTACCGAGCATGGCCCTTCATGATCACATTTCTCACTGTCTAACAGTCTGTGAGTTGCCCTGTCACTGCCAATTTGATGTTTGTTTTTATAATGAATCCTAAGGTGTGTTTTTCTTGTAAATGACCTTTGGCAGATGTGACACCGGAATGGGGAATACCGGTGTTGAAACATGGTTAACTGCAGGACCTTCTCTTTAGAATAATTATGCTTTTTAAGATAATGCATTAGTAAAGCTTCTCTGGTCACAAATTCGTATTTGCATCCTTGAAGCTCACAGAAGAAAGGCTTAGCTGCCAACTGTGCAAGGTACTGACTTGGCATATTTTCCTCCTGATTCTGAAGGTTAAGGTCTGACATGGAAGATGGGACTGACTGAAGAGACTTAGCACCACTAGATGGGCACCCCTGCAGTGACCCTGAGAAAGAGTTCTTCAAGCTTAAATGTTTCAAACGTAACAGAAGTTCCAACATCGTATCCTCTGTACATGGCCTTTTAGAAGCACAAATGGAAGGTTCAGGGGAATAACTTCCATGGTCTCTCTTGCATTTAGCATGGATACTGTGATCTAGACCTTCATCTGGTGAGTCGCTGTTTGTATCAGAACTGGGTTTAGGTTCCACATCAAACTTGTCAGCTTGATCATGTTTGTCACCCAAGCAGGTAAAGAGATCTTTTGTCTTTACCTTTCTCGACTTGCAATGGTATGGATGCACCTTCCGCAGATGTTTCTGCATCCCTCTTGCGTTTTTGTAGGTGGATCCACAGCCGTCAAAACCACAGGTGAATTTAGTTCCATCAAAACAAATGGCCACATTGGAGCACTTTTCTTTTAAACTGGAGGATACGAAGACTTTCTCATGAGATAGTAATAGGTCCTGCATGGTTTCAGAGTGATCTAGTGTGTCAATTAATTCCTCATTTATTGAAGTGGAAGAGCTATGACTTAACTGATCACTAGAATTGCTGTCACTGTTGTCCTTCAGGTTTTCTGTGGTGTCTATGTGAGCACTAGCTGATCCTGCACAGAACAGAAGATCTTTAGGAGAATGGGACTTGTCAGTTTGGTCAAGTAGATGAGGCTGGTCCACACAATCTTGCTTCCCACCTGCTGCAGGATCCTCGAGTTTCACTGACTTCTTTAATTCTCCATCTGAACTCTCAACATTATGCATTGAGAGGTGGTTCTGGTATTCAATTTTGGAATAATAAAACTTTTTACAGCCAAGGACATTGCATGTGTAGGATGCATCTCTAAAGTGTTGTGCTTCATGGTGGTAAAGTTGGCCCAAGTCACTGAAAACAATATTACAGCCATTTAATTCACATTTATAACGAAGGTCATCATGCTTTTGTTTGTGATTAAGGAGTTCATTCACTGATCCAAACCTTGCATAGCAATCTATAGAAACACACATATAAGGTTGAGGACCACAATGCACCTGCTCATGCTCTCGCAGGTGAAAAGCAGACATGAAATGCCTCCGGCAATAAGTACACTTTTCTCTTCTATTTTTCATATCCAAGTAGTGCTTGGCATTTTCATCATTGTTTTGGTGTTCAGCTTTAAGATGCACACTTAAGTATTTGAACTGTTTGAACACACGGGAACAGTCTGTACCAGGACATGGATACAAGTCTCTGTCTTGCAGGCGGCAGTCTTCTAACTTACTAAATGTGACATATTCATGAGATTCTCCTTTGGCTTGTTCGCTCAATGACTGATTCTGTTCCAGACTTCCAGTGGGACTCTTGGGATAAATACCCCTTTGAGAGCCTTTCAACAGTAATTTCTTTCTAGAACGATCTCTTCTGCTTGGTGGCATTTTAACATGTTCCATTACATGAGGAACAAATAGTTCTTTTCTCTTAAATTTTTTAATACAAACTGGACAGGTGTATATTCCATCTTCCATGTGCATCTTGGAATGATGAAGAATCCTGGCCTCTATGCATTCCCGCTTACACAGCAAACAGAAGAACTTGTACTGCAGCCACCTCTGATACCGCTCAGAGGAACCAATGGGCTTTTTATCTCTTTTTTCCTTATTCTGATCTGCCAGATTTCTTCTATATTGTTTTTCTTCTTTACTTTCATCATAGTCACTGAGAAATGACTCTAGGACATCTGTATCATTAATAGACATTTCATAGCCACTTAAGTCATCATCAGAATCTGAGGCTTCTTGTCCCAAGAGTTGATGGCAATGTCGTTTCAAAGTTTTCCAGTCCCAAAACTCAGGATCAAAGGGCCAGTGGGCTTTTAAAGCTAGTAAGAGCTCACATCGGAGGGAATTTGGAACTGGTGCATTTTCTTCATCAAATTTTTGATCTGGCTGCAAATACAGTTCTTCCAGCATATTGAATCCATCCAAACTGGGTTCAATTAAGAATTCAGTAAGCTGACAGGCTCGCCTAACTTCCAAATCTTCTGGTAAAAGACAGGAAATTGTTTTACAGACTGAAGCTTTCATTTCCTCATCTTCACTTGATCTGAGTTGAAGGGCTCTGACACATAGTAAAATTGACACCCCAATACCAGCGTCTTGTGCCTACAAGCAAAAGAGGAAGTAAACATTAATCTTGTCATACACAAAGAATTGTATTAACTTTTGTCACTAAGACTTAACTTCTCAAAACCTTCAGCATTTGGGAAGTTGAGACAGGAGGATTAATAGTGATCCATTAGGACTAAGGTGAGATAGATAGCCCAGTAGATAAAGGCATTGCTCACCAAGGGGAGGGGGGCGGCAATCTATATAGACAATAGTATATTATTACAACCATATTACATTCTTCAGTATGTTTTTTTGTTTAGTGCAAACAGAAATGCAGAGGCCAGAATTTCTTCATTCTAAGATACACATGGAAAATGGAATATATGCATACATATATATATAATTCAGGAAAAGGGAACTTTTTTGGGACATGTTAAAATGCCACCAAGCAAAACAAAACAAACAAAAACAAAAAAACCCACACAAAAAAACCTTTTTATAAAACCATTTAAGCAACTAAAATAGTACCACCAACAGAAGATTTTAAGCTTCCCCTCCCCCCCCTTTAATTTTTTGAGACAGTTTCTCTGTATATACAACGCTGTTCTGGAACTCTTTCTGTAGACCAGGCCGTGCTTAAACTCAGAGATCTACCTGAATTCTGCCTCCTGAGTACTAGTATTCAGTAAAGGTATGCACCACTACTGCCCTATTCGTTTTGGGTTCTTAAACTTCATCTTACATCTATTTTCTCCCCTTCATGCAAATAGACTGATCTCACATAGGCCTTGAAGTACCCTTTCCCAAATGCTGTGTCCCAGGCATGTACTATACCATGCCCCGCTACAAGTCACATTTAGGTCATTGTGTCTCAACATGAAAGGGATTAAATTAGATGCTGTAATTATGCAACAAAGCATATTTATAGTTAGTTACACAGTATGGTATATTGTTCAGTTGTTTGGGGCCAGGGTCTTGGTATGTGGTGTGGCACCAGGCACTGCTGACTGTACTGTGTACTGAAGGAGTTCTTGCCCTTCAATGAGCAAATGCATAGACAATAAATGCACGAGTCCACAGGATTATGGAGTAAATGAGTTCAATGAAAGATTAAAAAAAAAAAAGAATGGTGGTATTCAGGGGAAGGGGGTACTTTAAACCCAGGTATTTAATAGACACCTGTAATCCTAGCACTGAGAAGACTGAAAAGGGTGTAAGTAAATAGACCTGGAGGAAACATGGTATACAAGCGATTTAAAGCTCAATTGAAGGAACTTGGTTTTTCAGGGTCCCAACACTAAATCCTTATCCAATGTCTCCTTCAAGAATTGTTTTGTACATTCCAGTCAAAGGTACAATCAAATCTCAGTGTTCCTAGAGTAAGAGAGAAATAACCCCTCAGAAGGTAGTTAAAACTCACAAAAAAGATATGGTCACAAAAACCAAAGATTACTTGTCTTTATCAAGACAGGCTGGAATGTGACACAGCATGAGCAAGGAGGGTCCTTTGGCAGAGGGGTTAAATATGCAGGGGCTGACAACAAAGACTTTGATACAAGTACTCAACTCCTCCAGGCCTCAGTTTCTTGATTGGTAAAATGACAACAGTACTGGGCAGTATTCCATTTTCCTCATGGCTATTATATGAATGAAACAAGAGAACATAAATTGACTGCCACAATGTATGATGAACATTCAAGAGTTTGGGAAACAATTTGCTGGGTAACTATTCTACGTTGGGCATCATTCTAATACTGGGAACATGGGCTGCAGAAATGACTCAGAGCTTCACAGCACTGGCTGTTCTTCCAGAGGACCTGAATTTGGTTCCCAGCACCCATGCGGTATCTCATAACCATCTGTAACTCCAGTTCTAGGGGATTTGACAACTCCTGTTCCAGGGGCACCAGGCAAGAAGGTAGTACACAGACAGACATGAAGGCAAAACAGTCATATACATAAAAACCCACTATGGATATAATTGTATGAATTTGCAGAGTCATAACATAGCCTAGTTATTTACTCCTGTTTATATAGTTCTCATTTCAGAATAAAAAGAAGGAAGATTAAGTTGTTCTATGTCACTGGCTAGTGAGCAGAGAAGGGTTTTTATCAACTTCAAGTGTTCTATCTCCAGAGTCTAGGGTCTGAAGAGTTTCATACCTTTACAATCTGTTCTCATTTTTTTGTTTTGTTTTGGACCGGGGAAGTGAACATTCTTGCCATGGTAATCATGTGGAAGACAGAGGACAACTGTGAGCCATGTCATTAATACAAGCACTATCCAAATCCCAGGCCTTGGTTAGCTGAGCAGATTTTGCTATAGTAGCTCACTTTGGACTTGACCTTGGGGTTGTATTTGGCCTTGAAAGTACTGGAATTATAGACAGGTATGTGCCACTTGATTTGTAAGTAGTTACAAAGTCACCCATAACAATGAAATATATCCTAGCCTCTCTTGCAGCTGGATATGGCCACATGCATGTGCTGATGCCTTGGTTAGGAAGGTGTGTCATGATGTAGTCAGCCTTGTGCCTACCTCTTCTTTTCTGCTCTATAAAATGGAAATATCATGTCAGGGTTAGGTCATATAGCCTAAGACTTGGAATTGGTATAGAAGATATGCTGTGTGCTTTCTATAGAGTCTATAAAGCAACGTGGCCTGTCTACCTAGGTAACATTTCCGTGTAGCTCCTGTCAATGGACTTAAGAATCTCAATAAAGAGAGCCTACACTTGCTTCCCCCTCCACATCTCTTCTGTCATTTAGGTGAACACCATATGAAGATTAGGAAAGGATAGCCCACACCCACATCCAAGAGAGTTCTGGTGCTACAGCTGCACTGCAAATTCATCAGCCTGTCAAAAACAACCAAAAAAAATTTATATATATATATATCACACCAAACCTGTGGCTCCTTGAGGTCAGTGTGCAAATGAGTGAGGCAGGTTCAACTCTCTAACTTTAGATTCTCTTTATCCAACAAGATTTCCCCAAGAAACTGTCACAAATAGCAGGGAAAGCAGAAACTACTCACTTCAGTCTGTATGACTCTAATCAGGCAAAACAAATGCTGCTGTGTTTTAGCTATAACACCAAACTGCCGACAGCGCTCCAAAAATGTCTCCAAAGATGGGTCTATTCTTCTTTGCAGTTTACTCCAAAAGAGAGTCAGTTCCCTGTGAAAGAAAACAGTTGTATTAAATATAAACTGGTGTTTGCTGCCCCACTCTTGACCACCTTTTTTTGAGTCAATGAAATGAAGCTGACAATACAGACAATAGAAATTAAATGAAAAGCT
This sequence comes from Mesocricetus auratus, assembly GCF_017639785.1. Taxonomy (NCBI): domain Eukaryota; kingdom Metazoa; phylum Chordata; class Mammalia; order Rodentia; family Cricetidae; genus Mesocricetus; species Mesocricetus auratus. The sequence goes on along the minus strand of NW_024429197.1, from coordinate 20,699,019 downwards.
GTCTACATCCTCCACTACTTCCCCCTAAACAGGAAACACCGTGAAAAATCTGTCCTGAAAGTTTCTTGCCTGTCCAAAGACAAAAAAATAACTATTTTCTTTATGACACAAACTTCCCCCCTTTACTTAGATTCCTTCTTATTCTAAAGGTTTACATTTTATATTAGTCGTTAGATATACTGAGTGAATTAAGCCTGGTTCTAATTAACTGGGCAAGTACTAAGGAAATCTGTGCAGTCTGTCAACATCGTAACAGACACTTGATTTCTGGCTCCAAACATGATGGTGCTGCTAGGCCTATGTTATTGAATGCTTAAATAAAATGGCACTCTGGGAAATAGTTAAAACACAGGAATTCTACAAATATTCATTATGGAGGCAATAAAAAGCTAGAAGGATTTAGTGTGAGAACACATTTCATTATGTAGACCAGGGCTGGTCTTGAATACAGAGGTCAAACTGCATCTACTTCCCTCGTGCTGAATATGCAAGAGCAGCAAGGAATGCATTTGGAGACTTAAAACCATACATAACTCTAACTCCAGGGAATCCTGCACTCTCTCCTGGCATCTGAGGGCACAAGGCATGCATGTGGTCCACATACTTGCATGCTGGTGATACACTCATGCATATGAAATAAAAATAAATCTTAAGTGAAAAGGAATGTCTGAAGGCAGAAGGGTGGTGTATGTCTTCAAGCCTAGTACTCAGGAGGCAGAGGCAGATGGATCTCTGTGAGTTCGAAGTCAGCATGGTCTACCCAATGAATTCCAGGACAGCTAGGAGTATGCAGACAAATACTGTCTCAATAAACAATTAATTGATTTTCAAAAGGGAGTGAAGGCTGGGAAGATAGTTCAGTGGTATAACACTTGCTTGGTATGGGCAAAACCCTTAATTCCACCTCAAAGTCTCTCTGTGTGAAATCTACTAAACAAAAGCAAGTTACATATTATGCAGATTAAAGGATATATAATGTAAACTATCTAAAATTTACTATCTCAAGCCAGGCAATGGTAGCATGTGTGTAGTCTTGCCACTCCAGAAGCTGTTGCTGTTAGGAGTACTGTTGTTATCAGTACAAGAGCCTGGGCTACACCGTGGCTCTGAGGTCAGCTGGGGTTCACAGCAAGAGCCAGTCTCAAAAACAAAGACAAAACACAAAAACCTAAAAAAAAGCTGAAATTTAGTGCAGGAGAGATGGTTCAATTAATTAAGAACAACCTTCTTTTGCTTGTAACTTTAACTTCAGGGGACCTTATGCTCTCTACTGGTCTCTGCATGCACACATGCATACATGCCCACACCCCAAAACAAGCCACAGATAGGGAGCAGGAGAAATGGCTCAGTGTTTAGAGCACTGGCCATTCCTGCAGAGCAGTTGGATGTAATTCCTAGAACTCATATAGTGGCTGACAACTGCCTGTAACTCATTTTAGAGGATCTGACACCTTCTTTAGGCCTCTAAGGGCATTCAATTCACTAGTGTACATACTTACTTGCAGGTAAAACACCCATACACATAAAGGTAAAGACACATACACTTAAAGTGAATCCAGCTGGTGATACAGCTTAGTTGACAACACACTTGCCTACTGTATGTGAGGACCCTCAGTTCTATTCCTAGTTCTGAAAACGATGAAATATCAGACAACTGTAATCTGAGCACTCAGGCTGAAGAAGGGTCATTTGAATTCTCGAGGATAGCCTGGGTAACAAAGTGAATTTAAAGTTAGCCTAGGCTGCAGTGTAAGTCCTGTGTGGTGAAGTGATGAGTAATATCCATATTATCTAATAAATCATACAAAATTTTATTTTAAAAATTGGGAAATTTATAGGTTGGAGGGATGGTTCAGTGGTTAAGAGCACTGGCTGCTCTTTTAGAGGAGCTGGTTCAATTCCCAGCACCCACATGGTACTCAAAGCTGTGTGTAATTCCAGTTCCAGGAGATCCAACACTCCCACAGACATACATGCAGACAAAACTCCAATGCACATAAAATAAAAATAAACTTTAGCTGGCTGGTGGTGGCACCCCAGCACTAAGAGGGTAGAGGCAGGCAGATCTCTGTGAGTTCGAGACCAGCCATCTCCAAGAGCTAGTTCCGGGACAGCCTCCAAAGCTAAGGAAGCCCCCCGCCCCAAAGGGGGAAATTTTAAGTTTATGTACAGTAGGAAACACAATTTGTTTTTTATTTTCCTGCTAAATTAAGCTAACAATAAAAATATCATGGTCTTTCTCCATGTGCTGGGATACAACTGTGTAATAAGCAACATATATGACCTAAGTATGCCACAGTCCAGCAGGGGTACAACAGCCATGTATATACTCCACCAGAAGTAAAATGTTCACCATACAAAGTTTAATTTCAGAAATGCTGGAGCAGGCAAAGGCTAGCCTACCAAGTATTCACAGAAAACGTGGTAAATGTCAAGTTCAACTGTTTGCCTTCATCTCTAAAGCAGGAGAGTAACCACACGTCATTGTACAGTGTTCAAAATGGCCCCTTTCTGTTCCCGGGCATCTCTACTAGCACCCACAGTGTAAATGCTCCTGTTCTCAACCCCCCCCATTGTACAGCTGGGGTTAATGGGTAAACTAAGTGATGCAGCTTCTAATAATGAAGGCATGGTGAATGCTGCATTTTGTTTTTGTTCTTAATGATGATGATTTTTAAATGTCTCTGAAGAAAATTTCCCCAGAATATAAAAATTATTCTGGGTGATACAGCTTTGTAGTTCACATTTCAAATACTATTTTGATAACAAATTCAAGAATGACATTTTTTAGAAATACATTTAGAATATGTGCTGAAAAGTTATGTGACTTTGAGACAAGGTTTCTCTATGTAGCCCTGGCTGGCCTTGAACTCAGAGATCCATCTCTGCCTTCTGAATGCTAGGATTAAAAGGTGTGTGCCACCAAGGCCCAGCTGCTATGTGGCTTTTTATTTCAGTTATTTCAATTCTGTATTTTTTAATCTTGGCATCTCTCTTATCAAAAACACCACTTAGACTTTGTCTTTTGAAATGGGTAAGCAGGCTCATGGCATACCCCCAGACCCCTAAATTCCAGTATGACAGATGTGAGCCATGACTCTAGCTTTAAAATAATTCTTTTCTAAACAAAAACCATAGGTGCCTCCATCTTAAACACACAAAAAATCTCCCTTGAACAGAAGCTCTGAGGGAAGGTTTTCTCACTTAGATTTACTGTTCTATGTGCATATTTCTTACTCCAGTATCTAGCCACACCCCAAAAAGGAGGAAAGGGTTTTGTTTTATTTCTCTTTGAACTGCTTAAAAGAAGCTTCTTAATGAAGTGTTAAATAACTAAGATTTTCTTTCTTTTTTTACATAGGCAAGAAGGAAATCCTCACTAATCCCTTCCTGCTTCCAGGGAACAACATTAATCCTAGTAGCTGAGTGAAGAAGGGGTGGACGGGGTGGGGGAGGGGCACTGTAAAATAAAAGTTTAGTCAACAAGTTGTGGGAGGAGGCTGGGGATGGCTCAGCATGTGAACCGTTTGCTGTACAAGAGTGAAGACCTCAATCTGGATCCCTAGCACCATGAAAAGGCTGGGTGTGGTGGTGAACATGTATCACCCCAGTATCCGGAAGCTGGAGATAGCAGGGGCCCTGAGACTTTCTGGCCAGCCCAATCAGAAAGAGGTTTTACTGAGGAAGCCCCCTAGCACATGCATACACAAACACGAACACATACACAAAAGGAAAACAATGTCTGAATCTGGGTGTGGGTATAATGCCCCAAATCTGTAATCCTAGTTTGAGGCCAGCCTGGTCTACAGAGCTAGTTCCAGGACAGCCTCCAAAACAATACAGAGAAACCCTGTCTCAGAAAAACCAAAAAGGAAAAAAAGAAAAGAAAAAGAATAAATGTATGATGGGGAAGTCCTTCTGTGTATATGTCTGATTGGTATAAATAAAACACTGTTGGCCAGCGGGGAAGCAAGATAGGTGGGACTAGGAGTCTAGGTGTATTCTGGGAAATGTAGTCAAGGGTGAGTCCTCACCATGTGATCACAGAAGAGGGCTCATGAGGCTGAGTCCTTGGAAAGATAAGTCCTTATAAAAATATATATTAGTAATTATGGGTTAATAATTAAATCAGAGCTAGCCAATTAGAAGCCATAGCAAACAGCCAATAGCTTTATAATTGTCTTGGTGTTATTTGGGGTCTAAAGTGGCAGCGGGACCCAAGCAGATCCCACGAACAAATGTGAATTGGAATTCTGCAAACCCATGTAAGACAGGCCTAATAAGAGTATGAGTCTGTAGTCCCAGTGCTTCTGTTCCAAGATGCCAGGAAAACAGAAGAATTCCTATCAGTTTCCACACACAGCAGCAAACAACAAAGAGACTCCATCTCAGACAAAGTGGAAGGTGAAAACCTACTCCTAAGATTGTCTTCTAATCTCCACAGGCCTGATACATAGCCAGTGGCTACACATACAAAAACATCCTTCTCCTCTCTCTCTCCCCTCTCCCACAGAATCCATAATATTCTATATATGATTTTATTTACTTCTGAAGTCAAAGTCTAGACATAGCAAACATGGCAAATGCCTTTAATTCCAGCACGTGGAAGCTTGGGAGACAGAGGCAGGAGGATCTGAATCTGAAACCAACCTGGTGTATACAGTGAGTACAAGAACAGCCAGGGGTATGAAGAGATGGTCTCAAATAAAGCAAAACAAAGTCCAGATGCAACTAGAAGATGTCTTATACTATAGAAAATGAAATAAAAATTGTGTGTGTGTTGAGACAGGGTTCCTCTGCGTAGTCCAGGCTGGCCTCGAACTCACAGAGATCCACATGCCTCTGTTCCCCGAGTGCTGTATAGGGATTAAAGATGTGCACCACCACCAACAGCCATTGAGAAAATGAAATAAATTTAATGATACCAAGAAATACAGGTTTGCTCTTAAGCCTAATTAATGTATTTATTTGCTCCAGATTCCTGGTGGGAAAATAAATCAATTTTACTTGATTTAATGGTAAAACATCTCACTGCTATTTAGCAATTTGTTTTATTTATATAGTCTATTATTTTTTCCCTGGCAAGTGGCCTACAATAATTATTAAGACCTACTATTATTACGGACTTAATCACAGAAGACTACAATTTGCATCTAGACTGTGTTCAATGGCTGGGGATACAGCTCAGCTAGTGGTGTACCTGCCTCCCATGTGTGAAACCCTAGATTTAACACTTAGAAGTGAAAGCAGAAGAACCAACAGTTCAAGGCCAGCTTCCCCTTTGAGACCCTCTTTCAAAACAACAACAACAAAAAAACTTTCCCCAGAAGAAGAGCACTAGATCAGGAAGTAAAACTGTTGGGCCAGTGCTTTATAACCTTAATCTGGAGACAAAGCAATCCTAACAATTCTTAATCACTCATTCTAGTGTCTTGTATTATAATGATGGGGTGAGGTAATTTATAGTATGCAAATACTTCTATATAAATGGCAAACAAAAGAATAAAGTAGAAAATGAAAACCCACACCCGAGATTATTTTCTAATATTTACAGTCATGACATGGTCAGTGGCTGTACCCAAGCATACACTGGTCACAATGTCCTCCCTCCCACCAAGAAAACTATACAAACAGATAAAGCTGCTCCAGAGGGAGATCAATCAAGGCCCAAGCACTCAAAGCCTCTTCCTTGGTTTTCTTAAGAAACAAAACAAGTTAAACCATCTTTAGGCTCAAAAATCCTCAGAACTTCCCTAATCAATGTTGTACCCATTCAATTCATTCACACTACTTCCTTCCGGGCAAATTCTTAGCTGCTCTGGTGCAGCATTTCTTCTTCCTTTCTGTCTATCAATCAATTAATCATCTGGTGTGTATGTGGAGAACTAAAAAAATTATGTGGATAATTAAAGCTCAAAAGCATGAACATTTCTATTCCCTTATTTATGTACTTGAAGCTAAAATTTACCTAGAATTTTCACTGTGTGACTGCATTACCTTATTTTATAAACTAGCATTCTCCACAGAAAAGCTGTAGGGTTACACCATATTCTTATCACTAATCAGAGAAGATTCACACAATTTAGCAGCTTCCTGCCTATCAAGTTTATCTCTCTCATCTAAATGATCTAATACAATTAGAAGTAAGGGTTTATAGGTATATTTGCTTCTATTTTTTAATAACTAAGCATTCAGAGGCAAACAAGATATAAACAAATTAAATAAAAGTAACACAATATCAGCAATATGGTACCAAGGTTGCAAATCAGATTGGCACACAAAGGATTTCCTTTTCTAATGTCAATTTTAGACTCCTAGGTATTCTGATCTTTTCATTAATGGGTTTCCAAGTAAGAATGAATTACCACCAGTAGATATGAATAATGTTAAGGGAAAACAATCTAACACCTATCTGTTCCATATTGACATAATTCAAGGAAGAAGACATCTATGGGAGTCACGAGGCAACCATCTACATGACAAGCAAGAGGAACATCTTACCTTTCCTTGGCTACAATTAAACCAAATAATAGCACTTGTATTTAAATGACTTCATTAGTAATCCAGGTTTTATTTACATGCTAAGACTTAAATGTGACACAAACCCTAAATGTTATGCTATGTACTGACAAAGTATATACAAACTAAGTGTACTTACCAAGAACAATATACACTGGCCGTTTGGAGCTGCTGGGTAAGGTAAGTCGTACAAAGAACAAATGCTGTGTTATCCTGACCCTCAGATTCCAGATTACATATGATGTCTAGTACTTCCTTGCAGTCCACCTTTGCAATCTATCAAAAATGAGATAACTAAGTTAAAAAGAAAATGGTGACTTTTTCTGTACAATGTGTTAGGTATAAGGGAAACTTTTTTTGGAATATTCTCTATCTTTGCTAATTTTTTTTGATAACTGGCAAGATAAGAATTAGAGGCATGGTAACTATTTTACTGACTAATGTCTGAGTAGTATAGCACAAATGCTTCATTTGTCAAATTGATAAGAGGAGAAAGGAGGAGGCAACACTGTATCCTGTCCCCTCTCTTCAAGAACACTTTATCCTAACTTTATTTAGGCTACACTATAGGTACGACACTCAAGGGGTGACCTGTTCACTCCCCTTCCCTTTCTGTATGTGAGCAAATCTCCCCAAATATTGCAACCTTTACTTCCTAGAGTTCTGAAACCAGATAATATTTCCCCCTTTTAAATTTTACCTATTTATTGTGTGTGCACTTGCGAACTTCCACAAGCACAAATCATCAATCTAGTTTGGGGACAGCTCTTGGGAACAGGTTCCTTTCACCACCTTATAGGATCTAGGATCAAACTCAGGTTGTCGGCCTGTACACATATCTCAACTGGCTAAGTTATCTTGCTGGCCCTCTGAAAAAGCTAATCTTATTCATTCCTACCTTCAATGTCTTCCTCCCTTCTCCCCAACTTTCAAGTTTGTGTTTTTAGCTGGGGTCTTATTATGTAGCTTTGGCTGGCTTGTAACTATGTAGACCAGACCAAGCTGGCCTTGAATTCATAGAGAACCACCTACCTCACAAAGTACTGGGTTTAATTAAGGTATGTATTACCACACCCAGCTTTGCTCCAAGAACTCTTCCAGCTCAGACTCTTACCCCTAAATCTCACATGGCCAGCAAGCTGGGATTCTAAGAGTGTGCCACTATGCTTGCTTATTTTTTAATGGGCTCTAGGTATCATGGTCTTCATTATTATATGACAAGCATTTTATTGCTTCAGTTGTTTCTACAACCCTCTTTTTAAAGCTTATTTATTTTTGATACAGGGTCTGCTCTGTAGCCCAGGCTGGCCTGAAAGTCACTATGTAGGCTAACTTAAATTCACAGCAGTCCTAGCCCTTTAGCTTCCCAAATGCTGGAATTATCTGCAAACCACCAGGATGGATTCATAAAAATTATGTTTGACTCAGCAGTGAACCCTCTAATCCAACAAGTTTTTCAATACAAAATATCAACACTTAACTCATACAAGTGAGCCTAGAAGTGAAGTTCATTCATATCAAGACCTAGGAAAATGCCGCTTTAGAACTATTTAGGACTGCATGTACAGTCCTGTGGTAGCTCAATACCCTAGCAGCCATGAGGACATGTCCTGGGTAAAAACCTATATAGAAGAGCTCAACTAATAAAATATTTAAATAGTTAAGTCTTCAATTCTTCAGTCTTTCTCTCTTAGTGTATTTCTTGAGCATACTTCTCATTTCTCCATATGATCATATGTGTTAAGATTATAATTTTAAAGCCAGGAGTGATGGCAGTTCATGCCTTTAATTTGATCAGGTGGCTCTCTGTGATTTCAAGGCCAGTCTGATCTACACAGCCTTTAAAGCCAGCCGCGGTTACATAGCTAAGACCCTGTCTCAAAAAAATTAAAAGTTTTATAGACACACACGCACATTTTAAACATTTTCAAACAATCCCTTGTTCTGTTTTACTTTACTAATTCATATTTAATAAAGGTGCACCCAGAATTTCTATGTTCCTGTTTACTTGTCTACTCCCAAACTGAATTCCCACTGGGTCCCGTTTAAAGTACTTGCTGTTTATCATTTAAACTTAGTGACTCTGTCAATTCCCAATAGTGTTAGTTAAGACTGGTTAGTAAATTAGATCCTGTTTGTATTTTCTTGTCTCCATCAAAAGAAGAAATAAGTATCTGCTACTGAGCCTACCTACCAACAGTCAGGAAATATGCAGTTCATCCATACACTGACACTGAACTGGACTACTACTTTGCCCAGGACCTCTGTTGACAGGGTTTCTTATTTACTTATTTGTTTGTTTTTTGAGACAGGGTTTCTCTGTGTTCTCTGTGGCTTTGGAGGCTGTCCTGGAACTAGCTCTCGTAGACCAGGCTGGGCTTGAACTCACAGAGATCTGCCTGCCTCTGCCTCCTGAGTGCTGGGATTAAAGGCGTGAGCTACCACGCCCAGTTAGGGTTTCTTATTTCTTTAAAATATAAGCATTTCAAGTTTAAGACATTGTCCTTGCAAAGATTTACCTTTTAATGATGAAAACAGTATGGAAACAGACTTAACCTTTGTTACTTTCATTAAAAATCCATTCATATATACACAAATGGTGGAATGAGAAAAATGAGCTACCTAAATTGCCTTTTGATCTCCACATTGTGTACCTTGAAACAACATGCCAGGCATATGAGAGCGCGAGCATGTGTGTACACACAGACACACACACACACACACACACACACACACACACACACACGTGGGGGGGAGGGAGAGAGAGAGAGAGAAATAAGTACATGTAATCTAATAAACTATCTAATAAACTTTAAGGACTGGAGAGAGATACCAGCAGCTGAGAGCACAAGCCCAAGCATCCCACATGGTGGCTCACAATCATCAGTAACTCCAGTTGCAGAGTATGTGACACGCTCTTCTAACCTCCACAGACACTAGCATTCACGTGGCGCACGCAACAGGCAATGTAGGTACAGCACTCATATACATTTAAGAAAAATCTAAAAAAAATTTAGTACCAACAACAACTCTATACAAATGGTATCAACCTTGAATTCCAGATTGCAAGGTATTCTGTTTGTTAGATCTCCCAGCTCCTAATTTGTCTACCTATGCAAAGGCAATGAACTCTGGCTTTCACATGACCTAGTCAATTAGTCTTAATTGTATGTGTTTGCCAAAATGGTCCCCAGCAGAGGTTTTTCATTACACACAACCATTACTAGTATACCCACAGGTGCAAACATACAAAGAACTTATATTCCCAGTTGCTGCTCAGGTTAATTTAACTCTTCCCCTGAAAACTGAAATAGAGTAAAAACTATGCTATATTAGAACATATGCTGGTTAAAAGCACTAATTAATGAACACATAGTAAGTCATCACTAGTTTCCAAACTAATGTGTCTTTACAATTTTATTGTTGACTGCAAAAGAATTCATCACTAGATAGAAATCTGTGCTTCTTCAAATAAGTGTGTGCTAAGTGCCTTTGTCCTAATAAATTTAACAAATTAATCCACATTACAAGAAATACTTAAAACTAATTATCTGCTTATTTTTCTAGTATGTAGGAAACACGTGGGTTCAATTCTCAACACTGAGGAGGGGCAGGGAGACACCGCTTATCACTTTCTTCCTAATGAACATGAATCACACAGTGCCAAGGAGCCAGCTGAACTGCCTTTTAGCTGACTTCAGACTATCATTAGCATAATACTTGTAGGGCTTTGGGGACATTACCATATTGGCTTCAATTTCATCACTGGTAGAGTATAGAGGACTAATTGTAGTCATGGAGACTGTCATCTGATGGTGGCAACAAATTGAAATATATTATTTTAAGAGTCGGTAAACATTTTTGGCAGAGGAGTGGGCCTTTACCAAATCCTTTCTGCTGTAAATGTCCCACCATTGTAGCACAAAAGCAGCCAGAGGCAAGAAAGAACTAAGAGTGGGCCAGACAGAGGTGGGAGTGTTGGCACACGCCTATAGTAGCCCCACTACTTGGGAAGCTGAGAAGCAGGAGAGTTTGAAGCCAGCCTAGATTACACAGAATGTTCCAATGCTATCTGAGGTAAACAAACACAAATTGCATATAACAGCATCTGTTAAATAGCCTATGTGGGTAGTAGGTTAATGTTATCCAGATTATGTAACTACACTACAATGCTGGCACAAAGAGGAAACTGCCTAATGACACATTTTTTCAGACACATCCCTTCATTAAGCAGTCTGCCAATCCAGATACATTGTAGAGCAGCAGCAAACCCATTTCCCACAGTAGTTACCTGCATTCTCAGCAACTAGCAAAAGGAACCAAATAAGTAACTCCAGGAAAAACACCATTCACTTACTTGGTTATTTGATTGACTTAGCACAGCAGTGCTAGGCAAAGGCTCTTCTTAGAGTTATAACCTAGCTCCTTATTTTGTTATTAGTAAACCAGGAAAGATCATAGATAACACAAAGCTGACAGCTAAGGATATAATCTTGAACATGTGCACAGTTCAAAGTTCAACTGCAACAAACACCATTAAAACAACTACCACAGACCTGACTGTCTTCTCGGAACTTCCTGGTTCCTCCATATCTCTGGCATCTTAGTGGGCAGCAGTACAGGGCCACCACCCTCAAGTCTCGAAGCTTTATGTACGTCTTTTGGGTATATTCAGGCATTTGGAATGCCAGAGAACACTCCCTCAGTGTCATTCCTCAAGCACTACCTTTTTTTCTGAGACTTGTTCTATCCTGGCCTGGAACTTGCCTAGCAGACCTGCCTGGCTGGCCAGCAAACCCCAGGAATCCACCTGTCTCCACTTTCCCAGTGCAAGGATTATAAATGTGCGCCAATATCCATGTGGTGGTTTGAGTGAAAAATGGCTCCCAAGGATCCTTAGGGGCTGGAACTATTAGAAGGTATAGCCTTTTTGGGGTAGATGTGGCCTTGATGGAGAAGGCTTCAGATATCTCATTCCCATCTTGTTGCCTGTGGATACAGATGTAGACTTCTTGGTTCCTTCTCCAGTACCATGTCTGCCTTCCTGCCACCATAATAATGGACTAAAGCTCTGAAATTGTAAGTCAGTCCAATTAAAAATTTTCCTTATTAAGAGCTCTGTGGTCATTGTGTTTCTTCACAGCAATAGAAACCACAAGAAAATCCAGCATTTAAAAACAAAACAAAAACCTATGTTCTGGGGGTTGAACTCATATTCTCAGCACTTTACCAAATGAACTATCTCCCCCAGTCTTACCCCTAACCTAAGGAGGGTGTCTCTTTATGAAGACCACACTGGTCTCAAGCTTCATAGTGCTAGAATTAAAGTGTGCACTACCACATACAATTATTCTGACGTTTTGTTTTGTTTGTTTGTTTGTTTGTTTTTTCGAGACAGGGTTTCTCTGTGGCTTTGGAGGCTGTCCTACTAGCTCTTGGAGACCAGGCTGGCCTTGAACTCACAGAGATCGCCTGCTTCTTCCTCCTGAGTGCTGGGATTAAGGGTGTGTGCCACCAACACCCGGCATCAGTTTTCTTATAAGGGTTTTTAAAATGGCATTCACACGGATAGTTTCCAAATCTACTTTTGTAATGAACACAGCAGTAGCATAATATTACTTAGCATTTTTCTTTATAACCATTTCTGGCAAACATGCTATATAAACTTCTATATTTGCCAATGCCCAATAGAATGTTAGAATCTTCCTCCTTTCCCCTTCCCCCTACAGACAGGATTTCTCGGTGTAGCTGTCCTGGCACTCCCTCTGTAGACCAGGCTAGCCTCGGGCTCACAGAGATTTGCCTGCCTCTGCTTCCCGGCCAACAATGCTAGAATCAAAGTAGGTTTAAACTATGATCAAGGGGCCAGGCAGTGGTGGGGCATGCCTTTAATCCCAGCACTTGGGAGGCAGGGGCAGGCAGATCTCTGTTAGTTTGAGGCCAGCCTAGACTCCAAAACTACATAAAAATCCTGTCTCGAAAAACCAAAACAATTATGTTCAAGGTTAAAGAAAAGTTGTTATAGGATGAGGAGGAATGCTGCTGCTTCTGAATTCTTCTGGCAAGTCTCAAATACTAAGATTAATGGCTGTTTCTTAATTTATGTTTCCTGAACACAAAATATTGCCAATGATATCGGGTCAGTACCTGTAAGTGAGCAAGTGAGTTTTTAAAAATGTAGACAATTATCTGTATGTATACACAATGGTCCCCTTTCCTCTATCTCAAGACAGTTTCTTGTTATATAGTCCAGGCTGACCTTGAACTTACAATCTTCTGCCCAATTACAGGAAGGCACAGTATCTTCTCTTCTCAACGGTATTGCACATTAGATTCAAAGAAGCCTTATTATAGAATCTGTATTTATAGTGTCTATGGTATGTGTGCATGTCCAGGCCAGAGAACAACTTTGGGTGTCGTCCTCATGAGCACCACCCACTTCTTTTGAGTCTGGGTCTCTCATGGTCGGTAATGCTCCAATTAGGCTGGACTGCCTGACCATGCTTAAATGTACACACATTCTCCATTCTCTTCTTCCACCCCCGCCTCCCCCCCACACACGTTTCAGAAACATTTTAAAGATGGGGGTGGCATACAACATAGCACTTAGGATGAACAAAGGCTCAGTAAATGCTTCCTGTAATTATTTTTAAAGTTGCAGTGGAAAATATGAAAAGGCAGATGGTGTGAAGTAGTTAGGCCTTTGATTTCTTCATGATCACAATGCCCAATAAATTAAAACAATCATGTCATTGTATCGATCTCTACTTTGGAAAGTTACATTCAGTTGTCCACAGCACCAAATACCTGTTTCATCTTTGCATGATATCTGGGACACTGTCTAGGACCATATTTCAAAATGAGGATGATCAACACTATCACTATTCACATACTACATACTATTCACATACTACTCACCAGACAATCTTCCCAAATACAAGTGACTGTGAAATTTAATATTACAGGTTACACTGTGCCATTGGGATACTGCTAAGAAAAAACCGAGGATAAAGAGCATGTAAATGCTTCTTAAAAAAAGAAAAATAAGCCGGGCGGTGGTGGCGAACGCCTTTAACCCCAGCACTCGGGAGGCAGAGGCAGGCGGATCTCTGTGAGTTCGAGGCCAGGCTGGACTGACAGCCTCCAAAACAATACAGAGAAACCCTGTCTCCTAAAATCAAAAAAGAAAAACAAACAAACAAAAAAACCCCAGGAAGTCAGTAGGATGGAAGGACAGGCTACAGTAGTCAATCAAGTAGGAATAGGAAGTACCTTAAATTTCAACAATGTAGCTGACAAGCCTCTCACAACAGGGGATAAGACCCGAGCCACAGGATGGCTTAGCCATTTCAAATAACTACTGATCCAGACATTGGTCCAGGATTCAAACAAAGAGAAACTGGTTTTACAGCACTGCATTATAGCAGATATTTACTGAAAATAGATTAGAAGAGGGAATATACGGACACTGCTTTATTTAAAATTTTGGTGTGTGTGTGTGTGTGCGTGTGCGTGTGCGTGTGCGCGTGCGCGCGCGCGCACGTACACATGCGTGCAGCCCGGAACACAGGTGGAGGTTAGAAGACAACTTTTAGGAGTGGAAAGGCAAGTGTCTCTGCACACCAGGCAGGCATCTAACAGTCTCTAGGGCATTACTTTACATGGGACCATGATGAAGGTCTCCTTGATAGGGTAATGTGAGAAACTAAGGTAAACCATGCAGGATGACTTGCAAGTACAAAGCTCTATGGCAAGCGGATACTTGACTGGCTCTTAAACTGCAGAGACAAAGGTAGTTAAAGAGCAGTGAGTGTTAAGTTGTGAGAGAATCAGAAAAAGACATTGGCCATCAAATAGAATGAAGGCTTCTGGATTTATTATTATGAAAAATTAACTTTGTACATTCTTTATCACCTACTTAGAAACCACCTATACCCATAACTAACTTCACATTTAATATGAACAGTTAAACATACAGCTAAAGCATGATTTTTTACATGGCCTCAAAGATGACCCTGGCTTTCATTCTGATGAGAGGAAACAGATGATGCAATGTCTGTACCAACACATCACAAGACTGATTACCTAATGTACTCACCTCCTGAATAGCCTCTTCACTGGGAAGCATGGAACATAAGCATGTGACATAGGCTTGCTGAAAACATGACACCTGTGAAAGTTCTTTAGATTCTGCACACAATTTTGATAAAGCAGTGGCTTGGGGGATGCAGTTAGATTTCAACAAATGTTTGATTCTCATTTGTAGAAAGGAAGGTCCTTCTTGTGCAATCAATTTGTTAACTAGAAAAAAGGAAAAAATGACATAGTGTTATCATATCCCACATGCCCAAGTGGTGATGACACTTTTGTCTTTCTTTTGGTGCTTTTGCCTTTTTCTTCTGAGACAGTCTGATGGAGCTCAGACTGCCCTCAAGCTCACTATTCAGCTAAGGATGGCCTTTGATTCCTGATTCTCCTGCCTGCCTCCACCTCCAGTTGCCTTGTGACTAAACCCTGAGAGTTGCTATAAACGAGTATTCATTCTAGTCTCTAGACTCCTCTAACAGAGGCAAGAAAATAAAGCGAATAATTTCCATATTAGTTTTATTCTAAAAAAACTTTGTAATGAAACTGTCAATATTGTAAACTTATTTAATCATCTCCCCCCTCACTTTCTGATAAGTCCAATAAAGAACAGTGAAATAAATTCAAGAAAATGCAACAGGTAACCTACATAATACTAATAATCACCAAAGGGATGAGTGTGAGGTGCCAAGTTTTAAGCTAAATGTTCTTATATACCTCTCAATTATTCTTCACACCACCACCAAGGCAAGTAATACCCACAGATTAAGGTTAGAAAAATTAACATTCAGAGAAGTTAGGTAACTTGCCAAGGATTCCAAAGCCAGTGGTGCTGTTTCCTCTAAACCAGGCATTTCTCAAAGTGTGTTCCACCGACAAGAGACCTGAGAGATAGTCCTAGAAAAAAAAAGGATTCCTTGGTCAAATCTCTGAACAGTCCTGCAATGAATAACACTGTTCACTGTATTTACTTCAGTGTTTCCCAAGGTGATTTGACCAGAGAACCCTTTTATGAATATAAACCCTTGTAAAATACATATTGCTGGTTTAGTACACACTTTGGAAAATGCTGCTCAGAGAACTAACTTACAGTGCTTAGCCAAGACCTCAACAAGTCTGTGACAGTACCCTGAGGAACAGAAGTTGAACTGCAGCATTCAAGCAAGCTAAGACTGCTTTAGGTGGTTAATCTAAGACAGTTTCTCAGATGTGAAAATGCTTTCTAAAGACACCCAGGGAGCTTATTTAAAAGTAGATTTTGATTCAATAGGTCTGGAGAAAATTTTAGATCTCACTGTATATCTCTGGCTAGCCTGGAACGCTCTATGTAGACCAATCTTGGCCTTGAACTCAGAGATCTACTTTGTTGAGACTAAAAGTGAATACCTTTAATTTTTTAATTTAAATCTCCCCCATGTAGTCCCCCTGGTTTTTAAGTTACCTTTTAAAAACATAAGGTAACTCACTATCTATAAATGATTGCAGAATGTGTATATACACACCACTAAAATTGTCAAGGCCAGGCACAATGGTACATACCTGTAATCCTAGCATGGTAGCTGAATCAACTAACACTTCCAGACAACCTGCATGTGCTACAGGTCAGCTCTGGGTGACTCAAGAGCTTGCTATGTATGTAGAGCTAGCTGGCCTTGTACTCATAGAGATGCACCTGCCTCTGTCTCATGGTTGCTGGGATTAAAGGTGTGCGAGAGTGTTTTACATTTCTTCAGATGTATGTTTTGTTGTTGTTTTTTTTTGTTGTTTGTTTGTTTTTGTTTTTTGAGACAGGGCTTCTCTGTATCATTTTGGAGGCTGTCCCGGAACTTGCTTTGTAGACCAAGCTGGCCTCGAACTCACAGAGATCCGACTGCCTCTGCCTCCCGAGTGCTGGGATTAAAGGCGTGCTCCACCAATGCCCGGCCAGATTTATGTATTTAAATGTGTACCATGTGAGTATCTGGAGGTTACGGAGAGTTATTCTATGTGCTGGGAAGCAAACCTAAGTCCTCTTTGAGAGCAACAAGTGCTCTGCATCTCTTTAGAGAGCAAGATTAATTTTTAACAAACAAAAAACTTTTATTTTGACATTGTGCTCTAGTTTCTGTCACAGAGACTTTCAACTTTTTCTGTACCCTTCCAGAAATGATCTCTTTCTTGACCAACTAAGTACATGATCTAGCTCATTCTACCACCAATCCCTTAGAGTTGCCTTATTATTGTTATCAACCAAATGATCCTCACTCATGGATGTACTATAATTCACCTCAAAGACTCCCTATTGATCCATTTACAAGTGGTTTCTAATCTTTACCAATCACCAGTAATAATGCAATTAACAAGGATGTGCATGGGTCATTTCACCCATGAGCATATCAAAACAAACAAAAAGCAAAGTTCACATAAGTGGAATTACTTAGGCTAAAGGTTTTGTTCAACTGTTCTGGCCCATACTGCCAGACTATTCTCCAAAAGTTATACCTACATTAAACTACTTCAGAGTTCTAAATCTGGAGACTTTAGATTTAGCACACAGAACTTTGATTTTAGTATATGTTTTAAATTCTACAAAACAGAGTCAAAGTCAAAAGTCATGGGAGGAAAATCATCACATTTACTATAGCCTTTTCCTATGTAAGTCATACTCATTAAATCCACAAAGTAATTCATAATCATAGCTCCCCTATCAATAGCTCTTTATGGTTTTCAGTAATGTTATGGCAATTATTCAAAAAACACAACTATGAAACAGTCTCCCCTGCTACTCCTTCTCTTAGGGAACCAGAGATACTTTGACCTTGTGGTTTTTTAACACTCTTCTCATGATTGCCCTCTAATCCTGATTTGCTTAACATCAGACCCTGTTCCATCTGCATTCCAAGGCTTTGAGCAGCTCATGAATCCCACAGAAAACAATACACCTGAAAACAGAATGCTACCTTTAAGCCCACAGCACTGCTAAGTTTGCACAGTACTTTTCACCACTTACCACAATAAAATTTCCCTGTAAATGTAGACTAAGGGGGTCAGACTGTAGATTCCAAAATTGACATCTGGGGACTCAGCCTAAATCTAACATGGACTCACTCTGAAGCCTGAACTTTTCATCTATAAAATGTTAGTAAAAATTTATCCACCTTGAGGGAATGACAGAATCATACATGAGATGGGAGTGGTACAAATAAAACAGCATAAAAGCAAGCATGGAACAAATGCTCACTACTCTGGCTATTATCTCTGATATCAATCTGTGACCAAATACAAAGCTCAGTTAACTTCTGTATTCTTTCTAGAACTAAGCACCACAGAAATAGCAATGTAAGCATTATCAACCCTCAGTCAGATGCTTTTAAAGTCACAGATGCTTGAACCTACATCTTGGCCATGTGTGAGCTCTCATCCGCTTATAGATGAAATATGAACACACTAATACAATACTCAACATAGAGCAAGCCCTCTAAGTATACTGCTATTTCTCTAGGCGAAAAAAAAGCAATCTACTCAACACATTACAATGATTAAACAATTACTATAACTTTTTCTTGGGGGAAGGGGGATGAATCCAGGGCTTCAAGTTTGCTAGGTAAGCAATTCTATCACTGTGCTGTATCTGCAAATCCTCCCTCTTTATCAGTTCTAACACAGCTCAGTCTTGCACTTAAAAAGCATTTCAGGGGGCTGGAGAGATGGCTCCACAGTTAAGTGCACTAGATGTACTTCCAAAGGTCCCAGGTTCAATTCCCAGCATCCATATGAAAAGTCAAATGTCTATAATTCCAGGGGATCTCATGCCCTCATACAGACATTCAGGCAAAATACACAGGAAAAAAATTAAAACAAAACTGTAATTTCAAGAGCTGAAGAGATGCTCACTGGATAAAAGTCACTTGCCCTGAAAGAATGAGGACTTGAGTTTGATATCAGAATTCACATAAAAAGGTGGGTATGCGCTAGTCACCTTACCACTGAGGTTTGGAAATGGGCAGATCTCTGGAGCTCTGCTGGCCAGCCAGTCAGCCCTGCTGTCCTTCCAGCTCAATACAAGAACCTGCCTGTCTCAAGGCAAAGGTTAGTCCACCTGCCTCAGCCTTTTAATGCTGGGATTAGTGTGCCCCACCATGCCTAGCTTCTTTCCCTTTCTTAAAAAGTATCTATACTTCTTAGTACAATTATTTGTCAATACTTGTATTTGTGGGGAAATCCAGGGACTGAAGGCAACTCAACAGCAAAGCATTTATCCTGTGTCCAAGATACTTGGTTCATGCCTAGCCCAATGACAAAATAAAATGAGGATTGTGTAATACTTAATATAAGTTGTCCTAGGCCGGGCGTTGGTGGCGCACGCCTTTAATCCCAGCACTGGGGAGGCAGAGGCAGGTGGATCTCTGTGAGTTCGAGGCCAGCCTGGTCTACAAAGTGAGTTCCAGGACAGCCTCCAAAGCCACAGAGAAACCCTGTCTCGGGAAAAAAAAAAAAAAAAGTTGTCCTCTCAACGATACACATACAGTGGCACAGATACACACAAATAAGTTAATAAGTAAAAAAATTTAGAAAAACAAAAGGTATGGCTGGGAGTGTAACTTAGTGGTAGAGCACTTGTCAATTATGGGCAAGGCACTGGGTTTGCTCCCTAGCCACAGGTGCTGAAAGCATAGTAAAGTTACTGACAGAATGATACTTTACCTATCTAAATTTACCACCTGCATTTAAAATTTAATGTAAAAGGAATTCTTAAGGCTTGGGCGGTGGCTCAGTGGTTAAGAGCACATATTACTCTTCCAGAGGATCAAGGGCCAATTCCCAGAATTCATTTCAGATGGTCCATAGCTGTAACTCTCCCTCCAGGTGAACCCAATGACTCTGGTTTCCTTGAACACTGTCCTTAAACCCCCCCCACCATCCACCCACCCCAAATCTTTAAAAAAATTTTTTAAAGGACCTCTTCTTAGGCAGACAATGTCCTACAGGCTTTTAATTGGAACACTTGGGAGACTGACAGAGGAGTCAACCAGCACTTGCAGACTTCAGTTATAAACTATTCTATACACAGTCAGAAGAGTGACCAGCACTTACTACACACATCTTTCTGATTTACTAGCATGTGAGTGCTATGCGTGTATGATGTGGATGTGCAGGAGTCTATGTGAAAGTAAGAGGATAATTTCGTGAAGTTGGTTTTTTCTTTTCACCTTTATATGGGTTCCAGGATTTGAAATATGGTCATTATACCTGGGCAGCAAGCAAAAGTACTTAGAGACATTTTGAATTCAAAACACAGCTTACTTAATTCTAGAATTCTGTGAGTACAAGGCCAGATTGATTTATACTAGGAGTTCTAAGACAGACAGGACTACAAATGAGATCCTATGAGTTTTGTAAGTGTCTAAGAGAGCAGAAGATATGACTCAAGTGTGTAAAAAGCACTGCTTGCTCTTGCAGAGTACTTGGGTTAGATTCCCAGAACCCACATGATGGTTCACAACCACTCGTAACTCTAGTTCCAGAGGGATCCAAAGCTCTCTGATTTAGGCAGGTACCAGGCACACGTGTGGGCCATTTATACATGCAGGCAAAACATCATGTTCATTAAAAAAAAATTCAGGCAGGCAGTGATGCCACACACCCTTAATCCCAGCACTCAAGGTAGAGAAAGGCAGATCTCTGGTTCCAGGACAGCCAGGGCTACACAAAGAAATCCTGTTTCAAAAAACGAAAACAAAACAAAATTCAAGGGGGAACAAAAAGAGAGATACTATAGTAGAGTCTAAAATTCCTATGGCTAGGCTGGAGGAATGACTGTTCTTCCTGAGGGAGAGGTGGCTTACAACCATCAGTAGTAGCTCCAGTTCCAGGTGGAACCCCACACTCCTTGAGGCCTCCATGGGCAACAGGCATGAATGTGGTATTCACACATGCAGGAAGGCAAAATGCTCATAAACATAAAATAAAAATAAGTCTTAAGAAAAAAAAATTTACTGGGCGGTGGTGGTGCACACCTTTAGTCCCAGTACTCAGGAAGCAGAGGCAGGTGGATCTCTGTGAGTTCTAGACCAGCCTGGTCTACAAGAGCTAGTTCTAAGACAGGCTCCAAAATCACAGAGAAACCCTGTTTGGAACAACCAAAAAGAAAAAGAAAGAACGCAAGAAAGAGCGAAAGAGAGAGCGAGAGAGAGAGCGAAAGAGAGAGCGAGAGAGCGAGAGAGAGAGAGAGAGAGAGAGAGAGAGAGAGAGAGAGAGAGAGAGAGAGAGAGAGAGAGAGAGAGAGAGAGAGAACAATCTCTTGCCATTTAGTGGCAATGTAGCATGGGAATACTGTGATGAAATACATTACTCTGTGGTGATGCTGATATAAACAGACCTATCACACTGAGAGTTTCATAAAAAATATGCTAAATAAAATTAGGAGGTACATGACACTTGGTAATGATTAAATCATATTGCTAGTTTATGTATTTACTACGCTATAATTTCTGAAATAAGAAAACTAGTGCAAAGGCATAGAATTCTAAGGGAAAAAGTAAAGTATCCAACACAATCATTATTTTGTTTGACGCAGGTTCTCACTTAACAGGGTCTGGTCGCCACATTGAACTGATCCTGTGTCTCCATCACCAGAGTGCTGGGATTGAAGTGTGCACCACTACACACTTAGTAACTATTTTTTACTACTCAAAAAAACAAAAACAAACAAAAACTCCCCAAAACCAACCAACCAAGAACAATAAAACCTCGGGTACAAAATTTAAATCAATAACCAATTTCAATTCTCTTTTAACTACATATGGTCAATGAAGGTTTAAGACTTACCTTCCTCTGTTTCTACTGGTTGTTGAGAGAGAATTTTAAGAAGAACAGGGTTTTTCCACACTCCTTCTTTTGTAACCTGAACCAGTATTTGTAGATTATTATTCCCAAATTCCAACAATGCATCATGTGACTCCTAAAACAAAAGCAACATATTTAAAAGAGAAGCTAATTAACAACGTGTTGCCTTCTCAATCTAGGTAAGTATCAAACTGTAAAGGACTCCAGGAGGGGATTATAGAAGTTTGGACTTTTCACTGAGCTAAACTCAAGAAAGCCAGTAACAGAGAGGGAGGACTGATGACCAAAGGGATTAAGACTGGGCTGGTTTAACCCCAGAAACAGCTGACCTGACAAGGGTTAACTCTTTAATCCCAGGCTGATGCCCGGGAATCCAGCATGGGACTGATCAAGACCCCCTGAATGGGGGTGCCAGTGAGGAGGCCTAGGTAATCTATTGAGCCTTGGGCAGTAGATCAGTATTCATCCCGCGTATACACATGGACTTTGGAACTCTTGGGGGAGGGTCTAGGCCCTGCCCTGGATGAAATGACAGACTATAGACACCCCCATGGAGGGCCTCACCCTCCCTGGGGAAATGATGGGATAATGGGGGGGGCTTGGGGGGAGAGCACGGGAGGAGGGGAAGGAAAGGGAAAGGGACCTGGAACTGACTTGTGAAGCAACCTTGTTTCTAATCTAAATTTAAACTTAAAAATAAATTAAAAAAAATAATAATAAAAAGAAGTTTGTGCTTTTGTACTGGGATATATTTAACCATGTTAAAATATATTTAAAATGTTTTCATGAACTTCCCTCATGTAAATTATCAGTCAATTTATGCCTGAATTTAGTATCTGAAATTTCAGTAATTAAGATGACCAGAATTACTTGCTGTAGCAGACTTTTTGTTTTGTTTTGTTTTACGAGTCAGGGTTTCTCTATATTGGTCCAGCTTGGCCTCAAACTCACAGAGATCCGCCTGCCTCTGCCTCCCAAGTGCTGGGATTAAAGGCGTGCGCCACCGCCACCACCGCCCGGCCAGACTTATTTTTTTTAAGGGCATTGATGCAGCTTTTATTTAAAGGCCTGTTTAGTATTCATACAGGTAGCATACTCTTGCAAACAAAAATAATTACTGCAATGGCAATAATTGATGTATGACATAGGGGGTTGCAAATTAGAGCAATTAGGAAGTGAGAAAGGAAGATCAAAAGCTCAAAGCTGGGGTTGTGGAGAGATGGCTCAGCAGCTAAGAGCATTGGCTGATCTTCCAAGAGGAGTGGGTTTAATTCCCAGCAACCACATGGCAGCTCACAACTGTCTGTAATTCCAGTTCCAGGAGATCCTCACACAGACATATATGCAGGAAAAACACCAGTGCATAAAAAAATAAATAATTTTTAAAAATAAATTATTTTTTTTAAGTTCAAAAGATTTATTTTTGCCAAAAGTATTCAGAATGGCAAGTACTACCTTGTCCACTGGTCACATAAAATGCAAAAAAAAAGCAGCATTATAATTTTTTCGTAATCTTTCAGACCAAGCCTTTTATTTATCTGCAATATTATTTCATTAATTTTACAGAACATAGATTCAAAAATCTATCCTGTGCAACTGACAACTACTAAAACTTCACAGTGGTGAAAGGGGCAAACAGTCTAAGAAGCTTATGAAAGCGTTCTGTCTAGGGAGGATACAATAAAACACTAACAGCATTAAAAGAATCAAGTTTGTTTGCCCTTCCATCTAGAATGCAATATGTCAGGACCAAACTACTACTAAGGCCTCAAAGTATCAAGACAAAAATTCATGTGCTCAGCTAGGCACAATTCTGCATGCCTGTAATTCCAATACTCAGGAAGCCAGTGCAGGATTGTCACAAGGTTGAGTCCTGTTTAGGCTAGAGACTGAGTTCAAAGACAGTCTCTTCTTGGATTACAGCTAAAGCAGGGCCATTGTGTGATCATCTCACAAACACCCCGAACAAAAGCAGAAACCAACCAACATGTCATACATGAGAATGACTTTAAAGGCTGTTTATATATTTGACAAGTCAGGACCACATTACAGGATTTAAAATAGGCCAAGAATATGACAAAGAACTCTCTTCTCCCCAAGGAGAAAAATATTATAATTCATTTTGTAGTGTGTACCCCAGAGGGAATAAATTCTTATGCTCTAAAATATGTTTGTAATATGCCAGTCTTTATCTGTGCCCATATGAAGCAGGTTCAAGCTACTTTAAAATGTGTGTCCTAGATGAATCATTTAATAAAGGATTCTAAATCTGAAGGTTCCTCACCAAGCTAAGTTTCCTGTGTGGGCCTCCTTGTAAATAGGGACTCAAATAATCTTTACATTATAAGGTTTACTTGATTAAGGGACATAAAATATTAAAGTAAAATGCAAAGCAGTGATCCTAGATTAGTGATATGTAATTAAATGACTGATATTATTTAATGTCCATATATATACATACATATATATATGCATGCATGCATGCATGCATATGCTTATGCATACAGGTGTGACTGTCAACACCTTGATGTTGTTCCTCGGGCATTTTAACAACTTCCTTTGTTCAAGAGGTCTGGCATTTTGTCAAGTAGGCTAGGTAGACACCAGCTCTAGGGACTGTCCTTTTTCTGTTTAACCATCTCGACATCAGCCTGTGGTACCACACTTGGCTTTTTAATGGGTTCTGGAGATCCAAACTCACATCCTCATGCTTGTAAGGCAGGAACATTCTTGGTTAAAGCATCTCCCTAGTTTCTAAATGGTATTGTTAAAATACCTTCTGCGTTGCTACCCTAATGATCATGACACCTGTTGCTGGTCAGGACACGTAACATTTTCTAACGCATGAACAGAAGCTATGACTATTAGTGTGATGATTTAGAGATATATATTAATTGACAGCACACGAGTGTGTTATGAACAATCTGAATATTTTATTTAATAATCATAAATATATGAATATGTAATTAGATTGTTTTTGTTCTATGTTTCAAAGTTTACTTTGCTGAGAATAAGTAAATGTATATCTTGGGCAACTCACCTGCAGAGACTGAAGGAATGGTACCCAGACTTCACAAGGCAGTTCACTTTCAGGCACTGAAAGCAGTAATTCAAAACAACTCCTATAACACAAACAAGTACATAAGCATATAAGGAAGTTACAGTAATAATTTAGTACAGCATGAAAGCAATATGTAAGACTTTTATAATTGTTCAAACTACTTTAAATACTTAACTCTATAAACTTCTCCTTGAAATTGTTCTACTGGCTTTTCAAGTATGAAAAAAAACGAGAAAAACTATAATAGTTTGTTTACATTATTGTTTTAATAAATCTTAGAAACATGAGCCTTCCAAAAAAGTCATATCCCAAACAGTGTTATTTTGCATGGGAAGGTTGCCCATACCAACAGATCAAAAAAATTGGGATCTGGGGATATTGTGAATTTAGTTGACAGTGATAAAGAAAAGTAGCCTGTCACCCACATCAGTTTCCATCACTTGCAGAAGCAGAATGATCAGCAAGTGATTTCTTCACTTCTAAAACGGAAGTAAGAAGAGTTTCTTCTTTCTACTCTAACCACTACCCAGACACAGAGGAGGAAGAGGAGGAACAGGGACTTTAAAAAGACTCAGAAAAGCGTCAATAAAGAGCAACTGAAAATATCAATCTAGCACAACTCTCCTAAATCTTACAGAATAATCACTTTGCCTGTAGAAATTGGTATCAAGTGGCAGGAAGTGGAACCTGGTAGTGAGAACAATGGGATTAAAAGGGGAATGTTAATCTTCCACAAAAGTATGATACCAGAGACTCAGCTGAAGTCAACAGAATACAAACTGGTAGGGCTAGACAGAAATAACAGATTACTCTGACTAGCACACATCTCATTCAATAATGCAAAATTTAAATGAGACAACACCAGCCTACACCTGAACAGCTGCTGATGTTAATGGTGCAATTTTGTCTGTTATTAGGCAACAGCTAAATGACTATGGATTTTAGATAACCATTTTCCAGATCCTGTGATAATTAATTCTGATTGCCAACTTGATTAGACTGAGATTCCTCGAAGATGGGCAGAGCACACCTGTGAGTGTATCTGTGAGAACATTTCCACAGATTAGCTAAGGGGAGACTGACAGGAGGTAACCAATACTGTCTACAAACTGAGGTCCACCAGGTGGATTAAAGGACAACAATGGAGTCAGTTCAGCATGTGGACACTTTCTCTGCTTCTTTCTTCAGGATGAGAACAGCTTTGCTTGTTCAGGCCTCTTCATGAAAGACTAAAACCCCCGAAATTGAGTCAAAACAATCCTCTCTTAAGTTGGTTTTGTCTGGCATTTGGTCACAGTCACAGTAAACTGTTTAACACATAATCTACGGCTAAGAGAAAGAGGGGGAAATGGATCGGATTTATAGTACAAGCCTGAGAAAGAAAAGAGACCCTAAAGACAACTATAGATTCTGTTTAGCTGGAGCTTCACTTGGACCTTATCTCCTGTGAATTTAGGGGTGAAGCGCAGAGCAAACGGAACTGGTACTTTTGCAGAATAAATAGGGCTACTGTAAAGAGAAGTGAGGCAAACATCACAAACAACAGTACTCAATTCACAACTAATTTAAGTGCTTAAACTTACAGGACTAATCTGCCAAGCACTAGGAGGACATCTTCACATTCAGTAGTTAAAAATGGACGTGCGCTGGCAAAGCTTTGGATAGCAAGGCGGTATACCTCCAGAAGATAAACAATGTGTTCTGATGCATTCTTGTTGCTTGCATATTGCAATAAGGTCTAAAAATAAAAATTAATCATTTTACAAATAAAATAGAAACAAAACAAATTGAATGTGCACTCAAAACCACCATTTGTCCCTTCTTTCTTAACATGTACTTACACACCGTCAAGGTCTAAAAATAAAAATTAATCATTTTACAAATAAAATAAAAACAAAACAAATTGAATGTGCACTCAAAATCACCATTTGTCCCTTCTTTCTTAACATGTACTTACACACCGTCAAAAACTTTTAGGTCCCTCTTTTTTTTTTTTTAAAGCGGATTCTATAGTCACCAAATAAATCATCCCTGTGGAGTTATCAGAATACAGAATGGTCAAAATCTAAGGAGTAAAGTTATAATCCTGAGCTGGGTAGAATAAAGTTTGGTTAACATAACATTAAATTGGAGGGAAAAGGAGGGGTGCTACATGGGCACTCTCATCCCCCTTTGTAGACATTATTATTCAGATATACCCACCATAGAGGGAGGAGGTGATCTGACTGAAATCTTAATTAAAATCATAAACATCATCAGAAGGGGCAACCCAAATTATGACCCATAATAATCAGTCCCTCCTTCCCCTCCCACCCTATAAGCAAATCCCCAGGAAATAACCCAGGTCACTAGAGTGTCTCTAACTCCCATGGCCCATTGTCACTTACCCAAATCCTGAGCTATGCTATCTTGCTTTTGAATGAAGTGTTCTTGCTTACTCTTGCAATCTACACTTTATTTTAATTCCTTGAAAGAAAGACACCAAAAAAACCTGAAACTGGGCATCTCGGTGCACACCTTTAATTCCAGCTTTGGGGCAGGGGCAGGAAGATCTTGCTCAGTTTGAGAGTTTGACCTACATATTGAGTTCCAGTATAGTCAGAACTACATAGATAGAACCTGCTTCAAAACCAAAAACAAGCTGGGTGGTGGTGGTGTATGCCTTTAATACCAGCACTCAGGGAGGCAGAGGCAGGGGTATCTTTGTGAGTTCTAGGCCAGCTGGTCTACAAAGCCAGAACTGTTAACAGAGAAACCCTATCTCAAAAAAGTAAAACCAAAAAAAACCCTGATGTGACTTTATGTTCATAGCCTCACACAGTCTAACTGGTCTGCAGAGCTCCTAATAAAATTAGGCTTTTAGTTAGGGCTATTCCTATAGCTAAATCTTATTTTCAGAAGGCAGCTTGATTATGAGTGAAATTTATATTACCTGAAGTTTTTACCCTCAGAATAATCTGTTAACTTATTATCTTAGAATTTTCTGTCTAAAGACCTATATGGCAGGCAGGCAGGTGCACACACTGGTACACACAATTGTTTTTAAAACTACAAAGAAATACACTAACAATACAGGATTCCAAACTTTCTACACCTTATAGTGTTCATGTTAAGATCCCTTTCTGAGCTGGGTGGGATGCACACACACCTGTAATGTCAGGGCTGTAATACCAAGAGTTTTTGCATGAGGGTCAAGAGGTTAAAGGTGATCTTTAACTTCACAGTCTGAGGACAGACTGGGTTACATGTCAGCCTACCTCAAAACAACAATAAAATCAAGAAAAGATCTCTTCTGATCTTTTTAATCACTTTTGATTAAAAAAAAGAAGCCCTCAAAAGATATACAATAAACCATCAGTGCATGTAGTAAAAATGAATGGCCACCGAGCTACAACTAAATGGTCTTCAGTATTTTCAGAAAAGTAATGTATCAACTAATCAAATCATCTCCCCCACAAAGACAGGGTCTCATGTGGCCTAAACTGACCTTATCCACCTTGAGGCCTGGAATTGCAGGTGTGTCCACCATGCTCAACTGCTGCTGGGCTGGAAATCAAGCAAATCAGACTGGCACTCCACCTACCAAGCTACCACCACAGTCCAAGTTTCTCACCTTCAAATGTCCAAGACTTGGGATTTGTTTTTGTTGTGTAGACTTCCTTCCGTGTCTATTTCTTTATTTTAATTTTTAGACAGGGTTTCTCTGTGGCTTTGGAGGCTGTCCTGGAACTAGCTCTTGTAGAACAGGCTGGTCTGGAACCCAGAGATCTGCCTGCCTCTCCCTCCCCAGTGCTGGGATTAAAGCACCGTCTGGCTCTTTATTTATTTTTAAAGATTTTGTTTTACTTTATTTTGACACAAGGTTTCAATACACAGCTTTGGTTGGTCTTATATTCACAAGAATCCACTTGCCTCTACCTGTGAGCATTGGGGTTAAAGGCCTGTACACTTATGCCTGGCATTTTATTTTATTTTTAAGTGTGTGCACTTGGGTATACACTTGAGTGCAGGTGGCAGAGGAGGCAACCTCTGGACCTGCACCCCTTGTGAGCCAGCCAGAACCAACTCAGGTCCTCTCCAAGTGTACTATAAATGCAACATTTTTGTACATAAAAGAATCAATGCATAGGGTGAGATGACCACAAACACAGGACTGAAAATGCTAGCATGCAATGGTTATAGGATTGTGGACTAGGTTTCTACCATCTTTTGGGTGGGGGGGCTTTTCGAGACAGGGTTTCTCTGTGGCTCATCTTTATATTTTATTCTGTTAAAACTATCAAGAGGGAATAATTTCCAGATGGTCACATTTTATGCAAGGCATACATTCTAATTTCAATACTCATTTCCCCCACAAAAGTCTTAACTAAATATTAGGCATTTAGTATAGAACAGGCACTTTTCTAAGGACTTTCACCCTTTTACAGTCAGGAGTCATATGACAAAGTTTGAGTCAACAAGGGATCTGTGATGACCATCTTTTAAGATTATAGGAGAGGCTGGGCATTGGTGGGCATGCCTTTGATCCCAGCACTCGGGAGGCAGAGGCAGGCGGATCTCTGTGAGTTCGAGACCAGCCAGGTCTACCAAGTGAGTTCCAGGACAGCCTCCAAAACAACACAGAGAAACCCTGCCTTGGGGGGGGGGGGGGAGCACTGAATGCTTTTCTGGAGGACCCAGGTTCAATTCTCAGTACCGACATGACTCCAGTCCCAAGGGATCTCATATCCTCTTCTGACCTTTTAATGTACCAGCCAGACTTGTATGCAAACCAAAAACCCATAACATAAATATCAATTTTAAAACAGAAAAGAATTTTGTCCAGAAGTATGCCAATGCCACACAGTAGGAAAGGGAGACAAGCCTAAGACTGGACCAAATCTCTACAGTCTGTCTGGGCACTTAGGTCACTGGATGGCATCATCAGGGTAGAGAATACACATTATGTGGAGAATCCCAAAATCCCAGAATGAAGCACACGAGAGGAAGGTGGATCTCTGATCAAGGCCAGCCTGATCTATATTATATAGCTCATTCTAGGATAACTATGCCACTAAAGAAACCCTGCCTCAAAAATTGTGTGTGTGTGGGGGGGAAGATATGCACATGCTCAGCAACCTTGGCAGTCAGAAAACAGCTTCAGATCCCCCGAAACTGGAGTTACAAGTGGTTGTAGGTCCTGGGAAACTAACCAAGAACAGCAAGCATTCTTAACCAATGAGATTCTCTCCAGGCCCCCCTATAGTTTATCTTGAAAAAGCTACTCAAGGGTATTAGTCCACTGCCTTATTTATTACAAACAATAAAAAGCATTTGTGGCTTTTGATGTATAGCATAATTTATTCATATACTCCAGAATTCAGACCATAAATGATTAACAAAGTATTTTTGTTGGGCAATACTGATTTGAATAAAACTGGCTTATAGTTAAAAAATGGAGCAGAAAATTTTCTGTGGTTTGCTAGTTTTACTATAACTTTCCATGTTTGGATGTATAGATATACAGATGCCATAACGATATGTCCCAACTTGTCAACAGTATCTAGTATAGTAACAACGTACAAGTTCTGAGCCTAGAAGCAATAAACTAGATACACCATATAGCTTTGATGCACACTGGGTTCTTTATGGCAACTAATATTCTATGGTGTACATACAATGATAAAATTGCCTAACCACACATTTCTCAGAATGTCTCTTGGCCTTAGGTGGGAGGGAGACAGAGACACACAGAGAGAGAAACAGAGAAGGGGGGGTGGTGGGGGGGTGTTGTGCTGCTGAGCACAACAGCATGGTAGGCCCTGGCTAGCAGCTGCCTGCTTACAATGAGGAAGTGTCTAATTAAAACCCTAACTCTTGCACCTTGTGCTGCTACTTGCATCCAACTCACACTTTCCACATTAGCTACATCTTTAAAAAAAAAAAAAAGTACTGATAGGGTCTCTAGCCAGCCTCAAACTTCCCATTTAGGCAAGGATGACGTTGAATTTCTGATCCACTTGGTTCAAATTGCTAAATGCTGAGATTATGGGATTATAGGCTTATTTTATGTGCTACTGGGTGGGGGCCAAATTCAGGGCTTCATGCACAGTAGGCAAGCACATTGTAGGGGGGAGACTTACTTGTCACTTCTACCACTGAGCTACATCCCTGACCTTCAGCTCATTTTTTAAGATTAAGAATGCAGATTAAGCTGGGCATTGGTGGCGAATGCCTTTAATCCCAGCACTCGGGAGGCAGAGGCAGGCGGATCTCTGTGAGTTCGAGGCCAGCCTGGTCTACAAAGTGAGTTCCAGGACAGCCTCCAAAACAATACAGAGAAACCCTGTCTCGAAAAACCAAAAAAGAATGTAGATTTATGCCTTAAATCATCCAGTGTGTAAATGTTGAACAGATAATCTGAATAGTCAGCTGGCTCCAAAGCACGTCCTTTATCACTATTCTTTATGTCTTCTGAGAATACATCTCCACTATTTTTATAATAAATGCTTATTTCCAAATTCTGACTTTCCTCCTGATGCACTACTTTTATTTAGTATTTGCAGCCACTGTGGCATGGCCATCATATGGCTCTCTTCCTGAGAGTGTGCCATAATTCCAGCAATAGTGCTCAGTGACATCCAATACTCTGCAATGCTGTGGTTGTCGGTGAAGTAGCTCAGTTTAGGTAGAATGTGTGCCTAGCAAGCACACAGCTCTGTATTTTGATATCCTAGCAGCACTATATGAGATGGACAAGGTTTACTGGCCCAATGTCCCAACACTTGAGAGGTGGTGACAGGAAAATTAGGAGTCCAAGTTCATTCTTAGCCAGCTGTAAGAGACCCTACCCATCGGCCCACCCAACTACTCATCCCCACATGCTGGTGGTTCATCACAAAACTGAAAAGATAGCTACTGATATTTGCACAAAATATCTTGTTTTGATTTAAATTTCTTAACACATGAAATTCTAAATCTACCTGGGCGGTGGTAATGTATACATTTAATGCCAGCACTCTGGAGGCAGAGGCAGACAAATCTTTGAATCCAAGGTCAACCTCAGCTACACAGAGAAAACTTTTCTTGAAAGAAAAAATGAAATTCTAAATCTGAATGATGCTGAAAAGGGTAAGTTCTAGGGGGAGTCAGCAATTCAATCTCATCCCTGAAGCAGAGGGCAAAGTTTTCCAGTGAAAGGTAAGGGTATGAGAGGACTTCAAAAAACGATAGGACTGAGACTTAAATATCAATTAGCAATGAGGTCTGAACAGTCTCTGAACCTGACCGGGAAGAGAAGATATGGCTGCTCCAACTCAGGAAGTAACTAAGTAAATAAAGTTCAGTCTTCTCTCTGTTCTGCTATCATGATCCAACTCCTACTCAGGACGTTAGTTATAGCTGCTTTTTGAGTTCAGAAATCTGGCTTACTTGTTATCTACCTGTCTATACTTTTTTTTTTTCCGAGACAGGGTTTCTCTGTATCGTTTTGGAGGCTGTCCTGGAACTCGCTCTGTAGACCAGGCTGGCCTTGAACTCACAGAGATCTGTTCTGCCTGCCTCTGCCTCCCGAGTGCTGGGATAAGTGTGCACCACCAACGCCCGGTTGTCTATACTTCTTTCTTCATCCACACTCTGATAAACATTCCACTGGATTCCATCCACCATCCTCATCTCCCCAGACTATTTTAGATAGTGATCCTGTCATGAGTCAAAAATATGCTTTCTAGCTTCATCTAGTTTTCACTTTTAAAATGCCTTTCTTTTGCCATAACAGTAGTATGTCTTTAAAAACACAAATTTTTCCATAATGCTGAAATACCACCCAGAAACAGATCACCGTTAACAGTCAAGTTTTGGAATTTCTTCAATGTATACATCGAAGCATTTTATGCTGATACTCTTATCTCTACATTTATTGTAGGGCTTCCATTGACTTCATTTTTATTTCTGCTGAGTGACCACAATGCTCAATTTGGCATGCTAATTATATCTCTAGCCACACTGTAGATTTTCACTGTTCTTAATGTTGTACAACCTTGTACAGAAACTAGTTTCATTTATGGACATCATTGTTTCTAACTTTTGATTTTTTTGAGACAGGGTCTCACCATGTAACCAAGGCTGGCCCTGAAGCTCAGTATGCACCCCAGGTTGGACTCGAACTCACAATCCCCCCTCCTTCAGTTTAAATGCTGGGCTTACAGGTGTCTACTATCATATCCTGCCCTGGTGTTTTAACTGCAACATTGTATATAACATTAAGATAAGTTCCCCTATGTCTAAGGTTTTACTTCATGACTATCTTATTTTATTGCTTTAAGTTGTTCTTTGACAATTTAATAAATTATATTTAAGGCATTCCATCTACGCTCTCGTATCTCCCACTATTGCTGTGACCTTTTTCACATCCTTATCTCTTTGTTTTGTTTAGTGACCACAGGACTGAAATTATCTACTGGAACTTGGTGGTCCCATGACTATTTTCTTAGAATGGACTATAAATAGAATTTCTGGTTCCATAACTTCTAAGGCTTTACACAATATTGGATTATGCTCCAGAAAATTCACTAAAATTTACATTCCTATTATTAGTATAAGATAGTGACATGCTGAAGGACTACCATGTAAGACTGCCTACCACGTCTGTCTGATCTAACATCCATCCCTGTGACTATCAAAGCCTTTAAAATGTACTCTTGGTAAACCACTAGCACCTACCACTCCAAGAGCTAAGAATGTCAGACAGCATTTACACCATAACAATCCAGTCTCCCTACTCTACATTGTTGGAATCTGTGGTCCTCAGCAACATATCTGTTAAATGCCTTTCTTTGATCTATAACCACCAAGTCTAATGTGTAACCACCTCTACAATGGAACACAGCATTGGCTAACATAAATCCATGTTCCCAGACCACTGTCACTCATATTTGGCTCTAGAACAAACTATCCCTTTGAGGTAAGAGGTGTGTTTTTTGCATAGACAAAAGTTCGGCTTAATGGAAAAACACAGTATCTTACTTATTTGGCTTACAATGCTTTTATTATATTTCTGCTGGTTCTTCTTATTTTTTGAGGCAAGGTGTAGTTCAGGGAGTAGAACCCAAGAATTCCTGCACACTCAGCAAATACTCACCAATTGAGTTATAATCCTAACCTCCAAAGTGGGTTATTTTTAAATTCCAGATTTCCCATATAGGCATTATAATTCTAAACATGTAAGGGGGGAAAGACATGTTTTTTAGTTGTTTGAAAGCTGATCTCTGACCCATCTTAAACATGGAGCCATCCCAAGCCCCATTTTTAAGACAACCCCTCCAGGATTCTTTTGTGTTTAGTCTGGCAGTGCTACAGATGGAACCCTGGGCCTCATTCATGTTGACAGTATTCCACTGAGCAATTAAGAGTTGAGGTGGGATATATATCATAACTATCATCTGCACAAAATTACACCTACAGTATATCCATACTGTTTTGCTATTGTCACTAGCACTTATCCACAGAACTTGGAATATTGAAAATTTATTTTTAGAAATAGAAAAGAATTCCAAACTGGGCATAGTGATGCATGCCTTTAATTCCTACATGTAAGAGGCAGAGGCAGCCGGGCGGTGGTGGCGGCGCACGCCTTTAATCCCAGCACTAGGGAGGCAGGGGCAGGCGGATCTCTGTGAGTTCGAGGCCAGGCTGGACCGACAGCCTCCAAAACAATACAGAGAAACCCTGTCTCGTAAAAACCAAAAAAGAGGCAGAGGCAGACCTATCTCTGTGACTTCTAGGCCAGCCTGGTTTACACAGAGAACCCTTGTCTTGAAAAACCAAAGCAAACCAAATCAACCTCCACATTCTCTACACTCTCCAAGCCTTAGCAAGTACCACTCTTCCTGTCTTTTTATGTGCAATATCACTTTCATAATATATTGTTTGAAAAGAGCAGAATGTGTGTTATTGACAGTAAAGCAGACAAACAGAATGATACAGAATCCAGAAATGAGTCCTATACATATGCCTACTGACTCTCACAAGGCACAAAATTAGCTCAATAGAGAAAGGATATGTTTCAACAAAGTGTTTAATTAGAAATTCATATTTTTACAAAAGTAATATCCACCCATGTCTTACACTAAATATAAGAATTAATTCAAAAGAACCATGTCTGACTTTTAAATCCTAAAAACTATAAAACCTCTAGAGAGGAATCACAGAAGGTTATCTTAATATTCTGGGGGGGGGCTTTCTTTAGACAGAAGATGAAAAATACAACCCAAAGGAAAAGTGGAAAATTGAACTTAAAACTAAGAACCTATGTTCTTTGAAATAACTGTAAAAGAAGCAAAAGGAGAAGAAAATCTTAATCTAACAAAGAGCTTTTATCTAGAAACATAGACACTTTTCTCAAATCTCAATAGTATGAAAAAAAAACCAATCTTTTAAAATGCCAAAGACCAGAACAGACACTGGACCAGATATAGACTGTAAAAATAAGCACAAGAAAAAAATACTAAACATAACTCATAAGGGAAATGCAAATTGGAGCTTCATCAAGCTACCACTAATTTTAGAGTAGTGACAGTTTAAAATGTAGGTGCCAAGTGTCTATCAGGAAGTAAAAAACAGACTTCATACTTTGTTGATGGGAGTGTAAAATGGTACAACCTGCCAAGGGATCCAGCTGTTACACCTGAAAAAAGGAAAAAAGCCTCTGTCCACACAAACAATAGCATCCACAAACTAGAAAACACCCAATATTTATCAACAGCTGGATATTAAAATTATAGCATATCCATACCAAGAAACCAACTATCTATACAACATGAATATTTATACAACATGTATTTCAAAATAATTACACTGCAAGAGGCTAAACAGATGCTCTTCCAGGACCCAGATTCAATTTCTAGCACCTACATGGTAGTTTACAAACTCCACTTCCAGGGGATCTGACACCCTCATCTAGCCTCTTTGGGCACTACATAAACATATATAGGCAAAAAATATATACATAGTCCATTCTGGTAATCCCAGGAATTTGAAGGCATGGGCAGGATTACTGCAAATTCATAGTCAAGACTGGTCTACATAGCAATTCCAAGCCAAGAAAGAAGAGTAATATTAAAAAGTCATTGTAAAAAGCACAAAGCTAGAATGCCTGGTTTGTGTGACAGAATTCTGGAAGTCTAGCAAGCTCTGGCAAGTGTTTTATGGTTGAGCTATATCCACAGCCCCAATGGGAGTTACTTTACTTATGCTCATGTTCCCTAAGGACAAGCTGGTTGGAAAGTAGATAAATAAAAACACTTGGCCATCAAACACTATTGCTGTACTGCAAATGTAACATGAACATTTGTTTAGTAGAATTAGACTTAACAAAGGCCCGTGTACTGCATTTTTGTTAAAAGGATGTGCTAAATTATTTTGAAAGTATAATAAGGCAGTTTTTCAGGCATGTATGTTTGGTCAGTTGGAAAATACCATCTACTACAAGAAATGTAGTAGGCATGGTGGAGTGGTACATGCATTTAATCCCAGTACTAAGAACAGAAGCAGGCTATTCTCTAGTTCCACCCAGTCAGGATATATGCTGACACCCTAAAATAAAAGTCTATAGTCACTTCAAGGTCAGCCCAAACCACACAAAACCATCCTAGCTTCAAAGCAATGCAAAGCAAAGCAAACAAAACACAACACAGGTGTTAGGGCCAGCAAGATGGCTCAGTGGGTAAAAGTGCTTGTCACTAAGGCTGATCCCTGACCTACAGTGTGGACCTAAACAAACTTATGATAGTTGTGTTCTTACTTCCACATGGGCACTGTTGCTTATATTCTCCTTCTATCTCTCCTCTCTCTCCCCCCAACCTCTCTCAATAAAAATAAAATGAAAAATTTTTAAATAGGTAGATATGCTAAATGACTTCCAAAGTTCTTATTTCAAACACAAAATTCTACAATTGTAGAAACATGGCTTTATTTTTCCCAGGGACATAAATTTTCGAGGTTATAAATTCCAATAATTTTATATGTATACTGTAATGCAAGCCTGCAACCCCAGCACTTGGGAAGTCAGGAGGATAAGGAGT
The DNA here is from genome assembly GCF_017639785.1 of Mesocricetus auratus. NCBI lineage: Eukaryota > Metazoa > Chordata > Mammalia > Rodentia > Cricetidae > Mesocricetus > Mesocricetus auratus. The sequence goes on along the minus strand of NW_024429197.1, from coordinate 20,662,470 downwards.
CAGTCTGAACTAAGACAGACCCTGTCTCAAAAAAAAAAAAAAGGAAAAAGATACACATAATTTAAATATAAAATAAGCAGATAACCAAGGCTTTAAAAAAAAGCTTCACATAAAATAATCTATGGTAGCCTGATGTGAAGGCACATGTCTTTAATCCCAGGGAGTCAGGGGCAAGTGGATCTCTGTGGGCTCAAGGCCAGCCAGAGAAACCCTACCTTGAAAAACAAAAATAAAATAAAATAAAATAGGGTCGGAGGAAAGGTTCAGTGGGAAAAAAATGCATTTGGCTGCCTTCTAACTGCCTTTGCCTCCTGAGTGCTGGGATTAAAGGCATGCACTACCAATGCCTGGTTAGAATAGAAGATTTTAAGTGCAAACTCCTATCAAAGGTACATAATACACATGCTCTATAGTTCATAACAATGAAACACCAGGCCAATTCAAGCATGCATGATATCTTCTCTACACTTACTGCTAGATTGTTATGGGGAAATATGCTCTAAATTAACATTTGCACTTACAAGTCCTTTAAATTAGAAATCAAGACTTGACTACAAAGAACAAAAGCCAAATTAAAAGAGTAAAATTAAAACAGCTCATGTAAACAAGCAATCTTAAATTAGTAGTGAGGCTTCCATTGGGATAGGAATTTACTCTAGAGGGTTGAATGATAGTTCATCAGGGGCACAAATATAATCTTAAATACAGTCTTTAAAAAAAAGAAAAGTAAAACTCATCCCTGGGGGCTGGGGATTGGCAGAGGGCTTGTTTAGCCTGCAAAAGGCTCTGGGTTTGATCCCAGCACCACACAAACCAGGGATGGCAGTTGACTACTACGCTAGCAATCTAGAGTCAGGCAAGCGAACTCAGTTTGAGGCCAGCCTGGGCTACAAAGTGAGTTCCAGGTAAACCTGGACTAGAGTAAGAGGGGTCATCATTCCTTTTATACATTTCTGGTTTGGCAGTATAATTATACAATTTATTAATACAGTATAAGATTTATATCTGAGCCAGGCATTGGTAGTGCACACCTTTAATCCCAGCACTCGGGAGGCAGAGGCAGGAGGATCTCTGTGAGTTCGAGGCCAGCCTGGTCTACAGAGTGTGTTCCAGGACAGCCTCCAAAGCCACAGAGAAACCTTGTCTTGAAAAACTTAAAAAAAAAATTTTACATCTGAGCCCAGTGACATGAGCCTGTAATCCTAGGTTGGAAGAATGCAAAGTTTTAAGGATAGAACAGTTAATTGAGTAAATTCAAGACCAGTCTGGACAACGTAGTGAGATCTAGTTTCAAAATAAAAGGTGTAAGGGGATAGATAAATAGTTCAGTTAGTAGCAAACTGTTTGCTTAGCATGTAGGAAGGCCCAGGTTCAATCCCTAGTACCACACTCACACACAAAAGATATATTCAATTACTTTGATAAGAATAAAACAGACGACACCTAGAGCTGACTGAAATTCAAATTCATGTATACATCCCTTCAGTGGCACCCTATGTCCCTGTTTACAAATCTGACACACATAAAAATGTAAGAAAGTTATGGTTTAGTGTTCCCAAAGTCTAGTAGTACTGATGTGTAAAAGAGAAATCTCTTCAAACCAGGGTGAGATGACACTCACCTTTAATCCCAGCACCCAAAAGGCAGAGACTATTTGGTTTAAATGAGAGTGGCCCCCATAGGAGGAACTATTTGAGAAGGATTAGGAGGTTGGCCTTGTTGGCTTTGAGGTTTCCAAGTGCACACCAGTAGACTCTCCACCTCACTTTCTGCCTGCTGCTTGTGGTTCAGAAGTAAGCTCTTGGCTACTGCTCCAGTGACAGGCTTGCCTGCCACCACTCTACCATGGTGATCATGGACTCACCTTCCAAAATTGTAAGCAAGTCCCCAAATAAATACTTTGTTCTACAAGATTTCTTGGTCATGGTGTCTCCTCACAGCAATAGGAGAACAGTAACTAAGAGACCAAGCATTTCTAAGAAAAACAAAAGACAAATCTCTCACTGACACAATCCATCACCACATTGTATCATCACTTCCTAATCGCTTTAGCAGATTCTGTGCCTTAACTCTTTGGGATATACTCTTTGCCTTTGTTGTTATTTGCTTGCTTTGTTTTGTTTCAGAGACAGGGTCACATGTGACCTGGGCTAGACTCTTTCCCTATCTAGCTAATGCTGGCCTTAAACTCCTGATTCTCCTGCTTCCACTTTACAGTAAAGTAGTAAGCCACCATACACTGCTATGTCTGGTTTTTGTAAATATAAGAAAATATAGGATTTTAAGACGAGAGCCTGGTGTAATGATACTCACATATAATCTCAATATTAAGAAATTAGAAATCTAAGCTATAAAATAAGACCATTTTCTCAAGAAAATCACAAGATTGCAGGATAAATTTAATAATTAGATAAAATCTAGTTTTAATGATTTAAATGACATTTTAACAAGATACATAAAATAAAAACAAAAGTCTAAGTAAGGTATATTACGGCTTTCAGCCTCTAAATGCATGGGCATGATCTGTGCCCCACCTACCCCCAAACCAAGGAAGGCCTCTGGAAGGTGGCAGGCATTCAGATCCTAATAAAAACAAAGCACCTAAGAAGCTTTGGCAATCTTCATGGTCTTATACTTACCTGTGTTTTCTATTTACCTATTTTCATTATCAATGTTCAAAAGAATGAGATGTACAAGATGAAACATACACAAAGAAACTTCAAGTCAGGCATGGTGGCCCACACCTTTAATTCTAGCTCTTGGGAGGCAGAGGCAGAGGCAGAGGCAGAGGCAGAGGCAGAGGCAGAGGCAGAGTGGCAGAGGCAGCCAGGCAGGCAGATCTCTTGTGTTTGAGGCTAGCTGGTCTATGAAGAGAATTCCAAGCCAGCCAGGGCCACATATTGAGACCTTGCTATACTGATCTTGGGTATACACCCAAAACACTGCCTTACTACAGACACTTCTTCACCCATGTTCACTACTGCTCCACTCATAACAGCCAGAAAATGAAAACAGCTTAGCCAGCATCACCTGATGATGGGCAGATAATGAAATGTGATAAATTTTCACAATGAATATTATCCAGCTGTTGAGAAAACAATCATCCTGAGGTAAATGAGACTCAGAAAGACAATATTGCATGTTTTCTTTCATATGGGAGTGCTAGCTTTGAATCTTTGGATGTGTTTCATTTGGAATACTCAGGTCAGAAAACTACTGTCATAAAGGAGCTAAAGGAAATAATGGGAAAAGAAAGGTTGAGTGAAGTAGGAGGTCAGGGTCAAGGAGGGAATGTGGAGATCCATTAACTAAAGACCTTTTGAAAAAAATCATATGGAAACCTACTGTAGAAACTTACTGAAATATGTACATACACATATTTAAATGCGGCTACCCTAAAACAGGGCAACAATAACCCTACTCGATACCACAGGCTACAAAAAAAAGCAAAATACCAGGGATAGTTGGTTACTTCTTTTGGGGTTGTTGATTAGTGGGGTCCTATAGAACTTCAAAATATTACAGGTTATTGCCTTTGCTCTTGGTTATGCTCCAGAATTTGACAGCAAGACCCTACCGTAGGGGAAGGGGGGAAAGACGACAGAGTGAGAGGTGGGAAAGGCAACTGTGGTTGGTATATAAAATGAATAATAAAAAAGACCCTACTCTGAGAAATCAAGCTGGTACTCAATTGAATACTTCATCTTGATAGTCCTGCTTTCATAGTGCTGGAATGTGCTAGATGCACACTACCAAGGGAGAAATTAAATAACCATTAATCTTACCCAGCCATGCCTCAAGAGCTACAGTACTGACTGGCCTGCTTACAACACACTTACTGGTATAATAGTGACACAAATTTTATAGGTGTAACCAAACACTTAAATTGGATTTAAGGATCAATTCACAAGGTGAAACCAAAACTTGGAACTGTTACTGGGGTCAAGAACCCATGGCCCTATTATACTGACAAATGGACATAGCAGTAAACTGACTAATAACTCATCAATATACTCATCTCCCAATCCTCACTGGAGAAGTTTCTTTCTTTCTTTCTTTCTTTCTTTCTTTCTTTCTTTCTTTCTTTCTTTCTTTCTTTAAAGTTTTTTGAGACAGAGTTTCTCTGTGTAGCCTTGGCTGTCCTAGAATTCAAGAGATACACATGCCTGTGTCTCTCAAGTGCTAGGATTAAAGATGTACATCACCACCACCTGGTCATAGAAGCTTCTTGAAGTAATTAATAAAAATTTAACACAAGAAAGCATAAACAAGACCCAGAGAAGCTTATATCAGACAAAATCCCAGCATAGAGGTTAGTAGGCACCAAATACTACCCCTAAATGAAGGTTTATCAGCAACTGATAGCTATTCAAAGAGAGCTTTCTGTAAGATTAACCCCTGAAGTAGGGTGTAACCCTTGGTAGACTGATTATGTCCCAGGGAATGGTCCCATTCCTAAGAGTATCTGGGCAGCACAAATTGGATTGTATGGGGGATGTAGAGGGACAAAGCTGGGTGGGTGGGAAGGTGGGGATAGATTTGGAAGAATTTGGGGTAACAAATATAACCAAAACATATTGCACCAAAATTCTCAATGAACAAATAAAAATTTAAAAGAAAATTTAAAATAATTTACATGGAAAACAGTCATTACTTCAATGCAAATTTAGAAGATGAGAATGAGAACATGCTTTTAACATTAAAAGTATGAATAAAGTTTAATAATAACAAATTAGCAAGGATCTATAGGGACTAGGGACTCAAAAAATGATGGACATATACATTCAATTTATATTAGTAGACTAGTACCCAACAATACTTTAAAAACTTGTGTTTTTGTACATAGGTGTTTGGCATGCAAATATATCTGTGCACAATGTATGTACAGTGCCCATAAAGAGCAGAAGCCGGTGTTGGATCCGCGTGAGGTAGTGTGAGCAGCCATTTAGGTGCTGGAAATTAAACTCAGATCCTCTGAAGAGCAGCAGGCAGTGATCTTAATTACTGAGGCATCTCTCTCCAGCCCCCATCAACATTCTTTTTAATCTAGGAATTTATGCTGCACATATAAGCAATGAAACAACATTTAAAGAGGTTCTCTGGAACATCTGTGATAACAACCAAAATGCAACACATATGGTGAATTATGGCGCTACCAAATACAATGGGTATAGGCCCAGCACTCAGGAGGCAGAAACAGGAGGAGCAGAAATTTCAAGGCCAGCACCAGCTACTTTAAGATCTCCATGCCAATGTAGCTTACAATGAGACCCTGTCTCAAAGACAAACTACAAGATGAGGGCTTGTGAAATGGCTCTACCAAAATGCTTCTCATATTATCTGTTTATTTTCCCTAAACCCATAATGTGCACAGTGGAATGAATGCATTATATAAATACAAGCTAGAGCTGACAATGTTCTCTAGTAAGTGGTCAGTCTCCTACCTGGTTCTTTACCCCAGACAGGTGTTCCTTTAAAGTTTTTGTCTCTTGCAAGTAACATGTAGTTCTTACACTATAGCTCCTTCAACTAATTATTTGAGGTGGGCAGTGGGGACAGAAGACAACTCAGCAGTTAAGACATCGTAATGCTCTTTCAGAATACCAGTATACCCAGCAGCTATCTGTCATACTTGTAACACCAGCTTTTCTAGCTTCCGAGGCAAATCTGACACCCTCTTCTAGCCTCCTTGGGCACTCACATGCATTCAAGAACACAAAATACACACATAGTAGGACACGCCTTTTAAAAATATCATTTATATGTCAGCATTGTACTATTAAATACAAAGCAGTGGCTCGTGACAGTAACCACAGAACTTTGGAAGCAAAGACAAGTGTGGCTAGCCTGGTCTACATAGTGCTCCTCCTGGCCAGCTAAGGATAGTTAGATCCTGTCTTGAAAGGTGCATATGTGTGCGTGGGGGGGGGGGTAACAGAGTAAGACACTTTACAGGTATTTTAAAAAATGCAAGCTATAGATGAGGCCATTCAGAAAGCAAGAAATATGTGAAAATAAGCTACAAATAGGAGGAAGCCAACTAAAATATTGATGGCAAGAAAAATAACAGTTGAAACTAAGTGTCAAACAAACAGGAAAGGAAGGTAACACTTGTCAAGCATTGAGGCTACCAGGCAAAAATAACTTCCCGTATTAGCCCACACTGAACCCTAGCTAGCCGTTGTAAAGCAGGGACAGAAGGATCACAAGTTAAAGGCCAGTTTGGTATACTTGATATATACATGTGTATATAGGAACACAGACAAAATGCCAGTCAGGCAGGGTGATTCACAACACATTCCTATAATCCCAATATTCTAATGCCTAACATGGGACGTAGGTTTGCTTTGTTTTGTTTTCTGAGACAAGTTCTCCTGCAGCCAAGGCTGGCTTCAGACTGGCTTTATAGCTGAGATTGACCCTGAACTTCTCATCCTAAGTACACCACACCTAGTTTAGTGAGTTCTAGGTACTGAACTCAAAGCTTCAGACATGCTAGAAGCAGTCTACCAAAGACCACATCGTGAGTCCAACCCTAAAATTCCTAGCCTCCGGACTCTACTTCCTGAGTATTAATTTAATTAGTGCAGGTGTGCATACCCTACCCAGGGCTTCTTGCATAGCAGGCAAGCACTGTACCAACTGATTTACATTCCCAGACTATTCTCAGTGTTTGTCTGTTTTGTTTTTTGAGATCTAATACAGTCCAGACTGACTTCAAACTCTGGATTCTATCTCTCAAGTGCTGGGATTAAGGTGTAAACCACCAAAACCAACAGACTATTTCAGAAGCCCACCTGAGCCGGGCAGTGGTGGCACACACCTTTATAATCCCAGCACTCGGGAGGCAGAGGCAGGTGGATCTCTAAGTTCCAGGCCAGTCTGGTCTACAGAGTACCAGGACACTCAGGGCTACACACTCTGTCTCAGGAAAAACAACAACAAAAACCCACCTGAAAAGTGGACCTAGTATAATGTGACTGCTTAGATGTGAGCTTAAACCTAAGTTGGGGCTGAAGTTGTAAAGATGTTTCCAAAGGTCAGAAATCTGGGTAACTCACACAACCCAAGGCATATATATATATATATATGTATATATATACATATATAATATATATATATATATTTTTTTTGGTTTTACGAGACAGGGTTTCTCTGTATTGTTTTGGAGGCTGTCAGTCCAGCCTGGCCTCAAACTCAAGAGATCCGCCTGCCTCTGCCTCCCAAGGCATATATTTTAAAAGACTGTCTTAGTAGTCACAACTTATTTACTCAAAATATAATATACTATTACTGTTCAAATTATAAATATTCCTGAGTAAAGAAAATACAATACTCAAGTCCATAGAGCTAATTTAAATGAAGACAGAATGGCAGCCCCCTCCACTTTTTGGGCTAGTTAAAAATATCAAATGGAAAAATCCTCAAATGATAATGTGTTAACTATTAAATGGCATGGCACACTGATTTAAGTAGTGTGATGAAATTTTGGGCCACCCATCTCTATCCCACTAGGGACATGGGGACATAAACATCCCTTTGTCCAAGATATTCATGACACAATGTTAATTACTGAGTAGCCAGCTCAGTTATTACAGAGCTAGTGTTCAAGTGATCCTTATATAGTAACTTAAAGTTAATGAGTTAGTCATAAGAAGTCCATCTTTCACTTGGGAGACAGAAGTGGGCAGATCTCCATGAGTTTGAGGCCAGCCTAATTTACAAAGGGAGTTCCAGGACAGCCAGGGCTGTTACAGAGAAAACCTGTCTTGAAGAAAAACAAAACCAAAAACAAACAAAAAAACATCTTTAATCTCATTCCCTCTCTTAGGAACTGTGTCATCTCACATCACAGAAAGGACACATGCTAAGATACCTTGAGAAAGAAATACCATTCATACTACCTTCACTACAGCATACTGCTGTAATTGTTCTATGATAAGGTGTTACTATCTAATTGTTCTATGATAAGGTGTTACTATCTCTGATTTATAAAGTAAGCCTATTTATTTATGTCAGTGGGAGCACATGCAAAGGTGAATTTCTTGGAAGTCAGAGAACTGCTTTGGAGAGTTCTCTCTTACTGGGGGTCCTAGGGACTGAACTCAGGTTTATCAGGCTTCGCAACAATGGATTTTACTCACTGAACCATCTCACCTGCCCCATGGGCAGGAGGGGGAACAACAGTATGTTAGCCAAGAGCTTCATAGTACCTGTAGTTTCAGACACTGACAGTTTTGGAATACATACTCTGCCCACTGAGAGCTAACTATTGTACGGCCTATTTGACTCAGAACCCTTCTACTTGGTAACTAATCCAGAAAGATACAGTACTTATTTTAACCATTAAAACTCTATGAAGTTGAGCTGGGTGTGGTGATACAGCCTTTATTTCTAGCACTTGTGAGGCAGAGGCAGGCTTATCTCTTTGAGTTGCAGCCTGGTCTAGTAGCCAAGGCTGAACAGTCAGACCCTGTCTCAAAATAACAAGTAAACAAAAATATCTGCAATGTTACTACAAAGTTAGAATCTAAAAGTGTGAAACATGTTTACTCATAAAATGACTTTGGTATTCTAACAGTATAATCACCTGCCTACTAATTTGATGTATGCTAAAAGCAGCTTAATTAAAAAGCTTGTGTTACAAATAGAGTCACCAGTTCTGAGACTTTCAAAATGTCTTAAAATTTTTACTAATTTCTTCCTTCCTTCATTGAGGAATATGCTAGAGAGTACATGCGGGAGGTCAGAGGAAAATCTGAGAAATTAGGACCTCTCCTACTACCATGTGGGTCGCCAGGGTCAAATCTCAGGTCATCAGGCTTGGCTGCAAGCGCTTTTATCCACTGAATCACCTTGCTAACCCAAACTGTGAGAATTTTGGTTTCCAAAAAAAAAAAAAAACTTAAAAAAAAACCCAACTTTTCAACAGTAACAAAAAGTATGGCATTAATCTTTTTTTAAAAAAGTTACTTCTTAAAAAACATTTATGTACAGATGTGTGGTACCATGGAGATCAAAGGACAACTTTTGGGAATGTTGTCTTTCTCCAAATGGAGGTTGAAGGCTGGGGTATCTTCCTTGCTGTGCCAGGGTCTCTGATGAGCCTCCCTGACCCCAGAGTCCAGGGCTGGAGAGACGGCTCAGTGCACTGTGGAGAGCACTAGCTGCTCTTCCTCCACCTGCCTCAGACTCCCAAGTGCTGGGATTAAAGGCGTGTGCTACACACGGTGCTTCTTGAGATAGACATTTTTTTTATGTTAACACCATGTTACACCTTTTGACAGTTTAAGTCTTTAAAATATACCCCTACCCCCAGGCATTGGTGGCACACGCCTTTAATCCCAGCACTCGGGAGGCAGAGGCAGGCGGATCTCTGTGAGTTCGAGACTAGCCTGGACTACCAAGTGAGTTCCAGAACAGCCTCCAAAGCCACAGAGAAACCCTGTCTCGAAACCCCCCCCCCCAAAAAAATTCCGCCCCAGGTTTTCTCTGCCTGTCCCGGAAGGCAGAGGCAGGTGGATCTCTGAGTTCCAGGCCAGTCTGGTCTACATAGTACCAGGACACTCAGGGCTACACACACTGTCTCAGGAAAAAAAACAAAAACCCACCTGAAAAGTGGACCTAGAATGATGTGACTGTCTACCGCCCTAGTGCTGGGATTAAATGTGTGTGCTTCCATCACTTGGCTGAACATTTCTTCCTTTTTGAGGCAGGGTCTCACTGTATAGACCTGGATGGCATGGAACTCCCTGTGTAGACCAAGCCAGCCTTAAATCCAGAGGCCTGCTTGCCCCTTCCTCTGGCTATGGAGTCCTGGGAGTAAAAGCTAGGATGACAGTTCTAAATAACCTGATGAAAACAATTTGTAATAGTAATCCCTGAAGGAGCACAGGTCAGCCCTTTATGATGATGTACTAATCACCAGTCTTTATTATGTGCTCCCAGCTTCTCACCTTTAGCACTCACACAATAAAGTGTTTCCTTTTCTGCCTTTCAAATGTAGAACCAAAGCCGGGCAGTAGTGGTGTCTTTAATCTCAGTGCTCTAGAGGCAGAGGCAGGTGGAGTTCAAGACCTGCCTGGTCTACAGAGGTAAGAAAGGGGGGGAGTGGAACCAAGAAAGCTATTCAACCAACCTTATTCATGGTCACACTTTTCCAGAGTACTTAGGTAAGGTATATTCTGAGTAGATCCAATCTGACTACCTACATGCTGGTAGATGTAACTCAAGCCCAAAAGCTCTATTCAAAACCCAGTTGTTTTCCTACTCCCACTCTCTGCAGTTAATTCCCTCTCCTCCCATAAGCTTTCTCTGTTCCTTCTCAGCTCTACCACTGGCACTGGAGAGCTGTCATCCTTGCTCCAGGTCTTCCTATGATTCACTTATATCCTTTAAGTCAGAGGGTCTATCCTAGTCAAAGTGGCTTCTCCTATTACATTCATGTGTCCCCCTCCCCCCCTCATTCTCACCAGGATACTCTCTGTATGACACTTTTCCTAATCACTACTGTCATTTCTTTTTGAGGAGTGATGTGAAGTGTGTTTTTGAGAGAGGAGGTATTACACTGTCGCCTAGCCTGGAAGCCTATTCTGAAGCCTAGGATGTCCTTCCACTTGCCTACTTCCTGTCTTGGTGCTGGGAGTACAGGTATTCAGCTCCACACTTTGCAAATACTGACATCTCATCAAGGGTAAGACTTATTCATGGTTCCTCAAACACTTGGTTAAATGTCTGGCACCATTCTAAAGGTCCTCAAAGTTTGTGGAATAAATGACTGTCCTAAAAAGAAGTATTACTAGTAAAATACCCAACAATGGAAATGCTGATTATACACACAACCACTGGAAAGATCTAATACACAGAAAAGATTAGCAGAGACAAAAACCCAAATAGGTGAGGTTCTGGGTCAGAGTGGACACAAACAGCACTCAACAGATAACTTTAAATCTGTCCAGGACTAACAACAAATTGTTCCCTACCCCAAAGTCAACTTTGTTAACTCCACAATTTTTCAGCACTCAACTGCTCATTAAGAGTCCAAGTACAAACACACTTCCATTATTTTGTATTCTCTAAGGTATGCAAAATGAGGAGCAAAGGGATGACTGAAAACTGATAGGGTGAGTACCAGGAGCAGAACTAAGAACGGCAAGCATTTTCACTTGTCAGGCGCTTGAAAACATGGAAAACACTGCAACGATCATGGAGACCAAACTTAAAAACACATCCGTAAGCATGTAGCCCCCATAGATTGGGACCCGCACAGACACGATCAATCACACGAATTCCAAATGTACAGGCCACTCTATAACATCTCTCGCCCGACCTCTTCCACCCAGTCTAATCTCCACTACAGGGTTCACCAGCTCCCAGTAGTACAAACCGCAAATGAACACAAAACAGGTCAAAGAATGGCACAAACATCTCTTCATACCTGCCCAAAATGGCAAAACAGCCCTCCCCCCCCCAAAAAAAAACCCACAACCAACCAAACGACTCAGTAATCCCTAATCGGGAAGCTGTAGAAGCCATCCAAAACCAATTGTATCTTTGGGAAGTCAAAAGATGCTGACTCTAAAGATAAGTCTCTGGCACCAGCCCACCTCTCCTGATTATTCAGAAAAACCAGGGCTTTCCAGTTTGGAGATCAGCACACTACTCAAAAAAAAAAATCATCTCCCTGCAGGAACTGGCAATCGATCCCTCAGGGGGGCAGTGGCGCTCCAAGCACCCGGGCAGGACCCAGGCAAGCAGCGACCGGGCACAGCCCTTCCAAGGGAGCTCTCTGGGCTCTCAGTACCGCCCAGCGCAACCCGCCCCGGCAGTGACTGAAGTCAGGGTTGTGGCAGAGCTGGGCCTGCCCGGCCCGGGGGCGCGGCGAGACACGGGGGTGGCGTTTTCTCCTCTAGCCCCCGGTTGCTCAGGCGCACCCGGACCCTCTTCCCCAGGCCTCCCCGGCCCTCCATCCTCGGCCAGCTAGTCGGCCCCTACCTGGCAGAAGCTCCGGCAGTAGTTCAAAGATGAGACCTCGGACACCTCCTGCTCCCTTAGCTCGGTCTCCAGCTGCCAGAGACACGGTCGCAGGCCCGGAGCTCCCGGCGCGGGAGATGCAGGGCGATGACCCCGAGCCATGGACTCAGTCTCGGTTCCAGCTCCGGCTCCCGGGACCGCCGGAGCCTCAGCCACGGCCCCAGCCCCGGCGGCGGCGGTGGCGTCTCCCTTTCCGTCCGCCATCTTCCCACGGCCCAGCAGCGCGTAGGCAACCAAACCACGTGACTCCGCCTGGCCCCGCCCCCGAACGCCGTGAATAGTGACGCACTCCCTGGCGACGCTGGCGCCAACTTTATTCCGTCACTAGGACGCCGAATGTTGGTCCTCTCAGAAGTCTCCACCGCAGCCGCCCTAGCAACGACGAGGTTCTAGCGGGCCTTAGGTTCTACAGGGGAGGAGCACCAACGACTTAGAGACAATCGAAATAATGATATTCGAGCTGCGAACTGGAGAGCGAGGGAAAGGTATCCCAGAATGAAGCTTAGAGAAAAAACATCCCCGGTTGGAGGAAAATGAAGATTATTAGGCCGGAACTGAAAACAAGCTCAAGGGAACTTACTTTATAATGGGAATGTTATTATTAGTCGTTGGAGAAAGGATTATCCAAGCGGGGCGTTGGTGGCGCACGCCTTTAATCCCAGCACTCGGGAGGCAGAGGCAGGCGGATCTCTGTGAGTTCGAGGCCAGCCTGGTCTACCAAGCGAGTTCCAGGACAGCCTCCAAAACAATACAGAGAAACCCTGTCTTGAAAAAACCAAAAAAAAAAAAAAAAAAAAAAAAAAGGGAACTTACTTTATAATGGGAATGTTATTATTAGTCGATGGAGAAAGGATCATCCAATAATTTATGGCGCTGAGACGATTCTACTAAAAGGAAGAAAATAATTGGGGGGGGGCAGGTGTGGTTTGAGACAGGGTTTCTCCCTGGCTGTCCAGGAACTCACTTTATGGACCGGGCTGGTCTCAAACTCAAAGATCACCTGCCTCTGCCTCCCGAATGCTAAGATTAAAGGGTGTGCACCACCAACGCCCTGGAAAAAAATATGTTTCTATCAATAGACAAAGTTTATGGATAAAGACTTAAAAAACGGCCAGGCAGTGGTGGTCCAGGCCTTTAATCCCAGCACGGGAGGCAAAGGCAGGCAGATATCCATGAGTTTGAGACCAGCCTGGTCCACAGAGCTACTTCTAGGACAGCCAGGGCTACACACAGAAACCCTGTCTCGGAAAAAAAAATACGCAGAACACAGTATCACATCCCAATATTAGTATCCATGAGAATGAGGCTAGAAGACGCTGAATTCAGGACACCCTGGCTTCATAGCAAAAAAACTCTGCCTCCCCCCCAAAAAAGAAAAAGACGTGTAACTGAAAAGCAGTTCTAAAGCCCCTAGACATTTGCTTCACAGCAAGGTCTTCATCAAAAGGAAAACAAACAAACAAACCCAAGCCAGGCCGGGCGGTAGTGGGCACACCTTTACAGAAGGCAGAGGCAGGTAATCTTTGAGTTTGAAGCCAGCCTGGTCTACAGAACGAGTGCCAGGAACACAGAGAAACCCTGTCTCAAAAAACTTAAGCCGGACTTGGTGGTGAATACCTTTAATCCCAAACAAACAAACAAAAGTAAGTTTAAAAAAATACATTTGCCGGGCGTTGGTGGCACACGCCTTTAATCCCAGCATTCGGGAGGCAGAGGCAGGCGGATCTCTGTGAGTTTGAGGCCAGCTTGGTCTACAGAGCGAGTTCCAGGACAACCTCCAAAGCAATACAGAGAAACCCTGTCTCAAAAAACAAACAAAAACCAAAAAGAACAAAAAGAAAACATTTATTTCTTTATTTAAGGGGAACTGTGGCGTGTGAGTGCCTGAGTGCCACACTGCGCTCAGTGGAGTGATTAGAAGACAACTCTTCAGAAGAGCTCTTCTTTCACCACCTGGATTCTGAGGAGCCCACTCAGGTCATCGGCCTTGGTGGCAGGTGTCTTTACTTGCTGAGCCATATCATTAGCCCCTAATTTGAATTTTTTAAAAAGAAACTTAAAGGAAAACGAACACAAAAAAGAGTTCTCCGGGCAAGGAAATACTAAGTACAAAAGTCATGAGGTTTGTTTTTCTTGTTTAAGAATGGCAAGGCTCCTGTAATCTCAGCACTTGAGAGACTGAGACATGGGGACCATGGGTTCCAGGTCTTGGGGGGAGGGGCACAAGAAGGAAATGCAAGGAAGAGAGAATACGGGAGAATGACAAAGCTGGTGTTGCTGGAGCCTAGTGTGTGGAATGGAGGGGTAAAAATGAGAAAGTGTGTGTGTGTGTGTGTGTGTGTGTGTGTGTGTGTGTGTGTGTGTGTGTGTGTGTGTAAGCATGGAAATGATGCAGAGGGGCTTGCAGGAGAAAAGTCCTTGAGAAGACAGCACCCAGAACACAAGAGATTTAGTCTAGTACACAAATGAGATATACACTTTTTTTTTCATTTTGGTTTTTCGAGACAGGGTTTTTTTGTGCAACAGCTCTGGCTGTCCTTGATCTAGCTCTGCACTGTAAACCAGATCTGTTTCTGAACTCAGATCTTCCTGCCTCTGCCTCCCAAGTGCTGGGATCAAAGGCATGCACCACCACTGCCCATTGAGAGATACACTTGTTTCAACTGGAGGGAATTTATAAACAATGGGTCCAGATGAAGGTAAATGTATAATTTGGTATGGGAGATTTAAGGGTTGTGGCCCCCCTCCATGAAATATAAGTCATTTTGCCAATTAATCTTTTGTGAACGTAATACAAAACAGAATCACCTGGGAGGAGGGAACCTCATAAGAGGAAATGCCTCCATCACACTGACCTATAGGCATGTCTGTGTGACATTTTAAGTGTGTTGACTGATGTGGGATGGCTTAGCCTATTGTGGGTGATGCCACTCATGGGCAGATGATATAAGGAAGTATAAGCAAGGTAGTTGAATATGGAACATGGAAGCAAATCAGAAACTTTCCTCCATAGTTCTGCCCTCTGCTCCTGTTTGAGTTACTGCCGTAACATTCCTCAATGATCAGCTGTGACTGCAACCTGTAAATCAGATAAACCTTTTCTTCTCCAACTTGCTTTGGCTTATGGTTTTGATCACAGCAATAAAAGTAGGACAGTCATAAAGTCCAAACTGAGCTTCTGAGAAAAAAACAAAACCTTGTTCAAATTGTTTTGAGAGTGAGATAGGAGACAATACATACTAATAGGTACCGGAAGACTGCAGGGCTACAAACACTCATTGACCATGTAAATTGTTTCTAGTTCTGCTCTATAAAACAAATCCTGAGTTTTGTATCCCTTTTGTTCCTGAGAAGTTACAATACAGTTAATTCATAAACACTTTATGTAGTTATACCCTGCCACATGCCAGAGACTCAGGTCCTGGAACCCTGGCTAGGGTCAGCCAGGAAATGAAGAAAATGACAACTACACAGACTTCTATACTGAATCTAGGATCAGGTAGGTGGTGGTCTCTAAATTACCACCATCACAGCAACCTGGAATCGGAACAAGTTTATTAGACACAACTCGGGGAGGATTAAGCTAATCTCTGTGGGAAGTCTCTCTGTAGACCCTAGTCTCAGGGTGTAAACATCCGAGAGGAGGAAATTGCAGTTGCTAGTCTTTACATAGGCTGATCAATTGTTCTTAAACACCTAGACTCCCAACAAAAACTTAGACATTTCCCTTGAAACCTGACCAATATGGCTAACAATTTTGTCCATATCTAAGGGTACATCTGCTGGACTTGCACTCACTCAGAGCATCCTCTGCTCCCAACAATAGCCTCTGCTATGAAAGGCAGTCCTCCGAGCAAAACAGCCACCATCTACATCAGATAAGCTGGGCCTGCTTTCAAGAGTCCATAAGAATACATCTTGTTGACTCCTGACACCTTTTCATAGAAAGGGAAAGTAAGGGGGGTCATTAAACCTACACCTGTGAGTCTAGCTGCTCCTTCCAGCCATTTGTATGCAATTTTGCCCTAGTTGCATTTGATCCCAGGGGTGTTAGAGGGTATAGGCTGGGGGGGAGGTTCACAGAAGAGAAGCTCTATGCAGCTATGTGAAAGCTATCATCTATGCTGGGTGAAAAGACTATATCCAGCTGGGTGGTGGTGGCACATGCCTTTAGTTCCAGCACTTGGGAGGCAGAGGCAGTCGGATCTCTGTGAGTATGAGACCAGCCTGATCTACAAGAGCTAGTTCCAGGACAGCCTCCAAAGCCACAGAGAAACCCTGTCTCGAAAACAACAACAAAAACAAAAAGAAAAGACAAGACTATCCAGGGTCATCCATGCTCTTACAAGTAGCCTCTCACTCATGCTTTGTAAGTAAGCCCCATAAAATCATTGGTTTTCGAGAGTGAACTTTGGTAGAATTGTACTTTGGCTTGCCATTAGGATCTTATGAGGGGGTAGATGTTGTCTAATGTCCTAGGGAAGGAATTCTTCGAACATCATAGTTCTTTTAGAATATGAGCAGAAGCGTGGAAGGTGTCCAACTCTTTTGCAGTTAGAGACCAATTGATTCGGTAGGCAGAGACTTAGACCTTCGACAACCTAGGAAACTACTGTAATTCTTGGTAGTTGGGTTTTCTGTGGGCTGAAATAACACTTTGTAGCTTGACATGTTTGATGCTGCAAATAGGTTCTTCCCATCCTATCAGAAATAAAGGCATCATGACACTTTCCTAATGGCCATACATGACCACCGAAGAACATCTTGATGGGAAAATTTAAAAGGAACCCAAGGACACCTTGACCTTTGGAGCATACTCCAAGTGTAGTGAAGGGTGACATGAAGATGGTACTCAAAGAAAGGAACTGAACAATGATATCACAAGAGTAGGGGACTATAAGGAACTTCTTAAAAATCCACAATGTAACCGGGCGTTGGTGGTGCATGCCTTTAATCCCAGCACTCAGTAGGCAGAGGCAAGCGGATCTCTGTGAGTTCAAGGCCATCCTGGTCTACAAAGCGAGTTCCAGGGGAGCCTCCAAAGCAATACATAGAAACCCTGTCTCAAAAAAACAGAAAGAAAAATCCACAATGTAGAAACCAGGGGGCTGCTGCTCATTCCCTTCTGATCAGCCTGTTCCACATTTGCCTGGAGTGTATTTTGCTTTGTTTTGCTAAATAAACTTCTCTTAAATTGTGTCTTGATTGAATTCTTTCCTTGAGGCAAAAGACAAGAGAGGAGAAACATCTTACACATATCCCATGTTCCCCTTTACTGAAGCTGGGTATTTCTCAGTACACTTATATTAACACTTAGAAGACAAGAGCATAGCCCAGATGTGATCACCTTTAATCAAAACACTGCGAGGGCAGAGGCAAGTGGATCTCTGTAAGTTCGAGGTCAGACTGGTCTATATGTCAAGTTCCAGGCCAGCCAAGACTCCATAGTGAGACCCTGTCTTTTTAAAAGAGGTGTGTGTATATGGAGGGGGTTTCAGTGAGATGGTGCCATTGTTCTACATTAATTTGAAAAATGGTCATTAGATTCACCTTTCCTTTGAATGACCTGGCAGATGGGACCAACACCAGTTCTAAACTGACCATTCAACCTACCCATGTCTGAGTCAATTTTATGACACTATTACAAATGCTTACGTTAACTTATGAAGAGAAAGGCTCATTTGACTTCTATTTAAGAAATATCAATCCAGCCGGGCGTTGGTGGCTCACGCCTTTAATCCCAGCACTCGGGAGGCAGAGGCAGGCGGATCTCCATGAGTACGAGGCCAGCCAGGTCTATAGAGCGAGTTCCAGGACAGCCTCCAAACAATACAGAGAAACACTGTCTCAAAAAACCAAAAAAAAAAAGAGAGAGAGTGAGAGAGAAATATCAATCCATAATAAATTGGTCTCACTGCTAGCATATCGAGATAGGAAACTTATAGTTTGATAAAAAAAAAACCTCTCACTTTGTAATCTAGAACCAAAAAGGGAGAAGATGGTCTAGGCCCCCAAATCCCCCTTTAGGATGCATTCTCAATTACCTAAACACCTCCCAATACCTTTCTAATAAATACATCTAAAATTTTTGAACCTGGAGATCAAGCCATGAGCTCATGGAGGATACTTAGGATTCATACTGTAAGTGGTCATGCCCATCAGTATGGAGTTGTGTTTTGAAACATGTGTTGGCAAGAACAAGGGTATGGACTCATTGTTAGTTTTCTGCATCAGAGGGGAAAAAAAGCATTGTATCTCTAAGCTGCAGTACTGAGGCTGGGTTTCTTTTTCATCCTAAGGTAGACAAGACTGCACGAAGAGCAGAGGGATGCTGTGACACCTAATGAGAAAAATCCATATTGGAAGTGCCCAGAACAGAATCAGGTGCACAGCAAGCAATCAGTAAATACTATCAATAACCTTCTCAGAGGGTTTCTTTCAGAGGGTGACTTTAGGTCCCCCTTATTGTGGGCTGGCCGCACATAACAAACACCATGGAAATTGTATGTTTTCATGACTTTGTCCAGTGCCTGAACAAAATGACAGAGGGAAATATCCATATTGGGCAGGCTTCTGTTTTGAATTTTGCAAGTTCAAGAACTAGAGTCTACAATTTCATCTACCTGCTGATCAAGTCACAAGAGTCCAGTTTACTAGTTGATCCTAAGAAAGCTGTTGTCATCCTGATAGTAAAGTCATCTTGGGAACAGAATTAGTAACAGAAGTTTCCTTAGGGAACATAGGGTAAGTGTAGAGGGAACAACCAAATCTCTGCAATCCCTCCCCATCCAATTTGAGTTACAATCACCCCTCTCCTCCACTTCTTCTTTTTCTCCTCTTCTTCTTCTTCTTCTTCTTTTTTTTTTTTTTTTTTTTTTTTGGTTTTTCGAGATAGGTTTTCTCTGTAGTGTTTTGGAGGCTATCGGTCCAGCCCAGCCTGGAACTCACAGAGATCTGCCTGCCTCTGCCTCCCGAGTGCTGGGATTAAAGGCGTGCGCCACCAACGCCCAGCTCTTCTTCGTTTTTTAAACATTTATTTATTGATATTATATGTGAATGAGTGTTTTGTCTGCATATATGTCTGTGAAACACATGTGTTCATGGTGCTAGAAGTTGAGTCCCTAAAATTGGAGTTGCAGACAATTACTAGCCACCACATAGGTGCTGGCAACTGAATCAGAGTCTTCTATAAGAACGGCTAGTGCTCTTAACCACTGACCTAGCTCTCCAACCCCAAAGATTTATTATTTTATTTTTATGTATGTGTGTATGCCATGTATGTGAGGGTGGTCATGGATGCCTGGAGAGGATGACAGATCCCCTGGAGCTGGAGTTACAAGCAGTTGTGAGTCACTGGACTTGAGTACTAGATCTGAGCTCAGGTCCTCTGGAAGAACAGGAAGTGCTCTTAACCTCTGGGTCATCTCTGTGGCCCTTTCTTCTCCTCCTTGCCTGACCTCCTCCCCAACCCCTGCTTTCTTATTTATTTTTAGGCAGTCTCATTATGTAGCCTTGGCTGGCCTGGAACTCTTTGTGTAGCCAAGTGGCCTTGAATTCCAGATACTCCTGTCTGTGCTTCCCCAGTATGCAAGTATGCTGACCTTGATGTTAACCCAGAATGGTTAAAAACTTGTGCTAGTCTGAGCCGGGCGTTGGTGGCACACACCTTTAATCCCAGCACTCGGGAGGCAGTGGCAGGAGGATCTCTGTGAGTTCGAGGCCAGCCTGGTCTACAAAGTGAGTTCCAGGACAGCCTCCAAAGCTACAGAGAAACCCTGTCTCGAAAAAACCAAAAAAAAAAAAAACCAAAACAAAAAAACAAACAAACAAACAAAAAAACCCAAAACCAGGCCGGGCGTTGGTGGCTCACGCCTTTAATCCCAGCACTTGGGCAGCAGAGGCAGGTGGATTTCTGTGAGTTCCAGGCCAGCCTGGTCTACAGAGCTAGTTCCAGGACAGTCTCCAAAAATAAAAAAAAAAAAAAAAGAAAAGAAAAACCAAAACCAAAACAAACCAATAAACAAAGCCTTGTGATACGACTACAGGCATGTGCCTTTATATCTATTTGGTCAAGGTGTTTTTTTGTTGTTTGTTTGATCTCTGGAGACTAAGTGCCCATCTGTTTTGATAATTAATGTCCAAGAAGTACCTGGTTAGATTGGCCAAGGAGTTTATCCACACTGCCCCCTAGAGGAATTTGTTTCTGAGACAACAGACTCTGGGCCCAGGTATACTTAAGAATCTTTGTAACCTACTCAAATACACTAGAGACAGACAAGGCTCCAAATCATCCCTGAATTTGTCCCCATGCAGACAAAATGCTCATCGATCCAGGAGAAAGCTAGATACCAAACAAAGTTGATTCCCAATCAGCAGAGTGTTTGTGGGAGTTCCCTTTATTTCAGGGAATAAGGGAGGGGACCTGATTGAAACATGAAGGGGATTATTTGGAGCTTGGTAGGGTTGAGTGTTTGTTTTGTTTTGTTTTTGAGTCAGAGTTTCTTGTAGCCCAGGATAGGCCCAAATTTATTATGTAGCCAAGGGTGGGCTTAAACTCTTCATCCTCCTGCATCATCTTCCCAAATGCTAGGATTATAGGCATAAGTCACCAAGTCCAAATTATATAGTGCTGGGGATCAAACCCAGAGTTTCACATATATAAAGTAAACGTTCTGCTACTAAGCTATGATTCCATCCTGGAATGTGTTGTGCTTTCAAGCATTGCTAAATGCATACTATGCTTGTGTTAGCTATAGGTGAAGTATGGGTACTTCTCAACACAGGATTGTAAGGATAATATCAGATTTTCGGGTGGTGGTGCATGATCCCAGCACTGGGGAGGCAGAGGCAGGTGGATCTCTGTGAGTTCAAGGCCAGCCTGGTCTACAGAGCGAGTTCCAGGACAGTCTCCAAAACAATACAGAGGAACCCTGTCTCAAAAAAACAAAACAAAAAACCCTAAATAATAATAACAATAATAATAATGTCAATAAATAATATCAGATAATAGATTCATATGAAATGCTAATATGATGTCTGATAACCACACTTGCTCAAGAAGCTACAACAGTTATTGCTGACGATGCAATGCCCTTTGTTTTCCTTTTTTATGTCCAGTGACAAATTTATTTTCCAATAATGAAGTCATAAAAAATGAGTTAGTTCCAGAATATGTTTGAACTCTACCCTTTTTCCTAGACAGCCCTTGTGCTTTGTTCAACATTTTGTGAAATTTTCCCAATTTTTGTCCATTGAAGCCAACTCAAAGGGCCTCCTCTCCATCTCCCTAAAGGCCATCATATCCAAGTGGGAGAGCTCATCTTTCACTTGATTCACGTATCGTATCTTTTCATTCATGGTGGGTGGGACTGTTTTAAAACAAAACTTAACAAATACTATGGTCACATCTTTTATAGCCAAGTATCACTCCACAGTATAAAGTGACCTTTGAATCATGTGCTCAGATATCATATTTGAAATGAAGCCATTTCACCTGACTCTTCTCCCTTCCACTGTCACCATTGTGATCATCATTTGACTTTTTTTTTTTGAGACAGGGTTTCCTTGTATTGTTTTAGAGGCTGTCCTAGAACTAGCTCTTGTAGACCAGGCTGGTCTCGAACTCACAGAGATCCTCCTGCCTGTGCCTCCCAAGTGCTGGAACTAAAAGCGTGCCCAACCAACTCCCAGCCATCATTTGACTTTTGAGACAGAGTCTTGATAAGCAGCCTGGCTGTCCTGGAACTTGCTACATAAACCAGTCTGGCCTTGAATTTGGGGCAGCCCTCCTACTTCTGACTCCTGCCTATTTGTATTTCAAATGTGATCCATTCACTGTCTTCCTTCCTTCCTCCACCCATTGAGGACTGAATTTAGGGTCTTGCATTTGCTAGACACTCTTTCTACCAGTGAACTACACCTTCATTCCCAGCCCTTTAAAAACATTTCTTTTATATTGAAACAGTGTCAAGTCTTGCAGTGGCAGCACATGCCTTTAATCCCAGCATTTGGGGGGCTGAGGCAGGTGGATCTCTGAATTTGAGGCCAGCCTAGTCTATAGAGCAAGTACTAAGACAACCAAAGCTACACAGAGAAATTCTGTCTCAAAAAACCCAAAAATCAAAAAACTAAAACCAAAAAAAAAAAAACAAAACCAAACCAGGGGCTATTGTCCTTGAACTCATCATTAGCCCACTTAAGCCTTGAACTTTTAGTAAAACTGCTTCAGACTGTTGGGATTACGGACCCTCTGCTACCAGATCCAGCCCTTGTTTATTTTGAGACAGGAGTCTCGTGTAGCTTGGCTGACTTCAATTTGCTATGTAGTCCAGGAGTGGCCTTTGAGCTCCTGCTCCTCCTCCTTCCACCTCCGGTGCCACCACACCCAGTATCTGTGATGCTGGGATTTAACTGAAGGCTCTGAGTGTGCTAGGTAAGCACTCTGCCAACTGAGTCACATCCCCAGCCTTGTCTCCGATTTCTAAAATGGGAAAGGGTACTATTCATGCATGAAAGTGTCATAAGGAAACCCATTATTTTATATGCTAACTAAAATATTAATTAAAAATTTAAAGTAGCCATTTGATTCATATCTGTAATCACAACACTTGGGAAGTTGATGCAGGAAGACCAGGAGTTCAAAGGTCATTCCTCAGCTATATTAATTCCAGGCCAGCGTGGGCTACAGGAGCCCCTATCTCATAAAAAAATAGGAAAGAAGTAACTCAGTATGTATCCTACTAACCTCAAATATTCCACTTCTGAAGGCTAGGATATAGGTATGAACTGCCACAATGTATTAATTCCCTTTCTTTCCTTTCCCCTCCCTCCTTCCTGCTATCTGGTTATTAGAGACAGGGTTTCATGCAGTCCTGATTGGCCTCAAATTCCCTATGTAGCTTAGAATGACTTTGAACTCCCATCTCCCTGCCTCTACCTTCCAAGGGCTGCGGTTACAGGCCTGTGCCCATATCCCCAGTTTATACAGTGCTGGGGATTAAATCTAGGGCTTCATTCATGATATGCAAGTAAACTACCATTCCCAACACATTTTCTTTCTCTTTTCTTTTTCTTTTTTTCTTTTTTCTTTTTGGTTTTTCGAGACAGGGTTTCTCTATTGCTTTGGAGGTTGTCCTGGAACTTGCTCTGTAGACCAGGCTGGCCTTGAACTCACAGAGATCTGCCTGCCCTTGCCTCCCAAGTGCTGGGATTAAAGGCGTGCGCCACCAACACCCAGACTAGCACAGGTTTTTTTTTTTTTTTTTTTTTTTTGTTTTTTCGAGACAGGGTTTCTCTGTAGCTTTGGAGGCTGTCCAGGAACTCACTTTGTAGACCAGGCTGGCCTCGAACTCACAGAGATCCGCCTGCCTCTGCCTCCCGAGTGCTGGGATTAAAGGCGTGTGCCACCAACGCCCGGCTCTTTTTTTCTTTTTGAAACAAGATGTCATATAACCTCATACAGTCTTGAATGTGCAATTTGGCAAAAGATCATCTTGAGTTCCAGGTCCTCCTTGCTGCACCTCTATTTAGAGTATTAAGATTACAAGCATTTCCCACCATACCTAGTCCTTTTTCTTCCACTTATTGTGTGTGTGTGTGTGTGTGTGTGTGTGTGTGCATGCAGGAGTGTACTTGCACACATACATACATGCTGTGGAAGATATGTGGAGGGTCAGAAGACAACTTGAGGAAGTTGCTTTTCCTTTTCCACTATGTGGGTTCTGGGAATCTTTGGGTCATCAGGCTTGGTGGCAAATACTCTTTTTTTTTTTTTGGTTTTTCGAGACAGGGTTTCTCTGTGGCTTTGGAGGCTGTCCTGGAACTCACTTTGTAGACCAGGCCGGCCTCGAACTCACAGAGATCCGCCTGCCTCTGCCTCTCGAGTGCTGGGATTAAAGGCGTGCGCCACCAACGCCCGGCTGGCAAATACTCTTATCAGCTGATTCATCTCACTGACTTTTTTCTATTTTTAATGCACTGAACATTCATACACACACACACAGAGAGAGACAGAGACACACACAGATAGAGACAAACACATACAGAGAGAGAGAGAAAGAGAGAGAGAGAGGGAGAATACCCCAGTTAGTTAGGGTTACTTATAGAACATATGTAATGGATGGGTCACATGAGCATGGGCAGCTTACAAGTGGCTACATCACTGAAAAAAATGTACTTTCCTTCCCCAGCAACCATTAACTGCTTATATATTCACAGAGACCAGCGGAGCCTCATGAGCCCCTTTGCTGCATGATAGAATGTTAACGGACCCACTGTGTGGTCCAATTCTTTTTTATAAAATTGTTATTAGATTTATCTATTTTACCTTATATATGAATGTGCACCACTTTAGTGTTTAGTGCCTGTGGAGGTCAGAAGGCATCAGACACCCTAGAACTGGAATTATTAATGACTGTGAACCACTATGTGGGTCCTGGGGATAGAACCCAGCCCCTCTATATGAGCTATAAATGCTCTTAACCTCTGAGTCATCCCTCCAGCTCCACCATCCTTTTTCTTATTATTTATTTATTTATTTTTTGTTTTTTCGAGACAAGTTTTCTCCATATTGCTTTGGAGGTTGTCCTGGAACTCACTCTGTAGACCAGGCTGACTTCGAACTCACAAAGATCCGCCTGCCTCTGCCTCTGGAGTGCTGGGATTAAAGGTGTGCACCACCAATGCGGGGCCACCATGTATATCCTTAATGTTACACAGAAAGATAGAGAAGCCCCTGACATCTAGAACTGCTCTTGGTATTTACTCCTAATTAGTAGCACAGGCAGATACTAGCTTGGCATACACAACTCAGTCATGGTATTTGAGTGTTAAATAAAAATAAAATAAAATGAAACTCATAAATGTCAGGTAAACTCCAAAGACAAAACAACAGTATGATCTAGCCAGTTTGGATGGCTCACATCTACAATCCCAGCACTTAGGATGCCACTGTAAGAGAGTCAACAAGTATTCAAGGCCAGTCTGGATCACATAGCGAGTTTCAGACCAGTCTAAACTTCATAACATGATCCTGTCTCAAAAAAAAATATATCCAACCGTGGGAAGTTTTGTCCTAATGTTTGATGTGCTCCTATCTAAATGAAAACATATTAACATTTTGAAATGCAGAAGTGAAAACAAGATATTAGAAGTCACATCAAATTTACAGTTTAAAAAGATATCTTTGTTCTCCTTTCCCCTTTTTGAGAACAGTCTCACCATGTAGCTGAGACAGGCCTTGAGCAAGCAGCAACCCTCCCATCTAAACCTCATCTTAGTCAGTGTTTATTGCTGTGAAGAGAAATCATGACCATGGCAACTCTTACAAAGGAAAGCATTTTACTGGAGGCATGCTTACAGTTTCAGAGCTCAGTCCATTATCATCATAGCCGAGAGCATGGCGGCAGGCATTGCAGGCAGAGTGCTGGAGAAGCAGTTGAGAGCTATATCCTAATCCAAAGGCAAAGAGAGATTTTAAAAAGCCAGTGACATACCTCGTTCAACAAGGCTACAACTCATGATCCTCTCAAACTGACCCATTTCCTGGTGACTAAACATTCAAACATATGAGCCTATGGAGGCCATTCTTATTTGAATCACTATATTCCACTTCCTGGCCCCCATAGTCTTGTGGTCACATCATAATGCATAAATGCATTCAGTCCAACTTCAAAAGTTCCCATGGTCTATCAGAGTCTCAAGAATGTTTAAAAATCCAAAGTCTATTCTGAGACTCATGGTAGTCTCTTAACTGTAACACTCTGTAAAAGTCAAATCAAAACTGATCACACAATGGCACAGAATATACATTACCATTCCAAAGGGAAGAAAGGGATGGTAGGAGGAAATACTGGACCACAGCAAGACCAAAAACCAGCAGGGCAAACTCCAAACTCCAAACATCTCTATGTCTGATGTCAAAGGAGGCAATAAATGCTCTAAAACTTGGCTGGACTGTGGTGGTACATGCCTTTAAACCTAGCACTCGGGAGGCAGAGGCAGGTGGATCTCTGTGAGTTTGAGACCAGCCTAGTCTACAGATCGAGTTCCAGACAGGCTCCAAAGCTACTCAGAGAAACTCTACCAAAACCAAAACCAAAACCAAAAAAAAAAAAAAAAAAAAAGCTCTAAACCACAAATCTGAGTCCAGTCTGGTTTACAAAGTGAGTTCCAGGCCTGGCATTGGTGGTGCACCCCTTTAATTCCAGCACTCAGGAGGCAGGTGGATCTTTGAGTTCGAGGTCAGCCTGGTCTACAGAGCGAGTTCCAGGACAGCCTCCAAAACAATACAGAGAGACCCTGTCTCGAAAAGCAAAAACAAAAAAATCAAAGTGAGTTCCAGGCCATCAAGGGCTATGTAATAAAACCTACTTGACTCCCTGCACCCATATGGCAGCTGACATCTGTCTGTAACTTCAGTTCCAAGGGTTCTGATGCCTTCTCTCACATCTGTGGCCATACATGAAGTGTACATACATCACATACATACATGCAGATAACAATTATACACATGCAATACAAATAAATAAATCCTTTTGTATGTTAATATGTTGTAGGTTTATTTATTTATTTCGCTTTATGTATATATAAGTGTATTGCTTGCACTTGAGTGCCCAGTGTCCACAGAGGTTACAAGAAGGCATTGGATCCCCTTGATCTAGAGTTATGAATGGCTGTAAACTACCTGTTGGTGCTAAGGACTGAACCTACACCCTGAGTCCTTTGTAGGAGCAATAAGTGTTCCTAACCACTGAACCATCTCTACAACCCTGCACATTTAAAAATATATATAATTTATTTTATTTTATGTTCATTGGTGTCGTGCCTGCATGTATGTCTGTGTGAGGGTGTCAGAAGCCCTGGAACCAGAGTTACACACAGGTGTGAGCTGTTGTGGGTGTTGGGAATTAAACCTGGATCTTCTGGAATAGCACCCAGTGCTCTTAACTACTGAGCCATCTATTCAGTCCCTATAAATTTTTTTAGGGTTCCAGTCCTTAGACAGAGTTTGGTCAGTGACTTGTTCAGAAGAAGGGGTTTAGTGGCAGGTAGAGGACATGGGTTTAAGCCAATAAAAAGTATTTGCCATCCAGCAACTACACTGGGTGTTTGGGACCCCAGTGTCACACCAAGCTTTTCTGAGGGTGAGCTTTGAAGCACAAAAACCATGTCTTGGGTTGACATACTTCAGTTAACAAGAACAGTTAGTCAGAAACGAAACTACAGAAGACAAAAAGCAAGGTTAGTATATTTAGAGACTTTCCCAGGACAACTGTGAACTTTGATGGGTTAGGTCTATGTTTTCATTTTGGTTGGTGGTTCTATCTATGTGCTGAGTTATATGTCCTGAATAGTACTATCATCATCGAGTCAGTTGTGTTAAGGTCTGAGGGCCTACTAAGATCTGGGGACTGTTACAGAAAGGAGAGATCCAGCTTTCAAAAGTTGTTCTCTGACCTCCACACAAGCACCATTACAAACAAACAATAAATAAAATAAAAGTTTTTTGAAAAGACTTGGAGGTATGCCTTGACTGTGTATCAAGACTCAGCCTAGCTGGGCGTTGGTGGTGCACGCCTTTAATCCCAGCACGTGGGAGGCAGAGGCAGGCAGATCTCTGTGAGTTCCAGGCCAGCCTAATCTACCAAGCGAGTTTCAGGACAGGCTCCAAAACAATGCAGAGAAACCCTGTCTCGAAAAACAAAACAAAACAAACAAACAAACAAAAAAGACTCAGCTTTTCTGGCTGAGAGAAGGGTGTTTCTGTTATTGTTTTTTGTTTTGCTTTGAATTTTGGAAACAGAGTCTCATATGGTCCAGGCTGCTGTCTAGCTTACTATATAGCCAGGATGACCTTGGAGCTTCTTATCCTTCTATGGCTACCTCCCCAGTGGTAGGGTTGCAGGTGTGTACCACCATAGTCACTTTATGAGATGCTGAAGACTGAACCCAGGGCCATGTGTCTGCTAGGCAGCCGCTCTAGCAACTGTGCCACATCCTCAGACTTGTCTGGTTTTCTTTTTGAGACAAGTACTTATGTAAATCAGGCTGGCTACAAACTCGCTTTGTAGATGAGGCTATCATTAAACTCCTAATCCTTCTTCAGCCTCCACATACTGAGATTATAAACTCACTCCATCTTGCCAGATGAAGACTTGGTTTTAAAGAAAACAGTCAGGCTTCACTTTTTTTTCTTTTCTTGAGACAAGGTCTCTCTGTGTAGCCTAGCTATCCTGGAATTTTCTCTGTAGGCCAGGATAGCCTGGAGTTCACAGAGATCCACCTGCCTCTGCCCCTTCAGTGCCACCACACCCCACTTGAGTTAAACTTCTCTTAGGGGTAGACTATTGGTGGGGTACATTTTTACACATGTGAATGACAGAGGACCATTTTGCAAACAAATACTTCCACTTCACAAGTGATACTGTGTGGAGTATGAAGACATTATATTAAAACTGCTGTCATAACAAGACAAGGCTGTCCACTTTCTCCATACCTTTTCAGTATTGTACTTGAAGTTCTAGCTAGAGCAATAAGACAACAAAAGGAGATCAAGGGGATACAAATTGGAAAGGAAGAGGTCAAACTTTCACTATTTGCAGATGATATGATAGTTTACATAAGTGATCCAAAAAACTCTACCAAGGAACTCCTACAGCTGATAAATACTTTCAGCAAAGTGGCAGGATACAAGATCAACTCAAGAAAATCAGTAGCCCTAATATGTACAAGGACTGAGAAAGAAATCAGAGAAACATCAACTTACAATTGCCACAAACAACATAAAATACCTTGGGGTACCGCTAACTAAACAAGTGAAAGACCTGTATTGCAAGAACTTTGAGTCTTTAAAGAAAGGAATTAAAGAAGACATCAGAAAATGGAAAGATCTCCCATGCTCTTGGATAAGTAGGATCAATGTAGTAAAAATGGCAGCCCTACCAAAAGCAATCTACAGATTCAATGCAATCCCCATTAAAATACCAGCACAATTCTTCACAAACCTTGAAAGAACAATAATCAATTTTGTATCTAAAAACAAAAGACCCAGGATAGCCAAAACAACAAAGCAACATCTGGAGGCATCACCATCCCTGACTTCAAGCTCTACTATAGAGCTATAGTCCTGAAACCAGCTTGGTATTGGCACAAAAATAGACAGGTAGACCAATAGAATGGAATTAAAGACCCTGATATTAACCCACACACCTTTAAATACCTGATCTTTGACAAAGAAGCTAAAACTATACAATGGAAAAAATGAAGCATCTTCAACAAATGGTGCTGGCATAACTGGATGCTGGCATGTAAAAGACTGCGGATCCATGTCTATTGCCATGCACAAAACTTAAGTCCAAATGGATCAAAGATCTCAATATAAATCCAGCCACACTGAAACACTTAGAAGAGAAAGTGGGAATTTTGTACCCTTGAATGAATTGGTACAGGAGACTGGCTTCCTGAACATAACACCAGTAGCACAGACAGTGAGGTCAACAATTAATAAATGGGACCTCCTGAAACTGAGAAGCTTCTGTAAGGCAAAAGACACAGTCAAAAAAGGCAGCCCACAGAATGGGAAAAGATATTCACTAACCCCACATCTGACAGAGGGCTGATCTCCAAAATTTACAAAGAACTCAAGAAGCTAGTTTCCAAATCACCAAAGGATCCAATTAAAAAGTAGGCTACAGAACTACATAGAGAATTCTCAATAGAGGAGTCTAAAATGGCTGAGAGGCATTTGAGAAAGTGCTCAACATTCTTAGCCATCAGGGAAATGCATATCAAAACAATTTTGAGATACCATCTTACTCCTGTCAGAATGACTAAAACCAAAAACACCAATGACAGTTTATGCTGGAGAGGTTGTGGAGAAAGGGGAACACTCCTCCACTGCTGGTGGGAGTGCCAACTCGTACAGCCACTTTAGAAATCAATATGGAGATTCCTCAGAAAAATGTGAATAAGCCCACCATAAGACCCAACAATTCCACTCTTAGGCATATATTCAAAAGATGCACATTCATAGACCAAGGACATCTATCTGTTCCACTATGTTCATAGCAGCATTATGTGTAATAGCTAGAACCTGGTAGCAACCTAGATGCCCCTCAACTGAAGAGTGTATAGAGAAAATGTGGTACATTTACACAATGGAGTACTATCAGCAGAATAAAACAATGGAATCCTGAAATTCACAGACAAATGGATGGCACTAGAAGAAACCATGGTGAGTGAGGTAACCCAGTCACAGAAAGACAAACATGGCATGTACTCTCTCATATATGGATTTTAGACATAGATCTGGGGAGTGCCAGCCTACAATCCCACAGCCAGAGGGTCTGGGGAACAGAACCTTCATCCAATGGCTGGTGGAAGCAGAGGCAGACTCCCACAGCTAAACACTGAGCTGAACTCAAGGAACCCAGTGACAGAGAGGGAGAACTGATGAGCAAAGGGGTTAAGACTGCGCTGGTTTAACCCCCAGAAACAGCTGACCTGACAAGGGTTAGCTCTTGAATCTCAGACTGATGCCTGGGAATCCAGCATGGGACTGATCAAGACCTCCTGAATGTGGGTGTCAGTGAGGAGGCCTAGGCAATCTATGGGGCCTTGGGTAGTAGATCAGTATTTATCTTTGGCATACAAATGGACTTTGTGTGCCCATCCAACAATGAGAAATGCACTCTCACCCTGGACTCTTGGGGGAGGGTCTAGGCCCTGCCCTGGATGAAATGACAGACTATGGACACCCCCATGAAGGGCCTCACCCTCCCTGGGGAAATGAGGGGGTGTTGGCTGGGGTTGATGGGAGGATGTGGGAGGAGGGGAGGGAAAAGGAGAGGGAACTGGGATTGACATGTGAAGCAACCTTGTTTCTAATTTAAATTTAAATTTAAAAATAAAAAAACCAAAAACTGCTGTCATAGACTGGGTATGGTTGTACATACCTTTAATCTTAGCCCTCAGGAGGCAGAGGAAGGCAAATCTCTATGAGTTTAAGGCCAACCAGGTCTACATAGCAAGTTCCAGGACAAGCAAAACTACATAATGAGTCTTTGACTTAAAAAACTGAAAATAAATCTAGACTAAGAATCTCTGTTATATCAAACCAGCTCACTAGTTTTGTTTTATTTTGTGGGGACTGGGCCCACACACGTGGAAGACAGAAGAGACCATTAGATAACCTGGAATTGGAGCTACAGAGCCATCTCTCATGGGTGCTGTGGTGGTTTGAATAGGCCCATAGGTGGCTTTGTTGGAGTGGGTGTGTATGGCTTTGTTGGAGGAAGTGTGTCATAGGGTGGGGTTGGTGGGCAGGGAATGGGGGGTCTAGGTTGGCTTTGAGGTCTCAAGTGCTTAAGCCTGGCCCAGTGTGGCACTCTCTTCCTGTTGTCTGACAATTCAGATGTGGAACTCTCGGTACCTCTCCAGTACCATATCTGCCTGTGTGCCAACATGCTTTCCATCATGTGATGATGGTCTAAATCTCTGAATTGTAAGCCAGCCCCAATTAAATGCTTTCCTTTTATAACAGTTACTGTGGTCGGGGGCTGGAGAGATGGCTCAGCGGTTAAGAGCACTGACTGTTCTAGAGGTCCTGAGTCCAATTCCCGGCAATCACATGGTGGCTTAAAACCACCTTGAATGAGATCTGGCGCCCTCCGCTGGCATGCAGGCAGAAGACTGCATACACAATAAATAAGTAAAATATTAAAAAAAAAAGTTACTGTGGTCCAGGTATTCTCTTCATAGCAATAGAAACTCTAACTAAGACAGATGCTTTGAAATGAACCCAGATCTTCTGCAAGAGCAGCAAGCCCTCTTACTTGCTAAGCCATCTTTTTCAAATCTCACTGGTCGTTTTTGGTTGTTTTGAAGAAAAGTTTAACAATTTAGAGTTGAGTCTGTAGGTTGGTGCCAGAGCTTATCTAAACAAGGGTGAGGCTCTATGTGTGCTGTCCAATACTGCTGAGGAAGAAGAGGAGGAGAAAAGGGAGGGAGGGAAAGAAAAAAAGAGATTGAACAAGAATCAGACTTAATGGTGTATGACTTTATTTCTGGCACTTGGGAGGCAGAGGCAGGTGGATTTCTATGAGTCCAAGGCCAGCCTGATCTACATATAGAGTTCCAGGACTACCAGGGCTACAGAGAGACCTTGTTTCAAAATAATAAAACAAAACAAAAAAACCAAATTGAATGAGTTTGTTGATTGTTTTCTAGGTGAAGGCCTGAAACTGGCTCGGGTAAACTTTTACACTTATGTTAATACTTTATATCCCCGCATTAATACTAAACATTTCACACACATACAAAAATGGGAAAAGCTGCTAATACCTGATTTCTGTCTTGTGTTTTTCTACTCCCAATTATATACTTATGTACCATTGTTAGGTCCCATGGGGAGGTAGGAAGAATCTAACATTCACAAATGATAGTAACAGGAAGAAAAAGAAAGGTTTTTTGAGAATGAATTAAGGATTCTTAAGCATGTCCTCCATGGTGGCCTGCTAGCTGGATGGCTATCTTTTGGCACAATTGTTACATGTTCAGCATGGATGGCACACAGACTGGTATCTTCAAAAAGGCCAACCAGATGGGCCTCACTTGCCTCCAGCGAAGTGCTAACAGCTGCACTCTGGGAGCACAGATCTATTTTGAAGTCCTGAGCAATTTCTCTCACCGGGTGCCAGAAGGGAGTTTGCCAAACACAAGTGACCTGAGGGTGTCTCATTTCTAAGTGCCACAGGCACCAGGTCTGTAAGCAGGAGGTTTCTTCACGAGGGTGCACCCTAAGGAGCCTTTAGCGATCACTGCCTGGGAGCTACCGGGATGTTTTCAGTTCCAATCATGGAGAGCATTCCAGTCCAGGTAGAGGGACATCTTCACCCCTCTTCTCTTTCAGAGAAACTAGAGGCAGCCCCACTAACAATCTGAAAACTTTTTAACCCCTTAGTGCTGGAGCTCGAACCAAAAGCCTTACTAAGGTAATTAGGCCCTCTCTCCCAGCCCCTAAAACACAAAGCAATATGTCCAATGTTTATCAGTTATCGTAAATTCATGTCATTTTTGTACTGAGTTCCTCCTTTTCTTCCTCCTAACAGGGTCTCACTATGTAGTCCAGCTCCCAAATCATGACATAGAGACTTATTATCACTCATGAATGCTTGGTCTTAGCTTAGGCTTGATTCTTGCTAACTATTACAATGTAACCTGTTTCTCTCTTCATCTATGTTTTGTCTTGGGGCTTTTTACTTTTCTTTCTTTCTGTTTGTTCTATTCTGTGGCTGGCTGGTGGCTGCCTGGCTTCTTGCCCAGGGCATGTCCCTCTCTTTCTCCTTCATTCTTTTCTTTCTCTTCTCCTCCTATTTATTCTCTCTGCCTACCAGCCCCACCTATCCCTCTACTGCCTAACTGAACTGGCCGTTCAGCTTTTTATTAAACAAATCAGGTGCCTTAGGCAGGAAGGGTGAAACAGAAACACATCTTTTCATAATTAAGCAAACGCAGCATAAACAAATGTAACACACTTTTGAATAGCTAATGTAATATTCCCCAGCATAAAAAAAAATGCAACACTCGGGAGGCAGAGGCAAGTGGATTTCTGTGAGTTGGAGGCCAGCCTGGTCTACAGAGCCAGTTCCAGAACAGCTTCCAAAACAATACAGAGAAACCTTGTCTTGAAAAACTAAAAAAGACAAAAAACAAAACCCCCCACATCTTTGCCTAAAGTAATACTCTACACCATTTCCCCCTTTTTGTCTAAATAAAAGGAAAGATTTTTACATAGTAAAGCTATATACAACAAGAACAATTATTTTTTCCACTTTATAATTTTATTTTAGAAACAATCTTATTTTACATATCAATCCTCTCATTCCCTCCCCCTCCCATCCTCCCATGTTCCCCACCGAACCCCCCTAACCCACTTCCCACCCACTACCCAAGGATAGTGAGGCCCTCCATGGGGGCCACCAAAGTCTGTCACATCATTTGAGGGAGGGTCCAGGCCCTCTTTCGTGTATCTGGGCTGTAATAGTATCCCTCCATAGGAAATGGGCTCCCAAAGTCCATTTGTGTACTAGGGATAAACACTGGTTCCACTGTTAGAGTCCCATAGACTGCCTAGGCCTCCCCGCAGGCACCCACATTCAGAGGGCTTGGTTCGGTCCAATGCTTGTTTCCTACCTTTAGGACTAGGGTATCCGTGCTCTCACTAGGTCATGTCAACTGTTTCTGCTGGTTTCTCCAGCATGGTCTTGGCTCCTTTGCTCATTACTCCTTTCTCTGCACAACTGGATTCCAGGAGTATGGCTCAGTGTTTAGCTGTGGGTGCCTGTTTCTGCTTCGATCAACTAAGGTAGTCATCAATCTCATTATAGGAGAAGGGCATCAAAGGCAGCCTCTCTACCACTGCCTGGATTCTTAGTTGGAGTCATCCCTGTGGATCCCTGAACATTTCTCCAGTGCCAGACCTCTCTGCAAACCTGTACCATCTCCCTCTATCAAGGCATCTCCTTTCTTGCCCTCCTCTATGCCTTCCCTGTCTCAATCCTCCTGATCCCTCCGGTTCTCCTCAACCCTCCCCTTCTCCTTCCCTCCCCTTCCCACCTTCCTCCTCTCTCCCACCATGCTCCCAATTTGCTCAGGGGTTCTTGTTCCCCTCCCCTTCTTTGGGGGACCGTGTGTTCTTCTCTTGGAATCCTCCTTGTTTCGTAGTTTCTCTGGTGGTGTGGATTGTAGGCTGGTAGTCCTTTGCTCTATGTCTAATATCCATATATGAGTGAGTACATACCCTGCTTGTCTTTCTGTGATGGGGTTACCTCACTCAGGATGTTTTCTTCCAGTTCCATCCATTTGCCTGTGAATTTCAAGATCCCCCCCCCGCCCCGCGGAGAAATATTCCATTGTGTAAATTGTGAATCTGTAGATTGCTTTTGGTAAGACTGCCATTTTTACTAGGTTGATCCTACCTATCCAAGAGCATGGGAGATCTTTCCATTTTCTGGTATCATCTTTAGTTTCTTTCTTTAAAGACTCAAAGTTCTTGTCCTGCATGTCTTTCACCTGTTTGGTTATAGTTTCCCCAAGATATTTTATATTGTTTGTGGCTATTGTAAAGGGTGATGTTTCTCTGATTTCTTTCTCGGCCCCTTTATTGTCTATATATAGTAGAGCTACTGGTTTTTTGAGCTAATTTTGTATCCTGCCACCTTGCTGAAGGTGTTTATCAGCTGTAGGAGTTGCCTGGTAGAATTTTTTGGGTCACTTACATAGACTATCATATCATCTGCAAATAGTGAAAGTTTGACTTCTTCCTTCCCAATTTGTTTCCCCTTGATCTCCTTTTGTTGTATTATTGCTCTAGCTAGAACTTCAAGTACAATATTGAAGAGATATGGAAAGAGTGGACAGTCTTGTCTTGTTTCTGATTTTAGAGAAATTGAGTTAAGTTTCTCTCCACTTAGTTTGATGTTGGCTATTGGTTTGCTGTTACTATGTTTAGGTATGCTCCTGTTACTCCTGATCTCTCCAAAACCTTTATCATGAAGTGGTGTTGGATTTTGTCAAAGACTTTCTCAGCATCTAGTGAGGTAATCATGTGGTTTTTCTTTTTCAGGTTGTTCATATGGTGAATTACATTGATGGATTTTTGTATGTTGAATCATCTTTGCATCCCTGAGGATGAAGCCTACTTGAACATGATGGGTGATTTTTCTGACGTGTTCTTGGATTTGATTTGTCTGTATTTTGTTGAGATTTTTTTTGAGACAGGGTTTCTCTGTGGCTTTGGAGGCTGTACTGGAACTAGCTCTTGTAGACCAGGCTGCCCGGCCTATTCCTGCCTTGCTATTGGCTATTTGTCTCTTTATATAGATCAACCAGGTGTTTTAGACAGGCAGAGTAACACAGTAGTATAGAATTAAACAAACACAATACATTTGCATCATAAAACAAATGTTCCACAGTATAAGTGAATGCAACACATTTTAAAATAATATTTCACAGGAGCTGGAGAGATGGCTCCAAGGTTAAGAGCACTGGCTGCTCTACCAGAGGTCCTGAGTTCAATTCCCAAAAATCACCATGGTGGCTCATAACCATCTATAATATGATCTGGCACCTTCTTCTGGTCTGCAGGCACACATGTAGACAGAATACTATACATAATAAACAAATCTTAAAAATAATATTCCACAACAGAATAGTCTTTTTGAATCTGGAATTACAGGTATGCCTCACCTGTGATCCCAGCACTGAGGAGGTGGAGACAGGAGGATTGCTGTAAGTCTGAGGCCAGCTGTGTTTACATGAGACTCTGTCAAAAATATTAATAAAACAAAACAAAAGAGAGAGTATGTGGGGAGGGAGGGGAGGAGGGAAGCAAGGAAAATGGAGGAGGGAGAAGGAATATGAGAACATGTATGTCTTGGGACTAGAGGTAGGAGAGGCCAGTGAGATCAGGCGTGACAGCTGCCTTCAGAATTCCAAAGAGTCTGAAGAACAGAGCTCTAAACTTATCTGAGAAGCTGAAGAGACTCTCTTTGTTCCTGCAGGTGTTACTAGTGGACCACACAAACTGAAGAACAAAGGAAATAAAAAAGTTCACTCCCACAATTCACGTGCACTACTGTGTGGGCATTTCTGTGTACCAGGAGTTCTGGGAGAAACATAAGCCTCAGGAGAGTCTGTCTTGGTCTTGTTTGAGATGCTTCTGTTACATAGACCATCTCATATTGAGGTTATATGTGTATCAAAAATAAATAATATGGGGATGGAGAGATGACTCAGCAGTTAAGAGCTCTGTTCTTCCAGAGGTCCTGAGTTCAGTTCCCAGAAACCACATGGTGGCTCACAACCATCTGTAATGAGATCTGGTGCCCTCTTCTGACATGCAGGCATACATGCAGGCAAAAATTGTATACAAAATAAATATATCTTAAAAAATAAATGAATGGGTTAGACAATAACAGTTTTTTTAATATGGCTATTTGCCATCTTGATTTGCCTGATGACCTAGTTATCAACAACGAGTTCACTAACTAGTTCATCCAAGTGTTAAGTTAACATGAAAGAAATGTGGCAGATTTTGCATGGTTCTCTAGGTTCTTGGCTTCTTTCTTAAATAAATAAATAAATAACCAAAAACTTTTTAAAAGCTGGATATGATGGTATATGCTTTTAATCCCTGCACTGAATGAGAAGGGGCAAGAGGGAGGATCTTTGTGAGTTTGAGGTCATTCTGATCTACATAGAGAAACTCTATCTAAAACAATCAAAACCAACTTTAAAATTCTTACCATATCATCATCATCATCATCATCGTGTGTGTGTGTGTGTGTGTGTGTGTGTGTGTGTGTGTGTGTGTGTGTGTCAGTGGTGGGGGCAGAGAACAACCTTTGAGAATCAGCTCTTTCCTTCTACCTTGTCTTTTTTTTTTTTTTTTTTTTTTTTTTTGGTTTTTACGAGACAGGGTTTCTCTGTATTGTTTTGGAGGCTGTTGGTCCAGCCTGGCCTCAAACTCACAGAGATCTGCCTGCCTCTGCCTCCCGAGTGCTGGGATTAAAGGCGTGTGCCACCAACGCCCGGCTTCTACCTTGTCTTTGAGGCATGATTTCTCTTGCTTCTGCCATGGTGGCATAGTCTAATCTAGTTGAGACTCCAGGTGCTTTTTCTTGTCCCCATCTCCCATCTCACCACAGCGTGCTGAAATTAGAGACACATGCTACTGTGTCCATGGCAGAGCTAGGTTGTTAGGCTTGCCTAGCCTTCTTGCCACCCCAAAGTTCTTATCTTTTGTGGGGGAATGGATTCAGTCAGAGACTGAACAGAAGTTTATGGAGCAAAGTTGCGGCTGTAAAGCTAAGGTGAGCAGGAACTCCGAAACCAGACTGGAAGGGACTGCCCGACAGTGGCAGAGGGCCCTGTATTGTGGATGCCAAGGAAGTTGGTGTGAATATTTATGAAGTAAGTGACATATTCATAGAGTAATGTGACCCCCTCTCTTGTCCAAAATATAGTGGACCAGATCGCTTAGGTACTTCCTCCTATGATCTCCACACAAGAGGAGGGGTGCAAAGATACTACAATGTGCCAGGCCCTTTGAGGGAGAAGACTCCTCGTGATTGCACACATGTGGAAGGACGCCTTTGTGTGTTGGTTTCTGTTCTGGTGGGAACAGCCTCACTGAAGCTTCAAGGATGTTCAACCACAAAGGAGCAGTCTGACCAACAGTAGATACAGCTACCAAGATGCAGCCTCGGTTACCTCAGATCTAGCTCCTTGCCTATGAGAGGGGGGTTCACTTCCTAGAACAGGCAAGGTTGCAGGTGCCAGTCAGAACCTGCTAAGACCAGCTTTACTTTTTCCCAAGCTCTGGACCTCCTCTTATCAGTGGGCTTCGCTGTTTCATTGCCAGCAATCCCTTTGGTTTCTCATCCCCAGAGTTCCTATTGCTGTTTTAAACCTAACATTCATTTTCACTCACATATTTTATTCTATCAAAACAGAAAAATATCACTTGGTAGTTTTAGAGTGTTTTTTAAACTCTCTTGATGAAATCCATTTTAAAGAACGCAGCAGGCCACTCCTGCAGCAAACCGTGTTTCCTGCAACTTTCCCATGCTTTGAAAGTTCTGCAGACTCTGTTTGCCCCATTAATTTAACTAATTTAATTTTTTTTGCAAGTGGACTGGCTTAAGAATTTAAGCTTTTTTTTTTTCAGGAGACAGGCTTTCTATGTATAGCCGTAGCTGTCCTGAAACTTGCCCAGTAGACCAGGCTGGCCTTAAACTCAAAGAAATTTGCCTGCCTCTGCCTTCTGAGTGCTGGGATTAGAGACGTGCATTGCCATACTTAATTAATAATTTTAGTTTTTAAGGTTTGTTGGCTACTTACTGAGGAACTTAAAAAAAGTACATGAAATACAACTAAGTTATAAAGTTTCCCATAACTGAGTGTGTGTGTGTGTGTGTGTGTTTAAACCTGGAAAACTTGTAACAGAACTGCACAGAAAATTAGACTCTATTTTTAAATCAAGCAGATGGGCCAAGGAGATGTTCAAGCATATAAAGGTGGTTGCCACAAAGACTGATGTGTGGAGTTCAATCCCTGGGACTCACATGGTGGTAGGAGAGAATAGACTCCTACAAGTTGTTCTGGCTTTCACACTAATGCTGTGGCACACATGTGCACATAGATACACACACACACACACACACACACACCAATAGACCAATGGATGGATGGGTATAATTTATTTATTTATTTGTTTTCGATGCAAAAGCAAAGAGTCTTTTATTGTAGTTGTTTAACAAGCTAACCCATTGGCTCTGGCCTTTCATCTATCCACCATGGCGGATGGCTGGAGAAAGATCAGAGAACCCTCGAGGCAGAGATTTGTTTTTTTCTGAGGCAGAGTTTCTCTGTGGCTTTGGAGGCTGTCCTGGAACTAGCTCTTGTAGACCAGGCTGGTCTCAAACTCACAGAGATTCACCTGCGTCTGCCTCCCAAGTGCTTGAATTAAGGGCGTGCACCACCAACGCCCGGCTAAGGCAGAGATCTTAAAGGGCAACATAAGGGGAGTATCTAGGGGTATGAAAAATTCTCAGGAGTGGTGCACTTCCAGGCTTGGGTGACCTGCCCTGTGTTGATTGGTCAACTGGTTGTTATGGCCCATAGGTCCTCCCAGAGTGGTTGCTATGCTCTGCATCCACTGTTATGCACTGTCCATAAAGCACATCCAGAGCCATAAAGCACAGCTAACTTCTGATTGGTTCCTTGTCACAAGGAGGGCATCTGACCTTCTAGTGACCAGGTCAGGAGCAGCAAGGTCATGCAAGCACATGTTAGCCTGTCATGGCTGCTAAAAATGGGGGGCTGGTCACTTCATTCCCCACTTCTCGAAGTACCCATGACAGGACTCAATCCTGAGTCCTGCCTGTTAGGGGCTCAAGGGGGTGTTAACAGGCCCTGTCATTAGCTGACAGATTTTTTTTTGAGGGAGTAACACTTGCATCTGTTATCATATTGCCTTCTATGTAAGGGAGTTTTCTTTTGACTTAGCATCTTAACCAGGGAAAAGGGGCAATGTATTCTTTCCCATGCTACTTCCTGCTGACTTTGGGACACAGTTAGGAACCTGGATAGGTATAATGTAAAAATTTTAGATACAAATTTAAAACAGGAGAACAGGGAGAGTTGGCTCAGTGGTTAAGAGCACTCATATAACCAGGAGGACTGGAGTTGATATCACAGCATCCACATAAGAAAGCAGACACTCCATGCGCACTTACAAATCCAACTCTGAAAAGCTGGGAGCCAGGAGGATGACTGAGGCTTGCTGGCTTCTAGCCTAGCCAAGAAAACACAAACCACAAGTTCAGGGAAAGACTCTACCTCAAAGGGTTAGACAGAAAGTAGTAGAGGATGCCCTGCACTGGCTTCTGGACACACACAGGCATGCACATACACCCACACGCAGACATGGACACACACATAGGTACAGAAAACCACTAAGTTGTCCTTCTATTTTTATATGTGCCTCATAGCATAAGTGAGTCCCAACCCTCTGCCACATACAATAATACGTTAAATAAACTTTAAGATGTATAAACATGAAAATAATCATAGATTACAATTTAGCTCTTTTTAATCTTCCTTCCTTTTAACGACATCTCATGTGGCTTGGGTTGCTTGGATTGGTCTCAAACTCTGTGTAGTCAAGGACGATCTTGCACTTCTGAGGCTCCTGTCTCTACCTTCTGAGTGGTCGGATTTTCAAAAACTGTGCTGAGGATCGAACTCAGGATTTTGCGCATGCTAGGCAAGCACTCTACAAACTGAGCTACATCACTGGCCCCTTCCTTCCTCTGTTCTTTCTTTGGGGTATGGTTGCAGGTAGCCCAGGTTTGCCTCAAACTCTATATATAATTGAGGATAGCCTTGAGCCCTTGATTCCCCTTCCTCTACCATGAGTTCTGGGATCATAGGACTGTGACATCATACCTAGCATGAGTATTACTCTTTCTCGTTGCTGTTGTTGTTGTTGTTTTTCAGGATAGAGTTTCTTTGTGTAGCCCTAGCTGTCCTGGAACTTACTCTGTAGACCAGGTTGGCCTCGAACTCAGAGATCCACCTGCCTCTACTGAGTGCTGGGATTAAAAGCTTGCACCACCATGCTGGCTAAGAATGTTCTTTCTTTCTTTCTTCCTTCCTTCCTTCCTTCCTTCCTTCCTTCCTTCCTTCCTTCCTTTTTCCTTATTTCCTTCCTCCCTCCCCCTCCCTCCTTCCTTTCTTTTTTTGAGTATTACTCTCTTATAATTGCAGAGTTATATTCTTTTATTTCTACTTCTACTCCTTCTTTGATAGGGTCTTACTTGTAACTTTGGTTGGCTTGGAACGTGCTATGTAGACTGGGTTTGTCTTGAATTCAGAGATCCTCTTGCCTCTGCTCCTCAAGTGCTGGAATTAGTGTCATGTGCTACCATGCCCCAGAGGATTATACTCTTGCTGCTATTATATAAGAACCATCCTGACTGCCTTGAGAAATAGAGAGCTTTGGTTTGTTTTGTTTTTCCAGTGGTGCTGAGCATCAAGTCCAGGACTATATATATAACAGGCAAGTGTCCTACCATTGAGTTATGTCCCTAACTTTGGGGAATCTTCGACCTTCATAGGCAGCAGAGAGAATGAGCCCAGAGAGGCAAGAAAGCAGTTAACACAGCACGAATCAGTAGCTAAATGTTTGTTCAAACTTCAGGAGTCTGACCCCAGGCAGTTTTGTTTTAGGCACATTTAAGCATGGACAATATGGTAGAAACTATTCTTGGGATTAGTAACTCAATTCTGAGCACACAGCAAATGTACCTAAATCTCTTTGAGGAACAAAGTAAGCTACATACAGATCAGAAATGACTACATTGAAACTCTGTGTAAAGTACATATATAAGTACAACCTTCCATAAAGATAGGTTCTATAGATTGACCAAGAAAGGCATATTTTAATTTTTATTTTATTTATTTTGGTTTTTTCGAGACAGGGTATCTCTGTATTGTTTTGGAGGCTGTCCTGGAACTCACTCTGTAGACCAGGCTGGTCTCAAACTCACAGAGATCTGCCTGCCTCTGCCTCCCGAGTGCTGGGATTAAAGGCGTGCGCCACCAACGCCCGGCTCAAAAGGCACATTTTTTTAAAGTATCAAAAATGGAAGCATTTGATCAGGCATGGTGGTAAATGCCTTTAATCCTAGCATTCAGGAGAAAGAGGCAGGGAAGTTCTGTGAGTTTGAAAGCAGACTGGTCTACATAGGGAATGTCAGGTCAGCCAGGGTTACACAGTGAGACCCTGTCTCAATAGAACAAAGCAAAGCCCCGCGACCCCCCCCCCCTGCTCCCCCGCAAAGTGTTAAATGCTTTGCTTGTTTATTTAGCTATTTTTGGGAGAGAATCTTGTGTAGCCCAGGCTAGCCTGTAACTGGCTATATAGCTAAGGATGGACTTGAGCTCTGGATCCTCCTGCCCCTTTCTCCCAAGTGTTAGGATTATAGGCTTGTGGTACCATGTCTAGCTCCATTAATGGTTTACAAGCCAGCTGGTTTTATGAGATGTTGTGTACACACTTTGATGTACTGCACAATGCTTTTATGCACTTGCAAAGCTGTCTTGTCTAACCTGCACTTACATACCATAATGATAACATGGTACACTCACGCCCGCATGCACGCACAATAATAAACAGCATTTCCCCCAGAGGGACATGGATGACAGCCCATCTTTACCTCACCAAGAAAGTGCTAGAATACTACAGGGTCAAAGTAGAATTTTATAAGAATATAATAGATCAAGAGGAGAAAACCTATGGTGGCCTTGAAGGTCCTGATGCCATACAAGTCAAACTAATATCTTCTGGTTGGGTTTGGTGGTGCACTCTTTAATCCCAGTACTCTGAGGCAGAGATAGGTGGTAGTTAGAGCCAGCCTGTTCTACATTGTGAGTGCCAGGACACACAGAGCTACACAGTGTTAAGTCCAAAGTGTTCCCCTCCAAACAAAACAAAAGGGCAGTGCTGGTGACAACATCCTAAACAGGACTTGGTCAGGTAAATAGAAGGATTGCTATTTACGGAGGCCTAAAGGTGGTTTCTATTTACCAGGAAACTCCCTTAATCTCATCAGCTACCTTAACTAGGGTTCCAAACAGCCTATGTCTGCTCAAAGACCCCACCCTGTTGATTGCCAAATAAAATCTGTTTGCTTTCCCATCATTTTGCACCCCCCACCGTGCCCCAGAGAGAGAGAGAGCCTTGGCAGTTTGATCCCCAATAAACTTTTCTTTCTAT
The DNA here is from genome assembly GCF_017639785.1 of Mesocricetus auratus. Lineage (NCBI taxonomy): Eukaryota > Metazoa > Chordata > Mammalia > Rodentia > Cricetidae > Mesocricetus > Mesocricetus auratus. The sequence continues at coordinate 20,619,095 of NW_024429197.1, read as the reverse complement.
CCATGGAGTGGTCCAGTTCAGTGATTTCACTGTGCTCTGGCTTACACATAGTAAGACCCTGAATCAAAAACAAGACAAAACAAAAATATCTTTTGATAGTCATGAATGTAAAAAGAGAACATACTGTTGGGCAGTGGTGATGCATACCTTTAACCCCAGCACTTGGGAGGCAGAGGCAGAGGCAGAGGCAGGCAGATCTCTGTGAGTTCTAGGCCAGCCTGGCCTACAAAGTGAGTTCCAGGACAGCTAGGGATACACAAAGAAGCCCTGTCTCAAAAAATGAGAAAGGAAGATAGACAGACAGACAGAGTGAGTGAGTGAGTGAGTGAGTGAGTGAGTGAGTGAGTGAGTGAGAGAGAGAGGACATACACTAACATAGAGAGCAGTAAGAGCTGTGCTATGGGGATAGGCCAGTGTGGTAAGAATGAGGTCAGTTTGAGAGAGATCCCTTGGCATGGAGTAGAGAAAGTATGTGTGTATTTTTACTTACAAGGTCAGCCACCCCAACTGCTTCACTGACCTGACATGGCACAGGCCCTGATGACTTTGAACTTCCTAGACTGTTAAGTAAAATAGATGATAGCAAGCTGTTGATTCTTTTCAGTATTTAACACCAGTTATTCAGTTAGCCATTTTTCCAAACATAGCATCTTGCCTGCATACAAGTGAACTATGATGAAGATTGCAAGGCAGATACTCTCTCTTCTGTTTTTTTGTACAGCAAGCAGAGTTAAAATGTGTTTGCTCCATCAGCAAAGTAAGGATGTTTTTTGAGCTGAAAAATAAATATGGTAATTTGTAGATAAACAAAGCAACAAACACACAAATACAGGAAGAAAGAAAGGAATAAAGAAAGAATGAGGGGGTCATGGTGCGCGGTGGTGCCTTTAATCCTAGCACTCAGGAGGCAGAGAAACTCTGTCTGGGAGGGAGGGGAGAGAGAGAGAGAGAGAGAGAGAGAGAGAGAGAGAGAGAGAGAGAGAGAGAGAGAGAGAGAGAGAGAGAGAGAGAGAGAGAGAGAGAGAGAGATTCTTTTAATAGAGGTGTGTCAGGACAAACCAGGTGTGGCCATGCACACCTGTAACCTCATGTCCTGGTTAGAGTTTGTTTTGCCAACTTTACTCAAGCTAAAGTCATCTGGGAAGAACACAATTGAGAAAATGCCTCCATCAGATTGGTCTATAGGCAAAGCCTGTGAGACATTTTCTTGATTAATGATTGATGTAGAAGGACCCAGTCCATTGTGCATGGTGCCAGCCCTCCTATGATTCTGGGTTGTGCAAGAAATTAGTGGAGTTAATGGTTCTCAGTAGCCATGTGGGTGCTGGGAACTGAATTCAAGGCCCCTGGAAGAGCAGCAAGTATTCTTAACTACAGAGTCATTTTTCCAGCCCTCATATTGTAAGTTTTGGTAATTGCTCTTGTAGTGAAATAATCTTATTGGATCTCTCCCCTGTCTGTCCCTTTTAGTTTTGGTAATTGCTTATAAAACAGAAATTAATATGCTCCATATTCACTTTCTCATTTCATATAGTAAGATCCCACTTTTCAATATAGATATCATTTTTAATTATTTAATTTTGGGGGAATATTTCATAGATATATGTAATATATCTTAGCCATATCCAACCCTTATTCCCTTCCTCCCGCTTCTTTTTCTTTTTTCTTTTTTTGGTTTTTTGTGACAGGGTTTCTCTGTATTGTTTTGGAGCCTATACTGGAACTCACTCTGTAGACCAGGCTGGCCTCAAACTCACAGAGATCCACCTGCCTCTGTCTCCCGAGTGCTGGGATTAAAGGTGTGCGCTGCTACCGCCCGGCCTTCCTCCAGCTTCTTGTGTTCCCTAACATATTTTCAATTTCCCTCCCAATTTCATGTTCTAGTGTCATACTGCTGTGAAGAGACACTGTCACAAACAAAGAAGAAAACATTTAATTGAGAGCTTGCTTATTCTTTCTGCCTGCCAGCCCCACCTATCCTTTCTCCTGCCTCGCTATTGGCCATGCACCTCTTTATTAGACCAATCAGGTGTTTTAGGCAGGCAAAGTGACACAGCTTCACAGAGTTAAGTGCAACATAAATAATGCAGCATATCTTTGCGTCATTAAAAAAAATGTTCCACAGCATAAACAAACGTAACACACCTTAAGATAATATTCCACAACACTGATCTGCAAGCAGTAGGCAGATAGAGGAGGAGGAGGAGAGAGACAGACAGACAGACAGACAGACAGTCATTCGTGTGGGATTTTGAAATCTCAAACCCCACCCCTAATGATACACTTTCTCCAACAAGGCCACACTTTCTAATCCTTCTCAGACAGTTTCAAGAATTCAAACATTTGGAGCTGGAGAGGTGGCTCAGCGGTTAAGAGCACTGACTGTTCCTCCAGAGGTCCTGAGTTCAATTCCTGGCAACCACATGGTGGCTCAAAACCATCTTGAATGAGATCTGGTGCCTTCTGCTGTCATGCAGGCAGAAGATTGTATACATAATAAATAAATAAAAAAAAAGAATTCAAACATTCGTCACTTGTTTTCAGTTATAAGGGCACTACTACTACCCTCTGCAATAAAAACCCTCCTGTCCTGTTGACAAGTATGCTTTTGGCTGCCTTTACCCCTTAAGGCTAACAAGGAAGTTCAGTGGATCATGCACCCTTTACTGTTGATTTCTGTTTCAAACCTGTGTGTGCTTAGCTACAATAGTTGAAACTCGTGTTGAATAAATGATTCCTTGACGTTGCAGTGTTGACTTGGTCCTAATGAGGCCGACTGCGTGCTCTGGAAAGGGGTCTTCATAGCCCTGTCTCACCTTTCTCTTCATTAGTTCCGAGTCTTCCCAGTAACAGAGCTGCCGTTCCCAGCATAGCCCTTCTATCCTGACCTACGTATAGTCGGCTAAGGACAAATTTAGGATGTTAGAAAGGTCTGGTAAACCCAGAATGGGGTGGGGGTAGGGTAGAGATAGATGGATCCCAAGGGCTTGCTTATCTGGACCTGGTAGCACACATCTGTAATCCTAGTTCTCTGAAAGTGGAGGCATAAAGATCTGAAATTCAGGATTATCCTTGGCAACTATACAGAGAATTGAAGGCCAGACTGAGAGCTTCTGTCCTCTCTCTCTCTCTCTCTCTCTCTCTCTCTCTCTCTCTCTCTGTAGAGAGGGATGCAGGTGAGCCAGCCTTGAGGGCATGAGGGGGCATAGCTGGTAGGTACTTCCTCCCTAGTCTGCAGAGCGGTGGTAAGAGAGAGGGAAAGATGCTCTCCCCTCCCCCTCCCGCTTTTGACTGATGAGGGAGCTGACCCTCCCCTTTACCAGCTGCAACACTCAGGAAAGGGGGTCCTGCACCTCACCTGGGCAGCACAGTAGAGCTGACCCTATAGGCAGGAGTACTGGTGAGCCACCCCAAGAATGTGCGCATGGGAGTTCTGGCCTTGTCCCTCATCTGCCATGTGGTGGTGTGGGTTACCCTTCGACACCTGTGGCTGTTAGGTCATAAGAAGCTGGAGAGCTGTCCCTGCCAGCTGAAGCAGTAGGGAGAGTGGCCATTGCACCTCTGCAGGGCAACACAGTAGAGCTGACCCTGATGGTCCAGGTGTGGGAGAGCTGACCCTAAGGGCATGAAAGCAGGAGAACGGACCCTCCCTCTTGCTCATCACTGCAAGGGGTGACCTAGCCAGGGCAATTCTGGAGAGCGCACCCTGGTGTCAAAGATGGTTAGTTGCTGACCAACCCTGCAACTACCCAGTCCCAGAACCAGTGTTATGAGTTGGCGCACCCCAAACATCCACCCCATCTATGATATGTGGAAGCATGTTAAGGGGCTGCAGACCCCAAACTGCAGGATCTCCACAACACAGAGCAATAACAGGGTGGCCCAGTATAGATAGTGTAGCAGTGTGAGTTCCAGGACAGGCTCCAAAGAAATACAGAGAAACCCTGTCTCGAAAAACCAAACCAAACCAAAACCACAACAGCAGCAGCAGTAGCAGCAGCAACAACAACAAAACCCCCCCCAAAAAGTAAAAAAAAAAAGGAATAAAAGGCTTACTTGCAGAGCCTAAGTGACATTAAAGCAGTCACACTGAATTGTCTGCAGCTAGAATAGATGATGACTCCCTCAAGGGCTGTGTAGATGGAGCCCCCTTCCCTAGTCCTTCCCTGCCTAAATACTACAGCCCCTCCCTGATACCCCAAGACCATGTGAGTAGTGCAAACAGAATCGCATAAAACTGATTGGGAGCAGCTGTGATGATCTATGGGGAGCAGATCCTTCCAAACTCCTGAAGATGGCAGCAGAGCAGTTCAGAGGACAGCCAAGTACAACAGACTTTAGTGCTCACTTATGCAATCTCGGAAAGGTTTAATAAATTATGCTATACCTGCTAACTAGACATAATAAGGACCACAGTAGAACCCCTGAAGACAAGGAGAACATTTGTGAGATGCAACAGAAGAGGTCAATGGCTGTTGGGTGAATGGATAAAGCAGTAGGACCTTTGCATTCGACAGTCAATCCTCCCACAATGATTATCAGGTGCTTAGAGCCAGGACTGAGGCCAGTCTTTCTGTGTCTGAACTCTGCAGATGTCTGTAGACAGGATTGAGACTAGTCTTTCTGTGTCTGAAGTCTGCAGATGACTGTAGACAGGACTGAGCCCAGTCTTTCTGTGTCTGAGCTCTGCAGATGACTGTAGACAGGACTGAGCCCAGTCTTTCTGTGTCTGAACTCTGCAGATAACTGTAGACAGGATTGAGACTAGTCTCTCCATGTCTGGACTCTACAGATGGCTATGGGTAGTGACATTTCTTCACCTGAGAAACCACACACAAATGACTCTAAGAGTCAGGCTCCATCTAGGCTGAGACCTGAACCTTGAGGGTTGATCTTGAAAGTTTTGATTGTGTCCTTGTATTTGCAAAATAGCAAAAAGACACTTCTATGTGGATAAAATCTGGAATGCAGTGTATAAAAGGTAGTTGCTTTGTTTGCCAGAAGGAAATTTAAAGACTTTCTTTTTCTGTGATGCTAGGGCACTTTTGTCTTTTTACTAGAGAATGAACTCTAGGCCTTGCATATGCTAATCAAACACTGCCACTGTGCTACACCCATAGCCCTCCACCGCTTTGAGGCAAGGTCTTTTTTTTTCATTGTTCTCTTTCTCTCCCTCCCTTCCTCCTTCTTTCCCTCCCTCCCCCCTCCTCTCTCCCTCTCTCCTTTCCTTCTTTCCTTCTTTCCTTCCTTCCTTCCTTCCTTCCTTCCTTCCTTCCTTCCTTCCTTCCTTCCTTCCTTCCTTCCTTCTTTTTTGTTTCTTTCCTTTAGATCAGACTGGCCTTGAACTCAGAGAATCATCTGCTGGGATTAAAGGCTTGTGCCACCTTGGCTGAGACAAGGTCTTTCTTTGTAGCCCTGGCTAGCCTGGAACTCACTATGTTGTCTAGGCTGGCTTTAAACTCACAGAGATCCATCTGCATCTACCTTCTAAGTGATAGAACTAAAGAAAGACATGTATCACTACACCTAGCCTCATAGCTCCCTTTGGAATATTTTAAATTTTGAGACAAGGTCTCAGTAAGTTAGTCAGGCTGGCCTTAACTTGTGATTCTTCTGCCTCAGGGTCCCAAGCTGGGGAAATTATAGATGTGTACTACCATGCGTTAGCTTCAGACTTTTGAATAAAATGTTTTCAAGAAAAGAGGTCTCAAGTTGTGGCTCATGTCAGTAAACTCAGCATTCAGGAGATTGAAGCTGGAAGATAACTGTGAGTTCAAGGTCAGCAAGGGCTACATAATAAGACCCTCTCAGAATCAAAAGTAACAACTAAACAGATTTCTCCTTAACTTTCAACTCAGTGTCACTAAGTGAAGATGAAAATCAAGTTAGTGGATAGCTTAATGCTGGTCTCATTCTTCAGAAATAACTCATCCTTCAGAAATTACTTGGATCCTTAATTGTTCTAAATTCTAATAAAAACACAGTACTTGCTTTCTCAGAATTACATATTAAAACTGTGCTACCCAATACAACAGTGTCAGCCCCACACAGCCATATTTTAAAACTTTTAATGTTTGACAAGTTGAAATATTTGTATAATGAATTCTAGTCCTTCCTACCACCCTATCATTCTTTCTCTCTTCTTCCTCCTGTGGAGCCTTCTCTACAAGTTACCCTCTCACCCTTCATGCCTTCTTTTTGGGTGCAGCCCCCTGTGTTTTATTAGAGTTTCTTCTCTTTGGGGGGGGTTATTCACTGGAGCAGGCCAACTTATCAGTGACTCTACCGCTGATAAGTTGCCAGCTAAGGAGGTTCAATGTGGCTCTTTGAATGTAAATAAATTAAAATTAAATAAAATTAAGCTGGGTATGGTAGCATGTGACTGTAACTGTAGCAAGTGGGAAATGGAGACAGAAAAATCAGGACTTTGAGGCTAGCCTTGGCTGTAAGAGATCCTGTCTCAAACCAATTCATACAAACAAAACACCCAAACATCAACAAACTAACACACAGACAGACAAACATAAAAATCCAGTCATGGTGTCTTTAATCCCAGCACTTGGAAGGCAGAGGCAGGTAGATTTCTGTGAGTTAGAGGCCAGCTGTGTCTATGTACTGAGTTCTAAGACAGTCAGGGATGTGCAGAGAGACCCTTCTCAAAAACAAACAAAAACATCAAAAACACCTAAATAGACTTATTTCCTTCCTTCCTTCCTTCCTTCCTTCCTTCCTTCCTTCCTTCCTTCCTTCCTGTGGTTCTCCTGCTTCCTTCCTAGTACTCGGGATTACAGGTGTTATGTCACCAGGGCCAGCTCTTATCTATTCAGTTCACTGACCACATATCAAATGTTTAAGAGTCACGTGAAACTAATGGCTACTCTGTTGGTAGAGAGATGCCAAATCATTTCCATTGCTGTAAAAGAGTCTAGTCAGTGTCACTTTAGAGAGAGCAGTCTGACAATCAAATTTTTAGAAATGGACAAAGGGTTGGGAGTGTAGGTCATTTGATAGAGTACTTGCCTAGTATGCCGCATATACTACCTGAACACTCCTGTAATCCCAGCACTTGGGAGGTAGAGATAGTAAATCAGAAGTTCAAGATCATCCTCAACTATAATGAGAGCTTAAGTTCAGACTGATATATGAGAGACCCTCTATTAAAAAAATGGGCGGGGGGGGAGGGGAGGAAGAGTAGGCATTGCTCTTAAGAAAGACTGATGCCATATAGACTATGGTCTCCAGGAAAGCATGTCTAAAGAGCTCACATTTGAGCTAAGATACTCACCAATTGGTCCTCCAACAGCACATTTGCCTTGTATGTCTATAGAGAACATCAGAAACCAACATTTGGGAAGATATATGAGATTTTATCCTATTGAAAGTGTGACATACCATTAGGTAAATTTATTCTTTTTCTTGGGACATTTTTTTTGAATGATTTGTCCTTTTTCTTTAGATGTCTCATTTGTCTAGGGGTCTTCAGATTCCTTAGGTACTGTTACTCTTCTGGAAAAGCAGAAACAAAACCCTGCCCCAACCTTAACTTTGGGAGTTTCCTTTCTTGGCAGGTTGAATGGACACATTGTTTGATGAACTGTTGCCTCTCCTACTCAAGAGGTCTCTCCTGTTCAAATCTAATCTTTATCATTTTTTTTTTGGTTTTTCGAGACAGGGTTTCTCTGTATTGTTTTGGAGGCTGTCCTGGAACTCACTCTGTAGACCAGGCTGTCCTCGAACTCACAGAGATCCGCCTGCCTCTCTCTCTATATATAGACTGATTTACTTCAGCAGTTTTTTTCCCTATTATCTAAAGTCTTTCTGCAGTCATCTTTCCTTTACCATTAGCATTTAAAATTTTTAAGGTTAATAAAGTAGTGTGTATCTATCTCTGGGGGACTTTATTAGCTATTTCTGTTTATTAAGCATTTCTTTTAAAGTATGGTTAGATCTTTTTATAACTGCTTGTCCTGTAGGATTGTATGGTATACCTGTTATATATTTTATGTTGTAATATGCAAAAAACTGTTTCATATGCTGGAACATTGTCAGTTTTAATTTGTACAGCTATTCCCATAGTTCCCATAACTTCTAATAAATGTGTGATTAAAGAATCAGCCTTTTTAGCCAGGTGGTGGTGGCACATGCCTTTAATCCCAGTACTCGGGAGGCAGAGGCAGGCGGATCTCTGTGAGTTCGAGGCCAGCCTGGTCTACTGAGTGAGTTCCATGACAGCCTCCAAAACAATACAGAGAAACCCTGTCTCAAGAAACCAAAAAAAAAAAATCAGTCTTTTCAGAACTCAAAGCAGTTGCTCATTGAAATCCTGAATATGTATTTATGGTATAGTTCACATACTTTAATTTTCCAAAGTCTGCAAAATGAAGCACACCTAGTTACCAGATTTTGTTTCTTGAGTACCCTTTGGGTTACTTCCTGCAGGTGTTGGAGTTTGGTTATATAAAAAGTAATAGACTGCACTCGGGAGGCAGAGGCAGGCGGATCTCTGTGAGTTCGAGACCAGCCTGGACTACCAAGTGAGTTCCGGGACAGCCTCCAAAGCCACAGAGAAACCCTGTCTCGAAAAAAAACCAAAAAAAAAAAAAAGTAATAGACTGATGCCTTATAATATTCTTGGCTTGTTGCCAAGTGATAGAAAAATCTTTTTAATCCCTTGCTATTTCTTATGAAACCCTGAGGCTTCTAGCACATTTCCCACTAATAGTTGATCAATTTCATCATCACCTTGCACTAGAGGGCCTGGTAGACCTGTATGGGATCTGATGTGTTATATACAAAGGATTATTTCTATTTCTGATTATTTATTATAACTGAATAAATAGCAAAGTTAATTCTGAATAATCTCAAAAGGGTTCAGTAGTTTCAATATGTAAGTCAACTTTTTCTGCATATTGAGAGTCAGTAACTATATTAAGAGGTTCTGGAAAATCTAATTATACCATTAAAATAGCATATAATTCTGACTTTTGAACAGAATCGTAAGGACTTTGAGCTACTTTACTTAAATTTCCTGACTTATAAAATGCCTTTCCTGATTAATTTCATTAGTATAGAGTACAGGGGCTCCAAAAATTGGTGTTCTTCATACCATGTGAGGAAGGATACAATTAGTTATTTCTATAAACTGAAGTCTCTTGCTTTTGGGATATTTGTTGCTAATCTCTCCCAAAAAATACTGCAAGCTCTTTGACAATGTTAATTTTCTGCCATAATAAGATAATTTCAGTATTAATAAAATTGCTGTGTCACAATTTCTGTTGAATATATTCGTGTTAATTGATGCAGTCTCAATTTTTCCTTTCCAAATCAATTCATCTACATAGGTCTTTAATTTTTACTATGTCTGTATGACAAAAATATCCATCCTAAAGCATTATCTTCTCTCAGCATAAGAATTCCTGTAGAAGAATGTGTAGAAGGTAGTATGACTAGGATACAATCAAGCTCTGGATCCAAGTGATCCATATGTGCATCCTGTAGTTTCTTTGCTACCGAAGTCAATTCTCTCAGCTGGTAATTCTCCTAACTGATAATTTTCTTGGGCCATTTAAGTCCTTATCACCTTGTAAAGTTTGAAATAAATTACGTAGTTCTTGAGTTGTCAATCCAGTTGTGGGCCATAGCCAGTTAATACCTCCCAGTAATTTTTGAAAATTATTAAGAGTTCATAATTGATATCTCCTGATTTGCACTTTCTGAGGCTTAATTCTTTGTAAACCTATTCTTTGTAAACCTATCTTACATTCTAGGTAATTAATAGAATCTCTTCTTTGTATTTTTCAGGATCAATTCGTAATTCCCAACAAGGAAAATTTTTCTTTACTTCTTCAAACATTTTTTTCCTAAGGTATCTTTGTCTGAATCAGCTAGTAAGATATCATCCATACAATGATAAATTATAGATTGAGGAAACTTTATGAATTATTTCCAATGGCTGTTGTACAAAATATTGACACAAGGTGAGGCTGTTTAACCTCACTTGTGGGAGGACTTTCCATTGATCTCTTGTTGCTGTTGTTGTTGTTTTTTTTTGAGACAGGGTTTCTCTTTTTGCTTTGGAGGTCATCCTGGAACTGGCTCTGTAGACCAGGCTGGCCTCAAACTCACAGAGATCCACCTGCCTCTGCCTCCCCAGTGCTGGGATTAAAGACATGCACCACCAATGCCTGGCTTCCATTGATCTCTTTTAACAGGCTGGGAATTATCAGTAGGCACTGTGAAGGCAAATGTTTTTCTATCCTGATCTTGTAAAGGTATAGTAAGAAAGCAGTCTTTTAATGTCAATCACTACAATAGACCAAAAGGAATTCCAGTCTGTAAAAAGCCCATTGTCTGAATTACTTTATTTATGGCTCTTATATCTATTAATGTTCCCCACATTTCCAGATTTCTTTTCTTGGGGTGTGTGTGTGTGTGTGTGTGTGTGTGTGTGCTATTAGACAGAGTTTCTCTGTGTAGCTTTGGAACCTGTCCTGGAATTCACTCTGTAGACCATGCTTGCCTTGAACTCACAGAGATCTGCCTTCTTCTGCCTCCCAAGTGCTGGGATTAAAGGTGTGCGCCAATACCACCTGGATAGATTTATTTTTAATGATAAATATGGGAGAATTCCAAAGACTGGTTGATTCTTCAGTATGTTGATTATTTAGCTGCTCCTGTACCAGCTGTTCTAATGCCTGTAATTTTTCTTATGTCAAAGGGCATTGTTCCACTTAGATAGGGTTGTTAGCTAACTATTTTAAAGGTAGGGTTGAATGGTACCTTTGAAAGATCAGAAGCTGTTGTGCCCTGTTTATGTATAACCTGGATGGTCAATGACTGTTTTTGATAATAACTTTTAATATTTTTCTCAAAATCAGAGATAAATTTATGGTTTGCTTCTGAGATTGGAGGACTGTTAATTTGGGTTTTCCTTTGCTGTAACAAATCTTGAACCCTTAAATTTATTTTTATGTTAGCCACATATGGCTTTTAATTTCTCTACCTGTCCTTCTGGCCCTATTCATTCAATCCACCTTGTACTTTGTTTTTATCTGAGATAAAGTTTCAATTCCTAGAAGCTGAATATTTACCTCCTGAAGAGGCCAATCTGTATTCCAAGATGTTGGTGAGATTATTGTTGCAACCATGCCTATGTCTAGTAAACCTTCAATCACATTACCATTTATTTGTATTTTTAGCTTTGGTCTTGATCATTTATAGAAGTATTCTAAAATACTTGTTTTATGGTTTCTCCTGAAAATTTTGTTTTACTTAATGAAGCTGTTATGTAATTCAGAGGGGTATGACTTTAATAACAGGCATTGAAGCATTGAATCTTTTAATTTCTCCATGGAGGTGTTTCCCCAATGTTGGGAGGGAATGATTGACCCAAATGTGACATTGGGACTTGTGAGAGGTCCCCTAAGCCGTTTCCCAATGGCAAAGGGTAACCTTGCTTGTCCCTTGTTCATCAACATTCATTAGTCTAATGATATCCTTTGCCACACCTTCGGCATAGTCAAGAAAGCTGGGGCCACCTGTTTGGATTATCTCCTAAGAAAAACTTTTGTTTCTAAGAATGCTTTGCCTACATTTCCTTTTCAGATGACCTGGTTTACCAGAATTAAAACATCTGACCTTTTGATTTTTCTTAACATTTTTAGAAACAGTATTGTAACATGAATAATAAAAATCCAGAGACAGATATTGGGGTTAAAGCTGAATATTAGAAAAGCAAAGTAGCCAGCCACTAGCTCTTTCCTCTACCTCAGACTGAATTGGGTGATCCTGTCTCCATGAATCCCCAGGGGCAAATACTCTCCACCAAGCCTCAGATTGCAATCCTCGGAGTTCTTGTCTTCTTCTGCCTTATATTTCTCTCTCTGCTCAGCCATATTACTCCTGCCTCTTCCTCCCTAATGCTGGGATTAAAGGCATGTGATCCCAAGTGCTGAGATCACCTTTGTGTGAGCTGTTTCTCTTTTAGACTGGATCAATTTTATGTTGCTCTCAGTGAGGCCTTGAATTCAGAGAGATCCATCTGCCTCTGTCTCTTGAGTCCTGAGATAAAAGGTGTGCACCGCCACTGCCCTGTTTCTATGGCTAGCTAATATGTCTGCTGGGATTAAATGTGTGTATCACCATGACCTGGCTATCTGCTTCTCTGACATGGACATTGGCTTGTTATTTTCTTTTAAATTTTCCTATTCTTGAGACAGGGATTTTTGTATAGTCCTGTCCATCCTGAGACTTGCTGTGTAGAGCAGGCTGGCCCTGAACTCACTGTCTCTGCCTCCTGAGTGCTGGGATTAAAGTTTTGCACCATCCTGACATACTTTCATCTCTTCCTCTTTTATAAAGCCAGTGTCTCAGAATCCCACTATACCATGCATATATCCTAATGGTTTTCAGGAAAAAAATTTGAGCAGGTAATTGATACCTTGGGTTGAGTACAGAGAAGATGAGGGAGTCCCAAAGATTCGTCCAGACAGAAGACATTCATCACCTCACAGGTCAGAGGATGGCTTCAGGTTGGATGTCTGACTGCAAGGGATCTATAACCTTATTTGGGGGGAGGGCAGCAGTTAGGGGAGAAAGAGAGGTACGGGGCAGAATTTAGGGAAAAGAGGAAGTCCTGGTGGATTAACTGGGGCCACTTGGAGAAACAAGTACAAGTATTTTGAGAATTGCCCATGACAGGACCCAGCAGTCTAGATGAACATATCCTTTTCCAAGGTAGTCTGCAATCCTCATCCAGAGTGTTGGCAGGGGAAGGTTGAGTGGGAGAAAGTAGGTGAGGTTCAGAAACAGGGAGAACTAACTCAGGGGCCCCTCAGGATCCAAGGGTTAGCCCTGGGTGCCCTGCTGCTGCACAGGCTCCCTGGGTTGCAAGAGGGTCTTCTGCTCCAAGCACCTGTCCCAGGATTGAGAACCATGGTAGGGAATAACGTGGAAGAAGAAGTCAGGAGACTGGACTCAAATGCAGGTGGGTTTATTTCAGAGAAACTGAGAGGAGCTCACACGAAGCAAGTGTGCCTCTTTTACGGAGTAGGAACCTTTCACCAAGCTAGGAGGAGAGAGGAAGGGGAGCTGTGCACTTTAAGCAAGTGACTAGTTCTTTGAGATAGGGTTGGCCTTTTGCAGTTATGTTGTGACTCAAGAGGTCAAAATGGCATACAGAGCACAGCCTTGTTTGTAATGCTTTGCACTCGCTGTGGGTTGGGTTTAGCACTGGAGATTAAGATAGCCAGAAAGTTGCTTCATCATCCTGCAAGATCACATAAGGGTTATTAGCCACTGAGCCATCTCTGTAACTCATCTTCCCGACCCCAAAAACCACTTTGTTTTGAGATAGGTTCTCGAAATATAGCTGTCAGCCGGGCATTGGTGGGGCACACCTTTAATCCCAGCACTAGGGAGGCAGAGGCAGGCGGATCTCTGTGAGTTCGAGGCCAGCCTGGTCTACAGGACAGGTTCCAAAACAATCCTGAGATTTAAAGTCTGTGTTATTACATCCAGCTTCTCCAGCTTCTTTTGAATCCATTTTGATCAAACTCTTGCATCAAGGTCTCCAGGAGATAGTGTATTTCTAAATCTGAGTTGGGGTCTTTGTTTTGTTTTTTGAGTCATTGTTTTATGTATCCCAGGCTATCCTCAAACTCACTATGTAGCCAAGGCTGATCTTGAACTTCAGATTCTATTGCCTCCATCTCCTGAGTGCTGGGGTTAAAGACCTGTGTCTCCACACCCAGTTTAAATGCTTCTTCTCTTTAATTACAAGTACTTATGAATACCAGTGTGGGACTTTGCTTTAAACTACTCTGACTCTGGAAGAGTAAGTCTAGAAATGGTGTAAGATTGAGTGTGATGGCTGGAGAGATGGCTCAGAGGTTAAGAGCACTGGCTGCTCTTTCAGAGGTCCTGAGTTCAATTCCCAGTGACCATATGATGGCTCTTAACCATTTGTAATGAGATCCGGTGCCCTCTTCTGGCCTGCTGGGATACATTCAGACAGAACACTGTGCACATAATAAATAAATAAATCTTTTTTTTTTTTTTGGTTTTTACGAGACAGGGTTTCTCTGTATTGTTTTGGAGGCTATTGGTCCAGCCCGGCCTCGAACTCACAGAGATCCGCCTGCCTCTGCCTCCCGAGTGCTGGGATTAAAGGTGTGCGCCACCACCGCCCGGCAATAAATAAATCTTAAAAAAAAAAAACAAAGGTTGAGTGTGAATGTGGGAGCCACGATCCATCTACGGAGGGCAGAGACAACTTTCTGGAGTTGTTCTCTCTTTCCACCTGGGATCTGACAGTCTAAATCAGCTGCTCAGATTGCTTGGCAACCACTCTTAATCCACTGAGCCATCTTACAAGACTAAATGTAACAAATGTTATCAAGAGCTGAATGTAAGTATGGAGATATTCACTCTATTACTCTTTTTTATCATTATAATATTATATATTATTACACTTTTATATTTATTTATAATTTTCACATAGTAAAATTAAACAAGATTAAAGTATATTAATTTTGGAGACTTCTTAATACGTCCAACCCTGCCTCCATCTTGAACTTAAGACACATATTTTCTTTTCTTTTCTTTTTTGTATTTGGTTTTTCGAGACAAGGTTTCTCTGTGGCTTTGGAGGCTGTCCTGGAACTAGCTCTTATAGAGAAGGCTGGTCTCGAACTCACAGAGATCTGCTTGCCTCTGCCTCCTTCCTATTGCTGGGATTAAAGGCATGTGACACCACCACCTGGTAAGACACACATTTTCAATGCCTGAGATACAGCTCCATTTGTTTGCCATCTCAACTGTGCTTACAAATGAAGTCTACATCCTGTCTCTCTTTTTAGAATTTTTTATTTTATATTTAAATTAGAAACAAGTTTGTTTCACATGTTAGTCCCAGCTCCCTCACCTTCCCCTCCCACCCCTTCCAGCCCCCCCAACCCTCCACCCAATCTCCACTCTGTTCCCCATGGAGGGTGAAGCTTCCATGGTGGATATCCAGAGTCTGTCATTTCATTCCGGGTAGGGCCTGGGATACCCCCAAGTGTCCAGGTTGAGAGAGCATCCCTCATTATGGGATGGGCACCCAAAGTCCATTTGTATGCCAGGGATAAATACTGATCTACTGCCCAGGGCCCCATAGATTGCCTAGGCCTCCTCACTGACACCCACATTTAGGGACTCAGTCCCATGCTGGCCTCTCTCAGCCATCAGTTGAGGGGTCCAAGATCTCCCTCTTGTTCAGGTCAGCTGTTTCTCTGGGTTTCACCAGCCCAGTCTTAACCCCTTTGCTCATCACTCCTCCCTCTCTGTCCCTGGGTTCCAGGAGTTCAGCTCAGTGTTTAGCTGTGGGTGTCTGCCTCTGCTTCTGTCTGTCACTGGTTGGAGGTTCTAGAATGACATATAAGATAGTCGTCGAAATCATTATCAGGGAGGGGCATCTAAGGTAGTCTCTTCACTGTTGCTTAGTTGGCCAATTGGTGTCATCCTTGTAGATCTCTGGAAATCTCATTAGTGCCAGATCTCCCCTCAAACCTACAATGGCCCCCTCTATTATGGTATCTCTCATCCTTCTCTCCTCTATTCTTCCCCTGACTCAACCTTCCTGCTCCCCGATGTCCTCCTCTCCCTCCCTTCTCCCCCTCTCTTTTTCCTGGCTCCCTCTCCCCTCCCCCCATGCTTCCAATCTGCTCAGGATTTTGCCTCATTCCACCTTCTCTGGGGGTGCCATGCATATCTCTCTTAGGGTCCTTCCTGTTTCCTGGACTCTTTGGCAGTGGGATTGTAGCTGGCATTCCCCTGATCCATGTCTAAACTCCATATATGAGTGAGTAATACCATGTTTATCTTCTTGGGACTGGGTTACCTCACTCAGACACTGTCTTTTTACACCACAGTCTCTTTACACTGCCTGCCTAAAGACACACACATGCCCTCTGTTCCTACCCAGTGCTCCCTGTCTCTGTAAATAACCATATTATTCATTCAGTTGCTCAAACTGATAACGTGGAGACATCATTGATTCCCCTCTGTGGAAATGTTACAGTAGGTAAGGCAGCTGCTGCCAAGCCTGAAGACCTGAGGGCCACATGAAAGGAAGATACAACTGAAGTCCTTAAATTGTCCTCTGCCTTCACTAGCACACCATGGCACACTTACGACTACACACAACACATAAATAAATGTAATAGAAGTGAGTTTTAGGGGTTGGAGAGATGGCTTAGTAGTTGAATGTGCTCTGCTCTTCCAGAGGACCCAAGTTAGGATCCCAACACCCACATCAGTTGCTTCACAATGCCTGTACTCCAGGTTCAGGAGATCTGACTTAGCGTACAAATCAAACTACTAAGTTTTTCTTTAAATGAGTGGGTGCTGGATGTGGTGGTAATGCTTAAAATCCAGCATTCAGAGGCTGAGGTAGGAGAGTTGCTGGAGTTGGAGGCCAGCCTGGGATACAAAGCAAAATTTTATATCAAAAAGAAAACAGATCCCTATGTTCTCACCCTTTCCCTTCATTGGGTGGTAGAGATGGATGGTGGAGATGTGGGAAGGACAGAGAGGGAGAGCAAGGAAAGAGAAATATTGATTGAGGGAGTCATTACTGGGTTGTGAGAAACCTTGCACTAAGGAAATTCCCAGGAATCCACAAAGATGACCCTAACTAATACCCTAAGCATCAGCGGAGAGGGTACCTGAACTGGCCTTCCCCTGTAATCAGATTGATGACTACCTAAATTATCACCATAAAACCTTCATCCAGCAACTGATGGAGGCAGATGTGGAGATCCACAGCTAAGCACCGGGTCCAGATCCCAAAGTTCAGTCGAAAAGAGGGAGGAGTGAGCAAACATGTCAAGACCATATTGGGACACCCACAGAGACAGCTGACCTGAGCCAGTGATAGCTCAGCTGGGGTACCTGCATGGGACCAAGAGTGAACGTGGGTGAAAGTTGTGTGGCTCGGGCAGTCCCACTGGCAGTGGAACCAGGATTTATCCCTAGTGTTTGAACTCACTTTTTGAAGCCCATTCTCTTTGGAGATATACCATGCTCAGCCTAGATATTGGGGGAAGGGCCTTGGTCATGCCTCAGAGAGATGTGCCAGACTTTGCTGATTCCCTATGGGAAGCCTTACCCTCTCTGAGGAGTGGATGTGCTGGGGTGGGGGAAGGTGGAGGGATCAGGAGGAGGGGAGGGGAGTGGGAACTGGAATTGGTATGTAAAATGAGAAAAGATGGTTTAAAAAAATTCATGTCTAGCCAGGTGCATGCCTTTAGTCCCAGCACTCAGGAGGCAGAGGCAGGTGGATCTCTGTGAGTTCAAGACGAGCCTGGTCTACAAGAGCTAGTTCCAGGACAGCTTCCAAAGCCACAGAGAAACCCTGTCTCGAAAAACCAAAAAAACAATGGAATCTTGAAATTCGCAGGTAAATGGATAGCACTGGAAGAAACCATCCTGAGTGAGGTAACCCAGTCGCAAAAAGGCAAATATGGTATGTACTCACTCATATATGGATTTTAGACATGAATCAGGATAGTGCCAGTCTGCACTTCCACTGATAGAGAGTCTGGGAAACAGGAAAGAACCTAAAAGATATGCATATATGCATAGTACCCAAGAGAAGAGGATTGAGACAAGATCCTCTGAATGGATGGGGAACACGGCGAGGGGTGGGGGGGAGTGGAAGCTGGGAAGAAGAGAGGGGGAGAAGAGGAAGAGAGAGTAGGTCATGGGGGAACAGGAAGTTGAGTGGGTGGGGGTAGAATAGGGGGAAGAGGGAATCATAGGTTAGAAGACAGATCAGGCACCAGAGTGACATCGAGTGATCTAAAGGGATAACACCAATTGGCAAGCTAAGCAATAGTGGAGAGACCACCTCGAATGCCCATTCCTGATAATGAACTTGATGTCTATAACCATCCGGGAGCCTTCAACCAGTGATTAATGGAAGCAGAGGCAAACACACAATTAAGCACTGAACTGAACCCAAGGAACCCAGTGACAGAGAGAGAGGAGTGATGAGCAAATTGGCAAAGAATGGGCTGACAAAACCAGCAGAGACAGCTGATCTGAACAGGGGAGAGCTCTTGGACCCCAGATTGACAGCGGAGAGGCCAGCATGGGACTGATCTGGACTCCCCAAATGTGAGTGTCAGCGAGAAGGCCTGGGCAACCTATGGGGCCCTGAGCAGTGGATCAGTGTTTATCCCTGGAATACAAACAGACATCGTGTGCCCATAGCACAAAGAGGGATGCTCTCTCAGCCTGGGCTCTTAGGGGAGTGCCTGGACCCTACCCAGAGTGAAATGACAGACTCTAGATATCCCCTATGTGGAAGGATTTGGCAATAGGGTGGGAGGCTGGGGGGGGGGGGAAGGGGAGTGCAGGAGGAGGGGAGGGAGAGGGAACTGGGATTGACATGTAAAACAAGCTATTTAAAATTAAAATAAAAAATGATAAAAGAAAAAAAAACAAAAAAATTCATGTCTAAATAAACAAAACAGCGGGAGAAAAACAGAAATAACAAGTATCAGGTGGGTGTTGGTTAGAAACGGGAACAATGGGTAAAGATGAACGTAGGGGCTGGAGAAGGCTCAGCAGTTGGGAGCTGAGGTTTTTTTTTTGGTTTTGTTTTACGAGACAGGGTCTCTCTGTATTGTTTTGGAGGCTGTCGGTCCAGCCCGGCCTCAAACTCATAGAGATTTGCCTGCCTCTGCATCCCAAGTGCTGGGATTAAAGGCGTGCACCGCCAACGCCTGGCCAGGAGCTGAGGTTCTTAACAGAATTAAATTCCAAAGGTCTTCAGTTTCATTCCCAGTACTGACTTGGCATCTCACAACTGTCTGTAACTCTAGTTCCAGAGAATCAGGCATTCTCCTAAATATACATGCAGAAAAACACCAACACACATAAAATAATAACGTTTTTCTTAAAAAAAAAATAGAAGTTACCTTAATGTTTATCTGCTGGAAACTGAGATCATATTTTTCATGGCAGTTATTGGACATCTCTTGACCAATTCTTTCCTGGAGAAATCAAAGGTGGCTCTTAGTTCTGAATGTCAGATTGGAATGTATTAACAGTCATTTCATAGGTTAAGCTATTTTTAATACACCATAGGTCCCCAAATCACAGCATCACAGGATCTTCCTCCCCTAAGGAAGGACACAAATGCAAATCTTCATGGAACATGAATCACAAGAGGCTGGGGAGATGGCTCGGTCAGTGAAGTGCTGGTCACAACAGTGTGAGCATCTGAGCCTGGATTACATGTTCCCCTTAGAACAGAAAGAAACCCAGCGAGCAGTAATCTGGTAATGTCAGTAATGTCAGCACTGGGAGGGTAGAGACAGCAGGGTCTCTGGGGCTTGCCATTCAGTGAGTCTAGCATAATAGTGAGCTCCATGTTAACCAAGACACATTTTCTTATCTTTTTCCTCCTCTTCTTCCTCCTCCTCCCCCTCCTCTGAATAGTGTTACCCAGTATGCACACACTAAATAAATAATAAATATAGTTAAAAATTTTCAACTAGAGGGTTGGAGAGATGGTTGAATATTTAAGAGTGTTTGTGCCCTTGCAGATGACTCCAGTTCAGTTCCTAGCAACTACATATGTAGCTCACATCACCTATAACTCCATCTTGAGGTGATCTGATGTCCTCCTCCGACCTCTGTGAGCCCTGAACTGGAATGTGCACGTGCCCACCCCCAGGTCCCCACATACACTCATAATTAATAAAAAATAAAACTTTTTAAATTAAGATATTTTAAAATAGGGAGTAGGTAAGGAAGTCATCCAACACTGAACTCTGACCTCCACACTCATGCGCACACCTGTGTGTTCACACAGAGGAACATGTCCACACACACACTCACACACACACACACACACACACACATACATTCACACACACAAAAAGAATATAAACTAAGATTCTCACAGGGACATCTTAAAGATACCTTCTTTTTATTGCTGTGAGTGAATTTGAGTCATCACAATCTATTGGAATAGAAGAAACATCAATTCCATGTAAATGCTACCTTGTGATAGAAAGGTACTTACAGTATCTGGGGTCTTTTGAAGAATCCAGCATCTATGTAGACTTGGTACAAATTAGAATCCTTAGCAAGAAGCTCACACACTTGGAGAATTGCATTCAAGTCCTTGTTCTCCATATCCTAAAAAGTGATCAGTGAGAAATCAAAGTCTGGAACTGTTGATAACTGGCATCTTCTCTAAGAGGGAAACTGATTAAATCTCAAGGGTGTTTGAACGAGAATGTCCCCATAGGCTCCGATATTCAACCATGTGGTCCCCAGTTGGTGTGCTGTTTGGGAATGATATGGGAAGGGGCAGACTTGGTGTGGGAAGTACAACACTGGGGTGGGCTTTAAGGGCTCATAGCCTTGCCTCACTTCCAGGTTGCTCTCCCTGCTTCCTGTTTGCAATGGAAACTGTGCTCTGTCACCTTCCTTCTCCTGCTGCCATGACTTTCTGCCATTATGGCCTCTTGTCCCTTTGGAACCATAGGCTCTACCTAAGTTGCTTTTCATCATGGTGTTTTTATCGCAGAAAGAGAAAAATGACTTAAGCAGGATGAGACCCTCCTATCTCCATTAGAGTTCATGAGCATGAGGGCACATGCCTACAATGCTAATATTCAGGGGCTGGTGCAGGATGATCACGTTCCAGGCCAGCCTGTGCTACATAGTATAATCCTGCATCCCAAAACAAAATAAAACAAAACCAGTGAAGATGTGGTTTGTAAGGTGAAACATTCAAATCATATAATGTGCTAACCCCTTCAGCAAACCTCTCAGGGAAAGAGCTCCCATCTTACCTCCATCAGGTTCTTCAGACGCTCCAGAGGCAGGATGTAAATTACAGCCACTGAGTTTTCAACCATGACATTATCTGCATATGAGAGCTCTTGTAAACAACAAAAAGACAATGATTAAAATTCATGAATCAAAACGTTAAGTTTTTATTTTGTGTGTATGGTTGCTTTTCCTACATGAATGTCTATTCACCTTTATGGACAGTAACCACAGAATCTAGAAGAGGATCTCCGGCCCTCTGCA
The DNA here is from genome assembly GCF_017639785.1 of Mesocricetus auratus. NCBI lineage: Eukaryota > Metazoa > Chordata > Mammalia > Rodentia > Cricetidae > Mesocricetus > Mesocricetus auratus. The sequence continues at coordinate 20,597,999 of NW_024429197.1, read as the reverse complement.
AGTGGAGTTACAAACACTTGTAAAATTCCCTGTGGATGCTGGGAACTGAACCCAGGTCCTTCAGTGCTCTTAACTACTGAGCCATTTATCCAACCCTGCTAAACTGTAATTTCCAAAATCCAATATTGCTGCTGGTTTTTCTTGTCCCACTAGGTCCAGCCACTCTTTAGCCCCAAGTAAACACACAGATGCTATATTAATTATAAAACTGTTGGTTGATGACTAGGGTTTCATATTGACTAACTCTGTCTTAACTATTATCCAATTTCAATAAATCTATTTATTTCCACGTGGCCTCGGCTTACCTGAGAATGGCCGGACCTGTTACACCTTTGGCAGCTATATGGCGACTCTCCTTCCAGTGCCTCTCTCCCCAGCATCCTCTTCATCTCCTAGCCCCACCCATCTTCTTGCCTCTACTGGCCAAACAGTGTTTTATTCATCAACCAATAAGAGAAACATATATAGAAGGGCATCCCCATCACAATATTGCAACACAATATAACAGAAAGAGATACAAAATTGATAATTACATGCTGAAGAATATTTTAAAAGTCCCTGATTTTGGTAATTAAACCGCTGTTGCTAGAAGGGCATAAACATTGTATACAGAATAAGAGATCTGGAGTTCACAACACGCAGCAGCCTGAAGTCTGAGCAGAGTGTTTGAGGCCGCATTTGTTGGCATTCATGGCAGCACAGCATGCACAGTGCAAAGTGCATGTGTTTGGTGTTCAGAACCAAGGCCAGTGGAGTGGGAGATGCAAACACTGCCAGAACAGCTCCCTTCACTTCACCCTCGATTTTGAATTGATTTTTTGCTCATTGCACATTCATATTGTTGTTTCCACATTATTCTTAACCCCATATTCAGTTACATAATCCCCTATGGGGTCTCATCCCACATTAAAAGAAGCAGGAGCTAGTGGATGAGGTCAGCTTCCAGAATAAAAGAGAGTATTTGTGCAACATGAATCTGGGTCCAATGGTCAGAAGATATGAAGATTTCTTACAGCTTAGAAAGAAAAACAATACAGTTAAGAAATAATGTGTGAGGGCTAATGTAGTTGTACAGGCCTCTAATCCCAGCACTCTGGAGGCAGAGGCTAGCAGATCTCTTGACTTTGAGGCCAGCCTGGTCCACAGAATGAATTGGAGGACAACTAGGTCTATATAGAGAAACTATGTCTGGAAAAATCAGCCAACCAACCAACCAACCAGCCAAACAACCCCACCAAAAAAGAGAGGAAGAATTGGTGTCCGTGTGTGGAGGGTGGGATGGAGGGAAGTAGACTGAAGAGATAGATGGCTGAGTGTTTGAGTTGTGTTCTGCTTTTTCAGAGGACCCAAGTCCAGCACTAAGGTGACTCACAACCACCTATAATTACAACTCTGGGTTCAAATATTTCCTCTGTCCTCTGTGGGCACCTGAACACAAGACATTCACACAAATACATATACACAAATTTAAACATTTTAAAGATGTTTTTAGTTTTATGTGTGTGTTTTGCCTACATGTATGTATGTGCACAACCTGTGAATCAATAAGAGGACACTAAGTCCTCTGGAGATGAAGGTACAAGCAGTTGTAAGCTGCCACATGGGTTCTAGGAACCCTATCTGGATCTTCTGTAAGAGCATCTAATGCCCCCAAATAACACATGAAACACTTTATTAATTATAATGCTGTCAGCCAGCTTCTTTTTGGCTAGTTCTGCCTTAAGTATTAACCCTTAGTGACTACTAATATATATTTCTATAAGGACTTATCTTTCCGAGGACAGCATCCTGATTTGTCCTCTCTTCTCTGGGATCACATGGCAACTCTCTACTCTTGACTACATTTCCCAGAATCCTCTTTGACTCCTAGTACTACCTATCTTGCTTCCCTATTGGCCAACAGTGCTTTATCAACCAATAGGACAACATATACACAGAAGGACTTCCCCCATCAGCCATGTCTACAGATACAGTTTTTAAAAAATGTATACATTTCATAGTAGTGGGTTCCATTCTTCCAACATTCAAGAGGCAGAGGCAGGGATGTCTCTTTGAGTTTCAGGCCAGCCTCAATATGTAGGGCTAGATAGTGTGACCCTGTCTCTAAGTAAATAAATAGAGCTGTAGAAATGGCTCACCAGTTAAGAGCACTGACTGCTCCTCCCAGCGCCCAACTCACAACTGTCTGTAAAAATTCCATGGTATCTAACTCCATGTTCTGGCCTTTGTGGGCACTGCATGCACATGGTGTACAGAAAAACATAAAAGCAAACACTCATACATATAAAATGAATAAATCTCAAAAACATCAAAACAAAATCAAAAAAGGAAATGAGAAATGATGAAAAGAAATGTCTCCCAGAGGATAGGAAATGTTCACAACACCACTAGTCTTAAATGAAATGGAAGCTAAAACAACAAAGTTATGATTCCTACACAGACTTCAAGGACATGGAAAAATATTAACACTTGTGCCCTATTGCTGGAAATGTAACAATGCAAACCCTGTGTAAAAGTATAGCCGTGCCTAAAATGTAAGCATGTAATTATCAAATGACACAGCAGTTCTACTCCTACCTTTATAATCAAGAAAACCATAAACACACGTCTAGATTAAAGAAGAAACTTTACACAAATGTTTACAGTAATGTTGTTGGTAATAGCAAAAGAAAAAACATAAGCAAAATGTCCATTACTGGATGAATAACCTGTGGTATAGTCACACAGTGGAATACTATTCACCCAAGAACAGGAACGAAGGACTAAAAGTGCTGCAACCTGGATGAATCTCAAAGCATGTTCCGTAAAATAACTCCACACAAGAGACAATTTATCTGATCCTTTCAGCTGTTCCAACCAGAAAAGAAACCCCACAGCATAGACAATAGACAGGAGGTCATCAGGAGTGAGAGGAGGGGAAGAAGATAATGACTTAGTCCATATGGAGGCTTTCCTGAGTGCTGACAGCTCTGAAAGTAGAGGGAAGTTGTGGCTGCCTGAGCTGGTGAACAGGCTCCATGGCAGTGAATTGTGCACTGAAATCAGTGACGCTGATGTCACATGGATGTCCCCTCAGCAGAAACAGATAAAAGAGCTTCCTGCATAGCTCTGTCTGTCAGGTGCTAACAAGCTTCAGAGGCCATGTGAGGCTGTAGAAGTATCTCTGCTGATAGAGTGCTTGCCAAGCATGCACCGGGTCCCGGACAGCACCCCAGGACTGTATAACAAGGGGAACACACATATGGTCCCCGCACTTGGAGGCAGAGGGAGGAGGATTAGAAGTTCAAGGTTATTCTCGGCTACTTAGCACATTAATAAAAGCAACAAAGGGGGGGTCAGGTGTGGTGACAAATCTGTAATCTTATCACTCAGATGACTGAAGCAGGAGGATTGCCAGGACCAGGATGAGGCACATGAAGTGCCTGAGGCGAACAAACAAAGACTAAAACTGAAGACCAACCCCCCTGCTCCTCAGATCCTGACAGAGTGACCTGTGGTGCTTCACAAACAGAGCTTAAAGAGCCTGCACCCCACATGAACAAAGGAGTCACAGCTTGACAGCTAGTGAGCTGCCCCCTTGTCTGCTCAAACAACTACACAGAGGGCAAAATGAAGTGAGGACGGGTAACTGTTCTTAACTGAGGTGAGAGTGCCCACTCCTGCGGTGTGCATTTCTCTATGAACCACCTGCTGTGTTTCTGTCCACACTGTCTATTCTGCATTAAACTCTGGTGAATTCTTTTACCCCTGCACCACAAGAATTCCAGGACAACACAACTTTGCTCAGTGACAGTTGGAGTGCTGGAGAGGACAACATTTATCTCACGTGCTCTGTGAGCCTGGCTTTAGCCCTGGGGTCTGAAGCAACCCTGCAAGAGTTGTCCCTATTCACTGACTCTAATTCCTCTCTGTGGTCCAGTGACCTGCTGTCTTCATATTTATTGGTAGTGGTGTTGGGGTTTCTGTTATTCTTCATTTGTTATTTTTGAGGTGGGTTATCACTCCAGACGGTGCAGGAACTCACTGTAGACTCACTAGTGATTAGATGAACTTGCAGCCGTCTTCCTTCTGATGTCTCCCCAACCCTGGGGCTGCAGGTGTCAGCCATCACTCTTGGCTTGTTCCTTCTTCAGGGAACATTTTCTTCACTGGCTTCCAGGACACTGAACTTTTCTGACCTCCCCTCACCCCTCAGGATGTTCCTTCATGTCTCTCTCTTGGGCTGTTTCCTCATCGTCAACTCCACCTCCAGAAGGTGAGGTGTCCCCATTCCTGGCACATTCACTCCTGGGGTGACCTTACCCCAGCACACGACTTTAATTCAAGCCAGAGGCCAATGGCTCTGAACTGAAGTCCTCATCCTTGAAAACACCCCTATAATACCTCCCAGGTCTGTGGATAGGGCATCAGATTCACTAAAGCAACGCTGGGTGTATCATCACATGTTGTCATCCCAGCACCCCAGGGTGGGACAGGGGATCCTGATTTACAGTCAGCTCAGTGAACACTGAGCCTAGTGTCAAATTACAGTCCATTCACTCAGAAAAATTAGAGCTGGGCAAGTGTACACTTTTCTTAACCCCACAACTTGGGAAATAGGAGGATCAGGGGTTCAAGGTCACCTTTGAGACCCCAGACTTGGGGAGCATGTAAACCCAGGACTCAGAAGTTAGAAGTAAGGAATCATTAGGGATTTGAGGCTAGCCTGGACCACATAGTGAACTCCAAAACAGACAGCCTTGTCTAAATAGTTACAACATATCTTAAAATAAATATTAAAATAAAATTAAATAGAGAGAAATAAAAGGAAAAATGTCACCTTTGGCAACATATCAAATAAAGGACAACCTGGGCTACATGAGACACTGTCATCAAAAATCAATTTATCCAGGCATAGTAACACATGAATGTATCCCAGTACTTGGGAGGCAGAGGCAAAAGGAACATGAGATCAAGGGTATTCTTGGCTACACAGATCGTTCTAAGTTACTATGGACTATATGGGATTAAAGATGCCAATCATCAAGACTGGCATAGTGGATAAAGATACCTGCTGCCAATCATAATGACCTGAGTTCCATCCTTGGAACTCACATGGGAGATGGAGAGAACTGATTCCCAAAAATTGTCCTGTGAATTCCACATATGCTGACCTGTGTGCTCAAGCACGTGAACACACACACAGACACAGACACACACACACACACACACAAAATAAAATAAAAAAATTAAAAACAAATTTAAAAGTCAAAATAAACAACAACTACAAACAACAACAAAGACCCTTAATTTAAGTAAGGCCAAAAATCTGAATCCAATTTTAGTTTGTTTGTGACAGTGTCTGCCTATGTGTGTCACCTTGGCCTCAAACTCAACATCCTCCTGCTTTTGCCACCCCAATGCTGGGATCCCTGGTTTGGGCCATTTTGTTTGGTTTGAAAGAATAATCTTTTTCCTTCTCTGTTTATCTCCCTCTCTCCCTCCCATACCCTCCCTCTGTGTTACTCTCTGTCTCTTCAAAGACAGCATAAAACCCTAGCTATGCACAGTTCTCCCTGAGTGCTCACCCGAGACACCTAGCTCCCTTCCTTCCAGTGCAGAGCAGCCCACAAGTCCTAAACCTTTGGAAAGACAGGTGCTGCAGAATTACTGTCCTTGGCCCTTCCAGCTGTGGCTTTGCAGATGTGAACCCAGATGGGGAAAGGAAGAGGGCTGCCTGCCCTATGTCTACCTATTTCTCACTCACCGTTGTCATACAAGATCCTCACAATTATTGCCCGTGATTCTGACTGGTGGACCAGAATCCCAAGCTCCCAGGACAGAAGACAGCCAGCCAGAAGCCACCAGGATCCATGTAACACCATCTTAGCTCAGTGACAACAACAAATGCTCGAGTTCCTGGATGGCAATCAGAGTGGCTGCAAACCCAGGTGACCACGCCCATGTTGGATGACATAGCCTGAGCAGTCCCTGCACAAGCCATTGCTAACAGATATCTTTTCAACATTTACCACGGACCAGAAGCTGCTCTTCTGTCCTTCAATCCATCGTATGTGATGATTCTATTTTATATGTAAGGACATGGAGGTGACAATTTTAGTGTCCTCAAGGAATTGAACTGTCTCTTGTCTCTGTTGTGTCTTGGCAGACAAGAGAGGTCCATTCTTTGACAACCATCCAACTTATTTTGGAATGATTTTTGCTCCTACTTACTTTGTACCCCTCCAAAGAGAAGAATTAAAGTTTTACCCTCTGCCCTTGGCCCCTTTCATTTAAAGTAACTCTTGCCATCAGGGGTGCTGAACTGGCATCATTTGGAATCTCCCTTCTTTTTTTTTACTTTATTAAAATACTGAGTTTATTTCACATGTAAATTTTTGTCTTCCTACCATTTACACATCTGACCACCACTATTACTATGTCCTATCATAACTTTCCATACATACTTAAAACCAAGTAAAGGGTAGAGTTCCATCCGGCATTTTAGGCAACACATTCTTGGCAATGGAACCTGAACAACATTTATCAAACAAAATAGGGAAAGTCCTCTTTGTGTTATAAAAAGGACAGTCACATATGTCAACTGTTAGAGAACTTAAGTAAGACAGAATATTTCAAACTGTTTAAACCATTTTCTAGAGAGATTTCCTCCACTGCCAGAGATCTTGAATAGCCTCCTGGTCAGTCATCTGGAAGCAATTCTTCACATAATTAATGAACTTGGCTTCCACTTTGGGAAGAGAACCACCTTTTACTTATACTTCCTTGCATTTTTGCCTTAATGTCTTCTACAGTATTAGGTCCTTTTGGGGTTTTAGGAGTTTTTTCCTGTTTTTTTTTTTTGAAGGACTCTTGACCTTTTGATCTTGGTGTTCATGTTTTAAAGTCTTTCCCGTTTTAGGGCATTTTTGGCTGGGTCTCTCATACAGATTTCTTCACTGGATTTTTTTCTTCAATTTCATCATTATCAAAATCATCATCATCTTCATCCTCCTCCTCCTCTTCATCGATTTTTACTTTTTTCTGTGGAACTTTGTTACTGCCTCCAGGAACAGATTGCTTGCAGACATACTTAAGAGTTTCACATCCTCCTCGTCTTCATCTTTTGACTTTGCATCTTCCTCTGCAGCTATTAAGTGTTGTCCACCAATGTGCACAGGCTCTGAACCACACCTCACCCGTAAGGCCACAGGTGGTGTGATTTCAAAGCCCCCACGGGAAATTGTTGGTTGTATAGGCATTTTCAAAGTTGCCAGTTACTTTAATTGGACTGCCTTCACAGGTCATTGCCTCTGCCTCTACAATGTGTAATTCATCCTTTGCCACTGCCCCTAAACTAACCGTTCTTAGTGACACCTGGTGTTCATTCTCATCATCATTCACCTTAAGGTAATAATGTTTGTCAGCTTTTAGATCACAACTGAAAAGGTAGTTCTGTGGCCTAAAAGGGCTCATGTCCATGTCCATCGAGTCTCCCATGAGGTGGAGGCACGCACTTCGGTGTGAGAGAAGTTAGATGGAGGAAACTGCCTGCTGCTCCTCAGAACAGACACACAGGACAGAATCACGACAGGTGGAATCTTCCTTTTAAAGAGCTCCGGCTACTGCACTGTAGACAATCATGTGTCCCTTATTCCACTGAATACCTAAAACCTAGCTCTCAGATATTGCAGAAATCTCAGATAGCAAAAAGGTGACTAAATCATCACCAAATGAAGCCTAACATCAACACTGTATCTTCTCATTCTGTGTCTGTGTCTGTCTGTGTCTGTGTCTGTCTGTCTGTCTGTCTGTCTGTCTCTGTGTGTGTGTATGTGTGTGTGTGTGTGTGTGCCCCTGACTGTCCTGAAACTGGCCATGTAGACAGGTTGAGCTCAAACTCAGAGATTCACCTGTTCATCTGGCACCTGATGCGAGATGCCTCCTGAGAACTGGCATCACCACTATAGTTGCCTTCTAAACTGACCCTTTAAAACACCCGATGTTGCCACTTCTCATTCTTAGACTTGGAATCCTTTTCTTTAGACTTACGCTAAATTAGTGTATCATTTCCACAGCTGGACACCATGCCCCTTGCCCATCTACCTCTGACAATCCACCACTGCCCAGCCAGCACCCCTCCCTAGACTCCACAGCTGGACTGCCCAGCCAGCACCCCTCCCTAGACTCCACAGCTGGACTGCCCAGCCAGCACCCCTCCCTAGACTCCACAGCTGGACTGCCCACACCCAGCCAGCACCCCTCCCTACACTCCACAGCTGGACTGCCCAGCCAGCACCCCTCCCTAGACTCCACAGCTGGACTGCCCAGCTAGCACCCCTCCCTAGACTCCACAGCTGGACTTCCCAGCCAGCACCCCTCCCTAGACTCCACAGCTGGACTGCCCACACCCCATGGACTGGCTGTCTCTCATTGTCTCTCTCAGGCACTCTTCACAGCGCTCTGACAGCTGGCTGCTCCTCCTCAGTCTCACCACAAGCTTTTAGTCAGGAAAGTTACCCACAGGCCCCTGACTGCTGGGTCTGCCTGTCCACCCAAACCTAAAGTGCAGTTTCCCTGCTCTCCAGTCTGCCTGAGTCTCCCCAATGAGATCCACCTAACCGACTTCTCCCCAGCGCATGCTCTGTGTCTGACTCCACAGATGCCTTAAACTCCCCAGCTTTCACTCCTTGTTCTTCCTGACCAGATCTGCAGGCCATTGTCCTCCTACAGCTCAGCCACTCTGCTGCCATCATCCCACCCCACCCCTCACAGCTGTCAAGTGCACAGAACCTCTCAACAGCTGTGTGGAGTCAGCTCCACGTCCCCTCTGGGGACCCCCTCTGCCCACACTGTCCTCCCCTCTGGACCCCTACTTTGTATCCCATCCTCCTTCTAAAACCCTTCAATACCTCATCTGGACTTGGTGGTGCACGCCTTTAATCCCAGCAATGGGAGACAGAGGTAGGTGGATTTTTAACTTCAAGGCCAACCTAGTTTTCACAGTGAGTTCTGGAATAACCAGGACTACACAGAGAAAACCTGTGTTAAACCCAAAACCAAGTCAAAAGAAACAAATGAACAGAAAAGTTAGGGCTGAGAGCTTAGCTCAGTGGCACAGTGTTTGGCTAATGTGTGAGGACCTGTGTTCAGTCCCCAGGAGTGAAAAATGAATATGTGAGAAAAATCAGAGCAACTTGCAATTTAGCCAAAAAAAAAAAAAAGCAGCACTCTTAAGCTTGGGGATAGAGAGATGGCTCAACAGTTAAGAGCACTTAGGACTCTTCCAGAAGACCCAGGTTCAGTTCCCAACACATACATGGTGTTTATAGCCATCCATAACTCCAGTTCCCTGGTGTCTAATACCATCTCCTGGCCTCAGCTGGCACAAGGCACACAAACAGTGCACTTACATACATGCAGACAAAACATAAAAATAATCAAACATTTTAAAAGAAAATAACAAAGTAACTATTTGTGGCTGAGGAAGGCTGGGCATGTTGGCACAGGCCCACAATTCTAAGTCAGTTTTCTCCTAACCAATAAACCGCAGCCTCTCAAACCTTGGCTCTATACTAATCCTTCTTTTTCTCTTCTCTACTTGTAATATGCAAACTTTGCCTGCAATACTTGAATTTAATCACTGAATTCCCAGCAAGATATTTATCTTATCTTTAGCAGCCCAGAATAATTTCCCCCTCTTCACACTGCTAGAAATCATTCCAATCAGAGATACAAAGCTAACTTCCATCTCGACTTGAATTCATCTATGTAGGTATGGCCCTACCTTTATCCTGTGCTTTCTTGGCTTATAGCACACATGTCACATGATATGGAACATTACCCACTTCCTGGAATCCTGAAAGTGCCAGAAAGTGCCTCTGTGTTTCTAAACTGAAGTCTCTTTCTCTTCAAGTCCTTCTTCCCATGGCTGTCTGTAACCGCAATGCTCGAGGTCTCCTACTAAAGCCCTGCTGAAGGTTAATGTGTCTTCCTCTCTACTGAGCCCGCAGTGTCCTAGAGGCAGGGGTGATGGGCCAGTCATGCAGATGTCAGGGAAGGGTGGCCTCGGCTGAAAAAAACTGATTCTTGTGAGATTTTTTATGGTGGATTCATGAAGGCATGGTGACTTTTCCTCCTTCCCTCCCTCCCTCTTTTCTCCCTCCCTCCCTCCCCTCCCTCCCTCCTTCCTTCTCTCTTTCTTCTTGTTACAATACCTTCTTAAGTAAGTCAGGGTTGTCTTGGAATCTTAAATGTCTTCCTTTAGTCATTTGAGTGCTTTGATTATAGGTGTGATCACAAAGCCTGGCCAAAATGAAAATTTCTTTTAAAATTAATTTTAATTTTTATATATGGGCTATATAAACTTGCAAGTGTGCCTCTACATCACATGCATACCCAGTACCCATGGAGCCCAAAAAAGGGTCTGGGATCTGCAAGAACTTCAGTTCCAGACAATCATGAGCCCCTCTGTGGTTGCTGACAATGGAACCTGGGTCTTCAGCAGAGCAGCCAGTGCTCTTAACTGATGAGCCATCTATCCCGGCCAGAAATTATTTCTTTAAAGTTTTACATTATTTAATAAGAAACACAGGAGAGGATGATGTATCTGTGAGTGTGGGTTCCTGTGCAGGGCAGAAGAGGGTGTCAGATCCCCAGGAGCTGGAATTTCAGAAAGTTGTGAGTCAACTGATAACAGTGCTGGGGTCTGAGCTCAAGTTCTGGAGAAGAACAGTGTTTGCATTGTACTTATGGATTCAATGTGTGTGTGTGTGTGTGTGTGTGTGTGTGTGTGTGTGTGTGTGTGTGTGTGTGTGTGTGTGTGTTCCCAATCTTGCTGTTCTTTACTTTTCTGTTTGTTCTGGAAGGTGATGCCTCTGTGTTATGAAGGAACAGGATGTAGACTTCATTTGAGTATGTGGTGGTTTCAACGACCAACCACAGGGAGGAAAATGCCACCTGCCCCCATGTCTGTCAACAGAACAGTCTCTTCTTGGCCACGCCAGTTTTCTTTAGGGCAGGGACTCACTATTTGGCTCTGGCTGGCCTGGACTCACAGAGATTTTCCTGCTTCTGCTGCCAAGTTTAGGTACTGACGTTGTGTTCTACCATGACTGGCTGATGAAATATTTTACACAAAAATTTTTTTTTTTGGTTTTTACGAGACAGGGTTTCTCTGTATTGTTTTTGAGGCTATCGGTCCAGCCTGGCCTCGAACGCACAAAGATCCGCCTGCCTCTGCCTCCTGAGTGCTGGGATTAAAGGCGTGCTCCACCACCACCCGGCTTTTACACAAAATTTTTGATGTATACATATGATTTTATTTTGCTTTGTAAAGCTCTGTTTCTATAGCAGGAATGGTGGCACATGCCTGTAATTCAGCATTGGGAGGCACAGGTAGAAAAATTACCACAAATTCTAGGCCAGTTCAGTTTACATTGCTATTTACAGTCCAGCCAGGACTTATATAATAAGATTTAATGATTAAAAATAAAAGTACTGAGCTGGGGGTGGGGTGTTTGAGAGTTGGCTCAGCAATTAAGAGCACTAGCTATTCACCCTGCCACCCCGGCAAAAAAAGGGGGGGATTCAACATTGTGTATCAGAACTGCATGAAGGATCAGAGTGTTCCAGTGTCTTTCCATGGGCAGCAGGAATTCCTTGGGTACACAAGAATTTCCTGATAAGCCAGATCACCAATACACAGTAACTAAATAAGTGATAAAATAAGTAGATAATTAAATAAATAAGTAAACCAAACCCAGCCAGGGCTGGCATAGCTCAGTCAGTAATGTTCTTACCTTGTAATTGCCAGGTCCTGGGTTTGATCCCCAGACTCTAGGTGAAAAATCCAGGCATGGAGATGAGAGCTTGTAATCCTAGCACTGTGCATGCAGAGATAGGCAGGTCCCTAGGGATCTCTAACCAGCCAGCCTCTGCTACTGGGCAAGTTCAGGTACATATGAGACCCTGTCTCAAACATAAGTAGACAGCTTCTGAGGAGTGACATCTGAGGATATCCTGGGCCTCCACATGCACAGGCACAAAAACAGCCAGACACACTGACAGCCAGACAAACTGATAGCCAGCCAGCCAGAAAAACACACAGTGTGAGCCTTGCTATGTATCCTTGCTGTAAAAATACAAATCACAAGACATGTATAGTGTGAAATATGAACTGAATATGGTGGCCCAGGCCTAACATCCCAGCACTTTCAAGGCAGAGGCAGGAGCAGCAAGAGTTCAAGGTCATCCTCAGCTACACAGAGAGTTCCAGCACAACCTGGGCTGTATGAGAGAGACCCATCAGGTTTCTTTCTCAATCCCTCTCACCTTATTTTTGAGACAGTTTCCTATTAACCCTGGAACTTGGTGATGTGGTCAGACTGCCTGGTCAGCAAGCCCCGGGGATCCCCTTGTCCTTACTCCTCAGCACAGGGATGACAGGTGCAAGTCCCTAACCTGTGGATGTGGGGCCCCACTGTGGAACAATCTTTTTGTTATTGCTCTCAATGGATAATAAAAACTGATTGTCTGGTAGCCAGGCAGGAAGTATAGATGGGAAATGCAGACTGAGAGGACATTGGGAAGAAGAAGGGTGGAGTCACAGGAGTCAGGGGATTGGCTGGTCTGTCACGGAACGAGGTGGACACACAAAATTGTACAGTGATAAAAACCACCAGTCTCAGGGCAGCACATAGATTAACAGAAATGGGTCAAGTTTTAAGAGCTATGTAGTAATAAGCCTGAGGTATCAGCTGAGCATTTATAATTATTATAAGCCTCAGTGTGTTTATTTGAGAGCTCTCTGGACTCCAGGAGCTTAGCCCACTGCTTAGCTGTGAATCTCCATTAGCTACTGGAAGAAGGCTCTAGGATGACAATTAATGTAGTCATCAATCTGATTACAAGGGAAGACCAGTTCAAGAACCATCTCCACTATTGCTTAGTGTCTTAACTGGTGTTATCTTTGTGGATTCCTGGGAACTTCTCTAGTGCCGGGTATCTTGCTCACCCCATACTGGCTCCCTCTATCAAGATACCCTTTCCTTGCTCTCACTCTCTGTCCTTTCCCCAACCCGACCATTCCATTTCCTCATGATCTCCACTCGCCTACCCCTCCCTCTCCCTTCCCATCCCCCCCCCGCCCCGTCCTCCCCTCCCACACTCCCATTTACTCAGGAGATCTTGTCTATTTCCCCTTCCTAGGCAGATCCATGTACGTCTTTCTTAGCATCTTCCTTGCTATATACCTTCACTGGGTTTGTGGACTGTAGGCTGGTTATCCTTTCCTTTATGTCTAATATCCACTTATGAGTGAGTAATAATCACATTATCTTTCTGGGTCTAGGTTACCTCACTCAAGAGGTTTTTTTTCTAGTTCCATCCATTTACCTGCAAATTTGAAGGTGTTGATTTTTTTTCCATTTGTGTGAATGTATCACATTTTCTTTTTCCATTCTTTGGTTGAGGGGCATCTATGTTCTGCTATGTCCTTCTGATATGAATGTGAATCATATGGGTATATGCCCAAGAGTGGTACTGCTGGGTCTTGAGGTAGGTTGATTCCCAATTTTCTGAGAAAACATCATACTGATTTCCAAAGTATCTGTACAAGTTTGTACTCCCACCAGTAATGGAGGAGTGCCCCCCCTTACTTAACATCATCTCCAGCATAATCTTGTCGTCAGTGTTTTGATCTTAGTCGTTCTGACTGATGTAAGATGGTATCTCAGAGTAATTTTAAGTTGCATTTAAGGATGTTGAGCAATTCCTTAAGTGTCTTTCATCCATTTGAGATACTTCTGCTGAGAATTCTCTGTTTAGATCTGTAACCCATTTTTAAAAGTTGGTATTTTGATGTCTAGTTTCTTGACTTCTTTATATATTATGGAGAGCAGTCCTCTGGCACATGTGGGGTTGGTTGGTGAAGATCTTTTCCCATTCTGTAGGCTACCATTTTGTCTTGTTGACTATGTCATTTGCCTTACAGAAGGTGTTTATCAGCTGTAGGAGTAACCAGGTAAAAAATTTTGGGTCTCTTATGTATAGTATCAAATCATTAGCAAATAGTGAAAGCTGATGTCTTTCTTTCCAAATTGTATCCCCCTGATCTCCATTTGTTGTTTTATTGCTTTAGCTAGAACTTCTAGGACTATATTTAATAGATATGGAGAGAGTGGACAGCCATTTCTTGTTCCCAATTTTAGTTGAATTGCTCTCCATTTAGTTGGATGTTGGCTATTGGCCTGTTATACATTGTCTTTATTATATTTAGGTATGGTCCTTGTATCCCGGATCTCTCCAAAAACTTTATCATGAAGGGGTGTTGGATTTGATTGAAGGCCCTTCAACATCTACTGAGGTGATCATGTGGCTTTTTTCTTTCAGTTTGTTGATAAGGTGTATTACATTGACAAATTTTCGTATATTGAACCATCCCTGCACCTCTGGGATGAAGCCTACTTGATCATGGTGGATTATTTTTCTGATGTGCTATTAGATTCTGTTTGCCAGTATTTCATTGAGTATTTTTTGAATCAATGTTTATGATGGAGATTGTTCTGTAATTCTCTTTCTTAGTTGAGTCTTTGTGTGGTTTCAGTATCAGGGTAACTGCAGCCTCTTAAAAAGAGTTTGGCAAGGTTACTTCTGTTTCTATTGTGTGGAATGATTTGAGAAGTATTGGTATTACCTCTTCTTTGAAATTCTGGTAGAATTCTGCTCTGAAACCATATGGTCCTGGGATTTTTTGACTTTAATGACTGTTTGTTTCCTTAGGGGTTATAGGTTTATTTAAACTATTTATCTGGTCTTGATTTAATTTTGATATATGTTACTTATCCAGAAAATTGCCCATTTCTTTAAATTTTCCAATTTTGTGGAGTATAAGTTTTTGTAATATGATTTAATGAGTCTCTGGATTTTTCATGTCTGTTGTTATGCCCCCTTTTAATTTCTGATTTTGTTAATATGGAGATTCTCTCTTTTAATTAGTGAGGGTAAAGATTTGTCTATCTTCATTTTCTTGAAGAACCAACTGTTTGTCTCATTGATTCTTTGTATTGTTTTCTTTGTTTCTATTTTATTGATTTCAGCCTCAATTTGATCATTTCCTGCTTACTATCTACTCCTCCTGGGTGAGTGAGTTTGCTTTTTTGTTGTTGCTCTAGAGCTTTTGGGTATGCTGTTAACTCACCAGTGCGTAGGTGCTATGAACTTTCCTCTTAGCTTAACTTCCATGGTGTCCCAATTGTTTGGGTATGTTGTGCTTTCATTCTCATTGAATTTTAGGAAGCCTTTTATTTCTTTCTTTATTTCTCCCTTGACCCAGTGATGATTCAGTTGAGCACTGATCAGTTTCCACGAGTTTGTAAGTTTTCTGCAATTAGTGTTGTTGAATTCTAACATTAAGCCATGGTGATCTGATACGACATAGGGAGTTATTCCAATTTTCTGTATCTGTTGAGGTTTTCCTTGTTACCAAGTATGTAGTCAATTTTAGAGAAGTTTCCATGAGATGCTGAGAAGAAGGTATAATTTTTGTGTTTGGGTGGAATGTTGTATACATGTCTGTTGAGTTCATTTGAGCCATGGTATCTGTTAGTTCCCTTACTTCTCTGTTAAGTTTCTGTCTGGCAGACCTGTCCAGTGGTGAGAGTGGGGTGTTAAGGTCTCCCACTATTAGTGTGTTGAGTTTGATATGTGATTTAAGCTTTAGTAATGTTTCTTTTATAAATGTGAGTGCCCTTGTATTTGGGACATAGATGTTTATAATCGAGACTTCATCTTGATGGATTTTCCCTGTGATGAATAGGAAATGACCTTTTCTCTCTCTGTTGATTTATTTTAGTTTGAAGCCTATTTTGCTAGATATTAGGGTAGCTACACCTGCTTGTTTCTTAGGTAATTTCTGTTGGAAAAACTTTCCCACCCATTTATGCTGGGGTAATATCTGTCTTTGAAGTTGAGGTGTGTTTCTTGTATGCACAAGGATGTCTCTTGTTTTCTTATCGATTCTGATAGCCTGTGCCTTTCTATAAGTGAATCGAGATCATTGATATGAAAAGATATTAATGACTAGTGATTGCTAATTCCTGTTATACTTGGTTTTGGTGGTGGTGGTGGTAGTGGTTATGTGTTTCTTCTTTGGGGTTTGCTGGTTTGAGGTTATGTACTGCCTGTGTTTTGTGGGTTCAGCTAACTTCTTTGGGTTGGAGTTTTCCTTCTAGTAATTTCTGTAGGACTGGGTTTGTGGATTGGTATGTTTTAAATCTGGTTTTGTCATGGAATATCTTGTTTTCTCCATCTACGGTGATTGAAATATTTTCTTGGTATAATAGTCTTGCCTGGCATCTATGGTCTATTAGTATTTGTGGAATGTCTATCCAGGGTCCTCTGACTTTCAGAGTATCCTTTGAGAAGTCAGATGTAATTCTGATGGATCTGCCTTTATATGTTTCTTGGTCTTTTTCCTTTGCAGCTGTTAATATTCTTTCTTTATTCTGTATGTTTAGTGTTTTGATTATTATATGATAAGGGAACCTTTTCTGGTAAGTCTATTTGCTGTTCTGTAAGCTTCTTGTACATTTATAGGCAAATCCTTCTTTAGGTTGGAAAAGTCTTTTATGATTTTGTTGCACACATTTTCTGTGCCTTTGAGCTGGACTTCTTCTCTTTATATCCTTATTTTTCTAAGGTTTGATCTTATTATGGTGTCCCAGATTTCCCAAATAATTTGTGTTAAGAATTTGTTGGATGTAACATTTTCTTTGACCAATGCATCTATTTCTGCTATTGTATCTTCAGTGCCTGAGATTTGCTCTCCCATCTCTTGTATTCTGTTGGTTATGAGTGCACCTGCAGTTCCTGTTTGTTTACCCAGCTTTGCTATTTCCAGAATTCCCTAGGTTTGTGTTTTCTTTATGGCTTCTACTTCAATTTTCAAGTCTTGGAATTGTTTGGTTTTTTTTCATCTTGGTTTTCTTGGCTTTCTTTAAGGGATTTATTGATTTCTTCTAATTTTTGTTTGTCTTTCCCTCCATTTCATTCAGGGGACTTTTCATTTCCTCTTTAAGGGACTCTATCATCTTCATATAATTATTTTAGCATCAGTTCCTTCTTCTTCATCTGTGTTAGGCTGCCCAGGTCTTGCTGATATAGGATCTCTGGTTTCTGGTGCCATATTGCTCTTTGTGTTGTTCAGAGTATGCTTACACTGCCATCTACCCAACTCTTCTCCAATAAGTACAGCTGGGGCCATAGCTCTGCTGCTCACTCTTCCTCCAGGTGCACTCGGGGTCTCTTCCTCTGGGATCAAATGGGGCCTGTGGCTGTGGTGGTGTCTGGAGTGGTGGCAGGTGATGGTAGACAGAGTAGGTGCTGCTGCCTGTTTTTTTGGGGGTGCTTTGGGTGGGGAAGGGTAAGGGTTAGGGCCTAGAGAACAGGGCTCTCCAGACTGGAACTCAAACACTCACCCATCCCTTCAGGTGCAGGAAGAGATCTGGTGGTCTTTGATGAGGAAGTGGGAAGAGGATGAGTGGGGAAATGGTTGGTTGAGCAGGTGCTACTGCCTGGTCTCTGGGGATGATGTGGGTAGAGGAGGGGTTGATTTGTTTTTGTTTGCAACGTGGTTTCTCTTTGTGGACCTGGGTGTTATGGAACTCATTAGACCAGGGGGGTCTTCAACTCAAAGAAATATGTCTGCCTCTGCCTCCAAAGTTCTGGGATTAAAATCCTGCCACACCACCACCTAAGTACTTTAAAATTTTTACTATATTTATTTAGTAAGTGAGGATGTGTACTGGACAGCATCATGATGATGGTTATGGTGATGGTGATGATGAAGAGAAAAGAAAAGTCTCTCCATGAACTGGTAACTCAATATTGAGCTAGACTGGTTAACTGGAAAACCCCAGAGACCGTCCTGTCTCTGCTTCCCCACTGCTGTTATTACCGTATTACTGCTGTGCCTGGATATTTTGCACTTTCCTTCCTTTCTTCCTCCCTTTCTTTCTTCCTTCCTGTCTTTCTTTCTTTCCTTTTTCCTTTCTCTCATTTATTCTTCCTTTTTTCACTCTACATCTATTTATTTCTAAAGGGCAACATGTAATAAAGACTCAGTTGCTCACACTTACAAGACAAGCACTTCACTGAGCCATCTCCCTAGCCTCTTGTGATTCACGTTCTATAAAGATTAGCATTTGTATCCTTCCCTTAGGGGAGGAAGATCCTGTTACTCTGTGGTTTGGGGACCTATGGTGTATTAAATAGCTTAATCCATAAAGAGAGTGTTCCAATAAGACCTTCAGAAATAACAGCCAACACTGATTCCTCCATACTGCAATGGTTCAGAGATGCCTAAAACCTCTCCTGAAAGATATGCACAGTTTCTGCTAGAATGATAGTAATGTAATGTCTGGTTTGTAAAACATTTGTTTTTATTATTCTATGTGTATGAGTGTTGTGTCTGCATGCTTGTCTAAGAGAATGTCTGATTGTCTGAAACAGGAGTTACAGGCATCTGTGGAGCAACTGTTGTGGGTATTGGAATCTTACCTTGGGTTATCTGGAAGTGCATTAACGCTCAACTAACAAGGCAACTCTCCAGCCCCTTATATTATTTCCATTACATATATTTATGTATTGTATGTGGTCACATGTGTTCCCTGGTGTGCTTGTGAAAGTACAGGATAAGTTCAGGGAGTCGGTTGTGTCTTTCTTCCATATGGACCTCAGGGACGGAACTCAGGTCACCAGTCTTGGCAGCAGCTGCCTTTACCTGCTGTACATCTCCACAGAGAGCAGTCAAGGATGTTCCCAAGTTATCAGTTTGAGCAACTTGTTGAATAGGATTGACATTTACAGAGACAGAGGGGACCACTGGAGAGGAACAAAGGACATGTGTGGGTTAGTTTAGGCAGGCAGTTTGACTGTATTCTGGAGAAACAGGATGTACACTTGATTTGTAAGCGCAGTTTGATTGGCAAACCAATACAGCATTGAAAATTTTCAGGACTTTGAAAATACATGCTTGAATTTCAAGATGGTGAAAGGGTTGGACTCATTCAGATATGCATATATGTATTTATATATTAATATAAATTATTTATGCAGTATGTACAACAATTTTGTGTAACTTTTATTATGGGAAAATATACATAAAATAAATATATATGGTAGCAGAGATTGATAGAGTGAATATCTCTGAGCTTACTTTGATCTGTTGATAACATTTGTTAGTTTTGTTCTGGTAAGATGACTCAGTGGATTAATAATGGTAGCCAGGCAAACCTGACCAGATGACTTAGATTGTCAGATCCCTGCTGGAAGTAGAGACCAACTGCAGAAAGTTGTTTCTGCCCTTCACACAAGGACTGTGGTACCCACATTCAGTCTCAATCTTATCAAATATCCCCATATACTCTCTGGCACTCAGAGACCGCCATATTGTGACCCATACATACTGTGACCCATAAATACTTGTCAATTAAAGACAAGAAACATTTAAACTGTGTGTGGTGGCACATGTCTTAATCCAGCCCTCAGGAGATGGAGGTAGTAGGATCTCAATTCAATAACGTCCTTGACTACATAGTAAATTTGAGGCTAGCCTGGGACACATAAAACAGTTGCTAAAAAACAAAACAAAACAAAACAAAACCCAACTTGGATTTAGAAATATACTATGTCCTGCATACCTTCATCAACAGTTTGATCAAAATGGGTTCCAAAGTAGATGGAGAAACTGAACATAGTGACACAGGCTTTAATCCCAGGATTTGGTAGGCAGACAGAGGCAGAGATTTCTGTGTTTGAGCACGGCTTGGTTTATACAGTGAGAGATACATAGTGAGGCCTTGTCTCAGGGGAAAAATGGGGGGTTGAGGGTGATCTATAGAGATGGTCATTTGCTAACAACCATCACCTCCTCTTGCAGAGTGATGAGGCAACTTTCCAGGATATCTGAACCTACAGAGCTTTATTCCAACACAAACCCAAGGCACGTGCGAATACCATGAACACAGAAGTGCTCTACATCATGTGTTGAACTCTTGAGACACAACCTAACTGCAAAAGGCCAACTCTATCTGCACATAGCTTAGTCAGCTATTAAATCACATAGCCCACTTTCTGTCTCTTCCTCCCAGCTTGGTAAAAGGTTCCTAGACTATAAGAGAGGCAGGCTGGCTTAGTGTAAACTCTTCACATGTTCCCTAAAATAAACCCACCTGCATATGAGTCCAGTCCCCTGACTTCTTTTTCCACATTATGTCCTACATGGAACTCGTCCTGGAACAGGCACTCAGAGCAGGGGACTCCCTTGCCACCCAGGGCATGTGCAGCAGCAGCAAGGCACCCAGGGTAACCCTTGGATCACGATTGGTCCTTGAGTTAGTCCCACCCTGTGTCTGAACCTCCAGTACTTTCTCCCATTCACCCTACCACTGCCAGCATCTGCATTGACAATTGTGAACTGCCTTGGACAAAGAATCTGCTCATCAAGACTGCTGGGTTCTGGCATGGGCAACTTTGAAAACACTTGTTGGGCTCGTTCCTCAGACTGTCCTGGTTAATTCCCCTGCCCTTCCTCTTGTCTCATCTGCTGCTCTCATTTCCATCCCTACCCACCTCACAGCTGTTAACTACACAGACACTCTTATAGCTGTATGGAACAGCTCCAGTTCCTCCACTCTTCACACATGCCCTCTCATCTGAATTTCATATCTCATTGTCCTTCTAAAACCCTCCTCTATCCCTTTCTGAACAAATCTCTCATGGGCCAGGCATGGTGTGCACACCTTTAATCCCTGAAATGGGAGACAGAGGTAGATGTACAGCTGATTTCCAGGCCAGATGGGTCAGAGTAGTGATGTCCTGGACAGCCAGGGCTATAGACACCCTATATAAAAAACAAGACAGATAGGATGAAAAGCATAGTTCAGTGGTGGATTCCTTTCATAGCATGTGTGGGGCCCTGTGTTCAAACCCTGGACTGAAAAGAAATGAATATGTGAGAAAAATTACAACAACCTGCAGTTTAACCAGAAAAGTAGAACATTTAAGCTTGTGGATAGAGAGATGGCTCAACAGTTAAGAGCACCTGATGCTCTTGTAGTAGTCCCAGGTTTGGTTCTCAATGCAAAATGTTGTTTATATCCATTCATAACTTCAGTTCCAGGGATCCAATTCCATGTTCTGGCATTTTCTGGCACCAGGCATGCATGCAGTGCACTTACATATATGTAGGCAGAATGCTCACACACATAAAAATAAACAAATCTTTTAAACGATATAACGAGAACAGCAACACAAAAACTTGGGGGCAGAGGAAGGCTCATCATGGCGTTGTAAAAACACAATTCCATGCAGGTTTTTGCCTAACAAATAATCCACAGCCTCTCAAACCTTGTCTCTCATACATTCTCCTGCCACTAGCTAACAGACAGACAGGAAGTGGGATGACTGATGGAGAAAGTATTATAGATGGGGGGGGTACAGAAACTCACTCTCTTTTCAGCCTGAAAGTTGCCAAGGTAAGCTGTGGCGGTGGCTTACTCCTTCCTCTTTCTGATCTTTTAGCTTTTATCCCTGTATCAGACTCTGGGCTTTTATTATTAAGACCTATTAGAACTTGTGATACAGATTGGCATCCACATAAAAGCATGAATTCATGAGAAAGTCACTTTGAGGCCACCATTCCAGGACCAGGAATAAGCTGCCTGGGTCCCTGCCTGGCGAGCTAGGTTTTCTTACGACTGTGAGAATTTTTGGTTGTAACTTTTCTGAACAGTCTTCAACTACAATTGACACTTACCTTCTTAACAATCCAGTGTACCTTTTTCAGACAGCCAGCTAATTTTCTCTCCTCTCTCTCTCTCTCTCTCTCTCTCTCTCTCTGTCTCTCTCTCTCTCAGTCTCTCTCTCTCTCTCTCTCTCTCTCTCTCTCTCTCTCTCTCTCTCTCTCTCTGTCTCTGTCTCAGTTACCAAAATTAAATCAAGAACAGCTAAGCAATTTAAACAGAGCTATAACCCCTAACTGATGGGAGAAGTCCTGTGTATATGTCAATAAAGCACTGTTGGCCAATAGGGAAGCAAGATAGGTGGGACTAGGAGTCCAGGAGGATTCTGGGTAGGAGAAACAGGAAGTCAAGATGTAACCGTCATAGGGATAAGAAGTTCGGAACTATTCTCCGGTAAGAGAAATACTTAGATTAACAATTATGGCATACATACTTAAGTTAGAGCTAGCCAGTAAGAAACAAGCAAGTCCATCAGCTTCATAATTAACATAGCCTCCTGTGTGTTATTTGGGACTGATGCGGCTCTGGAATCAGGCTGGTGGGAAGGCTTCTCTCAAGGAAAAGGCTTCTCTTTACACCTGACAAAATAGAAGTATTCATTAAAAGTCTCCCAACCAAAATAGTCCAGGGCCAAAATATACAAAGAACTCAAGAAGCTAGTTACCAAAACGTCAAATAACTCAACTAAAAAGTGGTGTACAGAACTAAACAGAGAATTCTCAATAGAAGAATCTCAAATGGGTGAAAGACACTTAAAGTGCTCAACATCCTTAGCCATCAGGAAATGCAAATCAAAACAACTCTGAGAAACCATCTTATGCCTGTCAGAATGGCGAAATGAAAAAAACACCAAAGACACTTTACACTGGAGAGAATGTGGAGAAAAGGGAACATTCCTCCATTGCTGATGGGAACTTGTACAGGTACTTTGGAAATCAGTATGGCGATTTCTCTGGAAAATAGGAACCAGTCTGCCTCAAGATCCAACAATTCCACTCTTAGGCATACACCCAAAGGATGCATATTCATACAACAAGGACATCTGTTCATCTATGTTCATTGCAGCATTATTTGTAATATCCAGAACCTAGAAGTAACCTAGATGCACCTCAGCTGAAGAATGGATACAGAAATGTGGTACCTTTGCATAATAGAGTACTACTCAGTGGAAAAAACAATGGAATCTTGAAATTTGCAGGCAAATGGGAACTAGAAGAAACCATCCTAAGTGAGGTTCCTCAGCCACAGAAAGACAAACATGGTATGTACTCACTCATATATGGATTCTAGATCTATCAAAAAGGATTACTAGCCTACAATCCACACCTCCAGAGAAACTAAAAAGCAAGGAGGACCATAAGAAAGACATACGCATTCCCAGAGGAAGCAGAAAGGGACAAGAGCCCCTGAACAAATGGGAAGCATGGGGGAGGGGGAGAGAAGTAAGAGAAAGAGGAAGGGATGAGAGGAGGGTATGAGGAGAACATGAGGGATCAGGACAATTGGGTGGGAAGATAAATAGAGGAGAGAAAGAAAAGAGATACATTAATAGAGGGAGCCACTATAGGTTTAAAGAGAAATCTGGCACTAGGGAATTGTACAGAGATCCAAAAGGATGATCCCAATTAGGACCCTGAGCAATAGTGGAGAGGCTATCTTAAATGCCCTTCCCCAATAATGAGAATGATGCCATCCTAGAGCCTTCATCCAGTAGCTGATGGAAGCAGAAGCAGAGATCCATAGCTAAGCACTGAACCAAACTCCTGGAATCCAGTTTCAGAGAGGGAGGAGAGATGAACAATGGGATTAAGATCATGCTGGAAAAACCCACAGAAACAGCTGACCTGAGCAAGTGGGAACTCATGGACACCAGTCTGACAGCTGGGGAACCAACAAAGAACCAAACCAGGATCCCTGAACGTGGGTGTCAGCTAGGATCACTGGGCAGTCTATGGGGCCTCTGGCAGTGGAACCAGGATGTATCCCTAGTGCATGAACAGACTTTGGGAGCCCATTTCCCATAAAGGGATACTCTCTTAGCCTAGATACACAGGGGAGGGCCTGGTCCCAGCCCCAAATGACTTAAAAGATTTTGATGATCTCTCATGGAAGGCCTCAACCTCCCTGGGGAGTGGATGGGGGATGGGATGTGGGGTCGGGGAGGGGCATGGGAGGATGGGAGGGAGAGGGAACTGGGATTGATATGTAAAACTAGATTGTTTCTAATTTAAACAAAATTTATTTAAAAAAACAGAGTTTGAGCTGGCTCCAATGTATAGGGCCAGAAGGACAGAGAAGAATATTAAAGCCATATGTTGCTAATATTGCAGTGAATTTGTGGGGATATATTTGTTATAGCAATGGAATACTCAAATAAACATTCCCCCAATTTTAGAAAGAAAACACAAATTAAATTTTGATTCTGGAAAATTTATAAGAAGGTATTATAAAGAACAATCACCAAACATTCACTTTGTGTAAGAACAGGACACAGCAGTCACTGATCTTCCAAAGACACCAACAGCCCTACCTTCAAAATGGCTGACAGACAAATCTGTATGGGTTGCACAATGGCTTTTAACAACAGAGAAACTGTAGGCTTTAGAAGAGCTAGTACAGGAGCAACTAAATGTTCAGCATATAAAGGAATCGACCAGCTCTTGAAATTCTCCTGTATTTGTTATTAAAAATAAATCTAGAAAGTGGACAATGGTAACAGACTTAAGAGCTGTTAAACCTGAGTTTGAAGATTCTAGTAGTTTATGATATTTTGTATAACAGCTTTGTAAAGCATCATTTCACAAACATTGAAGTACTTAGAGACAGTGTTTTACTAGACTAGATTACCAAGGATTGCTATCTGTAGGGGAGTTTGGGACAGTTATGTAACCAGAAGCATTTATCTATTATGTAGAAAGACATTATGAGACAAAAGAGGTTAAGATGCAAATTTTTGGAAGTCATAATAAAAAATCAGTTTACCATTGTGGTCCTTGAAAGTAAGTAAACATTTTAGTTAATATTTGTTGCATGAATAAATTACAATTTTGCTGTTAATATATTTAAAGTTTTTATAGTTAAGATTCATTCATGTTTTGGTATTCATTGTATTATTTTGGTAAGAAGTGTTAATGTTTTTTAAATGTAGAAATCATGTGTTGTTTAACTTGTATACTTCAAATTCTTCAGCGTTAAATATATGATGCAAAAAAATAAGGTGATTTAACCAATGGACTCTCTACAGTCTGGAATTCCTTTGCCTTCTGTATTGCCTAAAGGATGGCCTATTGAGGAATATTAAGCTAATCAAGATAGGGATGTCATATAACATTTATTTAGGGAGAAGTCACCTACATAAGAAGCTGAGAGACTAAGGTCAGCACTCAGCTGCTCTCCGAGACCGGACCGGAAACCCAAGAGACAGCCAGAGTTCTCTTGCACAGCCCTTATTTCCCATGTCTGTATACACCTGTAGCCATGCCCAAAGAAGGCGTGGCCAGTGGCACAGGTATCTAAGATCTCTCCCTATAATTCCCCTTTTAGTCTGAAGAAAAGATTTAGTCTTGAAACAAAACCAAATCGTGTCAAAATACAAAAGGTCTCAAACATATATAAAGTATATATATATAGAAGGTGATAAGGATATTTATGCATAGAAAGAAGACTTTACACAGTATGATGAATTTCGATAAGCAAATTATAAATCACCAGAAGATATAATAATCTACCTATATCCCATCCTAAGCATATCTATTCCATCTAAACCTAAACTTATCTGAAAGCGATGCCCAAGTCTGAACACCTTCCAATCACAACCCTAAACAATTGAAAACTAACTCTAAGCAGGTGTAAATTCTCCTGTAATGTCAACAGTAGGGAAAGGGAGCATAGTATTCTCAGAATTACTTCCTGCTGAAATGGGACGACGATAACTTCATGGGATCCTGTAGAAAGAAAGTGTTAGAGTAGTGAAAACCCCAAGTGGACTAGCTACAATATTTGTGCCCAGTCTCTGTTTGGTGGGAGATGCTTGATTGAAGTTATTATCTTGACTCAAGTTCTTGACTAAGGTTCTGGCCAGAGTGTAACAAGAAGGTGCACCATATCAGTCAATTAGTCTGGAGTTGTCTAGAGTGATGTAGTCCCAAACCAGGTTCAGGGTGATAATTGGCAGTTCAGATGCATCAAGTCCGATCAGGTGGAATCGATGAAGTGGGGCCCCATTTTCTTTTGGGAGCATTCGAAGATTGCTGTTAGGAAATTCTTTGTTCTCTGTGGACGACTTAAATGTTAATGTCAACAAAGAAATTTCAACTTTATATGTATGCATACTGGGAAAGGCAACAATAAGGAAGATAGTGAATATGAGGGAAATTAGACTTTCAGAGAAAGAACCGAGTATAAACAGATGACAGTCCCTAGATTTTGTTTTCTTCTGTCCTACATCAACTGGTTTCTTGATATAATATAAAAACTCTGAATTTAGTTTTAACAACATGCTTGGGTTTAGAGGAGGAAAGCCATATCCAGCTCCAAAGCCAGCGTTGGTTTAAGTGAGTTGGGACCAAAGGAGTATTAGTTCTCACTAACTAAAGCTTCCTCCCCTGTAATTTCACTTTTTTTTTATTTTAAATAGCTTGTTTTACATGTCAATCCCAGTTCCCTCTCTGTCCCCTCCTCCCGCACTCCCCTTTCCCCCCACCCTCCCACCCCATTGCCAAATCCTTCCACATAGGGGATATCAGAGTCTGTCATCTTACTCTGGGTAGGGTCCAGGCACTCCCCCAAGAGTCCAGGCTGAGAGAGCATCCCTCTTTGTGCTACAGGCACACGAAGACTGCCTGTATACCAGGGATAGACACCGATCCACAGCCCAGGGCCCCATAGGTTGTCCAGGCCCTCTCGCTGACACTCACACCTGGGGGGTCCAGATCAGTCCCATGCTGGCCTCCCCATTGTCAGTCTGGGATCCAAGAGCTCTCCCCTGTTCAGGTCAGCTGTCTCTGCTGGTTTTGCCAGCCCATTCTTTGCCAATTTGCTCATCACTCCTCTCTCTCTGTCACTGGGTTCCCCGGGTTCAGTTAAGCGATTAATTGTGTGTTTGCCTCTGCTTCCATCAGTCACAGGATGAAGGCTCCTGGATGGTTATAGACACCAAGTTCATTATTAGGAATGGGCATTCGAGGTGGTTTCTCCACTATTGCTTAGCTTGCCAATTGGTGTTATCCCTTTAGATCACTCGAGGTCGCTCTGGTGCCTGATCTGTATTCGATCCTATGATTCCCTCTTCCCCCTATTCTTCCCCCACACCCTCAACTTCCTTTTCCCCCATGACCAACTCTCTTCCTCTACACCCCCTCTCTTCTTCCCAGGTCCCACTCCCCCCCACTCCTCGCCGTGTTCCCCATCCTTTCAGGGGATCTTGTCTCCATCCTCTTCTCTTGGGTACTATGCATATATGAATATCTTTTAGGGTCTTTCCTGTTTCCCAGACTCTCTATCAGTGGAAGTGCAAACTGGCACTATCCTAATCCATGTCTAAAATCCATATATGAGTGAGTACATACCATGTTTGTCTTTTTGCGACTGGGTTACCTCACTCAGGATGGTTTCTTCCAGTGCTATCCATTTCCCTGCGAATTTCAAGATTCCATTATTTTTTTCTGCTGAGTAATACTCCATTGTGTAAATGTACCACATTTTCTCTATCCACTCTTCAGTTGAGGGGCATCTAGGTTGCTTCCAGGTTCTGGCTATTACAAATAATGCTGCTATGAACATAGTGGAGCAGATGCCCTTGTTGTATGAACTTGCCTCATTTGGATATATGCCTAAGAGTGGAACTGCTGGGTCTAGTGGTAGATTAATTCCCATTTTCCTGAGGAATCTCCATACTGATTTCCAAAGAGGCTGTATGAGTCGGCACTCCCACCAGCAGTGGAGGAGTGTTCCTCTCTCTCCACATCCTCTCCAGCATAAATTGTCTTCGGTGTTTTTGATTTTAGCCATTCTGACAGGAGTAAGATGGTATCTCAGAGTTGTTTTGATTTGCATTTCCCTGATGGCTAAGGATGTTGAGCACTTTCTTAAGTGTCTCTTGGCCATTTTAGCCTCCTCTACTGAGAATTCTCTATTTAGCTCTACCCCACCTTTTAATTGGATCCTTTGGTGTTTTGGAGACTTGTTTCTTGAGTTCTTTGTAAATTTTGGAGATTAGCCCTCTGTCAGATGTAGGGTTAGTGAATATCTTTTCCCATTCTGTGGGCTGCCTTTTTGTCTTTTTGACTGTGTCCTTTGCCTTACAGAAGCTTTTTAGTTTCAGAAGGTCCCATTTGTTAATTGTCGATCTCAGTGCCTGTGCCACTGGTGTTATGTTTAGGAAGTGGTCTCCTGTACCAACTCGTTGAAGAGTATCTCCCACTTTCTCTTCTAAAAGTTTCAGTGTGGCTGGATTTATGTTGAGATCTTTGATCCATTTGGACTTAAGTTTTGTACAAGGCGATAAACATGGATCTATCTGCAGTCTTCTGCATACCAGTACCCAGTTATGCCAGCACCATTTGTTAAAGATGCTATCTTTTTTCCATTGTACAGTTTTAGCTTCTTTGTCAAAAATCAAGTGTTCATAGGTATGTGGGTTAAAATTAGAGCTTTCAATTCGGTTCCATTGGTCTACCTGCCTATTTTTGTGCCAATACCAAGCTGTTTTCAGGACTATAGCTCTATAATAAAACTTGAAGTCAGGTATGGTGATGCCTCCTGAAGTTCCTTTATTGTATAGGGATGTTTTAGCTATCCTGGGCCTTTTGTTTTTCCATATAAAGTTGATTAATGTTCTTTCCAGGTCCTTGAAGAATTGTGATGGAATTTTGATAGGGATTGCATTGAATCTGTAGACTGCTTTTGGCAAGATTGCCATTTTTATTATATTGATCCTACCAATCCAAGAGCATGGGAGATCTTTCCATTTTCTGGTATCTTCTTTGATTTCTTTCTTTAAAGACACAAAGTTCTTGATATACAGGTCTTTAATTTCCTTGGTTAACATTATCCCCCGATATTTGATGCTGTTTTTGGCTATTGTAAAGGGTGATGTTTCTCTGATTTCTTTCTCAGTCACTTCATCATCTGTATATAATAGAGCCACTGATTTTTTTGAGTTTACCTTGTATCCTGCCACATTGCTGAAGGTGTTTATCAGCTCTAGGAGTAACCTTGCGGAGTTTTTTGGGTCACTTATGTAAACTATCATATCATCTGCAAATAGTGAAAGTTTGACTTCTTCTTTTCCTATTTGTATCCCCTTGATCTCCTTTTGTTGTCTTATTGCTGTAGCTAGAACTTCAAGTACAATATTGAAGAGATATGGAGAGAGTGGACAGCCTTGTCTTGTTCCTGATTTTAGAGGAATTGCTTAGAGTTTCTCTCCATTTAGTTTGATGTTAGCTGTTGGTTTACTGTATATTGCTTTTATTATATTCAGGTACATTCCTGTTATCCCTGATCTCTCTAGGACCTTTATCATGAAGGGGTGCTGGATTTTGTCAAAGGCTTTTTCAGCATCTAGTGAGATGATCATGTGGTTTTTCTTTTGCAGATTGTTAATATGGTGGATTACATTGATAGATTTTCTAATGTTGAACCATCCTTGCATTCCTGGGATGAAGCCTACTTGATCATGGTGGATGATTTTTCTGATGTGTTCTTGAATCCGGTTTGCGAGTATTTTATTGAGTATTTTTGCATCAATGTTCATGAGGGAAATTGGTCTATAGTTCTCTTTCTTAGTTGTGTCTTTGTGTGGCTTGGGTATCAAGGTAATTGTAGCCTCGTAGAAAGAGTTTGGCAGTGAGCCTCCTGCTTCTATTGTGTGGAATACTTTGAGGAGTATTGGAATTAGCTCTTCTTTGAATTTCTGGTAGAATTCTGCACTGAAGCCATCTGGGCCTGGGCTTTTTTTATTTGGGAGACTTTTGATGACTGCTTCTATTTCATTAGGGGTTATAGGTCTGTTTAGATTGTTTATCTGTTCTTGATTTAGTTTTGACAAGTGATATCTATCCAGGAAATTGTCCATTTCCTTTAAAATTTCAAATTTTGTGGAGTACAGATTTTCAAAGTATGCCCTGATGATTCTCTGGATTTCCTCTGAGTCTGTTGTTATGTCCCCTTTTTCATCCCTGATTTTGTTAATTAGCATGCTCTCCCTCTGTCTTTTGGTTAGTTTGGACAGAGGTTTATCTATTTCGTTGATTTTCTCAAAGAACCAACTCTTTGTTTCATTGATTCTTCTCAGTGTTTATCTGGTTTCTACTTGATTGATTTCAGCCCTCAATTTGATTATTTCCTGGCATCTGCTCCTCCTGGGGGGAGTTTGCTTCTTTTTGTTCTAGAACATTCAGCTGTGCTATTAATTCTCTAATATGACTGTTCTCCAGTTTTTTCATGTGGGCACTTAGTGCTATAAACTTTCCTCTCAGCACTGCTTTCAAAGTGTCCCATAAGTTTGTGTATGTTGTGTCTTCATTCTCATTGAAGTCGAGGAAGTCTTTAATTTCTTTTTTTATTTGTTCCTTTACCCAGGGATGGTGCAATTGTGCATTGTTCAATCTCCATGAGTTTGTAGGGTTTCTGCGATTTGTGTTACTGTTGAATTCTAATGTTAATGCATGATGGTCTGATAAGATGCAGGGGGTTATTCCAATTTTTTTGTATCTGTGGAGATTTGCTATGTTTCCTATTATGTGGTCAATTTTAGAGAAGGTTCCATGTGGTGCCGAGAAGAAGGTATATCCCTTTGTATTTGGATGGAATGTTCTATAGATGTCTGTTAAACCCAGTTGGGTTATAACTTCTATTAGTTCTTTTGTTTCTTTGTTAAGTTTCTGTCTGGAGGTCCTGTCTAGCGGTGAGAGCGGAGTGTTGAAGTCTCCTACTATTAGTGTGTGAGATTTTATGTGCATTTTGAGCTTTAGTAATGTTTCTTTCACGAATGTAGGTGCCTTTGTATTTGGGGCGTAGATGTTTAAAATTGAGACTTCGTCTTGATGTATTTTTCCTTTGATGAATATGAAGTGTCCTTCTTCATCTCTTTTGATTGATTTTAATTTGAAGTCTAATTTGTTAGATATTAAGATTGCTACACCCACTTGTTTCTTGGGACCATTTGATTGGAAGATCTTTTCCCAACCCTTTACTCTGAGATAACATCTGTCTTTGATGTTGAGATATGTTTCTTGTATGCAGCAGAAGGAAGGGTTCTGTCTTTGTATCCATTCTGCTAGTCTGTGTCTTTTTATAGGCAAGTTGAGGCCGTTGACATTGAGGGATATTGATGACCATTGATTGGTGATCCTTGCTTGTGCTTGATTTATTGTTAGTGAAGTTATTTTGTGTAGTTTCTCCTCCCTTTTTCTTTTGGTGTTTTGTAAAGTGTCATTATATATTGCCTGTGTCTTTGTGGATGTAGTTATCTTCCTTGGCTCTAGGTTTTCCTTCTAGCATTTTCTGTAGAGCTGGATTCATGGATACGTATTGTTTAAATCTGGCTTTGTCATGGAATATTTTGTTTTCTCCATCTATGGTAATTGAGAGCTTTGCTGGATATAGTAGTCTGGGCGGGCATCCTTGTTCCCTTAGCGTTTGTAGGACATCTGTCCAGGATCTTCTGGCTTTCATCATTTCCATTGAGAAGTCAGGTGTAATTCGGATAGGTCTGCCTTTGTATGTTACTTGGCCTTTTTCTTTAGCTGCTCTTAATATTTTCTCTTTACTCTGTAGGTTTGATGTTTTGATTATTATATGGCGAGGTGACTTCTTTTTCTGGTCGAGCCTATTTGGTGTTCTGTAAGATTCTTGTACTTTCATAGGCATATCTTTCTTTAGGTTAGGGAAGTTTTCTTCTATGATTTTGTTGAATATGTTTTCTGTACCTTTAAGTTGAATTTCTTCACCTTCTTTTATACCTATTATTCTCAGGTTTGGCTTCTTCACGGTGTCCCATATTTCCTGGATATTTTGTGTTAAGGATTTGTTGGTTTTGAGATTTTCTTTGGTTGACGACTCTATATCCTCTAATGAGTCTTCAACACCTGAGATTCTCTCTTCTATCTCTTGTATTCTGTTGGTGATACTTGCATCTGTAGTTCCTGATCGTTTACCCAGCTTTTCTATTTCTAGCATCCCTTCATTCTGTGTTTTCTTTATCGTTTCTATTTCAGCTTTCAATCCTTCAACTGTTTGAGTTGTTTCCTTCATTTTTTTGGTTGTTCTTTCTTGGTGCTCTTTAGATTCTTTGAGAGATTTGTTTATTTCTTGAATTTTTCCCCCATTTCATGGATTTTTTTGTTTGTTTTTTCTTCTATTTCTTTAAGGGATTTCCTCGTTTCTTCTTTGAGGGTCTCCATCATCTTCATGAAATAATTTTTAAGGTCTGTCTCCTCTTCTTCGTCTATATAGTGCTTTTTGGGTCTTGCTGGTGTTGGATCCCTGGATTCTGGTGGGGTCATGTTGGTGTTTCTATTGCTGAGTGATCTCTTATTCTGTCTTCTTCCCATCTCTTCTTCCAGTGGGTGCTGGTGGGGTCTTTCCGTCTCCACTGGTCTCCTTCCTTCCTGCAGCTGAAGCTGGACTAGCTGGGGTTGGGGTCTTGGAGGGGTTGATGTCTTTCCTGAAGCTGGACTAGCTGGGGTTGGGGTCTTGGAGGGGCTGATGTCTTTCCTGTGTGGGCGGGTCTTCTGGATGCCGGGCGGCCCCGAAGATCAAGGGGGATGGGGGAAGGGCGGGCGGTCCCCACCGGAGACCCAATCTCACCTGAAGCTGGATTAGCTGGGGTTGGAGTCTTGGAGGGGCTGATGTCTTTCCTGTGTGGGCGGGTCTTCTGGATGCCGGGCGGCCCCGAAGATCAAGGGGGATGGGGGAAGGGCGGGCGGTCCCCACCGGAGACCCAATCTCACCTGAAGCTGGACTAGCTGGGGTTGGGGTCTTGGAGGGGCTCGTAATTTCACTTTTTAAAATTTAAATTCACATAACAATCCCAGCTCCTTCTCCCTCCCCTTCGCCCTTGCCCTTCCACCAGCCCCCCCCCCCAATTCTCCACCCAATCCCCACACCATTCCCCAGGGAGAGTGAGGCCCTCTTTGGGGGATCTCCAGAGTTTGTCATTTCACCAGGGCAGGACCTACGTCCTTCCCCATGTGTCTGGGCTGAGAGAGCATGGCTCCATGTGGAATGGGCTCACAAAGTTCATTCATACACTATGGTAAACAATGATCTACTACCCAAAGTCCCAGAGATTGCCGAGGTCTCCTCACTGACACTACATCCAGGGGGTCTGGATCAGTCCCATTCTAGCCTCTCAGTCATTGGTCTGGGGTCCAAGAGTTCCCCCTTATCAGGTCAGCTGTCTTTGTGGGTTTCACCAGCATGGTCTTGACCCCTTTTCTCATCACTCCTTCCTCTCTGTCACTGGGTTCTAGGAGTTCAGTTCAGTGTTTAGCTGTGGGTCTCTGCCTCTGCTTCCATCAGTCACTGGATGAAGGTTCTAAAATGGCATATAATCTCATTATCGGGGAGGAGCTAGTAAGGTAATCTCTCCACTGTTGCTTAGTTTGCCAGTTGGTGTGGTCCTTGTAGATCTCTGGAAATCTCAACTCTCTCCTCAAAACTACAATGACTCCCTCTATTAATCCATTGAAATTCTAGCTGTCCTCTGGATCGAGAACAAACAGCACCCTGCATGACCAGCCCTGGATGGAAACCAAGTCTCCTTCCCCAGTCCCAACACAAGGCAGAGCCCTGTCTTCCTTCCACACAGCCTCTTCTTCCATGAGGCACAGAGCTGAAGAGCTGCTGTCTCTGTGGACCTCACCTCATTTTTCACATGGACAAACACACTGAAATGAAATCTGCTTAGTGGTTAAGGTGGCTGCATCCAAGCCCAAAGAACTGAGTTTTTGAGAAGCCAGGAGGGGTGAGAAGTAAGGGTGTCTGTTAGAGGGTGGGGGTCTCTAGCTCTAACAGAGATGGTGATCCTCTCCTTGAGAGAAGGGTTGAGCACAGAGAAGATGAAGGAGTCCCAAAGACTCATCCAAACAAAAGACAATTGTCACCTCACAGGTCAGAGGATAGCCTCGGGTTGGATGTCTGACTCCAAGGAGAGAATGACCTTCATGATTTCTGGGGCCAGTTCCGGGGAGAAAGAGTGGAGGGGACAGAGGTTTGGGGAAAGAGAGAGTAAAGAGGAAGGCCTGGTGTATTAACTTGGGGGTAGCTGGAGAAACAATCCCAAGTATTTTGAGATTTGCCCATGCCACCCATCAGCATGGATGAACAGATCTTTGGTCTAGGGCAATCTGTAATCCTCAATCCAGAGAACTAGCAGAGGAAGGGTGAGTGGGAGAAAGGCCATGAGGTTCAGAGACAGAGACAGTGTGGGACTAACTCAGTGACCCCTCAGAATCCAAGGCTGAGCTGCTGCTGCACATGCTGCGTGGGTTACAAGAGGGACATTTTCTCGGAGTGACTGTCCCAGGATTGAGACCCATGTTAGGAAATAATGTGGAAGAAGACAGGAGACTGGACTCAAATGCAGGCAGGTTTATTTCAGAGAAACTGAGAAGAGCTCACATTAAGCAAGCATGCCTCTCTTACAGACTAGGAACCTTTTACCAATCTAGGAGGAGTAGAAAGGAAGGGGGTGTTGTCTTTTTAGGCAAGTTAGTGGTTCTTCTTTGCAGACAGGGTTGGCTGTTGCAGTTAGGTTGTATCTCAAGAGTTCAACATGGGGTGCAGGCTGTATTCATGATGTTTTGGACTCATTGTTGGTTTGTCTTGGGACCAAATGCTGGAGCTAAGATAGCTGGAAAGTGGTTTTACCAGTCTGCACGAACAATTAAGAACAATTAACCACCATGCCATCTCTCTAGCCTACCTCCTCTAAACCCCATCCCCTTTTTTTCTGAGACAGTATGTCACCATGTACCTCTAGCTGTACTAGAACTCACTGCTTACACAAGGCTGTCCTCAAACTCAGAAATCTGACAGCCTCTGCATCCCCACTGAGCCATCTTACCAGACCAAAATTACCCAATATTAATGAGGGATGGAAGTAAGCACATAAATATTCATTATATTACTCTCTGCTTTCATATATGTTCATAATTTCCCATAATAAAATTTAAATTTAACAAGATTAACTTGGAGACTTCTGCCAAGAGACAATACTATGCAATCAGTTGCTCAAACTGATAACTTGGGGACATCCTTGACTGCTCTCGGTGGAGATGGTACAGTAGGTAAAGGCAGCTGCTGCCAAGCCAGATGACCTGAGTTATGTCCCTGAGGACCATATGGAAGAAAGACACAACTGACTCCCTTAAATTGTCCTCTGCCTTCACCAGTACACCATGGCACTGGTGTGACTACATATAATTCATGAATGAATGTAATAAAAATTAATTTTAGGGGCTGGAGAGATAACTTAATAGTTGATTGTACACTGCTCTTCCAAAGGACCCACATTAGGATCAACATCCACATCAGTTGCTTCACAGATGCCTGTACTCCAGCGTCAGGGAATCTGACACCCTCCTCTGGCCCTACAGACACATGCACACACATACAAACACTCTCCAACTACTGCCTGCCACATGACTGGAACCTTCTCTCCTCCACGAAAGCCTGTCAATTATGTTAGAGAGAGAGGGGGTATCACCTAATGATTCTCCTGTGCCATAGAGCTTTGCGATCCCAAGAAACTTCCTGCTTCCTCTTCAGAGATGGCTGGTTTGTGATTATGATGCAGAAATCAGTTAGATAGGGGCAGTTGACTTCAAATATAATCAAACTATGAAGTTTTTTCTTTAAATGATTGGGTGTTGGGTGTGATGGCACATGATTATATCCTATCGTCTAGAAGAATGACGCAAAAGTGTTCCTAATGTTTGAGTCCAGCCTGGGATACAAAGCAAGCCTTTATCTCAAAGAAAACAGAAATGGAAAGTATGAGGTGGATCCAGATTAGAAAAGAGGGCAATGAGGGCAAAGAAGTGAAAGTTGGGGCTGGAGAGAAGGCTCCACAGTTGAGAGCTGAGGTCCTTAAGTTAGTTAAGTTCCAGAGTGATTCCCAGCACTGTGCAGCTCACTGCTGTCTGTAACTCCAATTCCAGATATTCAGACATTATCTTAGACATACATACAGGAACAACACCCACATGCATAAAATAATTTTAAAAGAAAACTTTTTTTTCGAGACAAGGTTTCTCTGTGGCTTTGGAGGCTGTCCTGGAACTAGCTTTGTAGACCAGGCTCGTCAAGAACTCACAGAGATCCACCTGCCTCTGCCTCCCGAGTGCCAGGATTAAAGGCGTGTGCCACCACCACCGGACAAACAAACAAAAAATCAAACAAACAAAAAACTTTTTTAAAATGTGAAATTTCAACATCTTTAGCCATCAAACAGCCCTGAGATTATACTTTACACCTGACATAATGTTTAAGATAAGGAAAAAATACAAGTGATGACAGCTTATGCTGGCAAGGATTTGGAGCAAGAGGAACACACCTCTATTGCTCATGAGAGGGCAGACTTGTACAGGCATTTGGAATTCAATATTGTAGTTTCTCAGGAAACTGGGATCATTCTACCACAAGACCCAGCTATACTACTCTTGGGTAAATACCACATCTAGCAAACAACCTAGATGTCCCTCAACTGAGGAATGGACAAAGAAAATGTGGTACATATACACAACTGACTCTTCTCAGCTATTAAAAGCATGACATCATGAGATTTGAAGGCAAATGGATGGAACTACATAAAATATTCCTTAGTGATATAATCCATACCTACAATGACAAACATGGTATGTTCTCACGCAGAAGTGGATAAAACTGTAATATAAAGGATAAGTATGCTACAGTCCACAGACTCAGAGAGTCAAGGTAACAAGGATTATTTAAGTGGGGGGATGCGTGGATCTCCCAGGGAAGGGAAAATAGAAGAGATTTCATGAGTTGACTGCAGGCAGGTGGGAATGGGAACATGAATGATCAGATTGCAGGTATGGAGACTACTGGAAATAGGGGGCATTTCAAGGTCAGATAAATGCTCGGTGCAAGGGAATCCCCCAGGAATCTACAAGGATGATCCCAACTAAGACTAATAGTAGTCATGGATACATCGCCTGGCCGTATCCTGTGACCAGGCAAGACTACAAGTAGAGGGAATGGGAAACCGACTGAGCCACATAATCTTTGACCTGCAGTCTGCCCTGCCTGTTGCATGTGCTGAGGTAAGCGTGGCCTATAGATTGTAGGAGTGGCCAACCAATGCCTAAAACCCATGCCAGGAGGTTAAGCCTACCCCTGATACTACCTGAAGCACCAGGACCCACAGGCTGGATAACCCAGAGACCTAGGATAGAACCAAACACAACTGGAGGAAAAAAAGCCAATATAATGATGCCCAATGATATTGTGATGTAATCATAAATTAGTACCTAGCGTCATTCTGATGTAATCACAGATTGGTACCTGCTATAATCATAGATCGGTACCTAGCTTTCATCCGTGTACGAGGGATACAGATGCAGACCCACAGGAATTTGTCAGGCAGAGCTCGGGGAATTCTACAGAAGAGAGGGAGAAAAGATTATAGGAACCGAGTCAAAGTATGCAAGGACACCACAAGAAAGTCCACAGAATAAACAAATCTTGTCTCATAGGGGCTTGTAAAGACTGAACTGACAACCTGGGAGCCTGCATGGGGCTGACCTAGCCTCTCTGAATATATGTTAGAGTTGTGTAGCTTGGCCATCTTGTGGGACTCTTCACAGTGGGAGCAGGGGCTGTCGGACTCTTTTAGCAGATTTTGGGACCCTATTCTTCATACTGGGTCACCCTACCCAGCCTTAATACAGGGGAGATGCTTTGTCCTACTACAGCTTGATGTGCCATAATTTATTGATATCCATGGGAGACCTTACCTTTCCTGAACAGGAATGCAGGAGTGGGTTGGTGGATGTGAGCAACAGGGGTATGGGGAGAGGTATTTCAAGGAGAGGAGGGAGGGGAAACTGTGATGGAATATAAAATAAATAAATAAGTAATACAAAAGAAAAAAGTGTAACTTACCTTATTAATTTTCTGTCAGAAACTGAGATCATATCTTTCATGGGAGGTATGGGGCATCCCTCAGCCAGTTCCTTCCTGGAGAAATCGAAGGTGGCTGTCAGATTCGAATGTATCAACTGGTACTTCACAGATTGTCACCATGGGTGCCCAACCCACATTCTAACAAAATCTTCCTCCTCTAAGGCTGAACACAAATCTTCATAGAAAATAAATCAAGAGGGGCTGGGACGATGGCTCAGTCAGTGAAGTGCTTGTCTTGCAAGCATGAGGAACTGAGCCTGGATTGCCTACTCCTCTTAAAAACAGACAGAAAATAAAAAAATATTTAAGCACAGCAGTAATCTAGTAATATCATCTCTGAGGAGGTAGAGACAGGAGGGTCTCTGGGGCTTCTCAATCAGCCAGTCTAGCACAGTAGTGGAGCTACAAGTTCATAAAATCATCATCATTACCATCATCATTGTCATCGTCATGATGGTGTCTAGCATGCACACAGTAAGTAAACAAGTATAGGTTAAAATTTTTTAAATAAAGTAGAGGGCTGGAGAGCTGGCTCAGTGCTCAAGAGTAATTACTGCTCTATCAGAGGACTCAAGTTCAGCCCCCTAGCAAACACAATGGGTAGCTCACAATCACCTGCAACTCCAACTTGAGGAGATCTGACGCCCTCATCTGGCCTCTGTCAACACTGCACTCACATTTGCCCTTGGCTACCCCTCCCTATCACACACACATAATTAACATAAAATAAAATTTAAAAATTTTCACAAATGTTAAAATAGAGGAAAACACACATTACTGACTTCTGACTTCTACAGTCATGTTCACACATGTGCACACACACACAGAGGAACGTTTTCACACACACACAGGGGAACATTTTTACACACACACACACACACACACAGAAAAAGAAAATAAATTGAGTTCACAAAGCTCTCACAGGGACATCTTAAGGATATCCGATTGTCACTGCTATAGGAGGATTTGAATCTTTACAGTCATTTGATTGCAATAGACGTAGTATCAACACCATATAAATGCTCCCATTGGATAAAAGGATACTTACAAGCTCTCCAGTCTATCGGAGACTGTAACAACAATGTAGCCTTGCTGCAATTTAGCAAAATACTTAGCAAGAATCTCACATACTTGGGAACTGCCATTAAAGATGTTATTCTCCATATCCTAAAACAGGAGCAGTGAGAAATCAAAGGCTGGGATTTTTGCTAACTGGACAAAAGTTGTATAGGGTTTGAATGAGAATGTCCCCCACAGGCTCAGATATTTAAACAGGTTGTCCCCAGTTGGTATGCTGTTTGGGGGTGATATGGGGAGGTGCAGCCTTGCTGTAGGAAATCCATCACTGGGGTGGGATTTAAGGACTCATAGCCTTGACTCACTGCCAGGTTGCTCTCCCTGCTTCCTGTTTGCAGTGGAAGCTGTGCTCTCTCGCCTTCCTTCTCCTGCTGCAATGCCTTTCTGCCATGATGAACTTTTATCCCTTTGGAACCACAAATTCATATGAATTCTACATATGTTACTTTTCATCATGGTGTTTTTATCAGAGCAACAGAAAAGTGACATATACAGAATGAGACTCTCCTATCTCCATTAGAGTTCATGAGAATATGACACATGCCTGGAATCCCAACATGCAGGGGGCTGGGACAGGAAGATCAATTTCCAGTCAGTCTGGGCAACGAAGCAAAATCATATATCTCAAAATGAAACCAAACCAGTGGTGATACGGTTTGCTTGGCAAAGTATTCAAACAGCACTGTCTATCAAAGCCCTCAGCAAACCTGTCAGGGAACAAGCTGCCATTTTACCTCTGTTACGTTATTCCCAGTCACTAGAGGCAGGACATAAACTCCAGGTATTTCCTTTCCAATAATCTTGTTAGTGCTTATTCTGCTTATGTAGAATCCTAGAAAACAAAAAACATTGATGAATTCATGAATCAAAACATCACTCTTAAAGGATTTATTTAATGTTTATTTTTGTGTGCATGGGTATTTTTCCTACATGTTTGTCAGTGCACCCCTTGTGTTCATTAACCATGGAGGCCAGAGGAGCATCTCAGGTACTTTGGAACTGGAGTTACAAACATTTGTAAGCTGCCATATGGGTGTTGGGAACTGAATCTAGGTCTTCCAGTACTCTTAACTATTGAGCCATCTATCAAGCACCACCAAACAGAAAATTCTTAAATCCAACGTTGAACCACAATATAATTGAAAGCGACATTAATTTGGTATGCATGTACGGGGTTGAGTGTAAGCATGTGGTGGTGGTGTAGACCGAAGTGATGGTTGAGTGGTTAAGCTGTGTTCTGCTTTTGCAGAACAGAAAAAGTAAATATTTAGGACTATTGTATTGCTACTAACCTCATAATTTTTGTCATGATATTAATTATCAAATAGAGTACTAATTCTAGAAAAAGTTTTTGTCTACCTTCATGTACATGGTTTCTGGGTTGAGTCTCTATCAGTTTCATACAATGAACCATGACCACCCTTAACAGTAACATTTGAAGTCTCCAAAAGAAGGATAGGGCCCCACAATGACAATTTCACCAGGACTATGACAACGCCATTATGCTGAACAACATTAACTAAAGACCAGCTTTGGAGTACTAACTGCTACTAACAATTTCTAGGTGACTTGCTGAGATGATCCAGCCTCACAGACTACTATATCCAGTATTTGAGTCGAGCCCTGTAAGTTTCATTTATGCAGAGATTGGACAACAAATGGTTTGGATTGATAATTAATGCCAATTATTCAGGCACCTCTAAAGATGTCATCATTCCTAGATAGCTGGAAGTAACTTTAAGAATATAATGCCCACATTTCCAAGAGGTGGTGTGTGTGGTTTTTGGTAACTCATTGGGTTATGGATATGTGTTATTATTTAGGGGGATTGGTTACAAAATGTTGTTGCTTACAATCAGGAGGAAAGTTGAACAAAGGAGATTATATTCAAGGTTTTGTTTTGAAAAAACAAGAAAAGATGAATGCAGATATGATAAGATGAAAATGTAGATTATTGAACTTACTCTTAAAAAGCAACCTGTAGTTTTAAATATTTTACATGGGATTGAACTTCTGTATTTTGTATACAAATGTTGCATATTGATACAAATTTGAGATTACTTTTGCTAAAACATACTGTACATACACCTCATTTAACGATGTAATACAAATCTCTAGTCCTTGAAAATTATTACTATCAATATATGGAATAATAAGGAAATATAGTTCACTAATTAGTCAACTATTGCAATTGAACCTGTAGTTACATTAGGTATGTTTCAAGGTCAAACAGATATTTTAGAAAGACAGGCCATCTTCAATTACTTCAGAGATCTACAGAATATGGCATTTAACATGTTTTAATACCATAGATTATTTTTTATGACAATGAGACATGTATGTTCCTGGCAGCACGAACCTACATCAGAGAAGATAATAGGCATCAAAGAAACTCAACATGGAGTTTACTCTCTTTGTGACAAAAGCAAACCACTGGGTAAGAAACTACCCTAGCCTCAACTTCTGACAGTATGTTGTCTAAATTGGACAAATAGGACATCAAAAAGAGTGACTGCAAACCTTGCCAAGACAAGGTGGTCCAGTCTTTCAAAATGTCTTGCTTCACAGAAATGTCTGTTAGATACACTAGGCCTATAGGCTGAAGATGGATGCCCCAATGTTTCTTTTAGATCTAACATTCCAGTCTGTTGGGAGACAGATTATTCTCTTCTGTAAC